>NC_087247.1:14926666-15625000 GCF_037042905.1 Lytechinus pictus | reverse complement strand
ATAGGAGCACTGCTGGCCAGGGAGAGTTGGGCCATGTCGAGAGCCGTAGAGATTTCGGCTCCATGGTCGACTACCGACCCAAGAGCAAGTCGTTGACGGCGACCGTTCATACGCCTTGCCCGGCGGAGTCTCTGACCTGACAATTCGATGTCTGTTGGAGTTGTGATAATCACCATGCTTTATGAAAATGATAATAAACAAAAGTTTTGATGATTGGAATGAATATCTATTTAATCTCATAGTTTGGCACTATAATATTTATCTTCTTTTCCCCCTCAAAATACAGCCCTCTCTGACCTCCAGCTTAGGGGTCTCGCTTTTATGGACTATATACCTCTAATTACCCCCCCCCCCCCCCTCGGCCTTCCGTTCACCTGACGTTTTCACAATCATCCGAAATTTCAAGAAGTAATAAAGTATTTTTTTCTTTTGAATTTTTAGAAGTAATAAAGAATTGATGTAAATATATACTCAATAGATTTTTTATTGACTGAACAAAAATTTCAAATACTAGTACTGGTCGACCCGAGAGCGACCTGAAAGTCGTTGACGACGATTGTTCGTATACCGCCTTGCTGTGTGTGTTATACTTGGTTGGGCAACACTTAAATTAATTTTATTATTTCATGATTAAATATTCCCTCTTTCCAGTCTTTTTATTATACATGTTATAAACTCACCTTAAAAGATAAGCAGTTTGTTTAATCTAACTCTAAAAAGTATGACAGCTAAGAATTTCAGCAAAGATTGCTGCAAAATTGCTTTCGGAAACTCGAAAGAAGAGATCACTATAAAGTATACGTGTTCTCGACTGCACGATAAATCAGAAAGTGTAAGGATTTGTTGTGATTGCGATCTTGGCAACGAACGTGGTTTCTAAGGGAAGCAGAGTGACGTAAATAAACTTTCAACCAACCAGCAGTGGCAATTATATCACATGACTATGACGAAACAATGCCTTCGCGTATTTGACTTTGTGTACTGTTACGTCATGTCACTTTGAATGTGCGCATGATGATGAGGGAGAGTGGATGGGGGCTGTGGGGTTGAATCTTGAACGAACTTGCTCCTTTCACCTAATTGTTTGATTCCTGAGTTTGATATCAATGGGAGAAAACAGTTGGGGAAAATCGGAATAACTAGCATATGTGGGTCCAGGGGGTCGAAGCAGCCGCCCCTATGCTTTATGAAAATGATAATAAAGAAAGTTTTGATGATTGGAATGAATATCTATTTAATCTCATAGTTTGGCACTATAATATTTTTTTTTTATAGATAGATAGATAGATAGATTATTTATATTCGTGAATTTCTAGTATTATCTAGTATCATTGCTTTCAATATCATTAAAAAAAACCTGTGTTTAGTAATGGGAGACACTGGGTTAAATCATTAGAGGAACATTCAATACAAGCCACAACCAAAATGGTCTAATTTTTATTGGTGAAGATCAAAATTATTGATTGAAAGTTCTATGAAACTGGCACTTTAGATACGTGCCAGGAAAATCCGGAGGTGAACCCCATAACCGATGAGGTGGCCTATATCGGGAGGAGGACACTGTAGAAGTGGAATTTCATTAAAGGGGGGGCCGAAATTTATTCATTTTGTCAATCTTTTTTCACAAGCATCTTACCAAGCCGGGCAAAAAAAAAGAACAGGACGGCCCTGGTCTATTTTCTCAATTAGTCAATTGAGGGATCACCAGCCCCCCCCCCCCCCACTCCCTTGCCCTATCACGCTGAGGAGTTACCATCATCATTATTGCGGTGGTAGCGGCGGTAAATTGTTTTATCTGATTTGCTAAAAATGCATAAATGCTTGAAAGCATGCAACCGGAGGATGAAACCCTTAAGGTCCTCTCCGATGGACCTAATAATGAGGATAAATGCCTAACCAAAGGAAACTAGTGCACCAAGCAAGAATCGAACCCGGGTCCCCGGAATCCACCCCCCCTTCTGAGCTATCATCATCATCAATAAATAAATATGAGCATCATCATCATCAACAACAACATTATCATCATTATCCTCCTCATCATCGTCATCATCAACCTCATCATCAACACATTATCATCATCATCATAATCATCATCATCATCATCATCATTATTATCGTCATCATCATCAGGATTATCATCATCAATATTATCATCAACATCATCATCATCGTCATTATCATCGTCATCATCATCATCATCAACATTATCATCATTATCCTCATCATAATCGCCATTATCAACATCATCATCTACACATGATCATCATCATCATCGTCATCACCACCATCATCAGCGTCATCAACATCATCATCAACACATTATCATCATCATCATCATTATCATCATCATCATCATCATTATCATCATCATCATCATCGTCATCATCGTCATCATCATCATCATCATCAATAAATATCAGCATCATCATCATCAACAACAACATTATCATCATCATCAGCATCCTCATCATCATCGTTATTATTAATATCATCATCCTCATCATCAACTCATCATCACCATCATCATCAGCATCATAATCATTATCATCATGCCCATCTTCACCATCATTGCATTATTATTATTGTCCACATCCCATTTAGCATCATAATTATGTATCGGTATGTTTAACAGGTAACCAGAGACAAAAACAATAAAATCATCAAGTACATTATTCAGATTAAAAATATATTTTGTATTCTATTTCATTTGCAACATGATTATATATACACCGAAAAAGCTTGTTTGTTCAATTTATAGCAAACTATTTGAAAATGAAAAAAATCTGATATTCGTCAAAATGTCCATGTTAGATCCCCATAATAGATAGATAGATAGATAGACAGATAAAAAAGAACAGGGCGGCCCCGGTCTATATTCTCAATTATTCAAAAATTGAGGGATCACGAACCCCCCCCCCCCACTCCTACCCCCTCCTACTCCCTATCATGCCTCCTCCATCATCACCACCACCACCATCATCATCATCATTATCTTCAGCATCATCATCATTATTATCGTCATCAACATCATGATTATCATCATCAATATCATCATCAACATCATCATCATCGTCATTATCATCGTCATCATAATCATCATCATCACCATCATCATCATCATCACCAGCATCATCATCATCATCATCACCATCATCATCACCATCATCATCACCATCATCATCATCATCACCGTCATCATCAGCATCATCATCATCATCATCATCACCGTCATCATCAGCATCATCATCATCATCATTACCATCATCAGCATCATCATCCCCAGCATCATCAGCATCATCATCACCATCATCATCACCATCATCATCACCATCATCATCACCATCATCATCATCATCATCATCACCATCATCACCGTCATCATCATCAGCATCATCATCATCATCATCACCGTCATCATCAGCATCATCATCATCACCACCATCATCAGCATCATCATCACCACCATCATCACCTTCATAATCATAATCATCATCACCATCATCATCATCATCATCACCGTCATCAGCATCATCATCATCACCATCATCAGCATCATCATCACCATCATCATCAGCATCATCATCACCATCATCATCATCATCATCACCGTCATCAGCATCATCATCATCACCATCATCATCACCATCATAAGCATCATCATCAGCATCATCATCAGCATCATCATCATCACCACCATCATCACCCTCATAATCATCATCACCACCATCATCACCTTCATAATCATCATCACCATCACCATCATCATCACCATCATCATCACCATCATCATCATCAGCATCATCATCATCACCACCATCATCAGCATCATCATCACCACCATCATCACCTTCATAATCATCATCACCATCATCATCATCATCATCACCGTCATCAGCATCATCATCATCACCATCATCAGCATCATCATCACCATCATCATCAGCATCATCATCACCATCATCATCATCATCATCACCGTCATCAGCATCATCATCATCACCATCATCATCACCATCATAAGCATCATCATCAGCATCATCATCACCACCATCATCACCATCATCATCAGCATCATCATCACCATCATCATCAGCATCATCAGCATCATCATCACCATCATCATCAGCATCATCATCACCATCATCATCATCATCATCACCGTCATCAGCATCATCATCATCACCATCATCATCACCATCATAAGCATCATCATCACCATCATCATCACCATCATCATCACCATCATCATCAGCATCATCATCACCATCAGCATCATCATCATCACCATCATCATCACCATCATCATCAGCATCATCATCACCATCATCATCATCATCATCACCGTCATCAGCATCATCATCATCACCATCATCATCACCATCATCATCATCAGCATCATCAGCATCATCATCATCACCACCATCAACATCATCACCATCATCAGCATCATCATCAAAATTATTATCATCATTCCCATCATCACCATCATTGTATTATTATTTTTGTCAACATTCCATTTGGCATCATAATTATGTACATGTATGTTTAACAGGTAGAGACAAAAACAGTAAAATCATTAAGTCCATTTTTTTTAATTAAAAAAATAAATGTTTTATTTTATTTACATCATGACTATATACACCGAAAAAGCTTGTTTGTTCAATTTATTGCAAACTATTTGAAATTTTAAAAAAATCTGATTTTCGTCAAAATTTCCATGTTAGATCCCCATAATGATAGGTTACCATTATGGGTTATTTTGCCTACATTTATCAATTTTGTAACATCTAACAGAATTCCAGGGGGTGCTGCCTATGGAAAATAATGCACACAGCACCCCCGATGCAAATTTTGGGGGTGCTCAAGCACCTGAGCACCCCCGCTTCTCAGGGCCATGAATGTAGTTTATGGTGAAGTTACCATAATACTAACTTATATGCAACAGTACCCTCCCTGGTCCCATGCGCTTTGTAAAAAAAAAATGTTGGTTTTTGTGTCTATGAAATACATGGGCATTTTCCCCATCGATCGATGCCCTTTTATCATTTAAAAGTTTGACCAGTATTGGGTGATAATATTTTCAATGTTTGGTAAACATGGTAAAGAAACTATTATCTGCATTCTAAGAGAATGTTACTATTTTGACAATCACAGGCATCGGATTAATATATATTTTTTTTCATAACGGTATTGATAATTTTTAATTGTCAGAAATTCTTTCCCAATCCTCGCAGATTGTTCATTAATCAATGAAATAACATTGTTTTCAGATCATTGAATGTTGTGTTTAAAAATTGACTATATACATTATATACAAGATGGAAGTTCAATCGAAGAAAAGAAAACTAGCTTCGTCTTCCGAACCACTTTCTCATCTTCTTGGCCAACTTTTGTGACATAAGTCTAAAACGAGCAAGTTTGGCAAGAGAGCTAACTTCAACGTCTTTGGCCAACCTGGCCGTGACGTCAGTAGTCTCGACGGCACTTCCACCATTGACATCGTCGAGGGCCTCTCCGTCTGCAAAAGATGCGACAGAAAAGTCATGGATGACTTGTTCAATTTCTGCGGCATGATCAGACGATGGTCCCATGTGAAGACGCTGACGTCTTGTGGCCATTCTCTGTGCCCGTCTCTGCCTCTGAGCTGATAAGATTGCATTGGCAGGCATAGAAGCACTGCCGGCCAGGGAGAGTTGGGCCATGTCGAGAGCCGTACAGATTTCGGCTCCATGGTCGACTACCGACCCAAGAGCAAGTCGTTGACGGCGACCGTTCATACGCCTTGCCCGGCGGAGTCTCGGACCTGACAATTCGATGTCTGTTGGAGTTGTGATAATCACCATGCTTTATGAAAATGACAATAAACAAAAGTTTTGATGATTGGAATGAATATCTATTTAATCTCATAATAGTTTTTTTTTTTCCAAAATACAGTTCTCTCTGACCTCAAGCTTGGGGGTCTCGCTTTTATGGATTATATACCTGTAATTATTCCCCCCCCCCCTCGGCCCTCCGTTCACCTGACGTTTTCACAATCATCCGAATTTCAAGAGGTAATAAAGAATTTTTTCTTTTGAAGTTTTAGAAGTAATAAAGAATTGATGTAAATATAGACTCAATAGATTTTTTATTGACTGAACACAAATTTCAAATACTAGTACTGGTCGACCCGAGAGCGACCTGAAAGTCGTTGACGACGATTGTTCGTATACCGCCTTGCTGTGTGTGTTATCATACTTGGTTGGGTGACATTTAAATTAATTTTATTAATGATTAAATGTATGATTAAATATTCCCTCTTTCCAGTCACTTTATTATACATGTTATAAACTCACCTTAAAAGATAAGCAGTCTGTTTAATCTAACTTTAAAAAGTATGTCAGTTAAGAATTTCAGCAAAGATTGCTGCAAAATTGCTTTCGGAAACTCGAAAGAAGAGATCACTACGTGTTCTCGACTGCACGATAAATCAGAAAGTGTAAGGATTTGTTGTGACTGCGATCTTGGCAACGAGCGTGGTTTCCAAGGGAAGCAGAGTGACGTGAATAAACTTTCAACCAACCAGCAGTGGCAATTTGATCACGTGACTATGACGAAACAATGCCTTCGCGTATTTGACTTTGTGTAATGTTACGTCATGTCACGTTGAATGTGCGCATGATGAGGGAGAGTGGATGGGGGCTGTGGGGTTGAATCTTGAACAAACTTGCTACTTTCACCAAATTGTTTGATCCCTGAGTTTGATATCAACTTGATCAATAGGGGAAAACAGCGGGGGAAAAAATCAGAATCACTAGCATAGGTGGGTCCAGGGGGTAGAAGCAGCCGCCCCCTTGATTGGCGGCGTCCCAAAAAGGGAGATAAGGGAGAATAGAAAAAAAAATAGAAGAAACATAGAGGAAGTTAAAAAAAGTGAATAACGGAGGGGGAATCATTGGAAAATAGAAAAACTTTTAGGTAAATATATAAACAGTTGAGCTTTAAATATCCTGCTTTAAAAACAAAATGCACAAACTATTCTGCTTGCGATTCGAGTTTGATTTATTTGTTTCTATTTATTTTGTAGACAGTTTCGCATTATGTTCATGATTACAAAATTGATGCTGAATATATCATTCTCGCACTCATCATTTCATCTTGAAAAAACCTGGGCTTGAAAAATACTATATTCCTTTTCAAAATTACAAAAAACTTTGTCCTTTTTTTAGGTTTCAGTCCTAAGAAATTCAGCTCGCGTTTCACGCTCCCAATAATAATTGCTTATTGAGATATAATCCTGTTCATGATTAATGAAATGGATTAGAATGTCCCGTTGTAGGGTCTTACCTAAAAATAAAAAATAAATCGCGTTTTTCTATCAAAAAAACGTCCAGTTTTTCAGGTCGGAATATACAATATTTCAGTTCGCGCTTTGCATCACTTGTTTAATATTTAGAATGTTCCTTTTCAGGTCGAAATCTAAAACAAAAACACAATTCGCGATTTGGGCTCGTATACTTTGTTATTCATTAAAATCGTGCTAACTAACAGTACTGTCCAGTTTATCAGGACAGAGTATTAAAATTGTTAAGGTCGAGCTTCATGCTCGCATCAATATCATTGAGTTAGATACCTATCATGTTTATGATTTTAAAAGGTTCAGTTTTCAAGTCGGAAAATGAAAAATGTGCTGCTCCCGACTAACACCAAATTAATGATTGGTAAGATTGGTGAGAGTCAAACAATCCTTAACAGTTCCCATTTCAGGACATTATGTCAAAACACTTTCAGATAAAAAAAAACAGCTTTTACTGATAATGTAGATGAAAATAGTTTTTTACCCCTCCCTCTATTTGGGGAAAGCTGGATCCGCCCCTGATTATATGAGCCTACATTGAGAATATAGCCGCTAGTGGCCTAGGGTGATTTTTAGAAATTAAACCAGTCGGTAATACACCAAATGACAATAAACCAGTATCTTGTGGTCCCCTTGGCCTAACCCCTTTCTCTCTCTCACACACACACAAACACCCTCACACACACACGCACCCCCTCTCTCTCTCTCTCTCTCTCTCTCTCTCACACACACACACACACACACAAAAGGGAATTTCCAATTAATATGTGCCTTGAAATTATACCATTCGCATGCAATGTACTTCCCTTTTCGTCACCATTGATTAGTTTAAACACGGCAAACGCGTCTTTTCAATTTCAAAATTTCATCTTCGACTCATAATGTAAGTAAAATATATGGCTTTCAATCCAGTAATTAAGATCGCATTGATCGATCTATCTGATAAGTAAAAAAAAAAACCTAGGAACCAGCAAGATTTGAACCTCTCATCTACTGATTGCCAGTCAGCGACTCAATTCTTTACTTTCATTTGCTAAGGGCACACCACTCGGAAAAGGTAATAAATTCTAAAATAATTATTATCAGGGACCAAAATAATCTCATATTCGCATCTCAGAAGTAAGGCTGTGTATAGTGATGACTGAACGAAAAGGTGAAAATATTTGAAGTTAGGTTTGATGTATTAGGTGCGCTTAGAGAAAAATTATGATAAAAAGGGGAAAATTAATTTTTAATTGAAATTATTTTTAAATATCAGGAATCGGTCAATAAAATGTGGTGAAATCGACTTTTCTATTTGAATCATTATAGAACAGGGGTTCTCGAACTTTTTCCTTCAAGGGCCAAGACTAATGGCGTGATTAGCCACAAATTTTGAGATGGCCAAATGTGGCCAATGGAGCAAATCTGAATATGCGAGCGAGTGAAGCGATTTAGCAAAATATGACATTTTCAGTACAAAAAAAAATCTATTTCAGATAGATTTTGACGAATTATTCGGAAAAATGTGAATATTTTACTCTTCATCAAGCACCCCCCCCCCCCATCTGTACACCAGTGTTGGAGACTAAAAAATCTGTGCGTACATAAATCACGAGTACGGAGCGAGAACTCGATTGCGGCCGGGGTCCAGGGCCCTTAGGCGGGTCCTGAAAGTTCAGGGGTTCTAGATGCAACTAGTGCAATCTGACCATTGCTTTGGGAGCATTTTATCAAACAAACTTACAACAAATTATTTGAAACACAGACAAATTTAGACAAAATTTCTCAAAAAATGCAGTCAATGAGAGTCAATAAAATAAAAGAAATTTTCATGTTATTATAATTATTTTAATCCTAATCATAATGTATACCTATGTCAGTTTTAACAAATATTTGGAACACTTAAATAATATAAATAACTTTGCGGTCACTGGTGAAGGTGCTCAGGTATATGAGTTCTTTAAAATGTTCATTGTGGAAATGAATTTTCAGACCTGAATGTACCCAACTGTGGGTTGCCATCCCATCTCTGCAATAAAGTTAGTTACTATCTTTCATAACACCACGTAACAAACTAGTACAGACAGAAACGACTCAAAGCTCACTGAACTTTGTTTCAAAGTCAAACTTAATTGGACTGTTACATGGTTACACAATGCAATCATATTGAGGTATGTTTCATATTGTTTCATAAAAGTGATTTAAAGTTATTTAAAAAGAGGAAAAACAGCAGAGTCTCGCGGTCAGATTGAAAAGTTCCGTGGGTACTTTGAGAACCCTGTTGAGGATCTTATACAGATCACACTGAAATGAGAATTGATGCAATCGAATATAGATCGAAGTGACGAAAATGGGCGCAAAAACGTTTTCACTTTTAACCAAAAGAAATTATGAACGATCAGACTATTATGAATAAATTTAAATTGATTTGTAAATTAATATAAATGTCAATACGGTATACTTAGAACTTCAGAAGAAGAATTTTATTGTCTAGAGTAGACTGAATGTTTTATCAATTCCTTATTTTGGCGGTATAATTTTAGATTAAAATACACATGCTATAAACTACCTGTAGCTTCTTGCACGGTTAAGCTACAGCTAAGGATTAACTTAGGCTCGTGGATAGTCAATATCCGAACGCACCAGCACACTCCAAAGATAAATGTCCAATCACACAGTCATGTAGGTTAAGACATCCATTTAATAATAACAGTAAACTTGGCGGACGAAATAACGGCGTGTTCACACAACGCGAAATTAAATGATCGATGAAACATAAAAAATGGCGAAGTAGAACAGAACGATAAATAACTTGAAGTGATTGACAAACGTGAGTGAGCGAGCAATTGGTGGTTCGCTGCAATAAAAATGAAAGTGTAATTGTAAATTAGTATGTCGTCAACATAGAGAAATTTACATGAAAGAATGATCATAATATTCTGATGGATAAAGAGATTATTATCATCTTATAACCATGTCGGTATTCATCTAATTGTTATAATAAAACTAGTAAAAAACAGAAGGTATAGATATATACATAATAACATGAAAGTCAATAGCAATAAATCATAACTAATGCTAAAAGAATAAACTTAATTCTGTATAACTAATAACCCGTCTGAACACCTCTACTCAAGCTGTGCCATAAACAAGACTATCTCCTTTGGGATAGCATTGACCATGGGCCTATACACATTAATAACTCTCAGTAACAGTGGCATTGAAACCATCACTCAACAAAGCACCTTTGTTTGCTTATTAGCTGTACAGCTTGTATACTCTCAGTGAGGATTACACATACCCTCTTCTTCCATACAGTATACTTCTAACCAGTGTAGTGCCAAAAATACATAAATGAATACTCAAATATTACTTGTTACCCACTGAAATATTCTCAACAATAAACTTCATATACAACTTCTGGTATGACGTAGCAAAGAAAGAATGAGAGGTAGAGAGAGAGAGAGAGAGAGAGAAAGAGAAAGAGAGAGTGAGAGACTCAGTACAAAGATAAACTTATCCCTCTGAAACTTGAAATATATATATACAGTACAAACTTGACATAACTTGTATAATATTAATATAGTAAACATAACAATATTCTATATATCAGATATGAGAACTTACCAATTGTTTGACCTCCTGGTTTCACAATATCAGTAACTTTTGATCGAATGTATAACGGCACAACTTGTTGCAATGAAACTTTTCTTCCTTCTGAGGTGGAAGATGCAAAGGGCTTATCACCCTTCTGAGATGCTTAGGCTAATTTGCATATCAGCCTAAGTCTTGACCAATGGGTTCATTGTTACTATGCTGCACCCTTGGTCTGACCAGGGTGTGGCTGACCAACCAGAATTGACATTATCATAAACAACCTTGTTACTAGGCCAGAAAACATACCCAGTGACCAACTGGCAATGACTTTACCTTATTTGGGAAACAGAACATGAATTAATGAAGGTTAAATATATAGTCTTCACTTTCAGCCCACTTGTGGTTTATGCCGCTACATTCCGGCCCCAATGAGCTAACCCATCTATTAGATCATTCAAACTATCAGCTAGCGGAATAATACATGTCATCATAAACGAATTGAACATTAAAAATAACATAAACACTTCAGATTCATATGACTGAGACTTACATAACATTATACAACAAATAATATGAATAAACACAATGAGCCATTATCGGTCACATAATAAAGAAACGTTTCCAAGTGAAACATGGAATATCAAAGGAAAATTAAATCATCGTGACAAAATATCAATATGAGGCATTTTTATGGCATCTCTGACCAAATGACTTGATGATATAAACAATCAACATGTCTATCATTCAGCTATGAATGGTAACCATCATGGCATTATTACATACAGTAATGAAGCACGAAATGAAACAAAATTAAAAATATACATGACAAAGATCACATGTAAATTGTAACGATTTAAGCACTTGTATTAGCTTCTAGTAAACACAGTTTTACGACTGGTCTCCTAAAATACTTGTGGCCAACTCTGACCTCTACCTGTCTAACTCTGCCATCTCTACCCGGGAATACATCTACCACCCTTCCTAATGACCATTGCCCACGCGGTAAGGTTTCATCAACAACCAACACGAGATCGTCCTTTTCAAGATTCCTGTGAGGTTTGGTCCATTTTTGTCTCTCTTGAAGAAGGGGCAAGTACTCCCTGCACCAACGCTTCCAAAAGACAGAAGCGAGGTACTGCGATTGGCGCCATCGTCTCCGCCCATACGAATCTTCTTTCCCAAATAAACCTGGAGGCAAGTTTGGGCTCCTTTTCATGAGCAAGAGATGATTCGGTGTGAGCGGCTCTTGATCATGAGCATCCATGCTCAGTTGGGTTAGTGGCCGAGCGTTCAATATGGCTTCCACTTCCGCCATGGCTGTGGAAAGAACTTCGTCGGAAACAACTTGTTCATTAAGAAGGCCTTTAAGGATCTTGCGGGTCGATCTGATCATTCGCTCCCAGACACCTCCCATGTGGCTAGCCGTCGGTGGATTGAATGACCACTCGATCCCCTTCTGATGGAGGATGTTTTCTACTTCTCGCTGGTTTACCTTCTCAAGATTTTCCCGAAGTTCTTTCTCAGCCCCACGGAAGTTTGTTCCATTATCACTGAAGATCTTTTCAGGGGTTCCTCTCCTGCTGATAAATCTCCTCAGCGCGTTAATGAATGCATCTGTGTCAAGAGACCTAGCTATCTCAATATGTACTGCTCTTATCGTCAGACAAGTAAAGATGCATCCATAGCGTTTGACTTGGCTACGCCCTTGTTTTACATACAGTGGTCCAAAATAGTCCACTCCTACATATGTAAAGGGTGGTTTCTCGGGCGTCACCCTTTCAGCCGGTAATTCCGACATCATTTGTTGTAGTCTTGGGGCATTCCGCTTACGGCAGTCGAAGCACTTCCCAATGACTTTGCGCACAGTAGCCCCTCCCTTTATTATCCAGTACTTCTCCCTCAAGGAAGACCAAGTCAATCCTGCTCCTGAATGACCTACTATTAAGTGGTAGTGTAATATCAGGAGTGTTGTGACATGGTGACTGCTGGGTAAAATTATGGGGTGCTTCGCTTCAAAGTCAATGGGGGCGTTGCTAATACGTCCCCCGACTCGTAGAATGCCGTCCTTTAATACTGGATTGAGTTTGTTGATGATCCGTTGATCTTTGTCGTGCAATTCTTGTTCCTGGACAAGTCTAAGGATTTCTAACTCTGCACACTGCAATTCATTAAGTGACATGTTCTTCTTAGAATCACCTGCGACTTGTCCTGTGGTCTTCGCTCGGAGGTATCCCTTGTACCTCAGTAGCCATGCTACTCCTCTTTTCAGTTTATTCCAAGAGGAATATCTTTGAAGCATGTTGTTTATTCCTACATCCTTCTCCACAGAAGATAGGTTGACTTGAGCAGTCTTCTTAATCTCTGGGTCATCGTCGGAAACATTCTGCAAGACGGAAGGTTGGGTTGGCCAGCTGCTTTCCTCCTCCCAGAGAAAATCAGGCCCATTTAACCACCGAGGATCACTCGCCATGTCTCTACCAGACAACCCTCTTGATCCTTCGTCTGCAGGGTTTAGCTTGGTGTCTACATGTCTCCATTGAGACTTGTCTGTTGCTTCATGAATTTTGGCAACCCTATTAGCCACAAATGTCTGAAATCTTCTACTTTCGTTCATGATGTACTGAAGTACGGATGTTGAATCAGTCCAAAATGTGGTTGATGTCACAGGGAGCCGCAATTCATCCTGGATTTGTTGGTCCAGGCTAACAGCTAGAACAGCTGCTGTTAACTCCAGACGTGGTATCGACGTTGCCTTGAGTGGACAAAGTCGAGACTTTCCCATAATGAAGGAGCAATGTACCTTGCCACCTTCACTTACCTGACGAAGATAGGACACAGCCGAATAACCACGTTCTGATGCATCACAGAAGTGGTGGAGCTGTCGTGATGCCACTTCGCCAAAGGTCACGGGCTTAAGACATCGCTGAATAGCAATGTCCGAGAGATGTGGAAGATCATCAAGCCATTTTCTCCATTTTTGAAGATCTTCTCCTTCCACAAGTTGGTCCCAGTCTGCTCCTCTCCGGCATATTGACTGGAGTAGCATCTTTGCTGGAAGAACAAATGGTGCTACAAAACCCAAAGGGTCATACAGGGAGCTGATCATGGATAATATTCCCCTCCTTGATGGGGGTTTCTCCTTGATGCTGACTTTGAATCCAAAGTGGTCATTGGACACATCCCAAAGAACGCCCAGAGTACGTTCTATCGGAAGTCCATCCAGGTCCAAGTCAATGACCGAAGGAGCTCTCTCAGCCTCTGGTATCGAGGACAATGCATCCCGATCATTACTTACCCACTTTGTCAAGCGGAAACCACCTTTCTTCAACAAGTCACATAGCTCCTGTACAATTTTGACAGCATCGTCCTTTGTCGGCACAGACTTCAAACAGTCATCCACATAGAAGTTTTCTCGGACTGTATTGACTGCTTCCTTGCTGAAGTCCTTCTCATTGTCCTCCGCTGTCTTTCTTAGAGCAAATGCGGCACAGCTTGGTGAAGATGTGGCTCCAAACAAGTGCACAGTCATTTGATAGGAGGTTGGATGTGCTGTCAGGTCACCATCCTTCCACCATAAGAAACGCAGAGCATGACGGTCTTTCTCAGGGACTTTAACTTGGTGAAACATGGCCTCAATATCACCAACCACTGCAACACGTTCTTGTCGGAACCTTGTCAGGACTCCGACAATACTGTTAGTTAGGTCAGGGCCACGCAGGAGTTGGTCATTGAGGGATGTCCCTTTGTATTTAGCTGCACAATCGTAAACAACTCTTACCTTCTCAGGTTTACGAGGATGAACAACAGGGTGATGGGGAAGATACCATGATTCTTCCTCATTTGGAACTTCTTCATGGTTCACTTCCTCTGCATACCCTTTCTCAATGTATCCCTGCACAGTTGACTTATACTTCTCGAAGAGGGCATCATCCTTGAAGAAGCGTTTCTTCAGGTATTTTAGTCTTGCCTGTGCAGAGGGAAGATTGTCAGGTAGATATGGTCGATCGTGTCTCCATGGGAGGCCCAGCTCGTAATGGTTGTCGACAAGCTGTATGGAACCTTCCATGATGGCCTTTGCTCTCTTGTCTTCAACCGATAACCCAAGCCTTTCTTCAGTACCCTTACCTACCTGATGATCAAGCTGCCAGAATCTACTTAACTGTTGATGAAGGTCAACAGATTCAACTTGCGTAAAGTTGACATTGAACTCATCGGAGTGGTTATGCCCTTGGCGGGTTGGGCCCATCAAAGTCCATCCTAATGGAGATAGTATAGCAAAAGGTTCCTTCTTATTCCCTCTTCGTTGTTCCAAGACCCAAAAGGCCTCTGGAATATCTCCACCAATTAGTAGCTTGATGTCCCTCTCTTGGATTCGCGGGAATTCAATTCCCTTCAAGTGATTCCATTTCTGGATATCCCTCTGGTCTGGAATTAATTCGCCTGAAATAGGCAGCTTCGATACTGTCCAGACCTTGGGCATGTCAATCTGTTCTGTACAGTTAAGGCCCTTTACAGAAAGATTGACTTCTAGTCCACTCTTTTTGGTGTTCTTTTCATTGACTGTCGTCAGATGAAAATCCCTTCGTTTGCCAGTAATACCAAGTTCATGGACAAGACTTTCATCACATAGAGATACATCGCTTGCCTGATCAAGTAACGCCAAGGTTTGTATCTCTTTGTGTTGCCCTTGTATTATCACTGGCACCACTCGAAGGCATACCCTATGATTGGTGGTCATAGTGCTGTTGCAGTTGCCTGCAGGTATGTCTTCGTCGTTGGCATCAGCCTTAGCCTTGCCGGCCCCAGTTACAGAAGTAGCAGCAGTTGTTGAGGTAGATCCTTTCTGGACCTGACCTTCACTGCTTTCGTTCTTACTTTGGTGCAAGTGAAGGAGGGTATGATGCTTCCACTTGCACCCACTGACCTCACAATTCGATTTCTTTGAACAGTTTCTCGCAATATGTGACTGCTCAAAGCAGTTATCACATATGCGAGCTTGTCTCACCACCTTGAGCCTTTCATCCCGTGTCTTCTGCTGAAAGGTCTTGCAAGCCCCAAGATGGTGACTACCTGAGCAGCATGGGCAGGTCTTTAGTCCAGGCTTCTTGCTGGTCTGCTCTGCTGCTTGGGTAGATCCAACAGCCTGTGTGGAGAAAACACGTTTAGGAGCATTGGACTTACCTGTAGTCTTTGGGGAAGCTGGTTTTGCTTTCCCAATATTTCTCCCAAACATGTTGCTGGAGAGCTGAGCACCTTGCTCAACAAACTCCACCATCATGCTAAAGTTGGGAGCAATCCGGTTTCTCATCATGTTGTGAGCTCTTTTAGCCCACTCCGATTGCATGTGAATCGGCATCAGTTGCTGTATCTTCAGCAGATTATCCGACGAGTTCATGTCGGCACTGTAACCCATCTGAGAAAGCACGATCTCACACCTCCTCATGTCTCTTGCCATGTCCCAGAGCGCAGCCCCATCATTCGGACGAATTGGTTGGCGGTTAAGAACCTTGTTGATGTGAGCAGTGGTCACAAGGAAGGACTGCCCAAATTGTTCGGACAGAATCTCCTTTGCTTTATTGTACCCGGTACCTGCATCTAGAAGTAAACAGTTTTCTATACTTTCCTTAGCCTTACCAGAACAATACTGAATTAGATACATTAATTTACTTCTATCGTCTACGTTCTTGTTCCCTATGACAGCCTCAAATTTATTAATAAAAGACCAGTATTCCAAAGGGTTTCCACTGAATGAATCTAACTCTGGTTTGGGCATATTCATTGCCAGATCGACAACACTGAATATATCTTTTACCTCTAAATTACTTTTAGGAGGTACATGCATCATTACATCATTACGTATACTACCAGTCCATGGGGGAACATCAGGGTTTAATCTGATCTTCGAGGCACTTACCTCACCAGCGACATAATTTCCTCCCTCTTCGTCTTCTAGCAATAACTTACATTCAATCTCAGCCTCTTGAACCCCATGCACTGCCTCAACATTCGCAATTTGTTGTTCGAGTTTTAACTGTTCCATTTTTAGGCGTTGAGTTTCCTTTATCTGTTCTAATTTCAACTTAGCGACCTCGGCTTTGATCCTCGCTTCCCTCAGCCTCGATGAAGTTGTTGAGCTTGTTGTCCGGACAGACTGGTTGCTCCCTGAAGACCTTAGCGACATGCAGTCGTCATCCTCCTTTGTGGGTTCGGCAATCATCCGGCAATGCTCCTTGGCCTCCTTCATCCAGACTGATAATCGCTCATCAAATTCTTCCTTGTTAGTTCGCTTTGCGTCAAAGTCCTCCAGTACCTTATCAGCCTCTTCCCCAGTTAGCATCTTGTGGTATTCACCAAAGCGTTCTGTATATTTAATGAATACACCATCTAACTGGTCGGCCTTTCCGGTGACTTTGTCGAGGTTTTCTGGATCTAACATCAGCACCTCCAGTTCTTTATATTTCTTTGTAAGGCTCCCAGCATAAGCCCGACATGACTGCATTAACTGGGGCTTTCCTTCGTTAGCACCGTTACTTGACATGATGATATGATCAACGTTCCAATTAAAGCTATTGTGAACTTTATCCAGTCTTCCACCGCGATCGTGAAGTTTAGAGAAGAATCACGAATTCATAAAAACCCAATTGCGAACTTATGTAGCTTCTTGCACGGTTAAGCTACAGCTAAGGATTAACTTAGGCTCGTGGATAGTCAATATCCGAACGCACCAGCACACTCCAAAGATAAATGTCCAATCACACAGTCATGTAGGTTAAGACATCCATTTAATAATAACAGTAAACTTGGCGGACGAAATAACGGCGTGTTCACACAACGCGAAATTAAATGATCGATGAAACATAAAAAATGGCGAAGTAGAACAGAACGATAAATAACTTGAAGTGATTGACAAACGTGAGTGAGCGAGCAATTGGTGGTTCGCTGCAATAAAAATGAAAGTGTAATTGTAAATTAGTATGTCGTCAACATAGAGAAATTTACATGAAAGAATGATCATAATATTCTGATGGATAAAGAGATTATTATCATCTTATAACCATGTCGGTATTCATCTAATTGTTATAATAAAACTAGTAAAAAACAGAAGGTATAGATATATACATAATAACATGAAAGTCAATAGCAATAAATCATAACTAATGCTAAAAGAATAAACTTAATTCTGTATAACTAATAACCCGTCTGAACACCTCTACTCAAGCTGTGCCATAAACAAGACTATCTCCTTTGGGATAGCATTGACCATGGGCCTATACACATTAATAACTCTCAGTAACAGTGGCATTGAAACCATCACTCAACAAAGCACCTTTGTTTGCTTATTAGCTGTACAGCTTGTATACTCTCAGTGAGGATTACACATACCCTCTTCTTCCATACAGTATACTTCTAACCAGTGTAGTGCCAAAAATACATAAATGAATACTCAAATATTACTTGTTACCCACTGAAATATTCTCAACAATAAACTTCATATACAACTTCTGGTATGACGTAGCAAAGAAAGAATGAGAGGTAGAGAGAGAGAGAGAGAGAGAGAAAGAGAAAGAGAGAGTGAGAGACTCAGTACAAAGATAAACTTATCCCTCTGAAACTTGAAATATATATATACAGTACAAACTTGACATAACTTGTATAATATTAATATAGTAAACATAACAATATTCTATATATCAGATATGAGAACTTACCAATTGTTTGACCTCCTGGTTTCACAATATCAGTAACTTTTGATCGAATGTATAACGGCACAACTTGTTGCAATGAAACTTTTCTTCCTTCTGAGGTGGAAGATGCAAAGGGCTTATCACCCTTCTGAGATGCTTAGGCTAATTTGCATATCAGCCTAAGTCTTGACCAATGGGTTCATTGTTACTATGCTGCACCCTTGGTCTGACCAGGGTGTGGCTGACCAACCAGAATTGACATTATCATAAACAACCTTGTTACTAGGCCAGAAAACATACCCAGTGACC
Organism: Lytechinus pictus; assembly: GCF_037042905.1. Classification (NCBI taxonomy): domain Eukaryota; kingdom Metazoa; phylum Echinodermata; class Echinoidea; order Temnopleuroida; family Toxopneustidae; genus Lytechinus; species Lytechinus pictus. Next base: position 15,606,091 of record NC_087247.1, on the reverse strand, counting down.
AACTGGCAATGACTTTACCTTATTTGGGAAACAGAACATGAATTAATGAAGGTTAAATATATAGTCTTCACTTTCAGCCCACTTGTGGTTTATGCCGCTACACTACCGTTGGCTTCATTTAGTTTTTCAAGTGGCAGCTGTCGCATAGTGGCGCGCTTTCCTCTCTTGAGTCTTAATTCTCTGACGTCGTGAAGAGTCTCTGCCGTCATCCTTCTGTCGCGTTTCAAAGTCTGATGGAGTGAATTAATCATGGCGTCGCTGTAAATGGTCACATGACGTTGATTACGTAACGCTGATGGTTGCCTGTAAGGTGGTGGGCTCTGAGCGTTGCCTAGCAACCCAGACTCATGTGCTTGTTGCTCAGACTCTGGTAAGGGCACAGCTGACTTTAACCGATCTGCAAGAAGTTTGGAAAGTTTCGGCGCTATCAGTCGGGATGCCGTCACTTCAATTTCAGGAAATGCTTCATGCTGATACTCGATTGCCATAGTTCTGTTTGTGTGCTCAATACAATCTGCACATACCCTTTGGCCCAGCACTTCACAGTAATGAAGTTTTTGTTTTGGTTCATGGGTTTCGGCGAGATCTGATCGCAAAATATGCCTGTATTTCTTATTTGATAGAAGCATCTTGCCATGAACTCCGTTGTGCATCCAGTTGTATTCGTCGCATATCGTGTTGGCGGTTGGCAGCCGGATGGGTGAGAGATGGCGAACTCTTCGTTTTGTTTCGTTCCTTATTCCATTTATACAGGCGCTGGGAGGGAAACCTGTTACTTTCTTAATGTATCCTCTTTCTTCCCGCCATCCTATGTCCGATAATTCCTGAACCATAGCTGATCTTTGACCAGGGATCGGAAGTCTGCAAATGATAAAGAAATAATTAAGCAAAATGGTTTATTTTAAACACTGTTGAATTCGACATAGTAATACAACAAGGAGCAGCTAGGGATGACATCAGTGCTTTCCTTCTTCTTCCCTTTCTCCATCTTGTCTTTCTCTTGTCTTTTGCTTGCTTTTTCTCCCGTTTTAAAAAGGGGCATCCCGTGTTCCCTTTATCTTTAGCGCTACCAGAGTAATATGAAAATATACCGTGAAGGTTAAGTCCACCCCCAGAAAAATGGGGGCCGTACGTGTCAGCTGCAGCCCACTGGGTCCGCCTGTACCTTTTCATTCCCTTAATAATCTAAACTGAGCTCCAAAAGAAACAAATCAAATATTTACAAGGGCACTGGTCAGATTCCACACAGACAAAATGAACAATATTTTTTTACAAAGGCGAGCTTCAATAATCTATATACTAAGCACACATCAATTATTAAGAGATTGTTAAAATCACAGAGAGGATATAGCCCCTAACATCAACTGGTTTGAGAATCCAAAGTCACAAAATGGCAAAAGAAAGACCAATGAAAATTAGATGGGATTTAACAATCTTCCCAGTTTACTACATAATAAATGTCCTTCACGTGCATGCTTTAGTGATTGGCTCAATCACAAAGAAGCTACAGAAGGTTAACATCAAAATTTTAAATAATTGCAACCATCACACAGTCACATACAGATCCTCCAGGGGATGGCTTGGCAGGTAAGCAGGGGATAATCTGAACACATGGGCATCTGTGCATATCACCCACAGCCACAAATAGGTAAGTGATTCAAAATTGTGATGCTAACTTCCTGTAGCTTCTTTGTGATTGAGCCAAATCCCTTAAACATGCCCGTGAAGGACATATGTAATAAACTGAGAAGTTTGTTAATCCCATCTCAAATTCATTAAAAAAATATATTATTACTAAAACTTAAAGCTCCTCGCATCTGTAGACCCTCGATGAAGCTGGAAAGTAGTCACTCATAAGAGCAGTGCGAGATGCGGAGCCTGATGTCACAAAATATGAATTTTCTGCGCAATCGAAATAAAAAGGGTGTAATTATGACCCAGCCCTATCTTCCCCAAGATCTTTCTGTCTACTCTTCCTCTTCTTCTTCTTCTTCTTCTTCTTCCTATTGGCCTATCTTTAGAAAATCGACTTGGAAAATGACAGGGAGGGGGAACCACCCACCCGCACGAGCAGCAGCACAAGTTCTTACCCGGTGGAGTTTGGTGAGTCACTGCCATAGATGGAGTATTTATCGATGACATTTTCTCTTCTCTGATTCTGAGTCATGAACTCCCAACATTTAGGAAACTTGACTTTGACGGGTTTCCTCGAGTAGCCCTTCATCGCTATAGCGTCCGTTTCTTGAGCTGCTCCTGCTTCTTGTGATGTTTTCACGTCATTTCCTCTGCCCTTGGGATCAGCGGATTGAGTCTTTTCGTTCATCTTCAATGATTTTCTCTTTAGATTGAAAGTTGAGACAAAAGCCCTAAAGTTAGTCAAGGCATTATTTCAACTTGAAAAAAATGACCAGCTTGAAGCAAATAGTCGGGACGTGCAATTACAATCTTAACAATATACAATAAACCCCCATTCCACAGAGAGCAAGACCTCTGAAAGACTGCTGTAAGACCATGCAACTTGCTTGATCTTTCAAGGGTCTTTCAACATACTTTCAAAGATCTCTGAGGTCTTTCATGATTCCTGATGAATCTTCCAGTGTTTTTTGTGGTCCTTGTGATTCCCAAATCTTTTTGAAACGGTTCAAAACAGTCTTTCAGCGGTCTTTCAGGAAAATAGTCTTTCAGCGGTCTTTCAAGAAAATTTGTCTTTTTGTGGTCTTTCAGCAGTCTTTCAGTGGTCTTTCTATGAACTTTCAAAGTTCTTATTAGTCTTTCGATGATCTTTCGACAGTCTCCAAGATTTTTGCGGAGATCACTGTAAGACTCATGAGAGTTCATTGAAAGATCCGAGAAAGATCATTGAAAGACAAGGAAAAGTCCATGGAAAGAATTCTAAAAGATCACTTGTTGCATAAAAGATCTCTGAAAGACAATTGGGGATGTTTATAGGACTAGTCTAAGTCAGCCAGTAAGACAAGAAGTATCAAACAGTCTTTCAGAGTTCTTTGAGGGGTCTTTCTGAGCCATTCCACAGAGATGAAAATTTTCAGTGATATTGGAGACTGCTGTAAGACCTTGCCAATTTTTGGTCTTTCAAAGGTCCTTCAAAGGTCACCTTCTTTGGAATGGGGTCCTTATACATGAATAGTATTGCAAGAAAAATGATGATAATTATTCGCCATTCATTAGTAAAACAATTGATAAAACAATCAATAGGGCCTACTATATTCCTTCTAATCAATTAATTCGTAATTGGCAAGCGATTGCTTTACAGGTTTCTCGGGATCATCTTTCCCAACCACTCTAACTGGCTTCCTTTGAAACAGAGAATAATGTTCAAATTACCCATGATTATACAAGCATTGACTATAATGCTCCAGGGTATTTAAATAACTGCTTTACTCTGTATACGCCGTAACAACTAGGTGTGCAAGTGACCCTCTTCGTCTCACATTTTCATGACCTCGTTAGCCAGTGATAGAACTTTAACTGTGCTTCAAAATATTGGCATGATTTGCCACGTGCAATTAGACAGTCGCTATCACTAAATTTAATTTTCAGAAAAGCATTAAGTGAAGTGACCTAAACTGTGTGTTGTTTCTTACTAGTACGTTATGATTCAAGTGGGCCTATAAGACTACACTGCTGAAAATGTTGCATTGTGGGTAATAAACATGGCCAGACACAATTAATTTAGGACCCGAGGTGACCTGCTGCAGGTCCGTATGCCCTTTAAACTCATCTTTTTCGTAGTTTGTAGTTTTAAGAGTATATAATTCTATTAAATTAATTTATAATAAGCGTTTGAGGTCTAACAGGAAAAACGAAGTATAAATAGTAAAAATAATAATTAATAATAGTGATAACGATGATGATGATAATAATGATAATAATAATAATAATGATATTACTACTACTACTTCTACTACTACTACTACTACTACTACTACTACTAATAATAATAATAATAATAATAATGATAATAATAATGATAATAACAACAACAACAATAAAAGCGAGTGTGCACTACCTGGAGGTATCCTCGAATGATTTAATAAAAGAATTATATTTTTTTAACTTGAGCAAGAAAAGGTTATATCCTACATTAAATCTAGTTAGGCGATTTACTTCATTAACATGAACGTAGCGCTGATGACTTTTTTTTTCTTAGGTGGCAAGAGCAAATAGGCTAAATTATAATATTCAAGAGTGTATATAACGAGGGGACGACGCAACCAAGTTTATCATAATTAGAAAAATATTGATATTAAAAAAAGAAGGATATAAGATATTACACACATGGCATACCATGGATTTTATGAATAATTGCAATAAAAAAGTGGCCCGTGGGTTGCATTTGGACATCCACTTTGGTTGTTATTCGCATCATTAATATATAAGCCTTTGTTGTATTGGAGATACTTGATAAAAATGAAAATGGGGGGGGGGGGGGACATACACCGTATGTATGATGTCGCATTGTTTTACAATATAATAAGAATACAAACTATACATTTGAAAGTGATTCCATATATATTGAATGGATCTTACTCAGCCCCCCCCCCCCCAAAAAAAAAAAAAAATATTGACAAAAATAGTTAATGGCTTTTTTAGTTAAGACTATTCTACGGGAATAATTTATTTTCCCCCAGTATTTTTTACATATAGTGATTAGCATGATTATAATAGGCTATCATTATTGTTGTCAAATTTCAGGAATTAATGATTTGCTCATGAAATCATATAGGCCTATATCACCATTAAATCAAATCTACAATTCCAAATCTCCCAGTCTCTAGCAACCAATGTGCTTCAAAACAGGAGACAAATAAAAATCTGCAAACATATGTAAAAATTACATAATAATATTAAACTTACAGAGATTCTTGGGTCCTGGTGTTAGGCCTATCATCCTCAAAGTGACGTCAGCATATTATCAACATGTTTTATTGCTTATAATCCCATATTTTCAGCGCAAAGATGTAACAAATATGGCCAATCCACTATACTTTTACATACCAGTAGCCATGCTGTATAGTTTGTTATTGAGAAACAACCTGGCGTGCTAATCGATAACGTCTTGGATTCTTTTCTTTTTTTATCGATATTGTGGTAACTAATCGAAGTTATAACCGACTTTAAAGAAAGGCAGGCCGATACTCAAGTGACTAGACCTCAAAGATACCACATCGATATAACGAAAGGTATAAAACTTAACCACGGAACACCAGAGATTGGGAATATATCTTCAAACCGCAAAGGAAGAAAAAAAAGGAAAGAAGTAGAAAAAGAAGAAGACGGAGGATGAGGAGGAAGAAGAAGAAGAGGAAGAAGAAGGAGAAGAAGAAGAAAAAAAGAAGAAGAAAGAAGAAGAACAAGAAAACAAGTAGAAGAAGAAGAAGGAGGAGGAGAAGAAGAAGAAAGAAGAAAGAAGGAGAAGAAGAAAAAAGAACAAGAAAAAGAAGAACAAGAAAAAAAAGTAGAAGAAGAAGGAGCAGAAGAAAAAAAGAAGAAGAAAGAAGAAGGAGAAGACGAAAAAAAGAAGAAGAAAGAGAAGAAGGAGAACAAGAAAAAAAAAGGAGAAGGAGAAGAAGAGGGAGAAGAAAAAGAGGAGGAAGAAGAAGAGGATGAAGAAGAAGGAGGTGGAGGAGCCGTAGGAAGAATTAAAAATGAGAAATGGGAAAAGACAGGATACAACAGAAGCATAAGCAAAGGGAAAAAAAACGAGATGAAGAATAGGAAAAGGATGAAATGGAAAGAAAGGAGTGTGGTGATGGACAGAGGCAAGTTCAAAGAAAACAAAATATACCGAAATATCTCAATTCATACTCTCTCTCCCTCTAGAGAATCCAATTATCAAATTCTATCTTTTAACACTGCCATTTCTCAAGTCTTTGATTTTCTTGAAAACTCCACCCAATCTTCCCTTATTCGTTCTTTGCCTCTCTTTATTAGAAAATGAATTATCTCTAAACTCAATGGCCCGTATTCTGAAGTCGGGTTTAACTTAAACTCAGGTTTAAAGTTGTGGTTAAAGTATGGATAGCCAATTGTTACATAAATCACTAATGGTAGAGATATCATATTTCAGCTCATTTGGCTCTCAAATCATTCATAATTGTCTAGGAAGTATAAATATATGATTGTCTTCACCATCGATGAATCAGGAAAGAGCACAGTAAACATAAGAAACACACAACTTAATAAAAATTTTGACACTTTTGGCTTCCCATAATTTCAGCACAGAGTTAGACCATGGTCTAAGTTAAACCTGACTTCAGAATACGGGCCATTGTCCCCACTCCCCTCACCCTTCTCTCTTTCACTGTCTGCGACTCCTGTGTCTCTCTCTCTCCCTTTTATGTGTTCTCTCTACCATTTCCTCTCATCCTTATATTAGCCGATTCATGTCTTACCATATCAATCAACATATCTATATCCAATATGAAGAAACTATTCACCATCAACGATCTAGCTAAAATTCCAAACTTCCTTGTTCACAACAAAACAAATATAAATCAGTATTTGTTACATTTCTCTTTATTTATGCATACAAAGTATTGATAACTCCTCAAATACACATGAGGAAAATTATTCAAAAAGGTATTCATCATAATAAATCAAGACAATAAGGGATTATGATATTTTCAGAAACATAATTTTTTGACAACTGTATTGAATGGAAAAAATGTCAAAATTTTATGATTATTTTAGATATGAAAATCAAGACCGAACAGCATTATACTAAAACTGGTTTGAAATAAATGTTGTTCGACTGTACAAGATAAAGTTGGATCTCCATGTTAAAATGACCATGTGTCAACAAAAGCATGGTTAGCAGTAAGGATTAAAAAGAATATCGGTTAGCCATAACCTGACCAACAAAAGTAAAATAACAATAAAACTGAAAAAAAAATAGAAATAGGGTCACTAAGCACTTCTATTTTTCTTCAAAATTGAATGAAAAAAATAAAAACTCAAAGGATTTTATTAAGGTCAATTGGATTACAACAAACAAAGTTTGTTTCTTTCTTTTGCCTTACTAAAGACGAAAGTACAAACATACCTTAAAGATAAATACCAATTGTGGTAACGATCTGAAAATGAGTTCAAAAAGAATCGAATAAAATTACCACTCAAGTGTTTGTATGTATGAATAAAAAATGTGTGCCAAGTGGCTCTGGAATAAAATGTGTAATTGCTGAGAAATGAGCAAAATAAGCACGAAATTCCATCAAATGTTTAATATTTTTCCGAGCAATATTAATACACTGTCCCACATATGCTCTTCTGTGTTAGTCATCAGAATAATCAGTTTTGAGCAAAGATTTCATGATTTCACAAAGAAAAGTTAATATTAAGGTACAAGATCTAGACATATGATATGGTGACAACTAACCTTGATTTTAAAGACTTTCTCATGAAATAATTGTTTCCTGCAACTAGTATCTTTTACCTTTAAAGAGATAAACTTGAACTTTCTTGAAAGTACAAGATTTTTCTTCTGATAGAATGCGGGGTATGTCCGGTGGGTAATAACAATTAAATATCTGAACTTTTTAGATTAAATAAAAATCAGAATCATAAAAAGGGTGATTAAACATCAAGGTTCCATAGTGTCTGATAGCATATGGAGACCATGCTTGTTGGGAGATTTCTTGATGGTATGGAGATACCTTTTGTGAAATCATAGATATCTTGATGAATGACCAACCACTCTGTAACTCTTACCATTCCTGTCTTATCTAAAGTATAAATTTATTAACAGTTGAATTTATGATATTGAATCCTTTGAAAAGTTACTAACTGCCATTATAAGAGTCTTGTATTGAAACAAGTGGAGCGCCTCAGACAGTCTCATCTGCACTACGTGATTCAATATAGCAGCAGTGCTGACTTTGAAAGCAAATAAGAAATAACTTATTTGATACATGTAATAAAGTAATGTTCTTGACCTTTTTCCTGTGACCTGAAACTGGTACATAATTATCAGTGATAATTGATTACCCTTATGTCAAAGTTTCACTAAACAGATCCATTTCCACTCAAAGTTATTATGATAACATTTCAAAAACTTTACTTTGGTTAAGATTTCAATGTTGATACCACAACATGGTCAACGTTCATGTCTTCATGATAGTAAAAAGAGCTTTTTGGAACTAATAATAACAATAATATGCAACATTTATATGGCGTTTAATACAATGTTCCTAAGTGCTGCATACTATTTACCCCAGCTTCCGCATGGCTACTATTATCGGGTGCTTGAGCAATCAAAGAATTTCTTTCGACGGGTACCCATTTACTACACCCGAGTGGAGTTTGGCAAATCAAGATAAATGCCTTGCCAAAGGATTCGAGTGGTGCGGTGGGAGTCAAACCCTGGACAATTGTGTTTCAAAGTCCGGAGACTTATCCACTGAGCCAAAACACCACTACAAATACCCCTACAACCTATAGCCAATCACAATAGGGAACATAATAATCTAACCATCTATACTCCCACAATGTTTAAAGTTAAAACACTGAAGCTGCCTCAAGTCACAAGACATTGAGAACATTAGTTTTCCCAAATGTTCTGTGATGATCAAAGGAAAGAGTAATAACAATCCAGCAAATCAAAGAATCAAAAGCTTATCCTGATCATATGTAAAAGATTGAATGATTTATTTTAAGAGCTTCAAATCAGAGAACAGTGTGGCATCTCTCAATCTGGAAGTTGTAGGACACGTCTTGAACTTATCATTATTTCTTTATTATGTTTATTTGGGATGTCCTTAATAACTTGGAGGAATTATATACAAAGGCCCGTATTCTGAACACTGGTTCAAATTAAACCCTGGTTTTAAGTTGTAGTTTAACTATGGATAGCCAATTGGGTAAAAATCCCTAACAGTAAAAATCCACTTTATTAACTAATTTGACACTCAAATTGTTCATAATTGTCTGGGAATGATAACTGATGTATTTTTGTTCATTATGAAAGCAAAAGGAAACGAAATAGTAGACATAAAAATTTTTGAAATTTTGGCTCCCCATATTTTTAGCATAGAGCTAGACTGTGTCCTAAGTTAAACCTGACTTCAGAATACGGGCCAAAGGGTCTAATAAATATTCATTAGCATATAAAGTGATGACTGCAATTAAGCTCTGTCAGCCTGCATGCATGCACTGTGATACTGATCTGGATTCCACTTTGTAGTGGGCTTGTGACATCGTCCTTCCTGAGAAATAAACAATCCAATTGGGCTTTCCAATGTCTTTCCCTGTTTTACAATAACAAAGATAGCTGGCTACCACATTTATTCCTCCTTGCCCTTCTTCAAAAACTCTCCTCTCTGATTCTCATAAAAGTTGACATCTTATCCTGATGATTTTTAGATATGACATGGCAGTCCTGGAATCATAGAGCTTCCACTTGTAGCATAGTGTGGCATCCTTCATCCTGGACGTCGTAAGACAAGGCTCGTTGCAAATAATTCATACGCCATTATCTCTTTGGGCTATCAGTCAGTTTGTGGAATCTTTCAAAATAGGATTGTTGGCTACCAAGCCAACTTCTTCTTGCCTTTCTTTAAAACCTTGCCTTTAGAGTTTTTATTCTGCATCTTCTTGATCTGTCTACTATTCATCCAAGCAGGGTAGTTACCATGTTCATTCTGAAGCTTCTTCGCATTCCATTTGGTATCGACGGACATAACTGTGCCACAGAGAAAATGAAAAGAAGGAAGATTGAAGGGGAGGAGGACGAAAATGGAAATAAAATACAAAATGAAGAGAGAGAAAGAAAGAAAATCATAGTTTTCATCTTAAGAGCAACCTGTTCAATGAATATTTGTTGCATGCACCCCCCCCATGGCAAAAAGGAAAGGGTATTGCACTGTGTACTACATGTACGTGTACTACCTTGGAAAAATTGCATAAAAATCTGTATCCTTGTATTGTGCCCTTCCCACTAAAATAAGGCTAAAAATAATACTCTATGTAGATTCTCTTTTAATGTTATTAAGAAGGAATATTATATTAAGAATATTCAGTGCATAGAACTGCTTTCCAGATGTCCTAACATTCAGATGTCTGCTGTCTTTGGAAGGCAATAAGTTCCCCTAAAAGTTGTGATGACTTAAACTATTAAATCATGTCACATCACAGGTGCAAATCCAATTGAGCCGCTCAATCCATTTTCCTTTTTATCTATTCATTTACAGTGCGACCTCTCTTCTCCGGACACGTTGGGACCAGCACCAATCGGATAAGGGATTTATCCAGATCTGGGAGACCCAATATTAAATACACGCAGCTGCCTCGCCTCCCCAATGGCGGTGGCTACACAAAAACCTATTGTAGTGGGCATACAGACAGTATTCACTGCAGTGTCAGTGCAAATTTATAGGCGGTATTTTTACGGAAATGAAATCGATCGATGTCCAAAACTCTTGGATAATTTACCTGCTAAAATGATTGAGGTATACATCGAGCATTCCTCGAAAGAAAGAGAATGACTCGATGAAACTAAGTTTTACGATTGGATCATCGCGGCGGGTATCGCAGCTTCCCAATGTCAGCCATTGTTAAACTGACTGTAGGCTCAAACATGATAGTTGGCGCTGTCCGTATTGAGGCCTAGCGATAGCTAGCGAGACACGTGTTGTTTGTTTTTCCCCAAGAAAATAAAGAGAACGTGATGAAATGTTTGCGCTGCGCCCTGATTTACTGGAAAATAATCATGTGACTTGGGTTAGATATTTTCATGAAAAATAAGGTTGTAGGTAGACTATATTGGAAAATATATGTAATCAAAGTGAGTTTGCATAGGATTGAGTTTAGATCGAAATCTCATTTCCCGCCTACCATATTGAATTGGAAAAAAAAAATCTTGGCAAGTGTGCGTCCAGATAATAGGGAGATCCGTATAAGGGGAGGCCAGATAAGAGAGGTCGTACTGTATTAAATTTTTTTTGGGGGGGGTCAAATTTTTGAAGGTCTTCATGAGGGGAGATATCCTTTACAGTTTATTCTTTTTATTTTTTACATAAAAAAATTCAGTTGAAATAGAAAATGACCCCTGTCAGTGGTGATAACCCATTTTATTGCTTGTCAACATGAAGCAAAGTACCCCCCCTGATAAATCATGGAATCAGCTACATCTACAAATAGTAAATACCTTCAGTTTTATCTTCTTCTCGAGGAGCATCAACCATTTCTTCATCTGCATCTTCTTCATCGCTCTCTTCTCCTCTCCTTTTTCTTCTTTTCTTCTTTCCTTCAGTATCCATCTTCACATCCGAGCCTGGTAAAAACCTGACATCATAGTCTTTACCTGTGGCTTGGTTTACATCAGGTTTGGTGATCAACTCACGTATGTCATCAACTGATGAAGCAACATTCAAATAAGATACAATATATTGTTTCAATTTTATTGTACTTTTACTTTTTAAGCAATAAACTGATTTACAATTACATTAAAATAAACATAAAATGAAAGACCATGATAATTTCACCATCAAATAGAACCATTTTCAGATCATTATTATCATATCATTATTTTTTTTTTGCACAACAAACAATTATGCAATAACTTCAAATATCATATTGATTTTCTAAATGTTTTAAATATGAACTCTGGCAGATTCAATTTGGGGGAATTCAAGGGACACTTTAGGCTGTAAAGAGGATGAACTCGCCCATTGCCCTTATGTATTTCAATTTATAGCCACTTCTCCGAGTCATATCTGATTAAGAAATGGAAATTCACTGAATCCATACTACATGAAATGGATTTGGGGCAGGTGCTTTTATTATACATGTATGACAATGCAAAAAATAATCACAACACTGTTATTATTGGTGGATTTTTCAAAAACTTCACTGATAAATGTTTCTTTTTTCTTATTTTAACAACTTTATGTCTGTGTGAACTTCCGCTTTAAATAGTAGGAAATCAGAAAAATGTTTATTTGAAATCAATAAAGAAAAATCAAACAAGCATAACGCTGAAAATTTCATCTAAATCAGATATAAAATAAGAGTTATGACATTTTAATATTTCGCTTATTTTTCTCAAAAGAGTTATATACACAAATCAGTGATATATATGCAAATGAGTCAATGATGTCCCTCACTTACCATTTCCTTTGTTTTTTTGTTTGAATTGTACAATATTTCCATTTTTACAGATTTGACAATAATGGCCAACTTGACTGAACCAAAACATGTTAAAACAATGGTAGTTTCACATGTTCAGGGAGGAATAAAACCTTATTTCACATGACAAAGAGGAGAAAAATTCAAATATTTCTTATTTCATATAATGAAATACAAAAGAAATAGTGAGTACTGTCATCAGTCTCCTCATTTGCTTAGTGACAAGGATGTGTATATAAATGTTTTGTGAAATTAAGTGAAACTTTAAATGTCATAACTTTGTTATTTTACATCTGATTTTGATGAAATTTTCAACATTATGCTAGTTGGATTTTTCTTTTTTACTCAATTAAACTTTTTCTTGGGGTGGACTTGTCCTTTAATAGGCATAATCTGACATTTGTTTTAAACAAAAATATAAATAGGAAAGATTGTGATGGGAGGATGTCTTACCATGAAGAAAAAGCAAACACTTTACTTACATTGATATCTCCTTTTCGAAGGATCTTCCTTATCATATCCTTCTAACTTTAAGCACTTTTTTAATCTGATCAGCTCCTTGGGGGCATTCCTCTTTCGTTTGACAGCTTTCAGCTTACGCTTGCTCTTGCTTCTTAAACTTTTGGCCATGGTTAATCTAGATTGAGTTAAGGAAACAAACATGTTACTTTTTCACTATTTTCTCATATTAAAAAATACACATATGATCACATGATTGTTGCCAAACTTTTCATGGTAACAACATATTAAATGTCAAAATTAAGGTAAAACTTTCGAGGTTCGAATTACTTCATCTGTTTTCAACCAATGCTAAAAAAAATTGGCTCACACAATGGCTTTGAGATAAAGATGATTGTGCAGACATGTTTTTTTGCATGTGTTGGAAATCATGTTGCCATGGTAACAACATACTGTATTAAGCCTCTATAGCAAAAATTAGGTAAAAATCTTGTGGTTCAAAGTACTACTTTATCAGATTTCTATTAATCTCCATGAAATTTGGTTCATACATTGGTTTTGAGGTTTAGATGTGCAAGACATATTTTTGTGTTCATTGGAAAGCATGTTGCCATGGTAACAACATATATGGTGAACATTAGGTAAAAATCTTGCGGTTCGAACTACTTCATAAGTTTTCAACCAGTTCTTATGAAATTGGGCTCACATATTGGGTTTGAGGTGAGAAATTGGGTTGCCATGGTAACCAATGCCATACATTATGGCAAAAATCCAGGAATACTCATGGTGGATGAAAGTTCACACAAATATTCATCTTGGGGTAAAGACATGCAAGATTAATTTTGTAAATGTGTTGGAAACTGCATTACCATAGTAATGGCATGGTGGGGTATTTATCACCTTCAGACTGGTCAATGGTCAATCGCGGGGTCAAACGTATTTGGGGTATTTTTTTTTTCCAAAGCTTTTTTTTAAAGACTAGCCAAACGTGTTTAGGGTCTGTTTTTTCCCCAAGCTTTTCCCCCAGGGTCATATTCTAGCGTCAACTTGTTTAGGGGCCAAAAATTGTCAATTTAGCCCCTGAAAAAACTTGTTTGGGGGTTATTTTGCACACAGAGAGAAAAAAAAAACGTTGAGGGGGTGCTGGAAATAATTTGGTCACACATATGTACAGCAATACATTTGACTGGCCACTCCCCCCCACATATATTGGTGGTACGGGGACATGCCGCTTTGATGACCCCCTTTTTTCAGATCCAATTTTGAGTTCTATAGATACAATGTACTCCGAATGACAAAGGTTAATTTCAGAAGCCGCCCAGCCCTGCTCGCAAGACATAGACCCCCGTTACGAGACATCTCAGTTCCCCAGCACTGTCAAAATTGGCAAGCGCGAGCGCCACATGCGAGTGATGCACGCACAGCTTCGCAACTCCCTACATATATGGTAGTGGATCGTATTACCGAACACTTTTCATGAATTCAATCATATCAAACACATTATTCTCATAAAATTCACCAAACTTTCACCATAAATAGGCCTACACAATTACCTACAAAATATAAATATGTAAAAATTTTGCAGAAATTGTATTTCCTTTTTACGATATTAGCTTCCAATCGGACCCCTCTTCGCATGTGAAATATTTTGGTCACTTAAAAAAGGTATCGTATTACCAAACGTGTGTTTTCTATGGGAAAAGTTGAGAAAACAACAAAATCACTGATGAGCTATTTTGACCATATTCTATTATTTTTAGAATATTAAGATTTTGAAAATGTGTTTTTTACAATTTTTCATCATCTTTCTATTCAAGTTCTCTTTGGAAGGATTCTGCAAAATTTTGAGCGTATGAAATTATTTCTGATGCGTATATGATGCGCGCGTTCGGTAATACAAGGCCGGTCGGTAATACAAGCACTCACTATACCTAGACTAGTAGCTGCTCCATGCATGGCTAGTGCACGCACAGCGCTAGTGTACACCGTACATACAGTGCCGCGATCCCATTCCGTAGACCGTTTTCCACACCATGCGCAGTATAGTTCCCAAAACCCGTATTTTACACTTGTAGTCAGTTACTTAGACCCCCATTTCAGAGTTTCGTGAGGCACACCCCCATCGAAAAATAATTTGAGTGCTCCCGCCCCCCGGGAGCAAGTGTTCCAAAGGACCAAAGGGAACTTGAAAGAAAGATGATGAAAGATGGTCAAAAACACATTTTCAAAGTCTTGATAATATTCTAAAATTAGTAAAAATAGCTGACTTAAGTGATTTTGCTGTTTTCTCAACTTTTCCCATAGGGCCTAGTCAGAAAACACACGTTCAGTAATAATACCAATAGGCAATACGAGATGCCTTTGTCAAGTGACCCCCAAAAAAATTTCACATGCGAAGGGGTCCGATTGCATTGATTTTGCATGATTGGAAGCTAATTTGATTTTAGAATCTAAATTGTATTTAATTGTAATGTAAAAAAGAAAAACGAATTCGGCAAAAATTTTACATATTTCAGGCCTGCATATTTTATATATTTTGTAGGTAATTTTGTATTTATGGTGAAAGTTTGGTGAAGTTTATGAGAATAATGTGTTTGATATGATTTAATTCATGAAAAGTGTTCATGATACGATCCAAAGTCCATACTCGAAGAAGAAATACTTAAGTTAAAGTAAACTTGTAAATAGCTCCGCCACGCCGGGGCAACAACTAACATTAGAATGATGATATGGGACCGAAGACAAAATTTCGGACAAATTTCGAAAATATCGTGATCCAAAAACACTCATAACATATATAAAAGCACTCCTAAAAATCCTTAAAAAGTAATCTGAATGTTATTGTGATCACAAAGCAATAAGTTCGTAAGAAATTCAATAAACACACTCACAGAAATCTTGATAATTATAGTAAGAAGATACCGAGTCGAGTGGGAGTCTTCACGTACATGTGTCTTTTAAAGATGACGTCACTTTGGTTTCGCTCTCACGTACCGTACGTACGGTACGGTGGTAGTCTGCAGGCACAGACCCTGATTGGAACTTTGATCAATAAGTGTGCCTCCACGCAAAGACTAGCACATACAAAACTTGCTGTTCCAATACAGAGCGAGAGAGCCTTCAGTACACAAGGCATGAGTAGGCTGCACATTCAGACCCCAGCGGCGTAACAGGGGTCGGTGGCCAGGGGGGGCAAGAGCCAAAAATTTCCCGGTCATACCATGGAACAGGCAATGGCGTCATAAGGCAACAATTTTGAGGGGGCGATATGGCGTATCGGACAAATATATATATATACATATATAAGCGAGCGAGCAAATTTTTTTGACATTTTTATTGCAAAAATCCAATTTTGTGATAGATTTTGACATACTGTTAAAAAGATGATATCATATTTCACCCTCCTCTCTTTCCTTTTTTCTCTCTTTTTTTTGTACGCCACGGTGAAGAGGATTTTTGTTATGATTGTGAGAATCAGAGCGAAGCTCTATATGCTCGAGGGGGCCGAGTATGGCGCTTCTGGCAAGAAGTAGCTTAATATAGGTCCCGAGCGAGCGAAGCGAGCGAGATAAAAAAAAATCACCTTTTCATGAGAATCTAACATGAAGATAGATTTTGACGTGATATTCAGAAAAATATAATACACTTTCCTTTCTTTCCTCTTTTTTTTTGTTTGGTTGTAGAACTTTTGGGGCCATGGTCCAACTCATCCATGTAACAGTGCTTTATGGGTGGGGTCTAGGGCAGAGCCCCGGAACCTCTTGATATCAAAGCCATTTTAAACCTTACAGATGGCCACTTATTTTAATCAAATTGCGTGTATATTTATATAGTTTTAACACAACACATAAATTCAATGCAGTTGTGTATCGTAATCATCCAAATATTGTGAGGGGCACACCATAGCAAATGTGGGAAAATTTGTAAAAAGTCGCCAGCGAGCGAAGCGAGCCAGAAAAAAAAAAGGCCTGTTAAAATGAAATTCTAATTATGTGATAGATTTTTACATCATTATAGCAAATATCATGTCGTATTTTTTTATTTTCATTCATCTCATTTCGCTGCCTCCTTTATTTTCTTTTATTTCCCCTTGGCTGTGGAACCACCCCCGGTACGCCAGTGCTTCAACGTAAAGCTTAATGCAGGAAGGGTCCATATAGGGGCCCGTTATAGAACCCATTAAAGGTTACAGATAAAGAGCCCCCACTGCACGGGGTCTTGACTCTAGGACAGAGCCTTTGGAGATTTAGCAAGTTTATGATAGACTTTCATACGACATTATGCTATATACCATCCATTTTTCTTCCCGCTCAATCCTCGGCGGCCCGGTAGTGTACGTTATCTTGTCCCTATTCTTTATTTTCCAATTTAGATTTTGGCTAATTCCATTGCCTTTATTTCCCGCTTTTGTTTGCCTTTTTTGCCATCTTTAATTTATTTCCCTGTCTTACTAATCATGCTAATGTATTATATCGGGGCGAATTGTTTTTTCTCACTTGTTCTTTTTTCCTTCCTTTTCCCGTTATCTTTCCGTTTTCCCTTTTTTATATTTTTTCTTAGCTTTCTTTTCCCTTTTCCTTTCCCCTTCCCTTTCCCCTCTTTTCTTTTCTTTCCTTTCCCCTTTTTTCTTTTCTTTCCTTTCCCTTTCCCTTTCTTCCTCCCTTTTTTTTCTTTTTCCCGTTTTTTTTTTAATTTTCCCGGTGAGCTCCGCCAGGGGGGGCAGCTTGCCCCCCCTGCCCCCCCGCCTGTTACGCCACTGTCAGACCCTTAACTCGAGTGAAGGGTTTGCCCAGCAGACTAGTACGGTGGCGCAGTCACCAAAGGCAGTCACGGTGCAGGAGCAATGTCACATACTATGCATACAAAGACTAAACACTCCGGGGTTAAAGGAGGAGTTCACCCTGGCAAAAAGTTTAATGTAAAAAATAGCAGAAAAATCCATCAAGTATAAAATATTAAAATTTTAATTATTTGATTTGTGATGTCATATCCACATACATGTACGAGCAGGTGCAGCTTCCCTACATAGCCTTTCGAATGGTAAAAAATAAATTTCATTTCATTTTCTCAGAAAAATGAAAATGTTTTTACTGTACCTTCAGTATATCAACAAACAAATCATTTTACACCCATTCCTAAAAAGAAAACAAAAATGAGTCATCACGAACCATTAAAAATTGAGATATATGCATTTTATATTACATAACACATGGGGCAGCTGCTCGTTTATGACATCACAAATCCAAAACTTAGAATTCTAATCATAACTCTTATCAATTCTTTAATAAAGTTTCAAACCTTCATCAATGTTTTTTACTTTTTCTGCTGTTTTTACAAGACAAAATTTTCTTAAAGGAGAATGAAACCCTTGAAACCAGCTGAATCCATATCGAAGAGAAAAATCAAAGAAACATATTGTTGAAAGTTTGAGGAAGATTGAATGAATAATAAGAAAGTTATGAGCATTTGAATGTCGAGATCACTAATGCCATGTAGATCCTCTCATTGGCAATGCGACCATGATCTGTGATGTCACACACGTACAACTCCCTCATTACTTTAGTACTTATTTCACTTATATTCTCACTTTTACAGAGTCTATCACAAGGTGAGGTGTTCTCTTTATGAGAGGACAAGTACAGAGGTTTCACAACATTACATCATTGATGAATCGTTTGTCATATGATTAGAATGAGCAAAAAGAGATGTTTTGGGGTATATTTTCAGTGTCCAAAAGGGGAGAGTTGTTCATCTGTGACATCATAGATCTTGGTCGCATTGCCAATGGGAGGATCTCCATAGCATTAGTGATCTCGACATTCAAATGCTCATAGCTCCTCTATTGCTAGTCCTATTTTACTCAAACTTTTGTTGATCTTATTCTTGGATTTTTCTGCTTTCACAAAAGCTAACTTGCTCCAAGAGTTTCATTCTCCTTTAAGTGTGAACTTCCCCTTTAAAGGTCTGAATATGCAGCCTGGGCCTGCCCTTCATGTTCAGAAATTTTCTTATGACGTTTCAGTCGAGTCACCGATCATATCTGATCCTTCGCGTTGCATTGCCTGGTTAGAGTTAGGTACATGTAAAAGAATTAAACAGGGCTCCAGCTGGAAATATCCTGTTTTCAAGATCCCGTTTTCAAGATCCCAAAAATATTCTGCACACGATTCAAGTTTTCATTTAGTTTTGCGTGATAGGCATTAACAAAATTTGATTATTGATTTACTTACCCTGTCCATGGTTCCCACAAACCAGTCCTTGAAATATGATTTTCATGTCAGTATATCAATTTTTGTTTTAACTTGTGCATTGCATTCACATTTTTATGTTCATGACTACAAAAAGTATTTAGAATATTCCCATTTTGGGGGATGCAGGGGAAGATCCAGATTTTGCCAGTGGGCGGGGGTGGGGGTTTTCTCATCTTCATTTTCCCTGATCAGCCACTAAAAGTTGAATTTTTTTGGTTTCTTTAAAGGGGTGGTCCTAACTTGAGTTTTGAGTAAAAGTTACTTGGCTCTCTTCTTCTTTTGCATATTAATTTCCCCCCAATAAATGTCAGGCAAATCTATAGACTGGTGACTGTAATACAGTACACACATGATATACTGGAAAATCAGAAGCATACCTAAATCATTTGTCTTAAATGCTCCTCAAATAATTCACCTATTTTGATCAAGTCATTAAATTTCCCATCTTTTTATGCTGGTGTCATTTAAAGGGTAGATATGGTATATGAATTACAAAGTATGCTTTTCAAAAGTTCCCCTTAGTTTTCCTTTTTGTTTCTATTCATGACATGTATAGTGTATGAGTGAACGTGTGGCTAAATCACATTACAAGTCTATCAGCCCTCAGGATTTCCCCTTAATTTCAGAAACCCTATATCTTTAATGACATCTAATTTGTTGGGCAATAATTCTGAAAGACATTTTTAAACATTTTTACAACTGATTCATGACACAAAACTAGTGAAGTTGCAAAGGATTCTAATATTCAATTTAATCAATTTATAAATAATCTAAACATCAAATCAACTTCATAAAATTAAAGTGAAAGTAGAAACGATTATGGGATCACATTCCACTGAAAGTGTATAAGGGAAGCTATGGGCATTCCCCCCCCAAAAAAAAAAAAAAAATTGCCACATAACACAAAGATTAGCAGCCAACTGAAGACTTTAAACAATTTTATTGACATTTTGTGATTAATTGTAAAATCATTCTGCAACACAAGTCCCTGCTTTTATCCATTAATGTCTTATATCAAAGTTCTACTATCAGGTCATATTCACTTTGATGCAATCATATAATTCTATCTCTGCCACTGATATCATTATGTTATAAATCAAAATCATTGATTCAGTCGGAGTTCAACAATTGGTAAATTATGAATAATGATTAAACTTAAATTACAACAATTTAGCCATATAAGATGTCAAATTTTCCCGTCCTGAAAGCCATACAAAAGCCTCGGCACAGACCACCACCTGAAGGGTCCCGTCAAAATGGTCAATTTGATTTGATTATTTTTTATTATTCTCCATTTAGTACAAATTTTGAACCCTTTGTGATTGGATTGTAATAGTTGAACCCAGTTTGAATTCCTGACTAAATAGTATATTACTTCTTCAATCTCCATGACAACATAATGAACCAAATGATTAACTGAAATTAATGCTATCCTATTATCCTGTTCTTCATTTCATTTCCAAATTTTTATTCATTTATTTATTATTATTATTATTTTTTTTTGGGGGGGTTAATCATTTCAGTTAATCATTTTGTACATGATATTGTCATGGACACTGACAGTGCATCAAGTTGACACCTGTTGCCGTGGTTATCCGCGCTATTAATGAGTCCACTCTTCAAACAGTAGACTCATGAATAAAATAGCGTACTTAAGCATGGCAACGGGCATCAATTTGGCGCACTGTGACAAAAGCGCGCATCAGCATTGGAATTTTTTAATATACGCAGTATATAAGGGTAATTTATACAGGAAATCTGCATAAACCATTGGTTCAACCAATGGTTTTAAACACCTTTGTAAATACGAGCCAATATGTTGAACTTCATTTCTAATGGCAATCATAGTTTTGTAGAATAATTGTTAGTAATGTATTGCAATATGAAGCTTCATAGAGCTCAAGAATACACCCATGAACAACAGTCTACTTTAACACACTGGTACTAACTAAAAATGATCAAATGACAGCCTAATAGAATTGCCTGAATAAACTTATTTTATGCAGTACTACCCTTTTATAGTTTTAAACTGCAATATTTTTTATTGCAATTAAAAATAATATTTGTGTGTACTGGAACCTTCAAATTCAATTCAATATAGTAAAAAAAAGAAACCCCTCACCGTCCTCGTGACTTGTTAAAGAGATCTTTTTCTTTCACGCATCTCACAAATATTTCACCTGTAGAGTGCTGAATAGAACACATACCTTGCACATATTGAATAATTCATCTTTACGAATTGAAGGGCATTTAATATTTGATAAATAACTTATATGACCTATAACAAATTCAGGATCTAGTACTGTTTTTTTTATAAAATACTATGTGTATACTACACAGAAGTTCAAATTAACTATTACAACAGCATATACATTATATGCACAATAATCATATGCAATGAAAACTTGACAAATTGTTTTTAATTGGAGTGATTAAATGCAATAAGTTTCATCAGTTACTACACAATGAGTGTTTTTCATCTAGGGTCTATATTCAATGTGTTTCATAAGAGAAATAACATTCATGGATTGAAGGGATGAAAGTGGGAAATAATTTTCATTTTTTACAGGATATTTTTCTTGCTACAATGGGGCAATTGCTGGGGCTATTTCTATCATTTCAAATGGTACCTTTTTGCTTGACAAGTGATTATGCTGTAAAAGCAAATCTCATCATTCTGCTGTATGTACAAGGAGAGCATTGATTTTCTAAATGTTCTTGAATATTGTTTGTGGCAACAGATTTGGGGGCAACAAGGATGATCACTTAAAAGGCCCAAAGCAGCCCATTTTGCAAATTTTAGGGGCAATTTTTACCTATTTCCTACAATAGACCAGTTCAGAGTTACTTCATAGGCAAGTTTGTTCAAATTACCTTTCCTTTCTTTTATTAGATTTTAAAAGCAAGATATTGTGTAAGCATTCCAGACATAGCAGGTTGCAGAAATGACAGAGTCCAGGGGACTAGAATAGCACATCAATGAATACTTTATGAAGGTTTTTTTTTTTTCTTCTTGCATTTGTACTTTGAATCAGCATTAGCATGTTGCTATTACAATATACTTGACCAACTGTTAAACACCAGTCGCTAATGGACACATTGTTGCTTTCAACAATTTCAAAGAATATATGAATAATCAAGACATCAAAGTTGGTGCTTATCTCATTGAATATAAAAACCACCAGACCATTTGAGTTCAAAGGACTTTCTTCTCATCATGAGCAGAATGGAACTATGAACCAGTCTATATGGAAAAGTAAATTAATTCACAATGTTCACAAACTGTCCTTAGTGGATTACAGATTTCAGCAAACAGAGACAATATTGGCGATAAATACAGTATTCAAAAGCTATCTTTTGAGGTTTAAAGTTAGGATGAGATTGAATTTAATCTTACGAATCAAGTGAGACAATGAAAGACTGTCACTAAAATGTATGATTTACTGACATCCAAACGTCAAGTTCAAATTTTACATACTGGTATTGTAAGAAAAATAATTGATTTAGGCCACTTGGACACTTTGTGAAGATGGTGACTAATCACAAGACTTCAATTAATTAAAGGGATATTTATTTCTAGTTGATTTAAACAAGTAAAACAAACCAAATAGAAATGATCAAACTTGGAGAAAATCAAGATTGGTTACTCATCAAACACATGTCAACATTCATTAATCTAGTGAGTTTCAGCTATACAATACATAATAAAAGGTAGTACAACTCTATGAAACCTGTGGACAAGAATAGACATGATACGTATACCAATGTTTAGAATAAATAAATATATGTACCTTGGCGAGCGATTTACAATGCCATTCTACTAGATGACACGATCGTATAAGTTATCTTATCAAGATTTGAGTGCGACTGAGTAGGATCTTCTAGAAGAGATTCTTATAATTCACCATGTGATTAGCCTTGAAAAAGACTGTTTGAAGAGATTGGAATGAAGAGAAGTTGATAAAAATTAAAATGGTAGAGTTGGAATTGAAAGGTGGGAAAGCTATAAATGAGAGAAGAAAATAATCTGGCATGAGGTAAATGTGAAGTCCTTCAAGCTCAACTGTCATACCACCAATGGTCATCTCATACAAGCAGGTCAGCTTTAAAAATTAATAAGTCGATATGAAAAGTATATCAAGTCCACTTGGTAAGATGGAAAATATCGTAATCTCATTAAAGAGAATAGTGAATTAAAACTTCCACCATTTTTATATATACCGTGTGAGTTAATAGAAATTTGACACCTCACAGATCCCAAATTTAAGGAAAAAATATGTCATGAACATGTATGTAATGCGGCCTGAAAGAGTATGTTCTCCCAAATGATTTGATACCATATTTATGTGGTATACGTTAACATTTGGAGTTATTCTTAGCAGCGATGTATATTTTGATTTGCGCTAAAGTAAGGCATGACTGCAATGAATGACTCCAGATGTCAATGATGTCATAATCCTGTACAAGGCTTGCATTAAAATCCATTTACATTATAATTGTTTAATAAGCACTTTTGAGTATCAATGTTCAAGTTAATTAAATTGAAAAGGAATTTGCAAATATGTTTACTAACTCATGTAGGATTATGACATCATTGGCATCTGGATTCATTCATTGGAGACATGCCTTACTTTGGCGCAAACCAAAATTTACATCACGGCAAAGAATACATACTGATTATCCAAGCGTGAAGACATACCTCATAAATATGGTATAAAATTATTTTGGGAGAAAATACTTTTTCCAGCCGTATAAAATAATTACACAATCACGACATAATTTTTTCCCTTAAATTTGGGATTTGTGAGGTGTCAATATTTTTTACTCACACGGTATGAGTGTAAATGATTTTTTTTCTCAAACATTTATCAATCAGATATCATTATATATGTCTGAGACCGAACTTTCACGTCACCATCCAAAAGACGAGACCAGGGCTAGAACCTCAAAACCTCTGCAACAATTTGTAACTCCCCCCCCCATGTCGTTTGGATTACAGGGGCAAGCAACAACACCCAGTTGTCGCAAGCCTCTGACTTATCTTATCTTGTACACAGGTTTCATCATGTCACACTTCCTTTAAATTAATACTAAAGAGTAATCAAATTGCTAGAAATATACATAACATTAACATATTTCTTTCCCTGCTGGATACAGACATAAATTAATCTACAAATCTCCAAAATCATACATTACTTTCCAAGTACTGAACCATTAACTAGTACACTTTGCTGAAAATGATGTATCTAAAAATTTACAACAGCACCAAATATACATAAATAAAATACGAACAAATCTGTTTCTAATTGATATTATACATACATAAGAAAGACTGACAAGGGTATAATACTTGCCACTAGTATATAATATTTGGTTCATGTTAATGGCAGCAAATCTATGTTTAGAATATCTACATATATATAATACATGTATCTCTTGATACCATGATAATCGCAGTACTAACAAAGTACACACACAATCCTATTTGAGGATAACGGAAGGATGGGGGAGGTGGCCATTAGCCATAATTTACTGTACTTTAAAAAAATACAAATTAAACCTGCAATGTACTTTATAAAACAGTCAATTTCTAACAAAAAAACTATTTTTTTTTAATTATGAATCAATTTTGCAATATATGTATAAAAATCATCAATATGTCTCAATTCATAACCAAAATTTAATTTTTTGTCTAAGATACAATTTATAAGATTAATGTCTTTACCCAAATGAAACCCTTTGTTTGTATTCACCCCAAAACATGTTTCATGTAAGAATTACACAAGTTGAAAAATCTGTTCATTTAATTTAAAAAAAAAAAATTGCACCTTTTATGAGTGTTTTTGATTATTAACCTTTTTCACCATTCTACTGAGATTGTATGCATAAAGTCAAACAGGTTTGGATTATGATTGTTTGCCTCTGGTTATTTGAATATCATACAGTGAAGAAATAGGGGGGGTCATCATTTCCATGACCGTTGATTTTACAAAGAAAACAAAAAATGTTTTTGGCAAGAAAAAAAGTAATTGAAATTTTTGCTTTCTACATTTTGAAAAATTATGTATGAAATTAATGTAGTTCTTCCCTTGACTGAAAATGGAGAAGACATACATTCATCTAGGAGGTAAATAGGATAAAAATTTATTTGTTCAAAATATCTAAATGGAAAGTTGTATTTTTCATCAAAACAAGAGATGATTTCAAAGGCAAACTCAAAAGAAAAATTTGGCAAGCTGGATACGTATATTGCTAGGCACTAGCTATACATGAATTTGGCAATAATTATAAAGAACCTACATGTTGGTTGGGGGTGTTGTGGTCTAGTGGTTACAACTCTTGTCTTTTAATGAGAGGGATATGGGTTCAAATCTCGGCCACAGCGTGTTTTCCTTCAGCAAGAAATTTATCTACATTGTACTGCCATTGAATAGGAAACCAGATAACTCAGCGCCTCATAAATGCTATATATCATTATTAAAGATAACTGTGAGACCTTTGCAGGGAAAAACTCAAATGGGTGCTCCGGACAATTTCTCCCCAAAATGATCAAAAGACCCCTGGAAAATAAAAATGAGCCCCAGAAAATCCCCATTCACGCCAATGTTAAAGTTTATCCAACATTACTGATTCAGGCAGTAAATTGTGAAAAGTAGCCCCTGGAAATATCAAAATCATTTTTTTGGCCTTTTCTTTATACTTGTTGAGAGAGCCCTTGCTGTGATTGACCACAGATTATTTTTTACCCCCCCCCCAAAAAAAAAAAATAATAATAAAAAATCTGTAATACTGGAGCATTGTGGCCCAGTGGATAAGTCTTCTGACTTTGAAACAGAGGGTCGTGGGTTCGAATCCCAGCCATGGCGTAATTTCCTTCAGCAAGAAATTTATCCACATCGTGCTGCACTTGACCCAGGTGAGGTGAATGGGTACCGGCAGGATTAATTCCTTGAATGCATGAGCGCTGAAAGGCAGCTCGAGCTAAAGCCGGGGTAATATTAATAATAACAACGTGCCTTGGAATAGAATATTTCTAGATAGATTGCGCTATATAAATGCTTATTATTATTATTATTGATATTCAGTCAAGCATTCATGATGCACTCGCAAACAGACAGTTTGAGAGAGTCAATACACATACATTCAGGATCAGATGTGCCGTGAAAGGCCACATTGTCTACTGCAATTATCAGCAATGTACAGTATATTCCCATTCTCTCTGACTGTTCATCTCCAAGAACAGCAACATCACCTCCAGTCGCTGTCTGAAGAAGTCTAAAGCAATGAAGTAGGCAAAGTCTTATAACCTAATTTTCTCACTTGTTTTACATATATTTATATCTAAACATTGACACCTAACATTGACAAATAACACCACCTTTAAGCTTAATTGACAAACCAAATATTCCAGCAGAATAATGGAATAATGATGTCTATTTCATTTATTCTGGAGTATATTTTCATTATCCTGCAATTACAGATAACATTTGTATTGCTAAATGAGATGGTATAGAACACAAACACGTACAATAAAAATATATTCTTATTTCTAATCTGACATCACATATATTACTCTATACTTTCTCAATTTAAAAAATATTTGCAAGTACATGAATGGAATAAATATATTGAAACATGGAGGACATTTTAAAAAACAAACAAACTTTCTCTACAGGTGTTAGGGACATATTACACTCATGCCCGGTCTGGTTCTACTGACGATTTGTCTTTTGAGGTCGTTGCTTGAAATGGGATGCCAGATGTAGTCTGGATTATTCAGTTCTCTATCGACTTCAGTCATGGTTAGAAGATTGAGGCATACGCCATCGGCCGACCCGTGAGGGCTCCCTACATGCTCTATACATACAATGTAGGGAGAACCATACATGTTCTTCCCATGAAATGCCTCCTGAAAGAAGAGAGAGAGAGGGACAGAATCAGTCATGTCGCTTGTTAACCTGTTGACACCTGGAATAAAATGAACCCTGTACAAAGCCTATGGAATTAACATAATTCAAGGTTATCAAGATGGAGAAGATTCATTACAATGCCAGAACTGCAAAGGCACTATTGTAAGACTTCCTTTGTAATATATGGTAAGGCTGAATGCTCCCACGGGTTGAGTCCCGGCTGAGTCATACCAAAAGACTCGAAAAACTGGACCTTTTGCCTTTTTGTCAGGCGCTCGACTTTTGAGGTGGAAAAAGGTAATAACAACATACTATATTATGCAGTGGCAACTTGAAAATAAGCTAATAGTTGAAGCAGCAACCCTGGATTAATTATTGTCAGAGCTGCCAAGTTGTATTTTGCATTTTCAGTATTCTTATCCCCAAAAATCAGTATTTTGACCCAAAAATCAGTATTTTTACCGTGTGAGATAAATATTTATTATTTTTCCCAAAAAAAGTGTATTTCATAATAAAATGCTTTGCGCACTCGCCCATCACGGCGCTCAAGCTGCATGCAAGCTAAAATGTGCACTGCTCTTGCAGATGAAAAAAAAAAAACATTGAAACTTGTGTATATCTCACCCTGGTTTTTACAAAATGATTGAAAAAAAAACAAGTTACCTGAAATTACATTGATCTAATAACCATATTTGTGTACGTTTTATGAAATAGAGACATATAGAGATGATTTTTCTCAATAAATTTTGATTTTGTAAAAAAAAAAAAAAATACAAAAAACGTATTTTTTAAAGAAAAAAAGTACTGCCGTATTTTGGTAGCAAAAACGTACTAAATACGGAAAAATCGTACTACTTGGCAGCTCTGTATTGTTATTAGTTAAGCAGGGTTCTTCATCTTCTCTCACCTTTTCAAGTCGATGTAATGAATCCTCTGCCTGCCAGCCATCTCTGATGATAGGGAAATGAGGAGTCCCTTGGGTGCAGAGTAGCACATCAAATGAATTCCTATGTGAGAGAAAAAACATTAATGGTAAATTCCTCTTAATATGCATCAACAAAAAAAAAAACAGAGAGAAACGGGGTAAGATGAGCCATTTTTTGCTGTTTGCATGTAAGAACTGATATGATTGATAATCTTGTGGAAATAAGGACCTTGCCTTAAAATCTAATTCTTGGGGAAACAATGTTTACCTATATACAGTGCGTATCAAAAAAGTTTACACTTAGAAAAAATCCTGTAAAATTATACATTTGTAATATCCTGAAGATTTTTCCACATTTCAACATAGGTACAGATCCATTTAAGCAAATGACGATATAACTGTCGAAATAAAAATATTTCTGCTTGAGTGAGCACCACTTACTTTTTAAAAAGTTAGTGAAAAATGATTTGCGCAGAACTTTGAAATAGTTATGCGAATAAAAGTAGACATTAATCATGAATAACATGTGGAATTTAGCTAGTAAAATTGATTTGAAGATATCTTTTACCATTTTAAACTTGTTTCCTTGCCCAAACCACTTCGAGGAATGCATTGCCCCCCAACCCACTCCCCCACACACCGAGGCCATCGTGACGATATTTGCTTTACACTGAGCTGTGATTTACATAAAATGGCTTACGCTTGATTTTCATTTTGTTAATCATTGTCAAGCTTGGAAAAAGTGTGGAGAAACAAGTATTAAATGAAAAATGAAATGTAAACCCACTTTAAATGATAAAAATGCTAGAGACGTCTGATATAAACTTTTGTTCAGATTCAGTTATGTCCTCAGATCCAGCTGGCACAAAAAGGGTAAAGGTTGTGTTTACTAAGTATTGAAATTTCAATTTGGATGGCAAAATTGTTAGAAAATGCTTGAATGTATCCGTTTTATTTCAATTGATTAAAAGTGCAAGGGAAATGTATGAGAAATGTTTCGCAGGGTAAGTTTGATTTCCCCCTTTCCCCTTGACACAGCGTACAAACGAGCATTTCTGCGCAAACAGATTTCTGCGAGCTTTACAAAAATGGACAGTGCTTACTAAAGTGTAACATTCTATCAAAACTTTTACTTTAATTGGATAGATGAGACCCAAACCCAAGATTATATGTGAAAAAATTACCCACATGTTGTATATTTTTTAATTCCCAGGGCTTTTTCAAAGTGTAAACTTTTTTTTGATACGCACTGTATAACATTCTACCCCAACACTGAAAGTCACCGTCACCTTGAAAAAAAAGATGTCAAATGGTCATCTTGCCCCACCAATGGGGTAAGTTGAGCCGCCTTCTGGGGTAAGTTGAGCCACAAAAACTATGTACAAAAAGTATAGGACAAGAACCAGCATAACATTTTTTTATATAAAGTCTTTTCACTTGCTAATTCTCGATAAATACTAACATCCTCTAAAAGTAAAACAACTGTCTTGTGAATTTAGTCTTTTCTGCCTGCATATCAATGGCAATTTGAGGGTTTTTATTTTAATATACATTACCATATGAATTACTATGGCTCAACTTGCCCCATGTTGGCTGGCTCAACCTACCCCAGTCCTAACTTAATGTGATATTTTCACATCCACACATTTCTTATGCATCCATCATGTAAAAGACTATGGCAAGAATGAGGATCCATACCTGGACTAACAATATTGTTCTTATGCCCTTATTACATTCAAAGACGTGTGTGGGTAAAAAGCGCCTATCTTTTTCACATCTTTTTAAAAATACTTTTTTGCCTAAAATTTGTATTCTAATTTAAATTAATTTTTGTTTCAATGTTGAAAACAATAAGGTGGGGTTAGGGGTTATGCAATGGGTCACCAATATATGGCACCACCACAATGTCTGACTCGTTCATTATCGACCTGGGGGTGGCAGCTCGAATTACCCTTAGGCTCAACTTACCCGGCCTTCCCCCAACTACCTCCAAAGTGCGATGACTTACTAAAAAGAAATTAAATAAACACACAATACACAAAGGATCCCAACCTTCCCCTTAAATAATATCCTGTCAAGAAATTTGAACCAGAATTATAATGCAGAAATGCATTTATCAACTTTTGACAGAAATAATAAAAACAAGACGATTCTATGAAGCTTGCTTACAACAATACATCTAAGTATTAGGTCAGTCAGACATGGTCATGCAATTGTTTTCTCCAACCACAAAAGATATTTGCCTAATACTTGATTAACTCCTTGCTTCCAGAAGCCATGTTTACTCCGACCTTGGCCAACAAGAAAGGGACAATTGGGTAGTCGACAGGTTAATCATGATTTGTTATTGTGATTGATTCAGGTGAATGGATAAGAAAAGCAAATCAATGAGCAATGGAAGGATTCACAGTGGATGCACACGAGAGATCATCCAGAACAATAGATCTTAATGATAGACATCAATATGGTTCAAATACAGTTCACTCATTCAAGAATGCATGAACTACATGTAGCAAACAATAAGTGGTAAATTAGCAAATTTATCTTACTTTAGTTTGGACATGGTGATTTTACAATGCAGAATAAGTTGGTGTGTTGGGCTAAAGTGTACTCTTATAATTACACAAGTATGCCTACTCATATTTCAACACAAAGACTTCATATAGGTAGAAGTCACTAGAATTTGAACCATAAGGTTCCATTATAGCCTCTTTCTGGGTCTCCTTCACTCTTTCTCTTTTCAGCTCCCTTCCCTTGTTCTCTACTCCCTAATGACTTTTAAAGGAAGAAAGAAGAGGGGGGGGGTTCAACCAAATCCAATGATTGAGAGGGGAGGGGGGTCCTGCAGGGATGATTTTCATTAAATGTGTATCAGGATTGAGATTTGTCTCTCTTTTTCTCCCTTACCCCTTTGCTTTTTGACTAAGGAAAAGTGAGAATCTCTCGAGCCACTTTGACCAAAGCATCTACACTGGGAGTTGGGGGGAGGGGTACTCACCGTTTCAGTCTAACCATGGACCTATGAAGAGATGGACAATTAATGCAAGCTTTTCTTAGATGCAATGGTAGTCACTGTCACCTGATTATGTGTATACAGGTGTTTTGACAATAGCAACTATCATGACTATCGAGGCGTATCTGATCATTTACAAAGGAGCAGTTTCTCCGATCTTGTTTTTTTTATTTTTACTAAACCCTATTTCAAACTATGCCTTTCAATCAGATTTAGAGCAGCAACTTTGAGAACTAAGGTTACTGAAGGAAACCAGAACTGCACAATGATTTTCCAGGATTTAAGTCATTTATTATCCTCTGCGCATACAATTTGTGCAATATTTTATCAATGTCTAATCAAGGACTGCTTCAGGCCCAAGACACTAATGAGAATCAAAGTAGACTAATGAGAAGAATATGTTATTCAGATGACAATTACGGTCACCTGATAGTGAATTCATTATCTAACCAAAATGTCCATCTCTTCTTAGGTCTATGGTTTAAAAAGAATCATCCTCCTATATGTACTGCACAAGTTACAAGAATCTCACCCTTTCTTCTCTCTTCCTGTTTATTCCTCCCCTCATCAAGGCACGATTCGACACAATACCATTTTAAGGGCCATATTTTTTCCCCATACAATCGGCCCGTCGGAACTGCATGTATTGTATCCACTCCAGCTGGATAGGGCCTGCCCTTCTTAATTTTCTTTGAGATGGAGAGGAGGAAGACTTTCAAGCAATTTTGACCAGTGGGGTAGGTGGGGGTTGGTGGGGTGGGGAGGGGTGTGTGTACTTGCTGTTTCTGCCCGATGTGGGGTAGGTGGGGGTTGGTGGGGTGGGGAGGGGTGTGTGTACTTGCTGTTTCTGCCCGATGTGGGGTAGGTGGGGGTTGGTGGGGTGGGGAGGGGTGTGTGTACTTACTGTTTCTTCTTGATGTGGGGTAGGTGGGGGTTGGTGGGGTGGGGAGGGGTGTGTGTACCTGCTGTTTCTGCCTGATGTGGGGTTGGTGGGGTGGGGAGGGGTGTGTGTACTTGCTGTTTCTGCCCGATGTGGGGTAGGTGGGGGTTGGTGGGGTGGGGAGGGGTGTGTGTACTTGCTGTTTCTGCCCGATGTGGGGTAGGTGGGGGTTGGTGGGGTGGGGAGGGGTGTGTGTACTTACTGTTTCTGCCTGATGTGGGGTAGGTGGTGGTTGGTGGGGGTGGGGAGGGGAGGGGGTGTGTGTACTCACTGTTTCTGCCTGATGTGGGGTAGGTGGGGTGGGGAGGGGGTGTGTGCACTTACTGTTTCTGCCTGACGAGGATGATTCTCATACACATGTGTTTATGAGGATTGTGATCTGGCATGATAGTTGGATGTCTCTCTGTAGGTGAAGTTTGGTAGTAAAGCCTGGTTCGGTCAATGACTGGCAGGATATCTCTGGCTCTGTATGTAGCATCACAAACACATAACATGATATCAATCTCTCTACTCATCTCCATTGTGATCTGCTAAGCCCTAATTCTGGTTGTTCCTGTAGTCGTCCAACACTTGATTTATTTTGTTTACATCAATTTGCCATGCATGAATAGTCACAAATTTTGATTAACTCTACAAAACGGCTAATAATTCCATATTGATTCAAAAGTAGATCAAATCCACTATCCTTCATGTATGAATAATCTATTTTCTTAATTATTTATGATTTTTTTCTGTACTGCCATTTAGCACTACATCAAATATTTTGTGAAAAATGCACAACATCAAAAGCTTGCAGCACTAAAGTTCAGGACTTTTTTCTTTGATGTCTTACACAACTTTTGAGACCAAATTTGTGATGCCTGGGTTCATGGTTCCAGATATGTAACATCGGTAAGCATATTTCAAACCCCAATTTTCTTTAAAAAACTATGATTCCTGTAAAAATGATGTCTATGCAATTTAAAGTTAGCCTAGGATATATGGGGTTAAGAATCCACATGGGATTCAAGATTTCATCTGTCTGATAACTATCATGCACCCCCACCCCACCCTGGTGTAATCAGTCCAGTGACCTCTTGCACTTATAGGCAGCATGCAACTAAGAATTGAAGTGTCACTTGAATCACTTCCAGCCAGACTTGTTTGAAGGTCAAGTCCACCCCAGAAAATTGTTGATTTGAATCGATAGAGAAAAATCAAACAATCATAACGCTGCAAATTTCATTGAAATCAGATGTAAAATAAGAAAGTTATGACATTTTAAAGTTTCGCTTATTTTTCACAAAACAGTTAAATGCACAACTCAGCGATATGCAAATGAGAGAGTCGATGATGTCCATTATTCACTATTTCTTTTGTTTTTTATTGTTTGAATAATACAATGTTTCAATTTTTACAGATTTGACAATAAGGACCAACTTAACTTAACCATAAACTGTTAAAATAATGGTAATTCCACATGTTCAGGGAGAAATAAAACTTTGTTTCACTTGACAAGGAGGAGAAAATTAGAATACTTCATATTTCATATAATAAAATATGTAAGAAATAGTGAGTGGGTGACGTCATCAGTCTGCCAATTTGCATACCGACCAGGATGTGCATATAACTGTTTTGTGAAATTAAGCGAAACTTTAAAATGTCATAACTTTCTTATTTTACATCCGATTTTGATGAAATTTTCAGTGTTTTGCTGGTTAGATTTTTCTCCTTTTTTTCAAATCAACTTTTTGTTGGGGTGGACTTGTCCTTTAACAAGGGCCCTTCCCCGATTTGTGAGATACCAATAACAAACCTCAATCTCAGATTAGCTAAATCATTCATTGAGCACCATCTTGCTTGGAGCGATTCCGAATCTGCTTCTTTTTCCGTCTTCAGTGATCCTCCTGCATTCAGTGGGGAAAGAAAAGGAATATTTTGTTATCATTCGGTAGTTATCCAAGAGTTCTGTCATTTAATAACAATTCTATGCTATATGTCTGTTTGATGTCACATGCTGTTCTTTATAATAATAATAATAAATAATAATACTCAATTTTCGTATAGCACAAATCACAATTTAGTCTCCTCATGGTCTAAAGAGGTGGAATGAGAAAGTAAGAAAAAAAAGAAAAACAATAATATTGAACCTATATATAAACCTATTATACAAAATTGAAAAAATTGGGGGAATTTGAAACTACATATAATGCATCAATTATAGGAAAATTTAATCTTTGGAAAAGGTAACATTTTAACAAAGACTTAAATAGATCAAGATAAGAACATTCTTTAGTATTATCCACAAGTTTTTTCCGTACTTGAGGGACTACATATTGAAATGCTCTTTGCCAACATAAAATTGTATTTACATTTAGGGGGATGAACATCTTTCTGTTTCTTGAACGTACATGTAGTTGCCTAACCGGGTGATACTCATTGAGAAGCTGTTGTAAGTATGAAGGGGCCACTTTAAGCTGACATTTAAAAGCAATTACGAGAAATATGAAAATCAATCTATCTTTCACTGGTAACCAATGTAAGCTGTGAAGTATAGGAGAAACCGATTCTTGAGACCGAGTTTTAATGATAACCCTGGCAGCAGAATTATGCTTTACTGCAGTCTACTGATCAGTGGAATGGAATAATCATACAATAGGCCAATATCAATCTGGCTAATTACAAATCCATGAACACGTCTCACTGTAGTGTCCTGATCAAGGTAAATTTCATTTTTTATCTGAGATAATAAAGTGATATCAGAATACCAATTTCATGTTTATAGAGGTAAAACATTTTAAAGATAAAATAACCTCAGAATACCACCCCAGTATTATATGGTGTGTCATTTTTCACATACTAGAGGCACTGCTGTATCCCAAACACACTGACAGAGCTACTACTAAAATCCATGAAGATGGTCAATCATAGATTTTAAAACAACAGCATTTGACCTGCCCAGCCCACTCATCACTGACTACATGGATTCAACCCATTTCATATCATGCTTTACTGCTCTTATATTATTGGAGGTGGTGATTTTTTTTACCCGACTGCTACTAGGAATGCTTGTTAAGCAAGCAACCAGAAGATCAACTACTAAAGGTCCTCTTTGAGGGACCTGCTATGAGGATAGATGCCTTACCAAAGGGCACTCGCACACCAGATGGGAATCTAACCTTAGAGGCTGTTCTCACTACGTTCCTAAAACTAGTTTACTGGAAACTAGTTTAGTGGAAACTAGTTTAACGCGTAGTGAGAACGGTCAAAGCGGTCTTGGAAGCGTAAGTGAGGACACAACCGTTCTTCGGGAAGCGATCTTCGCACATTTTGAGTGCGCTACTCCACACGACAGGTGTAGAATGCCTATGCTGCGGTTTTGAATTTCGCGCGAAACGTGTCACCCCACTGAGAGCGTTTCCATAGCAACAAGAGCGCTTTACGTGAAGTGATTTTGAAAACCACTATCGTGTGATCAAGTGGGAACGCTAGCAAAGCGATCTTCCAAAGTGGTTTCCTGAATCGGTTTCCAGTAAACTAGTTTTAGAAAGCGTAATGAGAACGGCCTCTATGTCACTGGAAATTTGAACTCCTAGCTCAATGAACTAAGCAATCATGCTTAAATGATATAAGGGACTCACCAATGATATTTCCAGTGAAAGTAAATCTCATCCAGTATCCTGCAAGCAATGAGCTCTCTACTTGTACAATATTGGTTGGCTCAAAATCAAATCCTGCTTCTTCTTTAACTTCTCTCTTCACACCCATCTGCAAATAAACAAAAAATGAACTCTAGCACCTGGTTTTCACGTTACTTTTGTTCAGTGTAACTGTGAACACTATGATCCCGAAAGCAATCCTCTACACTGCTTCCCGAAGCCAGTTCAAGTTTCGGCTTTCTAACTCTGTGTTAAACTGTTCCAGTACATCACTAACTACTAGTACACTATAAATATGAATCTCTATCCAATGTATACAACTATATATATCCTAGATTTGTTATGGTGTTGATGATATCAAACAAAATATTTTTAAAGATATGGTATTTAAAGGCTCATTTATTATGTGGTCATGTTGTTTCTATATAATGACCATTTAACCTTTTTTTAAGGTAATCTTTAGGCTACACACAACAAAATTATATTGAAACATGCTACTTGGCAAAATTTTATAGATTTTTGCTTCTATCAATAATTTCAACTCATGTGATATTTGATATTTGATCTTTCATACAGGGGCCGCGGAAGCGGGGGGGGGGGTGGTGGCTGGAGGGGCTTCAGCCCCCCACTTTTTTCAAAACCGTGTACAAAAACGTAAAAATGACCATATGATTGTGATTTATTGCATGGTCAGCCCCCCCCACTTTTGGCTCAGCCCCCCCACTTTGAAAACCGTTCCGCGGCCCCTGCCATATATATTTTCTTATATTTCCAAAGTATGAAAATAATTGTTTCCAATATGAAAAGCAAAAACAGATTGATGTTACCTCCAATGTTTCATCTCTCTCTAGCCTCCCAGCAGGTAGATACCACTTTCCTCTGCATGACTCCTTAGCTTCTTGAATTAGAACAAAGCGACCCTCATCATCAAGTATTACCGCAGCTACGATGATAATGGTATTATAGCCAAGTATTGTTGGCTTGTCATTGTCACAAGACTTGCGACATATGTCATACCTTTCAAAGAATAAAAATGAAATTGACATTGTCGTAATAAAAATTGTAATTTGGGCTTTTGGTGAAACTTTAAGGTTTTATTTCTAAGTAGTTCAGTGATCAAAATGCAATAAATAGAAGTTGCCTATTATCTGGTTACATGTAGGAGTTCATTTCTAAAAATGTAGCCAAGAAGTGTTTACAGGTTACACTGTGTATTGCTCATACTTCTATCTATTACATGTACTAACGGGTCAATCTTACAACCAAGTATTTGAAAATAAAAAGAATTCAGATGTAGTCAAAATATAAATAAACTTGTCATATCACAGTTTATCTGTGGAAGCGCCGTGGTGTAGCGGTTCTGACTCTCGCCTTGTGATCAGAGGGTCGTGTGTTCGAATCCCACCATGGTCTAGCGTCCTTTGGCAAGGCGTCAATCCACACTTTGCCACTCTCGCCCACTTGCTAATTGGGTACCGGTAGGAAACAACCGTCATTGTGGTTGGTTTAGCAAGTTTGCGCCTAACAGGCTGCTTGAAACGCTATGAATCCAGTGACCGGGTAATAATAATTGTGAAGCGCTTTGAACAGTCGTAGATTGATAAAGCGCTATATAAATGCCAATTATTATTATTATTATCTGCAGTATGCAATATCAAAGTCTGTTCTAGTTTTGGGAAATTATTCCACTGCAAAGTTTGAATATATAAAATGAGTTTTTTCATAAAACAAAGAAGTGATCATAACTAATGCTGAGCATATTAACAAATTTTCAGCTTTTCATGAAGTCAGATCTCCAACTGCTTTAATAATTTGATTTCTAAAGCATGGAATACATGAAATGAAATTTCAGGATACTGGCATAATTCGTACTTTGTATAGGTCAACACAGAGCTACCAACCTGAACAAAAACATTTCAGCAATTTCAAAGCTGATAATCAGTATTTTGGGGAGGAAATCAGTATTTTCAAAGAAATATCAAAGGACAACATACAAAACTGAAACATTAAAAATAATTACTTTGCATGAAACCATTAGTATTCTTCTCATTTTCAGTAACTAGTCACGGAAAATCCATACTACTCGGCAGCCCTGTATACCCTATGCGAAAGGGGCTTGAGGTCAACCCGAGACCTGACTGGTCAAGAGCTTCTCAGAACATGGTCTGAGGTACATGTAGATTCACTTTTTAGCGACCTTGGGTGGATTTGCCATGCTTACCATTTTCTGACTAAGTTATACCTCAGGTAGGAAAAGAAATAGGAATCTTAGTCCAATATTTCTCACCACTTAACCTTTCTACAAAAGCTTTAAACAGGCTTTACAATAAGATTTTACAATATTTCTAAAACCAATACATGTACACATTATTCTCTCCAGTCCTTGAATACACTGCATACTCTACAAGAAATGTATTGCATAAATTCAATGTTAAAAGTTCATTCACCAAAAGTGCAAAATATGCAACTGTCATGAGTCAGTGGGTGTGTAAACATAAAGAAAAGACGATTGACTTCCAATTACAATTCAAAACCACTGATGTAACCACAATGTTTTTTATATTTGAGAATACAATGTTATATTCCATTTTCAATAATATGTAAATGAAAGGAAGATCAATCAATTTCATTCCATCTCAACACATCAAAAATACACATCTGTGTACATGTAATACACAAATTTCTATACTAGGTCAAGTTAAAAATAAGAACAAATGAAATAGATTTAATAGAACCACAAAATACCCTTGAGCAACAAAAAGAGCTTGCAATTCTTTTCATTGAACATTTGATGCAACATACTAGGTAACTAGGGCAAACAGGCAAAGATTATACATTATCAATCATTACCATAAATAGAACAGGTTACAGATATTGTTAAATCTACATTTTGTATTTTTATTGTGGATAAAAATAACCAAATAGCCAACAAACATACCAATTGGTCTCATGCTATTGGTAACTTTAAGGTTAGGGTCAATTTGGCCACATTTTTTGCTTTAGCCAATCACTTTGGATGCAGACCCCTAAAAAGATCATACAAAATACATAAGATGAGAATTCTATATGAACTGACCTGATATTAATGTATCAATATATTTCATTAGAAATATATGTAATGCAGTTTTTATGGAAACAGTCACTAAAAGTCTGAAAATTTGATGTTTTACGAAAGAAAAATAAAGCAATTACATGTATTAATTATTTTACAGTCAGGGTATACAAACTGTCTCATTTTACTAAAATTAAAAAAAAAAGAATTGTTTTGTATATATTCAACTACAGTGTTTTTTGTGTGTTGAAAATGAGTGAAATGATATTTCTCTCAAAAATTCTAAAGGCATAAGGTCATTTTAATAGGAGTTCAACCTTCCAACCAATTATCTAATTTTTCAGAGCTTGGACAGTTTTGGACAGTTCTGGATTTGACAACACTGGAATGTGTACAGTGTACTGTCTGAAAAAAAATAAGTGAATGTGGGCAAAGTGAACATTCTGAAATCTGTTGCACACATATACAAGTTATCTTGCAGACTAAAACATTATCTATCAAATGCATAAAAATACAAAAAATTGTAGAGAATGTTTTTGGACAGAATTGGCAGCCCATTATTGTTTAATAATCACAAGAATTCAAATTGTCAGTAGCTTTTGGGAATTTTGAGTTTTTAAACAATCGCATTTCAATAATCAATTCTGAATGATGAAACGACAGAGTGGGGGGGCCTCGTTGAGATTACAATTAACATTCCACAAAATTCATGTTATGATGCCCAGAATACCTTTTTTGGAAGTACATGTACTGTATACCCGATTGTAAAAAAACCCTTACGGTATTATGGTCAATCTTACCTGTCAAGGGGAATATCCGGGGCTTTTCCAGCAAGTAGATCTCCGATAGCTCGATCAATATCAGTCATATTATGAAATCACAAGTTAAGATATGACAGTCAAGTCTATCTCACCCCATGCATATATGCATGTATTTAGAATTCCTTTGGGATAAAAAAAAAGATAATTAAAAACAAATTAAGTAATGAGACTTCCCCATGGAAGAAGGATAGAGGTTTAAACACAGGCTACCTTACAAACTAAATCATACTGTGAAGGGGTACCGAATATGCAGTTAGTATTCCACCCGACAGTATTCAACCCATATCGAGAACTTCCGCAAATATAAAACTTTTCAGGGTACCATAGTCTGTTGTCAGTATTTTCTTTATCAGTCTGTCAACTGTATGCTTGGATAACTAAGAGTAGTACTCGTGATCCAAGTCCCCTCTCCCAAAAATACATAATGGCAATTAACCCATTGATTAATATTCATCTTCCCCTCATTTCCCTCCTCTTCAAAACCACTCTGCCACCAGGGGCGGATCCAGCTTTCGCCAAATGGGGGGGAGGGGCGAAAAATGTTTTCACCCATATTTTCCCAGATCAGCCGCTCCAAGTTGATTTGTGTTTGTTTCTTTGAAGGGGTAGTCCTGACAGTCACTTCTTAGTTTTAGTCTTACTAAAAATAAATAAATAATCTCATTTAAGCCCCAATTGAATAGTGAGAGTGTGAAGCACAAGCTAAATTTTTTTTGAAACTTTCTTTGTGTAATTTGTCCTGAGAATTGAATATTCTGAGCATTGTATGTGATTATGAACAAGATGTGTATGTATCTAAATAATAACTGCGAGTGCGAATTGCGAACAGAAATTGATGATACATGTAGGCAGCGTGTGACACTGGCACTGGTCCGACGGTCCCAGACCAGTAAAAATTGTTGTCGGGCCAGTAACTTTTCTAATAGACTTGGATGACAATACGGCCAAAACTTTTTATCCTGATTTGAAAAAACAAGAAGAAATTTAGAGCCAATACAATTTTTTTTTTAAATGTCCGCTCTTTGCTTGGAATGGACATGATGGAATTGCCCGCTTAACGTTAGGCCTACTACAGTACCAGTCACCATTCTTTGACTACCTGTTTCACCAGAGAACAATAGATTCAGTGGACCGGATCTATTGTTCTCTGATGAAACAGGTAAACAGGTAGTCAAAGAATTGTGACTAGTACGGTAGTGTACTTATAATAAAATAGTGCAGAAACTGCTACATCTGAATCAGATTCTGATATCTGCTTGCCTCTCAGCCCACTCACACGTATAGCGAGGTTACTAACCTCGAACCATTAACCGCGTTTGGCAGTGGATTTCTAACCCGGGGGGGGGGGCACTCAGTATATAATGCATAGTGGGTATGTGCCGCGGAGGGGACCCCCATTTTTACACTCAAATTTCCGTTCCAAGGCATAGCATTTTTGTCTTATTGAGAAAAAGAACAAAGAAAGCCGCTCCAAGTAATAGCATTTTCTTCGTATCGAGAAAAAAGAAGAAAGATACCCGCTCCAAAGCTTCGCATATTTTCCGCTACGCCGTTCCGGTCGCATTGCTCTGCTACGATGAGCCGCAATTTTGGTGAAAAGCGGCCGGAGAGCGCTGTCCGACCATCGTCTCTGCGCTGGCGCAGCCGGCGCCTGTGCGCCGTGCTAGCTGCATGCACGTATGCTCGTTCCATT
Source organism: Lytechinus pictus (assembly GCF_037042905.1). Taxonomy (NCBI): domain Eukaryota; kingdom Metazoa; phylum Echinodermata; class Echinoidea; order Temnopleuroida; family Toxopneustidae; genus Lytechinus; species Lytechinus pictus. The sequence continues at coordinate 15,565,245 of NC_087247.1, read as the reverse complement.
GGGATGCACACGCAGGCGACCCGTTCCAAGGACCCCCGTTTTCACAAACATTTGTAGTTCCGAAGCCCGTTTCGAGGACCCTCCTTTTTACAATAAGCCCGCTCCAAGGCCCCCGTTTTTTGTCTCGCCCGCGGCACACCCCTACCACTTTTTTGGTCGAGTGCCCCCCCCCCCCCCCCCCGGGATTTCTAACTAGTGTAGTGGGTCGCGCGTGCTGCGATCCCACTTCTGGTGTCCACAACACACAACTTCTATGGCTTGATTTTTCTGTGCGCGGCGGCATGTAATGAACCCTTGGCTTGAGTGGCCTCAGCCAGGCTCTCCCTCTGCTCTGGCACAGAGCAATACGTGTGAGTGGCTCTTGGATGCCTCTCGCAGACTCAGACTCAGAGGAGAGCATACCGGCTAGCCTAACTAAGCCTACGGTACCGGTGTTGTAATTGTCTTTATTTATGTTTATGCTTACCTCAATATAGTGCTAGGCTATATCATTATGCCCGTGCCCCAAGAAACTGATACGGTATTTTAATTCCACAACCTGTCTGTACAGTATGATCTAATGTTAGATCTTCAATGTGATGATGTTGGACCAGCTCTCGTATCCTCGACTGTACCACACTCAGTCATCTATATCTGGTAGAATTACTTACGGTAAACCGTACCGGTACCGTTAGGTGGCGCAGTAGCAAAACCAATTCGTCACTCAATCCAATCATGCTCGTTCAAAGAGGTTTGAGCTCGTTTCACAATAAAATAGGTGCAGGTACATGTAGAATTATGGTGAAAAAAAGTATATGGGGGGGGAGTCAATTTCAAAACATGTATGGGGCCATTTTTGTTTTACTTTTTTTCATTAAATGATCTTATATTGTGATAGATTTTGACATTTTCTTTCCTATAATTTCTTTTTCTTTCTCATTTTTTTTTGTGGGGGGGGGGGTCGAAAAGTATGCCAGTGGGGGTGACAAATAATTTTTAAAAGAAAAATATGTTGATAGTTATTTCTAATTTGACGTGTAGATAAGTAAACTGGCAAATTTCAGAAATTTGAAGAAAAAATTTAGGTTGAAAAATACAAGAAACATACTGTGAATTGTAATAACAGGATGCCTAATTCTTAGCTTTTTTTTGAAAAAATCTGTGATATAATTTCATTATTTTAGCTTTCATGTTACAAGGTCTTTTATTCCCTGAGGCTGTCTTTCAATATTCCCCCCTCTACCCACCTCCATATCCCCCTACATCTTCTTCCCCCCACCCCCTCCCTCTATCTTCCTAATCCTTCTCTCTCTCTCTCTCCCCCACTCATTTTCTGACAGAACTTAACCCTTTAAGTTAATCATAATGGTCATCAGAATACCACAACAAATACTTTTAACATCATCAAAATTACAAAAAGTGTCAAGATTTTATTCAATTAAGAAATTACAGCCAAACAATAATAAAACACAGGTTAAAAATAGATTACATACCCATTTTCAACTCCAAAATACACAATAAAAGTTCCTAATAAAGTTGTTCTTGTCTTAATTAAAATAAAACTTCAGTCATTCGTGTTAATCTTCAGAAAATACAGAAAATTAGTAACCAATCACAGAGCGATATGAAGGGAAGTGGTAAACAAACAAAGTTGATTGTGATGTCGGGAGCCAATATCTCAGAATTCTTCTTCAAACGTCGGTATTTCAAAGTTTATCAATGATCTTGTTAAATATAGACCTTATACATAACTGACTACGTCATTATTTATTGTAAACCAAAGTACTTTGCAAGTATACCTCCTGGTGGTATGTCAGAAAGTCTCTGACAAGCCTTTGAGTGTGACCATAAAGCTATATTCAACATGCATAAATTTGCTGAATACATGAGTAAAAAAGTCCCTTCTCATGGAGAGTTTTCATTCATTTATTCATCATTAAACAAGTTCTTCCATCTAAAGACAAGGTTTGGATTTTGCACAGACTATACTTTATGAAATATATCAAAACGTCTAAAAAAGGGGATTCATGCAGTTACACATCAAATAGAAGCACATGACTCACAGTATTTTACTTTGTGGTAGTTCGTTTTGAAGGCCGCTAGTGTGTTTCCTTAAAGCAGTGTCAGAGAATATTCTCAAAAATGTAAGAACACATTCATAATTTTCTAGTTATAGCAAGAGGGAAATATTACTTTCATAACCAATGTCAATGTATCATAGTATTCATGTTTTAAAAACAAAAAAATTAAAAACTTTCCAAAACCAAATAACTCCATATTACTTTTTACAAATGATATTCCCATTGAAATACTTGTCATGACTAATTGCCTATATTCATCACATCGATTGTGCATCATGATGACCGCAATCTTTGCAAGTGAAACTGCAATGCAACAAAGTGGATTTTCCCTTGAATCAGATATTATGGTTAAAAGTTATAAAACAGTCAAGTTGGTGGCAGCAAAATAGCATGGTAAATATAACTATCTATAAATATATATAATATTCATCCACAGAGAAAAATGTATTGATAAATACAATCAACAATCATATCTGATGCCATATTCAACATCACAAAGAAACAGATCTTCATAATATCTGACTAATAAAATGATTTTCTAAAAGGTTATTTCATGAGGCAATGAAGGGGGGGGGTAGGTATTTCACAAACAAAGAGTTATATTTAACTTTAAAAGTCACACTTTGTTTCCTAGGTAATTGGTTATATACCAGCTTGGCGTTTACCAGCAAAACGCAGTCCTGCCGAGTTCCTACGGGAGTTACCATAAACAGAAACAGAAACAGAAACTTAATATCTTGGATATGTTTAGAAATATAAAACAATCATCACCATATTGGCAAGTACATGGTGATATAAGGCACGCTAATGCGTAGTCATCAATGAAATTAAATCCAACATGTGAGCATGTTATAATCTTTGATATTTGATCATTTTATAGCAGAGGTCATTAACCTCACACAGATTTGGAGTGCTCATGAGATGAGTAGTTCCACAATAAATGAATTGTGAAAACAACTCGTCTTGTAGAATCACAATGATAATAACAACTCAAACCAGTTGACTGCAATACTCTTACAGATAATTCAAAGTCTTCTTAACTGCTGACATGTAGAGAAAACTTATTGCCTCCCAGGTATAATGAGAAGGGAAATATCTCAATATGAGGGAGATGTCACATGACATGGAATGTATCAGTGGAAATAGCATGAGGAATTGTTTATAACTCTTATCTAGCAACCACATAGCCACATAGGTATTAAATTAATACCCAAATATGATGTGAAAGTCAATGTGTATTCCTTGCAATTGAGTTTGGAAACTTGCTGGAATGCTCCCTCGGGAGTGGATAATGTGCTCACCTTGTTTGCAGGCAAGTCGGAATGGCTTATATTCTGAAGTCTGGTTTAATTTAGGCCACAGCCTAACTCTCTGCTAAAATTATGGAAAGCCAAACATGTCACAATTTTGTTAACATTGCATGTTTCTTATGTCCACCATGCTCTTTCTACATGCTACAATTAGGAAGAAAATCAATTCAGATCTTTTTCGGTTATGAATGACGTAAGAGATGAGCTTATAAATCGTACCTGTACTGATAGAGACTATAATAATAATAATAATATAGGGTATTTATATTGCGCACATATTCACCTTGTTAGGTGCTCAAGGCGCTCCTATATTACCCGGCTAAGCTAGGCGTTCATAGCGCACACAGCTTCTTGAGGAATAACTTCCTACCGGTACCCATTTACCTCACCTGGGTTGAGTGCAGCACATTGTGGATCAGTTTCTTGCTGAAGGAAATTACGCCATGGCTGGGATTCGAACCCACGACCCTCTGTTTCAAAGTCCGAAGACTAATCCACTGGGCCACAACGCTCCAATCAGCTCCAATCACGATCAGCTTTCCATAGTTAAACCACAACTTTAAACCAGAATATGAATTAAACCAGAATTCAGAATACCGGCCAATTTCTTTTTTTCTATGTAGAAAGCACTATACCAAAAGCAGAATATCATTATCAATGTACAATGTAAATGGTGTTATCTAGAGATAATGAATTCAAATCAATGTAAAAAAAGAACTTACAATGACATGAGTCACTATGCATAATCCAAAATAAGTGTGATGAAAATAAAGTGATGCCAAACCATCACACTTTTTCATTATTTCTGTCAAATGTGTAAACGAATTGGACAACCTGCTCCTGATAAATGATAAACTCGTTAGGACCAAGAAATGATACCATCTTGAATTGAATTGGTGAATTAGGGAACTGACTTCATACTTCTTGGCCTCCGCATATATTCAAAATTGTATAATATTGCAAGATCCTCTTTCTCATAATACACAAATGTGTACTGGGAAATGGGTTTGTTTCCTTCCATGATTTCATACACGGAAGTCAATAATCACAAATCACTTTTTTGAAAATAAATATTCCTGTCCTCCGATGTTTTTTAGATTCATGGTAATAATTTGTGCATTTATCATGCAAATTCATATATCTATTTGATGCAAATAAATACAGATCAGCATAAATTGTGTTTACATGATTTATATAAATAGATTACAAATACAAATATCTGTTGATGCACACGTAAATTAATATCAATCTAGTAAGAATCCAACGTGACATACAAGGTAATCTCCTATTTGAAAATCTCTGTACAAACCGGCCACAATCTTGCAGTATTTATTTATCTTTGGATTTAAAAAAAAAATCTATTTCACCTAAAAACATGATTAAATTCTGAAATTCAGTTTCATATTACCTATTAGATATTAATACTCCTCCTTTAACATATACATTTTTCTAAAATTTGAAGAAAAATTACATGTACACAATGTAGCCAACCCAAATTTCTTGTCAAATCACAATGTGCAGAGATCACAATAATACCAAGTAAATGATGTTGAATTCTATACTGATGTACAAAACATTTATTACATTTTTGGTTCATACATTTCTATAATTTTTAGCAAAAAATAGATCTCTTTTCTAATGACCTGCAGTACTGCATATATGGATACAAATATATATTAAAAAGAACATTAGGCAGCACTGCTCATTATATAGGAATAAAACAAATATACCCAATCCTTATGTCTACATCAACTACAATTCATGCTGTAATCTACAAAGAATGTGCTAGTAGAGACTTCAATTTTAATATTCATATTTCATGCAGTAGGCATACAAAAATAGATCAGAAGATGATATTCAATTATTTTTCTATTTTTTCTTGTAAAAAATAAAAAGCAGTAAAACACTTTCATATCAAGAAGGAAAAATATATTGTTACTGATTGAAACAATGCACCAGTCATTGAACATAATACGAGTCAAAATATGAAAAAATCAAATACAACAAAGGAAGAAATCAAACATACATATATATCAAATACTAATGTAGGAATAATTAACATTAAATGTCAGCATCATTACCTTAAAGCTGGAATTACAATAATAATAATTGTGCGCCTTTCAACAGATGCTATACAGAAAGAGAGTGCAATATAGATTATGTCGATATCAATGCAGTAAGAACATAAGCATAAGAATTCTGTGATGAACAAGCAAAGCTTGCACGCTAGCATGCACACACTACAAAATGCTATTCACATGAATGTGATATAACACATTTTGGGTGATAACTATAACATCATATGTACACCTGTATTTTCCATTTTGTGGACAGAGATGTATCTACAGATAACATGAAGCCTATTGCAACAATAGTTTTGTTGACGCACAACTCTAAAATCATGTGCACGTCTGAGATTCACGCTTCTGATCGATGGATAATCAAGATACGTATGATTGCTACTCTTTTTGTATGACCCCCAATAACATTAAAAGGGATTAACAGTGTAGAGGTTTATCATAATGTTTATGCAAAAGTTTCAAATTAAAATGTCATAGACAGGGGGGGGGGGGTTGCAATGATCCAAAGTAAAGAATAAACCATAAAAAGGTGAATATGTCAAAAAGAAAGAACCACTTGTAGAACAAGAAATGGAGAACGGGTGAAATAGTTGGTGAACAGACTACAAAGTATTTGGTTACAATGTGTATAGGTATTCTGAAAATCGTTGCTGTTATTTTCTGCGTAGCATAATATGAGTATTTCGTTTAATAAGAAAAAGATGTTAAATCCAAATGCGCTAGGAAAAGAGTAAAAGACAATAAACTAATAGGGCAACGCCACATACGGAAAAAAGTACTCCAGATGCAGGTTCCATTGACTCACTGTTACCTTATTTCTGAAGCATCCACTCACCTATCCCATTAGGCCAAAGCAATGGGACCTACGGCCAAAGCAGAGGGACAAAGTACAAACACAAGGCCTCATAATTGTTCTCTAGGCCAATGCAGGCCTCGTGATGTCTACATCATTTGAAAATACTGTTCATTTATCCAATTTAAATCTACAAATTATTTCCTTGCATCTCTCAATTATCATATTCACATTATTAAAATTGAATTAAATGATTAAAAGATCTTCTGATAGTACCCGTAAACCTTTTTAAATATACAAAATAAGACACCTTTTTTTTTTTTACCTTGTTTGGGGGATATCACCTACAGGTGATATTTTTTATTTTAACAGAAAGATGACATGATAAGAGTACAATGAAAAGGGTCATATTTTACTCTAACTTAGTCAGGATAATGAGATATATCAGAGCATTCATAGAGGATGATGATGATGATGACAATGGTGATGATGATGATGGTGATGATGATGATGTGATGGTGATGATGATGATGATGTGATGATGATGATGATGATGTGATGATGATGATGATGGTGATGATGATGATGGTGATGATGATGTGATGATGATAAAGATGATGATGATGTGATGATGATGATGATTATGATGATGATAATATAAAAGAGATAAGACACAATACCATAATAGCATTCCCTTAAAGCAAAGGCAAACCGTGTATCAAATCTAAATTCATTTATCATAAAATACTCTTCAAAACATAGACAACTTTGCATGACGATAAAGACAAATAAATATTCTAACCTGAAAATGGTGTTAAACTATGACCACAATTTGATTGTCCAGCAGTTCAGTTAATGTTTATTTTATTATTTCATGAGTGAAATCCAATTAAAAAAGACAATGTGTTTCAATCATGTTACGACTTGTTTTGTCAATTTTTACGTAGAAACTCAAATTTTGAAATATATGTACCAGTAGCCTATTCCCTGTGATAATACTCTTACATGTAAATATATATCATCAAAGTAGAAAGCCATATTTTCCCTTAAGTACAACTGGAGAGGCATATGAATTAAAACGTTTAAGAATTGTTGAATAATAAATGTATGAATAATGAAGTTTTTTTTTTCCTTTTAATGAAAACAAGATATCCTCAACATTAACACATGTAAAGTGACTCAAGCCATGGTTAATGAAATATCACAATTATTCTCCATTGGTATTGGATTGGTATGAAATCATTAAACCTACACACATGTACATGTAAAATATGAAATAAGATTATCTAAAAAGAAAGGTCAGATTTTAAAAATGCAATGTACTAAAGGAACATATTCCTTTGCTTCATTATATTGCTGTATTCATTATCTACAAAGATATAATGATCTATATGAAGTGCCTCAATAAACTTTTCGGTACTCTCTGTGTGTCATATTTTTTCTTATTCGAACCATGGACCTACTAGAGGTCTATGTTCTAACTAACATATCATTAGATCACAAGCTTGTAAACAATGCCATTGCATAATGATTCATGTGAATTTTTCTTATTCTGGTACATTTATAAAAATAAAGAAATAATGAAATTCAGAGGTACAATGTTATATCAAAATACAAGTTACTGCAGAAAAAAAAAAAAGGGTTATGAAGAGAAAAATAAAAGGCAAAATACAGAAACTCATTTATTTTTCAGTACTATTTTCATACTGAATGTATTGTATGAGTGAAAGGGTCCTACCATAAAAATGATACGTATTCAATCAAAGGTCTGCAAATGTTCTGATAAATTACATTAAAGTACGAGATTTATGTATGTATGTGCATAAGAAATACCTGATATACAAAGGCACATAAAGAAATGTATAACCAGATGACCAATGTCTCTCAACTTCTTCAAGCTTGTTGTCTGAACCTAAAATATGACATACAACAATCTCTGAAGCAAAGATTATACAGTTTATTAACAATAGAGGGCAGTGTTTTGGTCATACAAGTGTGTCCTGAGGAACTGCTTTTGCTGTTGTTGCTGTGGGTGATGATGGTGGTGGCGTTGTTGATGGTGGTGGTGTTGATGCTGGCGGCGTTGTTGACAGTGGCGACGATGTTGATGGTGGTGGTGTTGTTGATGATGGTGGTGTTGGCGATGACTGCGTTGCAGATTGCTGTGGCTCATCATGTATCTCTGTTTCATGGTAGACCGTTTGTTGCTGAGCTGGTGGTGGAGGTTGTGCTGGTGTTGCTGACATCAGTTCTCTGTTGACCACATCTGGTAGGTTTCTCTCCTCAACCTCTGGTATTCTGAATGCAATGCCGTCATAATTCTCCAAACCGACTTCACCGGCAACAACTTCATAAGCAGGCGGTGGTGACAAAGGCCCCATTGAATCTATGGATGGCCGGTAACGCTTTGCAAATGAACCTTGGCGACTACCACGTCGACTGTCGCGACGACAGGCGATACTGTACTCTGGAGGGATATCCTGGTTGTCTGTTATAGTTGTGTTCCGCCGTAAGCCTGCTTCTTCTGCCAAGGAAAAAATAACATTATTATTTCGATTGCTATTAATATTTCTTGGAATGGTAACAAGAATAATTGCAATACAATATCATTTATTTTACACCAAAAGTAGAGAGATGATTGGTATTTCATTACATGGAATGTTTGGATTGATAGATAAAACAAGTGGAATGCCATTGTCAGTCTCACCTGCATTATGGGATTTGTATTGTATTACAGTGCCTCTGTAATTGGCTGATAGAGGGCCATTATGAAATTTAAAAAAACTCCAAGCAGTGAGGTCATTGGGTCCGGTTATATAATAATGACTGCTTCTAATGGTCAGGGTCAAAATTATTTGCCTAGAGGTCATTGTTTATCAGTGCCATACTCCGAGATTTAGTTGATGAGATTTAAAATGCCCAAATTCAAATACACACACAGCCACAGATTTCCTTTGCTTAAAGGTCAAGACCACCCCAGAAAAATATTGATTTTAATCAATATAGAAAAATCAAACAAGCATAACACTGAAAATTTCATCAAAATCGGAAGTTAACTAAGAAAGTTACGACAATTTAAAGGTTCGCTTATTTTTCACAAAACAATTATATCCACAACTCAGTGACATGCACATGACAGAGTCGATGATCTCACTCACTATTTCTTTTGTTTTTTATTGTTTGAATTATATAATAATTATATTTTTGCAGATTTTACAATAAGGACCAACTCAACTGAACCATAAAATATTAAAATAATGGTAATACCACACGTTCAGGGAGGAATAAAACTTTGTTTCACAGGTCCAATGAGAAAATTAAAAAATATTTCATATAATAAAATACAAAAGAAATGGTGAGTGAGTGATGTCATCAGTTCCCTCATTTGCATACTGACCAGGAAGTGAATTTAATTGTTTCAGTGAAATTAAGCAAAATTTTAAAATGTCATAACTTTCTTAATTTACATCCGATTTCGATGAAATTTTCAGTGTTATGTTTGTTGGATTATCTTTTATTGGGGTGGACTTGTCCCTTTAATTGCTGTGATAATGATGACTGTAGTACATACAGATGCATAAGTAAAGACTGTAGGTTATTGTGGGAAAATAATCAGTTTTTCCTTTTAATATTGTAAAGCAAGTAATAATGCTATGAAATAACAGGGTTTCCTTTTGAAACATTATCGAATGCACTGACAGCATGGGGAACCACACAGCTCAGATTTTTGTAAACCTCCACAAAATTACTCAATCCCTTTAAATAAAATGGTCCTACTGTTAAAGAGAAAACTATACCTAATGTATGAACACTGACGATACGTTGATGTCGACCAGTGCCAGGGGCGGGTTCATCCTGGTATCGTTTCCTTGCCATGGCGATAAGCCAGCAGACAGAGAGAAGACACACAGCACCAACAAACGCACCAATCATGATGGATGTATGCTGTAAGTCAGTGAAATCTGAATTGGATCCATTACCTGAATGCATTGAGGAAAAGAAATTGTTCACTGAACTTTGACACAACAGAAATTTTACCTGTTTTGGGTGAACTTGGGTCAACATTGTTGAGCTTTGATGCATGTACAGATACCCATAATTAGTCACACTGCATCAGTAAATACCCCATAAACAACAAAGTTCTCTTCAGGCTAATACCCAAAACAAGCAAAATTAATTGAATGTACACATGCATGACCAAATTATTTCCAAACATCCCCTAAACGAGTGTGCAAATAACCCCCTTAACAAGTTTTTGGCAGGCTTCATTTACACATTTTGGCTCCTAAACAAGTTGTCACCAGAATATGACCCCTAAACAAGTTTTTGTCTTGTTTAGCTTAAATAGACGAAACTATATTCATGGGTATTGCATGCCCCAAGTGCAGTACAGGGTTAAATAACACAATAGGGAAGAAGAACCCGGACACTTTCAGAAACGAGGAGGAAAAAGCCCCGGGGGGAAAAAACATACCCTAAACACGTTTGGCTAGTCTTTAAAAAAAAAGCTTTGGAAAAAAAAAACCCTATATACGTTTGACCCCGCGATTGACCATTGACAAGTCTTTCAAAACCACCCTTTTTTTTTAAATCGTTGTTTTTGATACCCTTAATGAGTGCACGCGCGGCCGGCGTCCAAAACTGGAAAAAACACCTTTAAAAGCGTTTTTTGGGTCACATTTGTGTACAGCAATATATTTGACTGGCCCCCCGGGCTCTTACTCTAACATGACAATAAATATACACTGAAAGAATGAACAAAATCAGGTGAACATCACACTCCGAATTACCCTACATCTGTGAGATTAGTAAAGAGTGATTACTATTATTGAGAGAAAGAAAAAGAACATACGGAACTGACAGAGCTCTCCATAGAAATCAGCAGGGCACACACAGGCACCATTGATACATATACCACTGTTAATACACATCGGAGAACAGGAAGGTGAAGTAGTAGTACGACCTGTAGAAAAGATAAGAGCCCAAAGAGATACCAGGTGGGTGGGTGTCATAAAGCTGTTTGTAAGTTAAGAGAGAGGCTGTTCTCACTACATTCCTAAAACTAGTTTAGTGGAAACTAGTTTAACGCGTAGTGAGAACGGTCGAAGCGGTCTTGGAAGCGATCTTCCAAACCAGTTTGGAAAACCACCTCCTGATGTAGTTTTCAAGATCGCTTTGCCTCGTTAAACTGGTTTTAAGTGAGGACACAACCGTTCTTCGGGAAGCTATCTTCGCACATTTTGAGCGCCCTACTCCACACGACAGGTGTAGAATGCGGTTTCGAATTTCGCGCGAAACGTGTCACCCCACTGAGAGCGTTTCCATAGCAACAAGAGCGCTTTACGTGAAGTGATTTTGAAAACCACTTTCGTGTGATCAAGTGGGAACACTAGCAAAGCGATCTTCCAAAGTGGTTTCCTGAATCGGTTTCCAGTAAACTAGTTTTAGAAAGCGTAATGAGAACGGCCTCTCTGTGGGAGAATCTCCTACTAAAGGTGTTTGGGGTTAGAATCACTGAATAAAAAGAAGGAAGTAACTTCTTGTTTACAAGACAAATAAATAAATTCTTTCTGCATCGCAGAAACACTTTGTGAAAAAACAGAGAAAATAATCATGTGTTAATCTAGAGATATAGTAAATGAAAGGTAACAAACAACAAAAGAAAAGCTAATGAGCCATCTCCTTGGGTATCAAAATGAAGTAGAGAAAAAAAAACCTCAATAGAGATAGTTGTATTGCATTAGGTAGAGAATAACACACACATACGGCATTGCAACTGACCACGGGACTTGTATCATGTATTTCAACAATTGATTCCATTTATCCAATGTGTACAATCAGAATAACTAACATTCAATCATACCATAAAATGTCATTTTTGTGTTACATGTTACATGCAGATGTACATGTAGGTGCAGGCGAAATAAAGAACAAAACCAGAAGCAAATATTCATTAACGGAAACATTTTCATAGCAAGCAAAGTATGCTTGAACACAAATTAAACTCCAAAAAAGCACTGTAACAGTGAAAATCTGTGATACAACATTCTTGAAATCTTATATGAATAACCAATACAAAATATTTAGGAAATCACAAACCAATGTTAGTGAAAATAAGGAGAATTACCTAGAGTGACAATATCAAGGATATGATTAGTAATATTAAAATAAACAATTTTCTTTCGGGAGGTTACTTGCATATTAGACAAGGAAATGAAATGAGAAAAATGCAGTGTTATTGTTTGCTACCAAGAATACCCCAGTAACCATTACCGGTATGTAGTTATCTTCACTACAAGGGTAAAGATAAGTTTTAACAGAGGTCATAAATTCAAGAGCTTGAACAGTTTTCCATAAAAAGGACATTCAATTTTTCACTTTTCAGCACCTCCCTTTACCAAAAAGGCCAATCCAATGCTTATTGAATGTATTTGAAAAACTAACGCAGAATGAAATTGGAGGAAATTTTAAAGAAGAAAAATTTCCACAAAAATATGAAAATGAAAATTTTCCCCAATGCTCACTCCTATCCCTTTAAATACTGAATTATTGACAGGCCAGGAAGGAAGTATGACTGAGAAATTGCCAGAAAATAATTATTTTTTTCAGATAATAATACAAATCCAATGCTATCATAAGGCACACATATGTTCAGCAGTTCAGACATGTGCAAAGATCTGAAACAACATAGCCTGCAACCCACAATAAAAAAAAAAAACAGGATTTTCCTGTACATAGGTAAAGGAGGAAATGATTATTCATTTCAAATGATAGCACAGATAAAATGTGCACTATCATTTTTTATAAAATCTTTAATAAAGAAAGATTTATTTTGAGTGCAATCTGGTATATTCTTCAGTTTTCCATACATCATCATCATTTTAGGGGAATGATCTAATTCCCAAAATATGTAGCATTCATAGACCACTATATTTGTGTATACGTTTCTATAAAAATGCTATGTCGCCACTAACAGCAAAAGACTTGGAGGAAAACAAGATCATATAAAATTTAAAGGTACTCCAGGATTTATTTGAATAGACAGACAAAAGTAGGCAAAACAAAACATTGAAAATGTGATCAAAATTAAATACACACAAAAAAAATTATGACGATTTTTATTTTTTTAATTAGTTCAGTGAAATAATTCTATGCAAGTACTTATGAATGCCATGAGCAAGCTGATGACATGCCCTCACTTTTTACTTCGTATTTTTTTTAAATCAATATGTGAGGTCATAATTGCTAAGTAAAACTAATTTTGTTGCACAATAGACATGTTTTACATGCACATATGAAAAACGATGATATGATTATGATTTCATGTAATAATTTAATAAGACAAAGGATAGTAGGGGCATGACATCATCAGTCCATTTCTAGTCATGATGATGACATACGTTTTCAAACAAAATTGCTTATCAGATTTGATAAATTTTCAGTGATTTGCGAGTTAGTTGAATTTTTCTCTACCTAGATTGATTTTATTCATATATACATGTATACATCAATGTCAATGTTACATAACATTTGTCATTGGAATAATCATTCATAGAATACATACATGTGAGGATCATCATAAGCTGTAGGAGCTTGAAAACGATATCTAAATAAGATATCCCATCGAAATATTTTTTTCAGCCTGGTTTTTTTCAGCCTGGAGTACCTTTTTTAATTGAAAACTTCATCAAAATCAAATGTAAAATAAGTATACTATGCCTAAGTCCCCTCATTAAAGAAGAGAGATGAGAAAGCACTGACAGAGAGAGAGAGAGAGAGAGAGAGAGGGGGGAAGTAGGTTAGTCAGTTCAGTAATAATAATAATGATAATGATAATACAGTTCTTATAGCACAAAGTACAGGTTGTAGTCTGAAGAATGAGAATGTATTGGAACCTTAGTTTGGTAATGACTATAATACACAAATCAGGAAGTACATAGATCTAGATCTAGAGAGACAGACAGATAAATAAATATGTCAAATTAAAAAAATGATAATTAAAATAAAAATTAAAGGGTTCATGGAAATGGCGACAAAAACAAGGGAGAAAATGATTTACAGCAAAGCTTACCTCTCCTACCCGACCTTTTATGTAGAATCATGATAATATAGCAAATAAATACCTCCACAATATGCAACGAGAGAGCTGATCAGTAAATGGTTCTGATAACTAATATGATAGCTACTGCTAATGGAAAGGATACTGCATTGACAATTACAAAGCATAAACATGTAGCAGGATATTATACGTCATTTTGTTTCATATTTTGTGCTGCTTCATGCAGGGCTATTTATAGAACAAGCCAGAAAATAAGAATAAATGAAGGAAAAAAATAGTACATGTATTGCGAGGGTCATAAAGTAGAATAAAGGTTTACAGAGCAAATTTAGATCTACTTATTTCAAGAAAGAAATTTTTAACACCCCAACCCTTAAAAAGAGCAAAATAAAAATTAGTAAATGGATGGATGGATAAATAAATAAACAAATAAATAAACAAATAAATGCAAATAATGAATGAATAAATTAAAACATTAAGAATAAAAAAATAAATTCATTTAATGAATTGATTAAAAAAAAATTTTTAAAGAATGGAATTTTTCAAAGAGAGAGAGAGACGCACACACAGAGACACAGCCACAGACAGACAGAGAGAGAGATTTTGTGAGGGCTGGCTGAGGAGAGATTTAGCATCAACACAAAGACAATGCATTTTTAATTAAAGCTCTGATAGGCTCAGTAAAGGAAGGATTATAAACGCTATATAAAATCAAGGAGACACATAAAGTGTTAAAATCATACAAAATAAGACAAATATAATGCAAATCCTCATCTATTGACAATAAGTTGACAAAATTTACTGTCAATAAAATATAGTCAATATATCAGTGACCAGTGAGTAAGCCTTTTTACAGTATGCATACATACACTATTTATTGTATCATTTGATGGGGGAAATTGTAAATAAGCACAATATCATTGTTTTTTATCCTACTGTTGTAATCATTTTAAATAATATGAATTACACAAAGAATATATATGTCTAGATCATTATCACCACGGCAAAAAGATCTATTAATTATCAAACAAATTGTACATGTGTGATTCAACAATATTTATTTTTCGAATCATCACTACATGTTACATAGAAACAGGTTACGAACAGACATCTTATTCTCATTCATTAAAGGGCAAGTTCACCCTGATAATGAATTGGGTTTAATATGAGCATAAAACTAAGAGAAAAATACTGGTGAAGGTTTGATTGAAAGCATAGATGCATGCACTGATCCAAAATCTATATTATACAGTGGAGTACAAGAACCTGTCCCTTATTAATATCTTCCATGCAAAATGCCTTCTTGTTTTCTGTATCTAAAGACACCAACTCTGGTTCCCTAGTTGTTCCCAAGTCTGTTAAGACATGGGGGGGCACAGGCTTTTGCTCACATTGGCCCAGTTCACTGGAATGATCATTCCCTGGTTAACCATGAATGCACTTCCATTGACACATTAAAATGTTACCTTAAGACGTGTCTGTTCAATGCTTCCTACTCTTAATTGTTCCTGAATCTATTATTAATATGTTTGTACTTTTCTCTTTCTTTCACTGCACCTTGGGCACTCTGCCGAGTGGATTTGGCACATTACAAATCCCATCTATTATTATAATAATGATACTACTAATGAGTATTCTTCAAAAGCATGTAATCTAAACTTGGTCTAAACCACTATATTTTAAAGGGTGGCAAAAATCACAAAATTTTGATTACATCTACACTAATCTATTTGTACAGAATTCTAATTTTAATTTATATTTATAGAAAATGATCACAATTCTTTCATACTATACTTTCAACGACAGCCTTTTTATTTCCTTTTACCAAGCGTTGTACTTCCAAATACTTACATGTACATTTTGAATAGCTAAGGTGATCAGATTTACAATGCATTTGACTACCACTTGTTAAACCATAGAATTGGGGCATGGTTAAAGTTAAACTGGACTTTAAAATATTGCCTACATTACTGTTTGAGGCATTATAAAGAAAACTAAAAATAAAGGCAGAAAGTGCTAAACAAAAGCAGGATGCATTTTTTTGTGCACAAACAACACATCAAAGCAATGAAACATCCATCGTGAATGTGAGTTAATCAACGTCAACACTGCACCATTTTGTGAGCAATCAAATTAGTGACACCGGGACCAAGATGTAGATTCAGCCAATCATCATTGTAAGACTTACTCTTATCAATTTCACAGAGGTCACCGCCGTACCTCGTAGAGCAAAGGCATACAAAGCCAGTGCCAAACTTTAAACAAGTGCCTCCATGAAGGCACGGTGAAGGTCGACAAGGAGGGGGCGGCTTTGTGGCTTGGCATGGACAAATAAAAAATGAAAATAAAATAAAACTAAGCATGCAGTATCTACATTGGCACGTATGGTACAGAAAGTGACCATTCTGAATGAATGAGCATGCAGTTGCGTGCAATCACCAACATGCCACCGACAAGTTGAGCTCTTACTGCTTGATACTCATCGGTCAAACACAATGGACAACCTGGGTGATATTGTTTGTCAATTTAACAAACCAAGGTAACATTATACTGGTCAATAAAACAATCCAAAGCAGTCACATGATGGTGTCTTGGTCAATCACTATTTAGTACCTATAAACTACATTCTGCATCCTTCCTGCTGGTAGATTCATGTGCAGTGTAGTTGTAAATTAACATCCTTCAGACAAATATATCAATGAGAAGGCAACAGACATAATGATCACGACTAACGAAAACAAATAATTCTTTCATGTCAATTTCCTATGATAGCAAGCAAATATCAAAATGTCAGTCTAATATACATTTACTTCAATTAAATCATATGAGAAATGATGAATATATGTTAATGATATTAATGTCTGTTGATTAGAAATTACATTAAATGATTGACAAGTGGTCTTACCCAAACAAACTGTAGTAGATTCTTCATCCGAGTTGTCACCACAATTGTCTCTCATATTGCAGGTTAACCCTTGTGATATACAATGATCATTATCACAAGGAAAGTAATCCCCAGGACACTGCATACCACCACCTCAAATCAAAACATAAATGCATTGTTACAAAGGATGGATTATCACTAATGGCATTATTACCAACATGAATAATCATGAATATAATTTGGCTAATTATCTCTCTTTTTTTTGCCCACATTTCTCCATGAACCCATCACCAAATAAATCTGAAATGTAGCCCATTCACAGATTTTCATTTCACTTTGTTTATTTCCATTTCTAGTGATTACATCGTTTGGTTTTGTACATCTGGGGGGTGTTTCACAAAGATGTAAGTGTGCGGTGTGACCAAGAGTTGCACTTTAAAGGGGAATCCAACCCAAATAAAAACTTGTTTTCATAAGAAAAAGAAAAATCAGACAAGTTGATAGGTGAAAGTTTGAACAATATTGGACAAGCAACAAGAAAGTTATGAATTTGTAAAAGTTGTAAATATTGGTAATCACTATACTCATGGAGACTTCAAATTGGCCGCATATGGGATGTCATAGTGATGTAAGGCAAGGACTACTCTTCCATGTACTCCAATACATATTATGGCTAAAATGTCATTTTTCCCAAAAATGTTACTTCAAATTATATTTTTCATTCATGAGGACATTAAACAATATACTACCTGGGTTATATTTAGATTACTGCCCCAGGGGAATGGGTACTTAGGAGAAAACCACAAATCCCTGATAATAAAGTACATGGCCTATGGGAAAGTTGTCCTTGCCCCTTGTCATAATTTACTTACCCAGTTGCCAATTTGAAATCTACATACTATTAGTGATCTTAATTTTAAAGCAGCTATAACTTTCTTATCGCTTGTCCGATTTCTTTCAAACTTTCACCATTCTGTTTAATTTATTTTTCTCCTTCCCAACACAACATTTTATGGCCAAGGCTGGATTCCCCTTTAAGGCCTGGGCACACCGCCAGAACTAAATGGTAGGGAGAGGGGTTGAATTTTGACAACGCTCGTCACCTAGGTCCATATACTTTCGAAGTTATGATGACATTTCAAAAACTTAACCTTAGGTTAAGATTTTGATGTTGATTTCCCCAACATGGTCTACGTTAATTGACCCTAAATGACTTTTGACCTTGGTCATGTGACCTGAAACTCAGGCAGGATGTTAAGTAATACTTCATTAACCTTATGTCCAAGTCTCATGAACTAGGTCAATATACTTTCTAATAGGCCTGGGAGTAAACATCGATTGATAGAATGGTTTGAATGGCTTGCCACAGATCGCTAATCGATTAGTAAAATTCACACTGTTCGAATGTTCGGCAGATCCCGATTAGACACTTGGGATCACTCGAATACTCAAGTAATAGTAACAAAATGACAAGATAACAATGATAATAAATGTTTTTAAATACTTGATACAGGTTTAAAAATGATGTTATTGAGGGAATTTGTAAAAAATGAAAGAGCTCCGGAAATTTTAATCCGACCTTGCCCTTGATACACAATGTATGTTGTCTGCGTGCTTAAAACAGAAAGTACATACACGAGTAGCTCACTTGAGCTGATATGTGATTGGACCTTCGACAGCCAATGAAACTTTTGGGGAGACAAAGAAGAAGCCACATACGTTCCCATTATCATGTCATGGCTTCAGAATCAAATTGACCCCTTCCCATCTCGGTGTGTGTGTGTGTGAGAGAGAGAGAGAGAAAGATAGGGGTGGGATCGGAGCCGGGCAGGAGAATTTCCTTTCATGTTTCAAAACGAAGCTTCCCAGCCCCTTAAACATTCCGACACGCACCGTCACCTAAGCACAAGTTCTCGACTAGGCTCCCAAAATAGACCCGGTTATACTAGGTTCAAATGATAAAAATTTGTAATTTTGAAAGATATTTCAAATGAAAATTACTTTGCAAAATATTTTTTGAAATACACCATGTACAGTGTGTAGCATCATGGGCAGTGCCACAAGGTGGGGGCATGGTGTGGGCAAGAGGTACAAATTTTCAAGAAGTTAAAGGCACACCTGCATGTCTGTCTCAAAGAATACATGTACTTCATGAATGAGTTGTTTACTTGTATTTTTGGACTGCAAGACTGTAGGCTGATGACCTGGACTGATTCATTCATATGCAGGGGTGTGGCACTTGGAGGAATGCACAATACAAGCATTGATGTAAAAAAGATTCATTTAGTTTTAATCTCATTTCATAAAGTTTCTTTTGACATAGAAATCAAAGAGAAGGGGAACAAAAGGCCTACTTTCATTTATGAGGAACAGACAATAATACTTTTTACCCCCGTCTTTACCCTAGACGTTCTGTAATTGAACCCTGTCTAAATTTTTAACATGTGGCATTGCCGGACAATTTCTGCACTAGGGGGTCATACTGTAAACGCTGTTATTTTCGCGCTTGGTGGATTCAAAACATATTCGTGGGTTCTGAATTCACGCTGCACACTCCATAATAACAAAGTCACTTCCTTCTTCCCCATCTGTGGTTTTAATTAACATTTTAGCAACAAAATTTTATTTTCTGATCATAATTCTAGCTCTAAAGCGGCACAATTCAGCAATGTAGCGCAACTTTCCTTTGCAGGGCGGACATCGGGGGAAGGCAAAACGGAGGCGCTGTAGGTCTGGTATGGACGGCTGAGCACCGGGTAAGGACCGGGGGGATTAGGGCTATTCAAAGTGCATAGGATCAATCAACAAACCCGGGCGATCGACAAGATGTCTTCTTAAAAACTAAACAGATCTAAACACTCACCAAACAAACAACAAAAGAAACTTATATTTCAAGAAAAATCATAATTTAAATACTGAAATGCGGCTATTCAAATTAGGTCAAATTATGCAGTCTCTTTGCCAAAATGATACACGCAATTGAATCGCTGTTCAAAACTTGTGTTAAAATAGATGCTCATAAATTTGCGTGTTTTTAAATTTGCCCTCGCCAATCTTGCCGCGATATCCTGACTTTCCACACCACAAAAATTTCCACTTTTACAGTAAGTAGGTCTACTATTAGTCATTCGATTGTTCTTTCAGGAAATAATTGAATGGTAAAAATGACATTCGTCCAAGGCCTACTTTCTAAGTTATGCTTTCATTTCAAAAACTTAACCTTCGGTTAAGATTTTATGTTGACACCGCTGCCACTGTCAGAAAAGCGGCGCCTATAGTCTGCTATGCAGGTTAGACAAAAAACTGAAACCCCCTTAAAGCTACAGATGATTTATTTTTTTATGAATATTAACCCCATTATGGGGAAACAATTCTGTCCAAAAATGGCCTCTCTGAAATCGGTGTGTTTACGCATCATTGGACATTACTTGGTTTATAAAGATTTGCAGAGGAATGTGTGTGTGGGGGGGGGGGGGGGGGTGCAGCGGATTGTCTCATTCCTTGGCCTGGCCCATCAACCATCTTTCGGTATGACCGTCTTTGCTCTTTCTCCTGTCCCTGGGAGCCTCAAAAGCTTATAAGATTTTGAAGCAATTCATTCTCGAGGTTCTTGTTTCATAGGTTTATTCACTTTTAATATACTGTTGTGTATTTCATGTCGTTTACTCTGCCTTCTTATTATTGTTATAATCAATTTTTTCCCTCTCTTCAAGTAATTTCAATCACATGTATATATTTTAATTTTCATTGATCTGTTTTATTCCCAAACATTGGAAATTTGTTTATATAATGTGTATTATATGTTATGCAATGACTTTTAATAACTACATAAATTAAAAAAAAAGATTTGCAGGGAAACATGAGGGCATACACTGTACCCCATCGACAGGTTGTTCGTATACACCATCAATCATAGGTATATAAATGTTACATCAATGAAACAAAGGGGGCAAAATCAGTTGAATTGCAAGAAATCCATACAACGTTCAAATCAAATACGACCTACGATGGTCAGAGCCTTACATCACCAGACACTCCACAACTTACGCTACATCTGAGTTTATCTTAGTGAAATGAAATGTTGTATGCACCAGCCTGATGGAATGGCCCATATGAAACGGAACTTAGTTCAGAATGAATGGACAGATCAGCAGCGTGAATCTGGGCCCCGTCTTACAAAGAGCTGCGATTGATCCGATCAATCGTAACTATGGACGGCCAGCAACGTCAACATACAAAATGCATGTTTGCTCAAAACCTTTTCTAGATATGAATGTATATCCATGAATTCATTGATTTCTTGACAATTTTGTGTGTTCTCCTTTGTTTACAAAGGACAGTGTGCAAATTTCCTGTAGAAAAAACTATGACCCTGGTGGATTTCCATAGAGTTACGATTGATCGGATCGATCGCGACTCTTTGTAAGACGGGGCCCTGGTATATACCTGCTTGAATGAAGAACGTGAAGTATGCTTCAAAGGACGACTCCACGGCCGTTCGACCTTTCCATCTCACGTACAGATATTCCTGTGTAGATTTGATATGGTGGTTTCTAGGAGCTACTGGTGCTACATAGAGGGGAGGGGCCTCTGAGGTTAAACCATCATGGATCGCCAACGAACTTGTGTCGTCGGCATTGCTCTTGGTGAAGTCTGGTGGATGATCAAGAAAACAGGATGGTTTTCATACATCAAAAATGCTTTATATGATGATTATAATTAGTGTAATGTAGTATTAATGACTAAACTCAATTCAAGCTCAGTCAATAGAAGTCACATCTCCAAGAGCTGGGTTATTTTGATTCCTATCAACAAGACTGGAGGGGTGGATAATGCAGATTGATTCAACCCCGCCCCCAAGATCTTGGCTATTGAACGAAAATCGGCACATGCATTATCCATGGCATAATCTACAAAAGTGTACATTCAAATTCTCACAGCTAATCAATTATGTTTACTTATGCATAAAAATCAAACCTTTGCTCTAATTAAATTTATTAAAGCCCTAAAACTTCAATTTTTATTTTGTTTACAGACTCTTTGAAGGATTCTGATCAAATGCACTGTAGACAAACTTATGGTATCAAGATTGTCTTCAAATGTATTTTATAGTTTTCTAAATTTGTGTATGTCTTTGGTTTCTTTTTTTACTTCTTGTTTGTTATTGGTTTTAATGGGCATCATCAAGGACACGATCTTGATCATAAACAAGATGAAACTCAATTAATTGGATTTTTACATGAAATAGCGTTTTTGAATGAATTAGGGTCTGGCAAGCACTTAAAAATTGTCATGTCATTTCAAATTGTATACTCAAAGGTCGTAACTTTGGTCTCAAAAGTTGCATGAGAAAGAATGAGGAAACAATGTCGCAAGCCTAGGGATTAATCACAAAAAAATATTGAGGGCCCCACCCCCCCCCCTCTCCCGTGTTATCAGGGTTAAATGCATAACTAAATTTTATGGCAAACCATGTAGTTCCAATCAATCATAAACATTGATACAGTATCTCTTTACAGCATGTTATAATCAAGGTACTGTTAGATAATTTGATTTTCTGATTTTGAAACAGAAAAAGCAAAAACAAAATATTGAGTGGAAATTGATTCTATTTTCGAAAATTAAAAGAGAAAAATGATCATTAAAACGGGGGAAACAGAAAAACAGTTCATTTTTCTGTTTTACTGTTTTTACATATTTTAATTTTTAGTTTTTCCTTTGAAAAACTAAAAATTGAATTGAAATTTTTTCTTTCTTTTTCTGTTTCGTGTTCACGAAAAAAAAATTGAATCGAAACTCTCATTTCCTTCTTCTGTTTGGCATTAATTAAACAGAAAATTGAATTGAAATCTTGTTTACTTCTTATGTTTCACCTTCACGAAACAGAGAATTGAGCGCACCTTCTCATTTCCTTTTCGAAATCAGAAACACAAATTATCTGATCATATCACCGTCAAGGTACGATTAGATGATTCCTTTTCCTATGGCCAAACGAAATATTGAAGATTGCTAGAGCTTTTGCGAAAGGAGCGAGCCAGAACTAACCACCTATGGCTGGCCAGCCTTGTCAAACCTTGATGTTAACAATTATGTACTATCCACCTTGGTTTTAAACTATGGCTCTGCAAAAATGTAGCATCTCCTCTATATGCATCTTCGTTTTCATACATCGGTTTATGCCTAAACTACAAACTTTTATCTAGGATGAAGGAAAGTTGAACAGAGACTACTCGCTGGCGCGCAAACTTTGATTTGGCGGCATTTTTTTGAAGGGGGGGCGGGGTAGATTATCCAGGCTTGTCCAGCCGCCATGCTGACTGCACCAACGTGTGCGCTATGCCGCCATGGCAAAGAACTATAGCCCCTAGCCTAGGCTATCCCACTCGACCAACTCACACTGCAATCATATGGGCTAAGCCGAAACTGACGTCAAGGTTTCACATGGCCGGCCAGCCATAGGTGCTTATTTCTGGCTCCACCCCTTTTACAAAAGCTTCAGCAGTCTTCAATATTCCGTTTTGGCCAAAGGAATTATCTAATTGTACCTACCTTGACGGCGGTACGATCAGATAATTTGTAACGTGGAGAAGGTTTACGGTTCACCATGTGTAATGTGAAGAAGGGAAGGAAATACAGGCAGAAAGATTGAAATGGAAAGACAAGAAATGATGAAAAGAGGAAATTAGAAGTATTCTTTTCTTGTGGGTGAAGTCCTGAAAAGGACTGTAAACCAGATGAGATGAGCTGAATACGGCTTGAGGAGCTGAAAACGGCTTGAGTAGCGATGGTTTGAGTAGTAACAGGTTGAAGTGAAGAGAGGTTACTCGACGTTTCGGGCAGGTTGACTGTCCGTCTTCAGGACTTCACCCACTTTCAAGAAAAGAATATTTCTAATTTTCTCTTTTCATCCTTTCTCGTCTTTCCATTTCAATCTTTCTGCCTGTATTTCCTTCCCTTCTTCATATTACACATGGTGAACTGTAAACCTTATCCACGTTATAAACTCCACCATACAAACCTACAAAGATCATCTGATAATTTGTGTTTCTGATTTCCAAACGGAAAAAGGAAACAAGAAGGCGCGCTCAATTTTCTGTTTCGTGAAGGCCAAACAGATAAAGGAAACATATATTTCAATTCAATTTTGTGTTTTTCAAAGGTAAAAATTAAAATATGTAAAAACAGTAAAACAGAAAATTGAACCGTTTGTCTGTTTTCCCGTTTGTACATATTTCATTCTTCAATCAAAATATTGAAAAATGACTGTTTATCTGTTTTAAATCTTGAAAATATAATTAATTTTCACTCAATATTTCGTTTTTGCTTTTTCCATTTCGAAATCAGAAAACAAATAATCTAACAGTAACTTGATTTGTAATACCCCTCTGGACTGAAAATTTGTTCTGAATTATTTCCAACTTATCAATGATCTAAAAATCTTTTGTCCTGGCACTGTTGCATCCAGCTTCTTTAATGATTAAGTTACTCTTTTTGAAACATGACCCTGTTTGTAAAACACAGCCCAGTTTGTGAAACCTTACCCTTCAACCTCGCTCTTACCATCGACAATGAAGAGGACCTTCATATGAGACTCTGCCTCAATGTACCAGATGATGTCGATCTCCAGAGAGGAATAGAAACCGGACACATACCCCATCGGAGCAAGAACGGTGTAAGCAACATTACCCTGATCCATTGATAGAGTAGGAATCACTGTACGAGAATCTAACGTTAGAGAGGTCACAGGGAAAAACAAAATAAAGTCATGATCGATCTTGTCGTTACACAACAAAATGAATTCTCGATAATCATGGAGTGAAAACGACTAGGTTCTAAAGCAAGAACAAACCATAACATGTTTTAATCCATTTGGTCCCAATAAGGAGCACAAACAGTCAGTGTTGACTGCCCACCCCCCCCCCCCTCCCCCTTCCAATAGTTTTTCAACCAAAAAAAAAGGAATGTAATTTTACATGTCCATATGTACAGCTGGCTCAAAAGTTTGTGAACCCCACCACAAATTGTACTCCTTCATACCGCGGGTTGAATTTAGACAAAAACAAACTTTATTGAATGTGATATTTTATCACCTGACTTCACATTAACAATAAAATATCTAAAACAAGGCAGAACTTAAACACTTTAAATATTTTCAATTTCTGGTGAGGTTCACTAACTTTTGAGCACCCCTGTATATCCCCGTTTTTATCATAACTGAGGAAAACGTTGACATCACCTAAAGTTTGTCTTGCACCCACCCCCCCCCCTCTCCCATCAATCAAACTACATGTAATTAATTTTACTTGTTCTGCATGCAGTTGTTCAACTTCTCAGATAGTCATACTTAGATTGTTGTGAAACACCCCTAAGGTTGTAGATGAATTACATGTGTGGTGAGACAACATGATACATAGATGAAGTTGGAGTAGACCAATAAGCATCCTGTGACCCTTTGCATAAAGTTTTTGCTATAAAAAACCTCTGGCAAACAAAAGTATGCCATTGAAACTTGTACATTAAAAAACTCTGGCAAAAAAATTGCCAGAGTTTTTGATGGCAAAAGTTTTATGCAACGGGTCCCTGGTGTCGCCCCTGCATAATGTAGGTCAATGTTTTGTATTATTCCTTCTCAAAATATATAAATTGCTATAATACTTTTAATAGGTATACTAGTTGAATGTAGCTGAGTGTGTAATCTCTGAGAGACTGCATTGTCTGTAGTGTACATGTAGAAATGCCTACCATGATGTCTTAATACTCATTACAGCAGTAAGTAAAAAGGTACTCATAACCCGTCATAAAGTCTGTAGAAACAACTTCACCTATTACAGTGCAGTCTCCTCTCTTATATAGGCCCATTTCTTTAATATAAATGTATTATTTCACGTGCCTGACCTCAAGTTCATTGACCAAGATGTGTATTCAATCTTTATTTACTTCTGGTCACTGGTCTGTGTTTGGCGACTTTAAATAAATTAACAGCTAACCACTGTGTTAATATTTGTTCAAATAGGAAACAGGATATGACATGCTCATTTCGTGGAGACTTGTATCATAAATAAGTTCAATAAATTTCTATTCTTCCCTTTTTGAATGTCAATATAACCTCCTAGTATCGATGAAGTATTTCAGAAGAGGCCAAACAAGAGACATTCATTCATTTAAAATCTACTATGTACATCATTGATTATTTTATTAAATGCACAAATTCTCCAGATGAACTACATGTATATCTGTGGATATCTTGTCTTCCATTGTTCATCATTTCAAATATTCATATAATACTTAAATGAATACAAATTTCATTTTCTACAAGAGGCGAAAAAACAGTTATCCCGTAAATTATAAACCTAAATCATAAATCAATGATTATTCAAAAATGTATAAGTGTGCATTGCCTCTGAGTGCGAGAAAACCCTACTTATGTTCAAGTGTTACTCCAGGGCCGCGTCTTACAAAGAGTTGCGATTGATCCAATCAATCGTAACTCTATGGAAATCCATCAGTGCCATAATTTCTTTACAGGAAATTTGCAAAATGTCCTTTGAAAACAAAGGAGAACACACCAAATTGTCTATAAATCAATGAATTCATGGATATACATTGATATCTAGAAAATATTTTGAACAAACATACATTTCATATGTTGACTTTGCTGGCTTTCCATAGTTGCGATTGATCAGATCAATTGCAACTCTTTGTAAGACGGGCCCCTGGTATCACCAATTCTCATGAAAATCACTCTGAATAAGCAGCTAAGCATTCCAATGACATTACGTAATTCATTTTCAGTACATTGCAAGATGTAAGTATATCACCTTTCAAGTGAATATCACAAATCTAAAAGTATAAAAACAGATTAAAGATTGGAATGGACTGATACTGGTTCCTAGCAGAGTGAAATCCAGGGTTTTCCATGATGTCCTGATTTTAACCAGCATGTTTATTTAGATACCAGGTCAATCTACCTTACCAATGATAGAGAGGAAACCTGCCAACTCCATCATCAGCTTTCAGTTCTATCACCTCTTGTGGATTTCTCTTTTTTTTGTGTGTATTTTTATCAGTTTCCGCTATTAAAAACAAGGTTGGAGGTGATGAGAATTCATTGAACCAGACCGACTCATCTTCTCCTGTCAGTAAGGTCTTATCATGTCAATCTATGTTTAATGCCCTAAATCTCATCACTAAAGTGCCATTTTATGTTAAACCTCTGGATATGGAAAATCCATTAAATGCAGTTAATGTTGTCTCATTTCTTTCAGTAAGTAAACATTGAATGTTTGATCTTACTTCTCGATCTAGAAATGTACTCAATAACACGTATTTCTCTCTTTCATTTTTTCTTTTCTATTCTTTCAACTACATTATTTCTTTCTTTCATTCTTTCTTTCTTTACTCTTTTATTCTTTCAACTACAATGTTATTCAGGTAAGTACTCATTATGATCACCTACAAACTTCAATTCTTACATACTTGTAATGCGTGCTTGCTTGCTTACTTTCTGTACTTACTTCATTAGATTACTTGATTACTTACTTACAGTGCTGCTCACTTACTTACTTCTTTTACTTACTTCTTTTACTTACTTTATAGTACTATGATACTGAACTTAATTTATTTATTCATTCATTTTTAAGATACATGTATTTTGGGGTGGTAGGTTCTCTTGATGCATACCGTGAATGAAAAAGAAATTAACAACAGGAAGAGTGTATTGAATTTATTGAATTTATTTAATAATAATAATAATAATAAGCAGTTCTTAGAGACACATACCATGGATGCGTGTAGAAGAATTATTGTTTTCTATTTATCAGTGTCTTTACTGCATTTCTATGATTAGTTGTTGAATGTGAATTCAAATTCTACCAAAATATACATTGCACATAATACATGTACATTAAGTCACTATATTTCAGTCCTTCTTTCTAATCACAATAAAATGCTATACCAAAAGTATTTCTCTATGAGCTGTTGTAGCTTTAGTAGACTATTTGAATCCTTCGTCAATTTTTTTATTTTAAAGTTTGCACACACACACACACAAATTTCTACCTCTACTATATTTTTCCTTTTAAAGTTTATTTAAACAGAATTTAATTAATAATGGTTTGTCTTTACAATTAAAAAAATTGTCAATTTGCATCGCAAACTAATGATATCAACAATTCCTTTGCAATGTCAATACAGAGTTCTTGTTATTACTTCGTTTTCCATGTTTTGTTAGCTTTGAATTTTAAATGATGCAATGGAAATGGACAAAGTGGTAGGATTTCGAAACTCTTTAAGTGATGTATTTTGAGTGATATTCAGTGTTCAGTATTTATAACAAGTATTATTAGACCAACCATTGAGTGTGTTAACTTTGTCGTAAATAGGTTTATCCTCAAAACTTATACCCCTTTCATAAACCCAATAAAACCTATCCTCCAATTAGCCGCCTAAGAGTAATGCGGATAATTCAATAAAAATTGCGTTCACAAACTCCGAAAATTATCCGCATTATTTTTACGAGCGCCCGTCCTGAAAAAGGCGGATAATCGTCATGACAACTGGACACGCCCCCTCCGATGCGGTTGTGTTGGAAAAGGGTGACCTTGTGACCGCACTATGGCAATTATCCGCATTATTTGGAAATACGTTCATAAACTCAAAATCTTGTCCCGATGCCGCTATTATGCGGATAATAGCAGCATCAGAATAATGCGGATAACTCTTGTCCTCCTCTGATTTTACGACCAAATTATGCTGCTATTAGCCGCATAATTGGGTTTTATTGGGTTTATGAAAGGGGTATGATATGACCACAAAGGTATTACCATCTTTGTTTCTGTTTCATATGTTTCTATCATATTTTAATTGTTTTAATGACTTTTTCTTCTTTTCCCTTATTGGTAGCCTGGGGAATTTGATTCAAATTTACATGAAGTTTTCTGTGAGTGCCTTTCTTTCCTGATTCCAATTATTTGATTGATTTGTATTTCAGTCTGCCTTGAAATAAAGAAGTTGTTTGTTTCCTACATCCCAACCCATGTTACTAAAATATTTTGATGATTTTGCTCATAGATACATATAGGAAAGAAACAGTATTTCTCATCGGATTGTGCAGTAAAGATATCAAGAATGATGGTATAATCATAGAAAAACCAAAGCTCAGAATGGTAAAAAAAAATGATATTCTTTCCTTGACATTAAAATGGTTAAGAGATCTGTGTACACATTGGCAATCCAAATTACAGTGTTTTCTGAACATCCTTCATTAGTCCCTACTTAGGTCCCATCATAACACTACGTTACTTTGTACTTTTGACGGTATCTTGTGAAATAAATTGACCCCACTCAAACCACTTTATGCAACAAACACACAGAAGAAATGAACTCACCCGTGTATATTGCCTCATATTCAATCATCTGAGAAGCTGTGATAAAAGAATACTGTGCAGCGAATGTCCTCAATCCTGGGTAAATGTTGGGTTGGTTTGCCTGGACACCAAGTGTAAGGGTTATCTCATCTGAGGAACTGAGGATGATGGTAGGACGATTGATACCCACGTATACACGAGGCGTCTGACCATCGTGAAGATCAATCTAGGATGATATATGAAAAAAGATCAACTAATTACATGGATGTTAATATTGCAAAAGTTTTATTAGGCAAATTGCAAATCATAAGTAGGCAAAGTGGGAATTCACCAGTCTCACATTAGACTATTAAAATAAGATATTGACCAAATGAGTTTTAGACCAAGTGATGTTTGGACCAAACAGTAATAAGCCCAAAGTGATAGTAGACCAAGTGGGCTATTAAGCCATCTGTACCGGCCGCACAGAAACGTTGTTAGCGCAAACAACATGCTAACGAAAGCCTCTGTTACAACCAGTAATGTTGCAGCAATGCCTCATGTTACAACAACGCATTTTTGACATCTTAGATCAACGCTTACAACTGGGCCTGCTGTAAGCACTCTGTTAATGCTGAAAACGTTTTGGTGCAGCCGGTACTGAGCATTAGACCATCGGCTAGAAGACAAAGTGGATGCAACCCATGTACAATGTAGTCAACTATTTGTCAATTTTGATTTGCATATTGAATTATTCTGATGGTAACCTGTCACTACAGGGCATTATAAAATCATTTGGCAGAAATATTATTTTCATATTTTAATTTAAAAAAACCCCTGATTTTATGAAAATGATCAGGAACGAAGCCAGATTTTCAACTAAATTTGCTTTAAAAGCATGCTGGACAGGGGTGAAAAAAAATTATCTCTAATACAGCTTTATCATGTTCATATGATACTCACAATAAACTTAGCTGTCTGTTTTATTTTTGAAATTACATGCTTCTATCAAACATAAATCAGAGCCTTTAATCACACATGTTTCACAACTGTACGTTTTGGTTCCAAAACACAGATGCATGGTCACGGTGGTTTCCTATCATACTCTGTGACTAACAAACACAGCTTAATGACTTCCACAAACACAGATAAGCGACAAATTCAAGGATTTTTTTTGCCAGCTGAAGCAATATTCTCACAATATGTGTATGATCACAAAACCACATGCTCGCTCACAATCACGTGAATGTATTATGGCCCTCCATGTATGTATTTATGGATGTTTATAAACAGGACCTACATTACACATGTAGTAGTCAATGTACAAACTAGATTTCTTTAAACATGCACAGCACCATTAAATATATGCACCCAAAAATGTAAAGAATGGATAAGACACTCTACTACATCATATGAAGACATACAGTATGCAGTACATGTACAATTGCTTCTCATACAACAATTTACAGATCAGGGGACATGAACAGAAATGCCAACTTTTGGAAATACGGAAGAGGGAGGATTTGCAACCGATGCCAAACTCAAGTTTAAAGAGAAATTCCAGTAGTTGCAGTAAACACTGATTTCATGAGAAAGTCTGTAAAACCAGGCTTAATTGTCAGTATATCATCGAGGATCTAGATCTGGTACAGTTACATAAACTGAACTTTGTGAAATCTTGAAATCTACGCTGAAAAATGTTCAGACTGAACTTCCCCAACACAGATAAGCGCACGTGGGACAGCGTATAATTATTGCTTTGAGCGTCGGGCCCGACGCTCTACCCGAATCCTGTGCTTATTTGCTGATTTCTCAGCAATTACACAATTTCTTCCAGAATCCTTTGGCACATGCTTTTTATTTATACAAACAGACACTTTGGTGGTCATTTCATTGGATTCTGTACGAACTCATTTTGATATCGTTACCAAAACTAGCATTTACCTTTAAGTCCAAGCTAGCACACTAGTAACAAAGTTCAGATTTACAATTAGTTGCCAGACTTACAACTGATATTTGGTCCCAAAATTGTCTACCAACCGATCTCAATTTATTAAATTGCCCCAAAACATTCTTTGTATTGTTTCCCCAATTCTACTCCTTAAACTACAGTGCATAACTGGCAATGTCAACAACAATTATTCTCTGCTCAAATTGGTTAAATGCAGTCCAAAGTCCATTGCACAACTTACGACTGGTTGACAATCTGATTTTGGAACAAAAATATTTTCTGTAATTAAAAAGACCATTAGTCTAATATCACATTTTTTTATAATTGCAAACCTTAATTCTCTTGGAGTAATAGCCAAATTGATTTATTGTAGCTGATGGTACGATTGCAATGATGTCATAGCAATAAGTTATTAAATTTGCTTTTATTCTGAAGGGTAGCATATAGATACACAAGGATTTTTAACTTTCAACAGGAAGATGTTCCTTATCGCAATATTTGCATCAAATGTTACTGCGTTAAAAATTGGTTGGCAGACCAATCTTAAAGAAGGGTGCTACATAACTTTTTAGAAGCACTTTCCCGGTTGGGCAAGTAAATTTTTAAATAGTTGGAATATACTTGCCCAAAAATCTATTTCACTTGCCCGAAAAAATCCTTGAAAAAAAAGTTTTACCTCTTCAAAAGAAAGTATTGTGGTTTTATAAACCATTGAACTTCTTTTCTCTCTTTTGACATGAACTGATGTACCTTGTTATTGCACGTCTTTTTCCAAAGTGATTTTATCTTGCCCGCTATGACCAAAATCAGGGTCGATATCATATCAAATATATCGACCCTAATTTTGGTCATTCCACTTTGAGAATTTTCCTTTCCCAATTCGGGCAAGTAGTTTTGGTCTTTACTTCAAAACACTTGCCCGACTATAACTTTTCCTAGCCCCGGGCAATCGGGCAAGTGCTTATGTTATGTAGC
Organism: Lytechinus pictus; assembly: GCF_037042905.1. Lineage (NCBI taxonomy): Eukaryota > Metazoa > Echinodermata > Echinoidea > Temnopleuroida > Toxopneustidae > Lytechinus > Lytechinus pictus. The sequence continues at coordinate 15,532,788 of NC_087247.1, read as the reverse complement.
ACCCTGACTTAAAGTGGCCTTACATCTCACCTGTAAATAATCCCTTGTTCCATTCTTAAATCCTCCAGCAATATCATCATCAAGATGAAAGTCACTGAAGACCAGTCTGAGATTGGTAAGATTCCTATTCCTCAGCCTGTACGTACAGGTGTAGAAGGAGTCTTCACGGGGGTAACTAGAAGGAAAGAGGGGTGCAGATATCTCACCCTCTGAGCCCATTGATCCCTCGATAATCCTACTGCAAGCTGAATTACAAATGGATAATAAAAACAATAAAGAAAAACTTGTGTTTACATTTATTAAACAACTATTATTACAATTATTAAAGCAACATTTTGTTTCTATCCACAATTTTCCGTTATTGTGTATCATTTTGCCTTATATTGCTAGGCAGGTCTAGCATAAATTACATGTATATCAAAATGATAACGTGTGAATGTCCATAAATTGGAGGGAAAAATTGACAAACGGACAATCGTCTAGATATCATTTGCCTACTTACAGCCAGAATGTAAGGAAAATGAAGTCAAGAAAGCAGTGTTCTTTAACTAGAATTATTTACACAATAACAATGAAGAACCAAATTAATTAAAGCCTATGAAAATGGTATAATTCAACTACAGTCCTAAATTGAAGAAAACAATATTACAAACTTGGAGGCATACATGTAGGGGAGCTTGGGGTTAGTTGGAACGTGGGTAAGTTGAAACATATTGTAATTTTCTTAAACACCTATAAATAAATGTATGCAATACTGCGCTCGATTTATTGCCATTAGCAGCAGCCATCCACCATATTACAGACACCACATGTGCAACAAGCCTGGTGAAGTAAGAAAGGAATGTTTGTTTTTTTCATCTTCTGAGTAATTTTTTTTTCTTTCAGAAAATGTTTTATTATCTCAGAGATGTTTAGATCAAGTTGGTCAGTTCAGGGGTATAGTAGACATTCAGCTATAAAATAAGGTTATTAACATGCGATGGTGAAGTCCCTTTTTTGTGCTGTAAGCTTGTAAATGTCACATGGGCCTCTGGGGTTAGTTGGAACAAAATTGAAGGGGCTATTTGGAACAGCAAATGTTTTGGTTTAAAATCTTAACGGCAATATATTTAGTAATCAGTTGCCAAATTAATTACCCAATGTATTTTTGTTTTACATGCTACCGTAGGTGCATTTTATTGGGTACGGTACCACACTTTGTTTGTATCTCATCATGTTAGACAACAATGTTCAATAGTTCTTAGCATAATTTACCTTTTCATTCATTCAGTTCTGACCTTTAATTGTTATTGTATCTATGGTATAGATAAATAGTTCAAAGTACAGTTAAAGGTGTGTGTTCCTATTATCATCCCCAACTTTGCCCCTACCTAATGAGTAATAAGATTTTGGCATCATACATTTGTCATGAAAGCCACTATTTATATTTCATATAAACAATGTCAGCCCCCATATCCATTTTATTACTGAGTTAACAGTTCAAAAAAGTACATTGTATAAATAATTATCTGATCAAGGAAGATCAATATCATGTAAATTTGGTGCAGAAGTACATGAAATTGCTGTTCAACACTTAGTTGCTTGTAAAATCAAACGCACACAAAATATGCAGAATTCTACCACACAGTCGGCTTGCTTGAGTGGCTCTTAATTATGTGTAATAGAAAACATTAAGTTCAACAAATCAGAATACACACCTTTAATATTTTGAACTTGAAAAAAATAAGCAATAAAGCTAAAACCACGTAGTAGTTTTAGTATAATTCTTAATTGACCATGCAGTGTTCCAACTTACCCCATACCATGTTCCAACTTACCCCGTATATATATGTTAGTTGGAACACTAGAGATGGTCTTGTTCAAGGTGTATTTTTTTTCAGTAACCATCATAGAGTTAAAGAATTTTATGGGTACATTTGTAGCCCTTAGATATATGCTTTAAGCTGATATATTGATTGTTTCTTGAATAAAGTCTATTTGGACTTTACAGCAATTTTTGTCTCCCCTACACTATACAATACATTTATGCATTGTAAAAGGCCAACATAAACATGTCTATAAAACTCATTATATTCTCATATAACAATCAAAGCTAAGATGTGCAGGCATTCAACATATTTGTTGTGACTATAAATAATGCAAACATTTAATCTATCGTTTTCCTCAATACTGTCATGATCATAAATCAAAATAAATGCATGAAGTTTGATGTCAAATGTCCTCAAATTTGAAAAAAAAACACAAAGAACATTTTCATAGTCTTCCCATTCAGACTCGACTACAGAGAGGGTACTCAAACTTTGAACATGAAAGGAGCCAATGTAAACACTTTGTTTACAAATTTTAGTTTGGTTGATGTACTGATTTGCACAAGTTTCTCTTAAATATTTGCCCAAAACTGGAGCAAAAAGAAAATGAATTCTCAATACCATACCGTTCATGTACACAAAATACGAATTAAAAAAAGCACTTTGTATTCATAATATATTATTAACAGTAAATGTGCATGTTGAAAGATGGCACCCCCCCCCCCCCCCCCCCCCGCGCGATAAGCTTAGCCATGAAAACCTTGTTTGCAAATATTAGAAATTCTGGGAAATGGATGGCAGCTCAGGAAGATAAAATATTCTACATCCATGTAATTCAGTAATAATTCATTTACCACTGCTTTAATAACAGAAAGATTTTGATTTTTTTTTGGTAAAAAAATCAGAAAAAATATATTTGATTTGAATGTTCATTAACCACCCTTAAAGGTATATATATGCATCAAACAATTATTTCATTAGAAAGTCTTTAAAATCAAGGTTAATTGTCAATATCATAGATCTAGATCTGGTACATTAATGTTTATCTTTGTGAAATCATGAAATCTTAGCTGACAACTGACAATACTTACATAATCACTAACTCAAAAGAACGTATGTGGGAGAGTGTAAAATACCCAACATTTTTTTTATATTTGTATGTTTTATTATATCATAAAATCATGATCAAGGTAAAATTACAATATTTACAACTTATTAAAACAGATCAGAGTTATTGTAACAAAAGGCAATAAAAAAAGTTTAACAAACAAAACAATAAAAAATACAAGGCAAACACACCAACAACATAGCATTACACAGTTGCTACTTGCTGTACATGTATAGGTTAAAAAGACTAGAAATATCGAGCTGTATTTAGCATATTCATGAATAACAGGAATACACCTCAAATTTCCATTTTTTGAAGTGGATGGAAAGCTTATTTCTTTTTTTGGCTAAGGAGTATTCCAAATCTTTCTGTTTTTAAAAAACAATTTAAAGGCCTCAACGTTTGGTAAAACATCTTTGAATTTACAAATATGAATTCTGTATTTATTTTGCTCATTTCTCAGCAATTACACATCTTCTTCTAGAGCCATAGGGCACATACAACCACTTTGATGGTCATCTATTGGATTCTGTTCGAACCCATTTTGAGATTTTTTTCTTTAACCCAAGTACAAACCATAAACAGAACACAGTGCGCTTAGAAACACCAGTAGTAAGCGCCTTATAAATGTTATGTATTATTATTATTATCGTTACCACACCGGGTATTTCTCTTGAATCCCACTAAGCCCTTTTTCCCAATCCAACAAGTGGGTGTGAACCATAAGGCTTATCCACTAGCTTAACGATTTCATCAACAACTACTAATTGTGGTGTGAAATACAAAATAAAAAACTGTCTGTGTCTTTTACATGTAGTGAGGGATATAAAGTGAGGCATGAAATGTCTGAACAATTTTGTCAAAATTGTTCAATTTTAACAAAGCAATCAATATATATCGACACAATAATAGTAGTTAGATGTTTTGCTTTCTTTTTTTTCCTTTTTTTGGTGTTTTTCATGTTCATATCAGGCAAAGCATTTCTGTTTGTTTATGTGTATTTTTTGTACTTGAGAAAGGATGAGGAGAAAAAAAGCGACACTTACCAAGCCCTGATACATTTCTCCACAGGCAATGTACAAGAAGGATCCAGCTATGGTGAAGAAGACGTGATAATTTCATTTTTGAAACTGAAAATAAAAAGAAAAACAAGTACAGTATTTCAAACCTATTGTGATAAGCTTGTAAATAATATGCTTCATGGGTACGAATGACGTGCATGCTTCTTCCAATGTACAATTTACATTTACTCATGTGATCCACATCTAGGACAGTGCGTAACACTGGCACTGTTCCGACGGTCCCACACCAGTAAAAATTGCTATCGGGCCAGTTATTTTTTCAGAAATAGCCAGATTTAGCGGACCAACATGACCAGTAAATATATATCAAACTGATACAAATTTGATATTTTCTCCTCTTTTGTAAATTATAAAAATAGCTCTGACATCTTAAAAATAGGTCTCTAAAACTGAGAAATTTTGGCTTTTATGTATTATGTTGTATGCATGTGTAGGCCTACTGTTTGTTTGCATGGGTTTTTTTGGGGGGTAATAAAAGCAATAAAATACAGCAAAATAAACCCAGTCTTTTTTCATGTTTTTCTTTATTTTGGGGACCAGTAAATTTTAGGTTCGGACCAGTAAAAAATGGAAAAACTGGGTATCTGCTCAGGGGCGGATCCAGCTTTTGCCAATAGGGGGGCCGAAATTTTTTTTACCCATATTTGCCCCGATCGGCCGCTCAAGGTTGAGTTTTATTTGTTTTTTCGGAGGGGTAATCCTAAAAGTCATTTCTTAGCTTTATTCTCAAAAAACATAAAAAATTAAATCTTATATTAGCCATAATAGTAAGAAATCGAAGCACGAGCCGATTTTTTTAATTATTATAAATATTTAGACCTACATGTACATGTAGCACCCAGGGAAATTGTAAGGACATTTTGTCATCATATGAAAATGATATTCCTCTTCCTAAGCGCAAGATGAAACTTGTCGATATCGATATTCCATTCTGAAAATTCATGAAACTGTTAATTACCTTATTTATCAATTTAGTATTAATGAGAGCGCGAAATCTGTTGACTAAATTATTAAACTTAGGCCTGAAAACCAAACATTTTAAGCATTTTTTAAATATTGCTTTACGGCCTACTTGTGCGCATAATGGTAATCCTCACTTGTTTCTACACCCACTTTAATCAACTTTTAACGCTGCTCCATTTAATTCAGATTTACTCATTTACAGACTTAAAGTATGTCAGCATTGAAATCATCAAACAAATAGTAAAATAGTCAAACTAAAGTTAATTCAACAATCAATTAACGAAAAAATCAAGGAAATTTTCATCTACTACATGTATATATATATATGATTAGAATCATTTTCCAAGTAGTTGGAAACCACATTTTTTTTCTTTTACATTTTTTTAAATATAAATCATAATTAAAATGATTTTTTTACATTACATTGTACATGTAAAGTATACCCATATTTTAATAGATATGAAGGTTGACCAGATAAAATGCAGGTATGCAATACAAACATGAAAAGCATAAATTCAATGCACAATATTCATGACCAAACTACAAATTGACATAATGTACAGTATGTAGCTATGCATGACATGAAGCAACAATCAAGTTGAAGTCATCTTTAAAGAAGTAAAAAAACAAAACAAGATGTAACTTTAAACCCAATAATATTTCTTTTGAAATATACAAGAAAAATGCACAATAAAAAAAAAAGATCCATCCTATCGCCTTAAAAACAATGCCGCACAAAACCTAACAAAATCAGACCTTAGTTTAATCTCCAAGGCAGAGCTTCAGCAATATTTCCCCTCCAGGATCCAGTTGGAAACAGTAAGTTTACAATTGCCTGAGAGCAATCAAATGACATCATGCAGCTTCATCAAGCTTCATTTATGCATCTCTAGTAGGTCCATGATTTATATCAGGAGTACTATAGTCTAGTGGTAACTTCCTAAAGACCTTACCATAGGTCAACATTGAAACAGAGTGGGTTTCCTCCAGATAAGAGATACTCTACACTAATATGAAACTAACCTGTATTTATTCAATAAACACATTAGTATCACTATTCAAGATTTCAAGCCACAAACAGGGGTTTAGCCACAGGGGCGTCTGGGCGTCTTTTGGATGCCCATTTCCTCTGGAAGACACCATGGTCTAAACCAATTGGTGGAGCCCCATAAAATAAAAGCAAAAATTCTCCGAGTAAAATAAAATCTAATCAAGTTTTCCAATATTTCACAAGCAAAAATACAGATTAAATTGCTAGCCAGTTTGTTTGCGCTTTTTTCTTTGATCTATACACACACAGTCAGCTTACACCGTATGTAGCTTGTGGCAGCTTTCCCGCGTGGCAGACACGAGCTGATGGATTGCTTCTCAATTCCTGCTGCACAGGCTTCTTCCCGACCAAACTCTGAGAACAATCTCACATGAATTTTTTTCACCAAAATAATCACAAAATCAAGAAATTGTTACAATCATATGGATTCTCAAATTACTGATTTGGTAATGTGATCGGAGGAGCAAGTTATTGAGCTTTAATAACGAGACTTTGATTCAGCATTTGTTTTGAGAGTAGATGTGAATATTGCAGAATTGAAGTGGGAAAAAAAACGCCACATATGATTCATATTCATGATTTGCCCAATGATATTAAACTCACTGCATCTATCTTTTCTTTCAAAGCTTCATTAAAAAATATATCTTTTATCGAAGTATTCTTAAATATCACACCTGCACGTTCACCCACTTGCACACAAACACACACGCACACTTAATTTCTTCATTTTTCTTTCTCCTTTTCTGATGATTTGTGATGTCAGATTTTTCTTCCAGACCTATGGAATATATATTGGTTTCCATGTAGCCCCTTTTCCCTTTTGGCTGCTATTACTCGAGCATTTATTTTGCTTATATAGTTTGCCACTGCATTTGCATTTCACTACTTTGTCTTATCCTTAAATTGTATTCATGTTTAAATTTTGTTATGACACTGTTATAAATCTGTCACATTGCAATGTACTTTAATGTCATACTACGATTATGTTTATGTATTTTAAATTCATTTTGACTTTACAATAAATGCAGAAACTCCTGCAAAAAAAATATATATATATAATTTTTAAGTTTGACGATGTCTCACTGTGACATTTAAAACATTTTTGTTTTCTAACAAGGGTTGGGGATTTTCCTTGGTTTAAAAAAATATCAAAAATCAGATTTGATTCAAATCAGATTTAGATTTTTTTACTTATTTTTTTTTATTAAAAAAATGTATCATGGTCTACATGTACATGATTCTCATCAAAATGCTTTACTGGAAAAATAAGATTCTCTTCGCTAACTTGGTGCTGTTATGTCAATCAGCATTGTTGACCTGGGGATTTAATCACCATGCTCACTTTTCCTACAAAAACTGCATGAATTCAGCTCTTGATCTAGAAAACTATGAAAATATTTTGAGCATGGAGTTCATCATTTCACTGCTCAATCATAAAGATTATATTATAAAACCACATTCAAGTAGACCATCAATACAAAACAATTTCAATATATATACAAATGTGACTTTAAAAACAGTCTGAATTTCGAGTGACACGACACAAAACATATGGCGTTGTATGGTTCCCGTAAGCTGTTTTCGTGTTTGCCCCCTTTTCATTCCTGTAATCCTTTGCGCAGACATACGCCCTCACACAACAAAATTTAAGACATAAAATAAGGTCTAGATCTGTAGCCTAGGTTCCCTGTACAGAGCGGAAGGACTTCAGCCTATGGAGAGGTGTAGTGGAACAAGACGTTGTCCAGCTCCAGTGGAACATACAGGTACATGTAACCATCGATGAGAAAGCTGCAGCTGAGACTGAAGTTTCTTTTTTTTTAAATCATATTTCTTCCTCATTATACAAAACATTTGAAGATAATAATACAAAATCATTAAGATAATTGAATCAGAAAATGCAAAACAATTTAAAAAGATTATTCCAAAAGTAAACTAAGAATCAATCTGTACATATTTCTCAAACTATTTACAATCACAAGGTATCACTACCAGTAATACAAAATAAAATCTTCTAGAAATCTCTCTGAATATAATTATAAAACAAAAACATACTTATAATTAGGGTTGCAAAATTCCCAGGAATTTTCGCAGTGGAAACTTTCCATGGGAATAAACAGGAATTTATTGAGAATTTTAGGTATTTTGGGCAATTCTCAGGAATTTTCGAGAAATGTTGGGAGTTTTAAAAAGTAGCAATTTTTCTGATATTTTTAGACAGCTATTGAATGGAGTACCCTGGCTGATGATGCTTGATTGTGCTTTGTCAGCAAGTGTCAAGCCAAATATAATAAGACAGTCAGACAAGGCAGAATTTCAATGAATTTCATGTAAAAGTTGATTTTCTGTAATAGTGGCTGAATGGTACATGCGATGGCAGTACATGTACACAGCACATACTTTACACAAGGGATATACAGTGTTAATGGAATGAGGCGTATTGGATATTTCAATCTTTTTGCAGATGATGAGAATCATTAATAATAATATTATTGTGGTTATTAGCATAATTGTATTTTTTTTTCATTATTTCTTTTCTCATTTCTGCGAAGCAGATGTGAGAACTTGGTGCTGTTGGCGGCATTAATTTGATGAGTATAAATACAGATTGCTGGTTCAAGCTTAACGTTTATTTCAGTTCAATTTCACCATGGAAAAGGGGAGAAGTAAAATAAAGAAGAGGAGAGGGGAAAAGGAAAGAGGAAAAAAGAACAAGTGAAGGAAAATAAAGGAAGGGAAGAAGGGAAAGGAAAAGGGGTTAGAGAAAAAGAGAAGGAAAAGAAAGGAATGGAAGATGGGAAAGAAAGGGAAGGAAAAAAGAGAAAAGGAGAATAAAGACCTGAAAGGGAGAGGGGAAAGAAAGGAAAATAAGAGAGAGAAAATGAGAAGGGGGAGGGAGAGACGGAATAAATGGCAAAGGAGAAAAGGCAAGGGAGAGAAGAAACTAAGGGAAAGAAAAGAAGAATTAAGGGAAAAGAAAAGGGGAGTGAAAAGGAATGGAAGAGAGAGGAAAGGTGGTGGGAGAGGGAAGAAAAACAACAAGGAAGGGAAGAGGAAATTAAGGAAAAAAGAATGAAGGGAAAGGGAGGTATACAATTAAAAAAAAGGAAAGATAAAAAGGGGGGAGAGAAGAGAAATGCAAGAAAAGAGGGGTAAAAAGATAAAGAGAAATGAGAGAAGAGAGAAAGGAAGAGGAAAGAGAGAAGAAACATGCTTATAAGAGAGGGAAAGAAAAAGAGAAGGGAAATGAAGAGGGGAGAGGAAATGAAGAAAAGATCTAGACTAGAGTCTAACGTAGGTTAGAGAGGGAAAAGGAGAAAGGAATGGGAGAGGGGAGAGCTTTCCAGACAGACTGCATGCACCCTGATCGCGTCTTAGCGGGGTAGCGTTGTTTTTCTACCTCGCTTCCATCCTCACGTACCGGTACCCTGGGGTGGTATTCTGGAACACTGTCATAACTTTTGTCATAAATTTTGTCATTTTGTCATGTCTCCGAGATGTGACACCGCTATGATTGTCACAATCCGGTATTCCGAACAGTGTCTTTTCCCTGTCATATCTCTCTAAGTTCCCGCCCAAATTTTCGGAAGCAAACCAATCAAAATCATTGTTATTTCCCAGTGGGAGCCCTTCTAGCCAATAGGAAGGCCCCGTGGCAGGTAGGGCGTATCCCCAATACAGCTGCTGGCATCGCGCAACTATGTGTATACTGATGCGCTTAATTACAAAGAGAGACAGGGAGCTATGAAGCCTTGAAGGATTTAGAAGAGAAATAGAAAAAGGAAAGACAGAGAAAAAAGGAGGAATTAATATGTAGGATCTAACTAATTGTATCATTAAAAAATAATTTTGAAAATTGTCATGAATGGATACTATTGCCTTCATAGGGCTGATCTCCGAAAGCAGCGGAGGGAGAAAACCAGGAAGGAAGAAGGATGAGTGAAATTAATACCACAATCTACTAAATAATATCATCATTTTACATTTATATGCTTGACATTCAGTCGGCAGGGTATCGGGTTATTTGGTACATAAAGATATGACAAAAATTATGACTGCTACCCCTGTCATAACTTTTGTCATATTTATATATCTTTTGCTTGTATAAAAGGATTAGGCGCATTTAAAGCAGCGTATTTTTGGTGCGCGCTAAAGAGAAGAGACAAAATTTATGACATCCACCAGAAATGCCAGAATACCGATTTTGTCATATTTCTGAGAAAAGATAAAATATGGAGAAAAGACAATGTTCAGAATACCACCCCTGGTCTGAGCAGGTCGAAATTTGGAAAATCCTTTCCAACACAGTCCTGCTTTTCTCCCAGTGGGAGCGTCTTAACAGGAATTTACGGCTCAGGAAAGGGGGATTTAATTCTTTCGCCCTGCTTTTAATATTAATTTTTTTAAATATGTTTTATCGTGCCTTCGTGGTAGGGCAGTCAGAAAAGTGTCTGTTAAGACGGGGTAGGACTCGGAGTAGACAGGAATAACAGTCATTTCTGGGGATTTCCTTAACAATTTCTGACATTTCACTGAGTGGAGCCAACGTAGTTCAGCGGAACAACCAGAGACTGAAGCTTTTGGTCTAGACTCAGCTCTGAGGCGCAGCTTGCGCCCGCGCCCTGGCCTGGCGGCTCGCCGCACCCGAGCTGAGTGAGCTGCGCCTGCGACACGTATTCTATTTCTAGTTAAAGTTAGTTGGGGTGACTATTTTCTAGTAACAGTTAATACGATTCTACGAAAAACTTCCGAAAACTGGTTGACTATAATGGCATATACGTTCACTTGAGAAGAGAGAAATAATAAATTGAAAAGTTATAAATATTACAGTTTCAATTAAATACATACCAATTTATCTTGAAAATGTCATCGAAGGCGGAGCTGGGTAGTATTTTATGCAATGTTATTGTCTTTCGTTAAAGAACATGGTATACGAGAGGTTTTACTCGGTCACTATAGCACGGAGCGTATGGTAGCACTTGTATCATTCTTTTTTTTTGGGGGGGGGGGGTCAAAATCTCCATTGTACGGAAAGACTTGGCCTAAAGTGATAGGGCTGGGCACACGTACCGGAGGGCACGATAACAGGTGAGGAGAAAAACACAGAGGGTTGATGCCATTGATTGATTGATTGATTGATCTTATTTGGCAAGTCACCATAACATACATACATGCATTAAAACAACAGGCTTGCGCGGGATGACCCACGAAAGCTCGAAAGCTTATTTCCAGTGGGGTCCTCGACATACAGAATTAAGATAATGAAATTATACCTATTTACATATTAAAAAAATGAAGAAAAAAATCAGAATTTACTATTACCAATAAATAATATATATAGATAATATATACAAGAATATAACGAAGAAGAAGAAGAAAATAAGGAGAAGAAGGAGGAGGAATAGAAGAAGAAAGGGGAGGAGGAGGAGGAGAAGGAGACGAAAAGGAGGAGGAAGAAAAATAATAAGGAGAAGAACAACAGCAAAAACGGCGACAACAATAACAAAACGAAGAGGAGAATAGAAAGAAGAGATAAAAGAAATAGAAAGAATAGAAGAAAGGACATATCGAAGCTTCAATCAAACTATGTAAAATAAATAATAATACCTGGTAGAGAAGATTGGAAGATCAAGGTAGGGGATCGAGGAATGGGGGAACGGGGGCATATTTGCCCCCCATATGCAGTCAGGATCGTTCCCCCACTTGCACCCCCTAGAAATTTTGAAAACTGAATAAATGTATAGTAAAATGCTGTCATAAGCATCCTATTCAATCTGTAAAAAAGAAAATGCCCCGGCAAAACGGCAGGAGTTTCTATTCCTGACGTCTGGGGAATTGGCGCGGTCTGGGGGAGGGACCTTAATTTTTTTATAATCAAATTTAAACTGTTACCTCCCAACAATATTAGCTTATTTTCAGTGGGTTACTCAACATATAGAATTAAGATAATAAAATGGTAAAATTATACTGTTTACATATTTAAAGGACAAGTCCACCCCAACAAAAAGTTGATTTGAATAATAAGAGAAAAATCCAACAAGCATAACACTAAAAATTTCATCAAAATCGGATGTAAAATAACAAAGTTAGGACATTTTAAAGTTTCGCTTAATTTCACAAAACAGTTATATGCACATTATGGCTGGTATGCAAATGAGGAGACTATGATGTCATCCACTCACTATTTCTTTTGTATTTTATTACATGAAATATGAAGTATTCTAATTTTCTCCTCATTGTGAAGTGATACAACGATTAATTCCTCCCTGAACATGTGAAATTATCATTGTTTAACACTTTATGGTTCAGTCAAGTTGGTCCTTATTGTCAAATCTATAAAAAATGAAATATTGTATATTCAAACAATAAAAAACAAAAGAAATCGTGAGTGATGGACATCATCGACTGATTCACCTAGTTGTGCATTTCACTGTTTTGTGAAAAATAAGCAAAACTTTCAAATGTCATAACTTTCTTATTTTACATCCGATTTTGACGAAATTTTCAGCACTATGCTAGTTTGATTTTTTTCTATTTATTCAAAATGAGTCAGCATTTTCCTGGGGTGGACTTGACCTTTAATTTGTGATTTCTCTGTAGCATTACAATTTAATTTCATTTTTGCACTCACGGAATTATTGGGGGGGGGGCAAAACGATATGCTTGCCACCCCAATATGATTGGTGGGGCGATCGCCCCCCCCCCCCCCATGATCGACGCCTCTGTGACATTTCCAGTTAGAATTCATTTCCATGCAGTTGCCCGTCTGGTTCCAATAGACCGGTTTACTAAAATATTCAAATTTTATGCATACCACTTTAACAAAGGTTGCCTCTAACAACCGGAAAGTTTGCCCGAGGTTTGCCCGACATAGCAACAACTAATGTATGCAAAGTGGATTCCAAGTATTGAAATACCATTGTTAGGTACAGGTTAATGGAATAACTCGTTGAGGCCCCGAGGGAATAAACATCCATAAATTTGACTACATTATATAGTAAACCGGTTTATTGGTTTCAATTTGAAATCTATTCGAGTTAAAACCAATTGAAGCCAGTTGAAACCAATTGAAACTAGTCCGTCGGAAATGAAACTGGTTTCAGTTGGATTTTGGTCCTGGGATATAGGATAACATGGAGCTTAAAAATCCAGTGTTCAAGTCAATTATGGACAAATTCTTGCGATTCAAGTTTTCATCATTCGTTTATTTATCGAGACACGCATCCTGTATGTTTATAAAATTGTGGTTCATAATTATAAAAAACTGCTGAAAATGAAAAAATATCAACTCGCTCTGTGCGCTGATGAAAACAGTAATTCAAAATTTAACAATGCCGAAATTGGGTCCGTTTTGGGTCTATATACCACTATTAACATATACTCCCTCTTTATACACAAGGTTGTTACTTATCCTCCTATAATAGTTATTGTAGGGTCCTATAGCCTATAGGGTAGGGTACACGCCCTTCCCTGTAGTATATCGCCATTTTAATTCTTATATTTTTCATTTTTTATTTGTCCTTTATTTTTGGACAGCCAAAGGAAAGCTTTAAAATACTTGATAATAATCATTTTTACCAAAAGTCGTTGCTGTATTTTATACAAATCTGAACACATAAATGGCAGGGTAAAGAAGTGAGCGATTCTCATTATTCTCATAGGCCTATATTGCCATGGTCAAGTTTGGTGATAACAAAGCTCCGATGATTATTGCAATCAATAAACTGATCAGATGTTCCATGAGGAATAAAAAAAAAGTTCATATAAAGGGAAATTAACATTTTGAGCATATGACATCATTGGTCCCTCCTCCTCCTCCTTCTTCTTCTTCATCTTCTTCTTCTTCCTCCTCTTCTTCTTTTTCTTCTTCTTCCTCTTCTTCTTCTTCCTCCTATTCTTCTTCTTTTTCTTCTTCTTCTTCCTCTTCTCCTTCTTCTTCTCCTTCTTCTTCTTCCTCCCTATAGGATTTATTAATGTTGCAGATATTGATACACCGTACCTTTGGCTTGCCATACTCTGTAATTATTGTTGGCACAGCAACAACTGACGCCCGAAGAGAAAAGCACACCCAATGCAATGAAATGGAACACAAAGATGACTTATCATTTGAACATAATTGGTGAAATTGTGAGTATCTGTAGGTTATAAGATGATGATTATTTTCATCACAATGTTTTGGATCCATTCATTAATTTGTTTATAATGTGACTAAATGCAAGTAATACCGCAATCACGAACAGGTCGTTCAAAATATATTCTTGGTCCCATATGCAGAGTTTTTTGTGGTACCGTAACCACGTAAAGACAAAAAGTGACTGGACTTGAAAATTCTTGATTTTATCACCCAAAAGCGACCCTTTCCCTTCAGACTCTCACTATCTGTTGCTCCTAAGACTATGTTTGCTCACTCTTTTTTTGTAAAATTGGCCAAGATAATGAACTCAACTTGAGCCTTGGCTTTACTAAAACTAAGTAGGGTAACGCGCCCGGTATTCGGTCACCTCCCAGAATTCGGTCAGACAGCTGTTTCAACAGCTGTTGAAAAAAAAAAAATAATGCATGAGCCAGAAAACTTTGGCATATCATGCAAGAAACCAGCACTTCCAGCCCACCTAAAAAAAAATGTCGATTAAGACAAGCACACAGCCAAAAACTAACCTTAAAATTGACCGCGTCGGGGGGGTTTTGTTTACTTCCGGGTTTCTTAGCTATTGAGTTAAGCGGACGCAACCTCATGTAAACTCTTGTGACGTCATGACTTTGTGTGTAGGTGTAGTGAATTTGGTACGAGTGTGAAGGGGAAGACTTGTGTGTTCACCCAGTCGCAGCGAATATGCAACTAGCAGTGAAACTGATGAGTAGCGAGGGCTTATACATTGCCCCTATAGTGAGAGGGCGCTCGACCAGAATTCGGTCGCGCAACATTGAGTGTTTTGCCGGTGTGTTTGTGAGGAGGGAAGAGCGTGCAGATACGTTGCTCCTCGCAAGTGAAACACTTATCTTAATCCATTTTTTGTTCTGTTAGGCCTAAATAAGTTTAGAATATATCTAAAATTATTTTTCATGAATAAAAATCTTAAATCAAAGATGTTTATTGCCTATGAAAATGCAATTTGAGCAGGTGAATGACGATGGTGACGAAGTTGGTAAATTTGACCAAGGCTCATTTTGATTGCCTTTGCGTGATTGAGTTGAAGTCTACATCTTTCTCAAATGATAGGGCAAATGATATGCCTACGTTAGGCCTAAATAAGTTAAGAATATACCTACAATTATTTTTATTAATAAAAATCTTAGAACAAAGATGTTTATTGCCTGTGAAAATGCAATATGAGCGGGTGAATGACGATGGTGACGAAGTTGGCGAATTTGACCAGGGCTCATTTTGATATTGCCTTTAACGTGATTGAGATTAAGTCTTAGTGATTTCCTTTTTGGCCTCAATAGTCAAACTCAACCTCAATAGTTAAACCGTGTTATTTTTTTAATGTTATCATAGTTATTTTCAATATTATTATTAATTTGAATAATACATCCGGTTCCAGGGATGATGGACCCCCAAGAAAAAAAAAATTAAAAAGGCTCTTCCACGAGTGTTATTTTAAAAGACGTCATTGCTAGATCAAAGGCTGGAAAATTGCCCCTCAATTTTGCCCGTCCCTCACATATCAGAGGTCTGCGGCTAATTTTTTTGGTCGTTTTAATTTAAAACAAGGGGCCTTTTAATATTGTCATCATTGCTAATAACATCAATCGAAAGTGGATGACAATGTTGACGAATTCGGTTAGAATTATCAGTTACTGTTGTGAATTCAATTGGAATTCAGTTGCCCGAGTTAGGCCTAAAGTGATTTATAGAATTAATAAAATGTTCCTTTCGTCTAATATTAATTTTAAATTCTTAGAGTTCATACTTTCAATGACTTTTCAAACAGATATCAAAATCTTTACTAACAGTATATCAAACAGCAGGTTGACAACTCGGTATTGGATGGTAGACAAGATGTCAAAAAGGAGGGCGTCTTAGGTATATGGGATACCTAAATCAACGCATAGGGATAAAGTAGGTCTACATCTTTTTATTTACTTAACCATACTCTGAACTTAAACTATTATATCAATCGGTAATTTCCATCATGCTGTGTAATTCAAATGTTCTAAAATTTTTCCTTACCAGTTTCTCCACAGATCGATGGGAAGACACCAGTAAAATCGCGGCATGGTTCCAGCCCTTACCTGTCCGTTGCTATGAAAGCAAATTTGGCGGCATTGGAACAGCGGATGGCAAAATTCGGGGTGAAGAGACTAGAGTTTCAGCAGATGATTCAAAATTAATTGTCGGTCTCGTCGTTATTTTGTCTTTCTTTCCCATTTAATTTTTCTCGTTCATTTTTGGGGGATTTAAAGGACCATTGATGTAGTAAAGGAAATGACAATAGCGAGGGCAGTAGTTTTGTGTTTTAATATGGAACCAGTAAATTATGATATTGAAGGAAGTTGCAATAAAACAATGAGCATAATTATGAAAAGGATAGTGTAAGAATAATAGATTAAGGCCATTATGATGAAATTAATTTATGTACATTATCTTCATTCAAATTATTTCATCAAGAAGGCGTACCACACTTGTATTCAAGAAAGATTTAGCATTGAGTGAATTAAAGATAGTCTTCAATGACCTCTTATATCACAATGTTCCCTAAAACTTTGTTTGATTTATCAAAGGAATGATATGAAATCCAAATTTCCTCTTCGCTTTCCCTATATCGGAGGCCGACGTAGATCTTATAAGTATCATTGAGCCATTAATTTTATTGTAAAAAATAAACTAATATAAAATCCAAGAAATTACAAAGAAAATATATATTCTACGCAGTTGTTACGCCCTGGTACTAATTATTTTGCAGTACAATAATTATTTTTACATTCTATTGTTTGTATTCATATCATTCTTAATTTTATATAAATTTAATGTATTGTACGTAAATGGCCAAACAGTAAATTTTGTTACAGAGTATTTGATTTATTGATTTCTTTCCATTTATGAAAGACAAGAGTATGAAACTTATTTGCCATTTGTATTAATTCTACATTCACCTTGCCATTCATTTCATAGACTGAAAAAAATAAACAACATCTTGACTGCAAAGACGTGAAGTTTCAATAACATGTTGCCCATTTGACTCTTTGTCTGTAATGAAATTGACTGAAACGATGATGCTGCGCCATTTTCTGGTTGATTCCGTTTTGGATTGTTGTATTAAAAATTCTGAGTGATTGAAAATTTATATAATCTTAACGAGAGGGGATTGATATGGTCAGCAGAGCAGAGGATTAATATTCATTGGGGACCTCTATTGTTGCATCCACCCCCTAAAAAATACAAAAGATAATCCTCTTCTCCGATGCCCATAGTTTGAATGAGCTAGTGTTGATCTACTATTTGACATAGGTTGTGTGGCTGATTATCTTTTGGTGATTGACTGGAGCGACTAAAAACAAAAACCAAGTTATTTGATAGATTTTCATGAATGACTATCAGGACTATCGGCATGGCAGATTAAAAATATGATTTTAGAAAATTATGAACATTAAGTAAAATCTCCAAAATAATAAATTCTACTCAGTAGCGGATCCAGGGATGAGCCCCCTTAATTTGACACTTTTATCATGTAAAAAGAAACGGGAATTACGGGTACACGGACCTTGCTCCCCGCTTGGATTCCCCACTGTACTGAATTACCAAATAAGCAAAATAATAATAATAATAATAATAATAAACAGACCAAAATAATTAAAGACTCCCTCAGACAAAAACAGAACCCCAAACAAGCGAGCATGCATCTGAAAATGAAAACGGCAAACGGGTATGAAACCATGCAAGTTGGAATGTTACCAAAACAAAACACAAAAACAACATAAACATAACATCGAAAAGCAAAACAAGTGATTGAAAGTAGGAAATTGAAATTCATAAACAAAATATAAGAACACAAAAACCCCAAACAAACGAGCATGCATAGGAATATGAAAACGGCAAACAGGTAAGAAACCATGCAAGTTGGGATTATATAAATACCAAAACAAAACAGAAAAAAATAACATGAAATGTAACGTCGCAAAGCAAAACAAGTGATTGAAAGTAGGAAATTATAAATCATAAACAAAGTAAAATAATACAAAAGGAGTTTTGCCTGTAAAAGAGGGAAGAAAAAATACAAAAGTTAATTATTAAACATGTATTTTCATAGAATGAATAATGAAACATATATATTCAGTTTACGCCATCACATGGCGAAATTTCAAACAATACCGTTCAGTCTCAATTCTTCCACCTGTTCTGTTATTTCTAGTGGACTAATTAGGTTTTATTGTTGCTATTATTAAAAAGTAAACACTAGAAATGCATAATTAAGATGTGGAGATCACATAAAAGGAATAAAAAACAGTAGGGGGCCTAAGCATAAGAGAAATTCGAATAGTTAACATCAGATAAATCGCGCGACCGAATTCTGGGCGGCGTGACCGAATACTGGGCGGAAAACACCACCTCGGTCTATCGGCAATATTTTGTTCAACAATATTCAATATTCTAAATGAGTTCAATAATCTGAAAGAGGACAATTTTTTCTTTCTCCTGGTCGGTGGATTTACAAATAAATGAGGTAGGTATTTATTTTACCGGCGATTTCCCCTTAAGTGACCGAATACCGGGCGCGTTACCCTAAACGGGAAGTTCACTGTGAATTTCTCATTTTTTTGAAGGTTCATGATGACTACAATTTTGTTCTTTCAAGAGCAGGGATAAAACAATTTGTTGATATACTGAAGGTACAATAAAAACTGTTTTTTTAGAAAGTGATATTTCATTGATTTTTTACTAGGCCTAGGCCTACACGATATATGGGGAAGCTGCTCGCATATGACGTTGCAAAACAAAATATTGAAATTATAATAATACTATACTAGTCTATAGATAGGCTAGAATGCTGGTTGCTGGATGCAATGTTTTCATTTTTCAGTTTATTTGGGTGGCTGTTTATAAAGGAAGTCTTCCCCATATGTTCAAGATGATAAGGTGTTTAAGCTCTTCAGGAATATATGCATGGTAGGTTCCCATTTTCATCACCTGGGTTGAGTGCAACACAGTGTGGATAAATCCTGTCTTAGTTTCTGAAGGAAATTAATGCCATGGTTGGTATTTGAACCCACGATCCTCAGACTGAAAGGGGATGGACA
Source organism: Lytechinus pictus (assembly GCF_037042905.1). NCBI lineage: Eukaryota > Metazoa > Echinodermata > Echinoidea > Temnopleuroida > Toxopneustidae > Lytechinus > Lytechinus pictus. Next base: position 15,513,537 of record NC_087247.1, on the reverse strand, counting down.
GAACGACTTGAACACGATGCTTCCACAGGACTTACTTCTCAAACTTACTTTACCAGTCCTCTATTTTCATATTGAAGGTTTCTGAAAGCTAATAAAGAGAAGAGAGACCTGGCTTCAGGATGGGAGATGAAGAGGAGAGTAGAGGGGAACAACCTGTCACGGCAGAAATGGAAAAGAAGAGCAAGAAACAGGGAAAACAGAAAAGGAAGAGGAAAGAGAAACACTCCAAGGGAAATGTAACCTTCATGGAGGATTGTTTAGATTTTGGTTTGCTTCGACTTTTTAATCCTGATAGTACAGAGTTTCTGCCAATGGAGGAACAACTTAAGGTATGTCTAACGGAATTCTTGATTTGTGCATCAAGTGAAAAAAAATTGGATGATTCAGGGGGGGATATGGATGATTGATACCCCCTTTTTTTTGCTTGTCAGATATTTGTATTTGTTAGGCCTAGCCTTTTTTTTTTTTGGGGGGGGGGGACTTGCCTTTTTTCAGTGACAATAACATAATTTCTTGCCAACATTTTCTTAGCCTCCCCCATTATGTATATCAAGTGAATCAAAAGGGAAATTATTTTTTTTTAACTGTCAGTGTCAAGTGTGATCCAACTTCATCATTTAACAGGGAATAATTTTGCTTTTCAAATTGGAATAGCATTTTTGGTCATAAGAGAAAAAAGCTCTCAACTAAGTAATGTACAGTCCTATGTAAAAATATGCTATGCAAAAATGCATAGAAGTCTTTCAAAACTGTGGAGCAAATTGCGATGCAATACCAGGATAATTATTCCCTGTTTAAGTATTATTCAATCAACTAGTAACTCTTTAATTCCTAATAATACTCCTTAAATATTAAACCAGTTCTTTTGAGTTGATGTCTCCATGACTTAGGAAAGTAATAGTTATTTATATTCCATGACAAGTAAACTAGTAGTTACCAAAAACTTTATTCTTGTACTTCTGACCTGGAGGAGGAATCAATTTCATTTGCCTTTTAGATAAAGTTTGAATGATAATCATTTCCACTTCAATCTTTAAAAACATAACTTATTCTGGTGAATTTGTTCTGTTTTTACAACCTATTAGTCTTCCACATTTAGTGAAATCTGATGGCAAAGTTCATACTGTTATTCATAAAAACAAGAAAGATATATATTTCTTTTTCTTCAAAGTAATTTATTATTAGGAGTTATCCAATAACATGAATCATAAAAGAATTATACATATATGTCTTGATGAAGAATTAATACACTATCTTCTACTATGCCAAGAATGTCTTTTTTCTGCTTCTTTTTTATGATGTATTCAAGTTGTACAAGCACAGAGATCTTAGCCGTACCAAGACATATATCACAGCTGCCAGGGTCTTTGGTAATCCAAGAGTTAGGAAACGTGTTCACATTGCTCCGAAGATGGATGGTGGTCAGGGTGGAAAGAGTGTGAACACAAGAAGAGCCAAAGCCGAGATGGTGCAGGATGGAAGACCAAGGTTAAAGCCTATCAACAAGGATGATATCGTCTTGACAGAGAGGGACAAACAAATCATTCATGATAATGAGGTTATATATCAACTTTTATGTCATGAAAAACAGTAAATAGTTGATTCTGCAGTAGTTTTTTTTCCCAATCCATGACAGAAAACATTCTGGATGGTGTTTCGTTAAGATGTAAAACTGGGCCCCATCGTACAAAGAGTTACGATTGACCAATCAATCGTAACTCTATGGAAATCCATCAGTGTCATAATTTCTTCTCCAGGAAATGTGCAAAATGTCCTTTGTAAACAAAGGAGAACACACCAATTTGTCAATAAATCAAGGAATTTATGGATATACATTCATACCCAGGACCAAAATCCAGTTAAAACCAATTAGGGCAAAACCAATTGAAACCAGTTGGCCAACTGGTTTCAATAGGGAAATTGGAACAACTGGTTCCAATTGAAAACCAGTTGCCAATTGGTTCCAGTTAAAAACCAATTGAAAACCAGTTGCCAATTGGTTCCAGTTAAAACCAATTGGGCAACTGGAACCAGTTGGCAATTGTTGTCAATTGGTTCCAGTTGTTCCAATTTCCCTATTAAAACCAATTGAATCCAATTGGAGGCAACTGGTTTCAATTGGTTCCAGTTGAAACCAATTGGAGGCAACTGGTTTCAACTGGAACCAGTTGAAACCAATTGGTTTCCAACTGGATCCAATTGGAACTTCCAGTTGGAACGAACTTAATTAGTTACAAATTAATTAGCATTTGCAGTAACTATTTCTCATGCCAACACAGAAGCAGTGTTATATGTCTATTAATACCAATGTAAAGGGCATTGATAAAATACAGACTTTCATGTATATATATTTATATGGAAGATCTTCAAATATATGTACTTTTATTTGATGTAATTTGGTAACAGTTAGTGGTGTACTAATTATCCTTTAATCTGTTTTAATTATAATCTATAACATTTATGAACATGGTTTTCACTGCTAAGTATTCTAAATACTAATCTTTAAAAAGTGTGGTACTTGAAATTGTAAAGAATTAAATAGATACATTGTTAATGATGATTAATCTCATAAAACATTAATCTGTGCACACTGGCAAATAATATGCAAATTAACTGGTTTCAATTGGATCCAGTTGGGTAACTGGAAAATTTCCAATTGGAAACCAATTGGAAATAATTTCCAGTTACCCAACTGGTTCCAATTAGAATTCATTTCCAGTTACCCATCTTTCCATCTCAGTTACCCAATTGGTACCAGTTAGGATTTCCAGTTACACAACTGAATGGTTCAAGTTAGGATTTCCAGTTACCCAACTGGTTCCAGTTAGAAATCATTTCCAGTTGGAAGTCATTTCCAGTTACCCAACTGGTTCCAGTTAGGATTTCCAGTTGCCCAACTGGTTCCAGTTAGAAATCATTTCCAATTGGAAGTCATTTCCAGTCACCCAACTGGTTCCAGTTAGGATTTCCAGTTGCCCAACTGGTTCCAGTTGGGATTTCCAGTTACTCAACTGGTTCCAGTAAGAAATCATTTCCAATTGGAAGTCATTTCCAGTTACCCAACTGGTTCCAGTTAGGATTTCCAGTTGCCCAACTGGTTCCAGTTGGGATTTCCAGTTACTCAACTGGTTCCAGTTAGAAATCATTTCCAGTTGGAAGTCATTTCCAGTTACCCAACTGGTTCCAGTTAGGATTTCCAGTTGCCCAACTGGTTCCAGTTAGAAATCATTTCCAATTGGAAGTCATTTCCAGTTACCCAACTGGTTCCAGTTATAGGATTTCCAGTTGCCCAACTGGTTCCAGTTGGGATTTCCAGTTACTCAACTGGTTCCAGTAAGAAATCATTTCCAATTGGAAGTCATTTCCAGTTACCCAACTGGTTCCAGTTAGGATTTCCAGTTGCCCAACTGGTTCCAGTTAGGATTTCCAGTTACTCAACTGGTTCCAGTTAGAAATCATTCCCAATTGGAAGTCATTTCCAGTTACCCAACTGGTTCCAGTTAGGATTTCCAGTTGCCCAACTGGTTTCAATTGGTTTCAACTGGAAATTGTTAAATTCCAGTTAAAACCAATTGAAACCAGTTGAAACCAATTGAAACCAATTGAAACCAGTTGGAAATCCAACTGGTTTCAATTGGATTTTGGTCCTGGGTATCTAGAAATTTGTTGAGCAAACATGCATTTTATATGTTTACTTTGCTGGCTTTCCATAGTTGCGATTGATCGGATCAAACGCAAGTCTTTGTAAGACGGGCCCCAGTTTAATATGTCAAAATTTGTTTGAATTGAAATAATTAGGAAATTAAGAACACCATGCAGGATAAGTTTGAATATCTCACAATCACAAGAACAGGTCATCAGACATGTGTAACTTACAAATAGGTTTAGGAAACACAACCCAAGACACAAATCATAATTTTATAGGTGATTTCATATTTACGGCTAGTGTTGAGGTTGGCATTGATATCACCAACCGAACATAAAAATTGAAAAAATGGTGGTGCCCTCCAGCTCCGATGCTCGACATCATTGGGTGTTCAGCTATCCGATCATTGGTATCATATTACACAGGAAGAGTCAAACACTCTCAAAACACAAGGGCCAGTATTCAATTGGATATTTGAGTATTTCATGTACAATTTTACTCGGATAAGCAAAATGCTTATACTTGATTTCAAATAACTTATGCTAAGTATTTTACTTTATCGAGCCAAATGTAAACAAAGTATTTAATAATAACCATAATTGTGACATCATACAATCTAAGCCAAATAATATACATGTGCAACATATCCACCTATGCGAAGGATGTACGTTGCGCATGTATGTTTGTAAACTGAACACTAGCCAGACTTAAGTCAGGTGTGTGGCTGACTTAGATTTAAGCAAAATACTTAAATACAAAAGACAATATAATACCAAAGATGGATAAGTATTTTACATTAGCAGAATACTGAGTAAAATACTTGAATTCCGGCCCAGGACTATGATAACCCTACATGTACATGTACAGTATATTTGATGCTTCATTGTTCACAAGATACCTTTCTCTCGGCCTTCAGAACTTCAGACTTACCAGACATCAGATAAGACAAGATAAAAACTTCTGAAGTCTTCTTTCTTTACCCTTGGGATTTTTTTCTTTCTTTCTTCTTTTTGTTTCGATACATTTGATATGAGTTAGAGCTTCAGTCTGCTGGGCAAACGCTTCACTCGAGTTAAGGGTCTGAATGTGCAGCCTACTCATGCCTTGTGTACTGAAGGCTCTCTTGCTGTTTTGGAACAGCAAGTTTTGTATGCGCTAGTCTTTGCGTGGAGGCACACTTGTTGATCAAAGTTCCAATCAGGGTCTGTGCCTGCAGACTAGTTAGAGCTAGGAACTGAGAAAGGGATTGTTTCATTCTGATATAAATGTATATTACTGAAAAGAACCTCTTTCAGCTAGAGATTCTACTTAATATCTCTAAATTATTAATTAATACATTGTGTTTTGAATCCCCTTAAAGGTGCAAGAAAGAATGGCAGAGTATAAGAGCTGGCTTCATGATCGAATGGCACTGCGGGCTGGTCTAGAGTCCATGGGTTTGAAGGAATCCTGGCTTAGAGCTAAACCTGACCCTACACCTTTGGAGAGAAGAGTCCTTTTACAGTTGGAGGAAGCAAGGAGAGTTGCAGAAGCTCTGAAGGTACATGTTCAGAATCGTTATCATCTATTGATTTTTCTTTTTTCATTCACTTCACAAAATCATGCACTTCACACACACAGAGCCTCACACACATGCAAAGAAATACAATCCAAAGTGTTCAGTTTCTTACAAGACGTGAAATAAAAAGTTCTGTTTGTTTGAAAAAAAAAAATCTCGGAAAGTTTGTGCTGAAATTCGTTAACTCTGTGAAGTTCATAAATCATTTGTTCAATATGACTCATAGTCCAAATATCACAGAGGTATATGCAATTGATTGCAAAATGGCAGGAGCTAATCATAATCATTTTTGCATTCATATGGTTCAAGATATTCACTATTAACCAATTATATCACAGCAATTGATACCGATATTTTTATTTGTTATCTGGACTTAGTCTGTGTGCATCATAAGTATTATGATGAAAGCAAAGTTATTTGTTTAATTACCAAATCATCTGTTGATTTTGTGAGCGATTTTATGCTACCAGCTTTTCTTATTTTTCTGATTTTCTTCAAATGATTATGTGCTATTTTGGGTGATAAACAATCTATGTAAGACTAACAATAAATGCTTGTAATGACTCAAAGCTGAGCTACTAAAAGGAAACTAACAAAATGTTTTGTTGCACAGCATTTATAATATTGCTTTACTGCTTTGCTTGTCATTGGAAAAAAAAAGATATTGTTTAATTTTGATGATGTTTCTCGTAATGATATGAATTGATTTTGATATTTTTCTTAGCTCCAATTTATCCTGGAGAAACTGCCTCTTCCTCAGGTATATACCAGTAATAATTAAAACAGCATGAATTAACTTCTCTTCAGCATGAGTTTTCCTCTGGATGTTTTTTTTTTCTTGATTTTCTGCAATATTGCCTTTGTATTGATGTGAATTAGTGAAGGAGCCATTTTTTAGTAGGAATAGCTGCTTACTTCCTTTAATAATTGGATAAGGATTGTTTTTGCTTTCTTCAAAGTTTGTTTGCATGGGTACATGTAGATAGAGCTCAGAGTTTAAATGAAAATATCATTCTATATTAATTAGAGTTGATAAATGTTCCATGTTTTGTGATACCATATCAACTAGAATTTTAAATACGTAGATCATTGCATGCTTAAAGATAAATTCCAGTTTTGGTAACGATCTAAAAATGACTTTTTACAGAATCTAATATAATGACCACCTAAGTGTCTGTTTGTATGAATAAAAAATATGTGCCAAAGGATTCTGGAAGAAATTGTGTGATTGCTGAGAAATAAGCAAAATAAGCGCGGATTCGGTCACTTCCGTCGGGTCTTTATTTTAGCAATAATAATACACTGTCCCACGTGTGCCTATCTGTGTTGGTGATCTTCAGTGTGAACATTTTTCAGCGTAGATTTCAAGATTTCACAAAGTTCAGTTTATGTAACTGTACCAGATCTAGATCCTCGATGATATACTGACAATTAAGCCTTGTTTTACAGACTTTCTCATGAAATCAGTGTTTACTGCAAATACTGGAATTTCTCTTTAAATGCTAAATGTTCAAACCATCTTGACTTGAATTAAAAGTATTTTTATATCCTCATTAATTAATTAAATCTCTTTATATAGACCCCATAATGTAATTTTTTTTTAAAGTATTCTGAGTAAGATGCCTCATTTAAAAGATTGACAATGAATTTGAGGGGATCAGGCATTGAGAAAAGGGATCATTGGACGCTGTAGAAATCGATGGATATTTCACCAGAATGATAAATATCAATAATACTTTTCCTAAAACCACAAATACTCTTTTAATATTCTCATTTTGTATGCACCTTTGTCTAAAAATAGTTAACATTTTAAGGATAGAATACTGCTTCTTTTAATAATGTGTTATCATGAATGTTTAATTCTCTTCTTAGCCAACAAACATAATTTTCTTGCTCTGCCCCATTTTCTTGTATTTTTTTCATCTGATCCTTGTTAATACTGCTCTTCACCTGCAAAAGGAAGCAAAACTTTGAAAGTTTTTTTAAATGATACATTGTGGACCTTCATAGATGCTTTACATTCTTATCTGTACAAGTTTCTTCTTGCGATTGATGGGCTCAGTAGATGACAAGGCTTTACTCATTTAATTTTAGTTTATGAGTTGCATACTAGTGCTGACTTTGCATTGCTTTGCATCCAGTTGAAAGTAGATGATGTTGTCAAGGAAGTGATCATCAAGACGGAAGACTTTTCTGAGAAGGAGCCCAAACCTCAACCAGAAGGTATGGGAATCATCGCTAGCTACCTGGCCAGCAAGAAACAACGTCTTATAGATCTTTTCTCCCAGGCTGATAAGGACAAGAGTTGGGCTATCACTAGAGATGAGCTCAGGAACTGTATCAAGGAGGTGGGCTATTTGGCACATACTAACCCTCATTTATGCTTTGTGCTTTTAACTTTTACAGCAAGTAGTTTTAATTCAAGGGATAGACAATATCTAGCACTTAACCCTCTCAATATTGAAGATATTTGTGAGAAACACTCACTCAGTTAATTGCATCATGATATTCCAGATTCACAAAAAAAATAATTGAATGATGCAAAAACAGGTCTTATTGCCTTTTTGTTTTTGTGAGGTTTATAAAAAGCAATCAAATTATATACCACAATTTTCATTTAAAAGCTCAAATACTTTGTCAGAGCAAATGATGTAACTTTTCCTGAATCAATAACAATGAGTAAGAGGTATATTATTTCCGCTTTTATACAGTGCTTGATCCTTTGATACATCAGGGCCCTGTCTTACAAAGAGTTACGATTGATCTGATCATTCGCAACTATGGAAAGCCAGCAAAGTCAACATATGAAATGCATGTTTGTTCAAAATATTTTCTAGCTATGATGTATATTCCTTCATTCATTGTTTTCTTGAAATTCACTGCGCTTCTCTTTGCATACAAAGGACATTGTGCAAATTTTTTGTATAAAAAATTATGACACTGATGGATTTCCATAGAGTTACAATTGATCAGATCAATCGTAACTCTTTGTAAGACGGGGCCCTGAACGATGTCTCTAAGCACTTTAAGTCTGATACATTACCCAAGTCATTGCATTTTTGTTTGCGCATAAGCAATGTATGCACTTTCTCAACTCCCTGGAGGGCATTCCAGCGATTGCTAGGCATACTGCATTTCGCTATCGCAGGTTTTCGTCACGCACAAGTTGTAATTCAGTAACGATTACCATAGTAACAGTCCTCAGCCAGTCAGCAAGCAACTATTTGCTAGCAAAGAAAAACCTTTATCATGTCCCTGTCCCTATATTATCCCACCAGAGACATTTTTCATGAATCAATTTGTGTATTTGCTTGGTTGTAATGTTTCATAAACTGCTTTATAGTGGCAAATTTTCTGCTTCTATTGTATACTTTGTGCAAAAATATGTTACAGATCCATGGTAAAAAGCGAAATTACTGAATGTCATGCCTATCACTGTTATGCTAGTAGAGTAGTAGTCATGATTGCTTCATTGCTTGCTTCATTATTTCTTTGTAATTGTATTTTCTTCAAGTAATGAATACAAGTTTGTTCACTTTGTTTTGAAAATGTGTACTATTTTGTTTCATATTGTGGTATTAATTGAAATCCTTAGCCTTTGATCATATAACCAGCTCAGAATAATTTATTCCTACAAAACAAATTATCTATTCATGTTGTTTTTATTATCTTCACGATTTCCTCATATTGGCAATGCAGGCAAAGATCCCAATCTCAGAAACTCTATTAAATGAGGTGATAGACAGCTTAGACTCAGACTTCAATGCCGAAATCGACTATCGCGAGTTTGTGCGGGGCATGGAAAGATACCAGTTGGAAGAAAGGAAACGGAAAATTATCGGTAATCTAGCTTATAATATTCTGCGTAAAAATTTTGATGGAAAATAATTCACATCTTTTTGAAAAAAAATTCCTGTCTTATGCTTTCAAAATCCCAGGGTTCACAATATTCCCCCCCTCCACTTGCATCCTTTGGCAAGGCATTTTTCTACATCTGCCACTCTCCTCCAAGGTTGGTAAATGGGTACCTGGTAAGAAGGGTGATTCAACATTTGCTCCTGCGTCAATTGCTTCAGGCTTTATTCTGTTTAAGATGAAGTGTTATATTAAGGGCTATGAGAGTTTCATGTTGGGTTTAGGGTAAGGTTTAGGGTAGGGTATAGTATGGAATCCAGGGTTGAAGGTAGTCATTCGATTAGTGTGTGGAATGTATAGCTGATGAGCAATTGTCGCCGGAGCAAATATCATGGAACCAGTAGGAAGGAATTTCTTGAATGCTAGAGCCCAGGGTACTGGAGTAATAGAGTGCAGTCCTTTGAACATTGTTTTAATCATTATATAAATGTTGCATTTCATTATTATTATGATTCATTCTTTGTTTTTTTCAGGTAGGATTGTGGGAATGGATAATGGAATGGGTACACTTGTATGAAGACAAAAAACACACGGCCTAGCTATCAATTAATTGTCTTGAGGTTCCTTGTAGAATTATTTGGTAAAAGCTTTGTGCAATATTTGTATCATTTGGGTAGGGTTTGTACGAGGAAGCGGCTTAACGTAGCCTAGCTATGGCATCAGTCTAAAGGATCGGTCATAGAAGAATTACTTAATAGATGCTTTCTATGATATTCATAGCATTTTGATTGTGTATAAAGAATTTCTTTAAGTTTTCATTCGAACATTGTATATTCTAATTTTCAGCTGAAGAGGAGAGAAAAAGCGAGACCAGGAGCAAGTCAAACCCTGAATGTCGGACAAAGATTGTCCCGATCAGTGGTCTTGCTCCAGTAAAGGAGTCTGTATCGTCACCTGTAATGCCCACCGATAGAGAGGAAGACAAGAGGGAAGTTAATACACCCGACTCGATGGCATCACTCCTGGAGATACCCAAACATGACATTACTGAACGGAGAGCGCTCAATCCAGACGACATGATTGAGAAGAGAAAGAGAGAGAAATTCATGTCAGATAATGTAAGTATTTAAGTAAAAGGGGAATGGTTTGACAGGAAATGAGTTACGAGACCAGGGTATAAGGGGAAAACCCAAATTAGTATCGGTGAAAAAGAAGGTGCTTTAAAACGAAAACAAACATGATGACAGAGAAAGTTTCCATAAAAAGTAAGGAATGGATGAATACTGTCATTTTATTTCGGTTTTATGCGCCTTGAAATAGTTTACTAAATAGATGGTGCATAAGAAATGCTGTGTTTATTATGCCCTGAAACACTTAAACACTTTTCATCTTCGTTATTACAAAGGTAGACAACCATAGATGCTTCGGTAGTGCGTAGATGCAATATAATGAATTCAGTCGATAGATGACTTTGTATATAGTAACAATTCTTTATAGTGTGAAAGCATGAATACATGATTTTTATGTGCTTTAATAGTAGAATTGTTTGAGATATTACATTGCTTCAGAATAAATCATGACCGTTTTTGTAATGTTCCTTCTGGTTGCAGTTGAAGAAGAAGAGGCTCCCACGTGTGATCCAGAGTCCATTGAAGACAGGAAACAAGGCCGTAGATCTCCATTCCCAGGTATCAACCTTAGGAGGGGATCTAGGTGTAGAGATCCACGACTACAGAGCGGCTAGACTAGCCGAGTACCATGCTATTCTCAGGCTGTGTGAAGAGAGGGGGATTCCCCTTACACCAAAACTACTTCAAAGAGGTAAGGAATTGATGATGGAAGGGATTTTCCTGATTGCTATTAAAAAAAGCATGAATGCTTGTAATGAGTAACCAGAGGTTTAAAGGCTTACATTCCTTTCCGAGGGACCTGGTAATGAGGATGAATGCCTTGCCAAAGGGCACTAGCATACCAAGTGGGAATCAAATCCAATCCACTGTATTGGGAATCCACCACTCCACTGACTGAGCCTTCTCAAGAACTTACCTGAAAAATCAAGGCCCTGTCTTACAACTCAAAGAATTATGGTTGATCATTACTCTCCATATGAAATTTACATGAACACATCTTTTACGAAAAATGATTTGACTAGAAACTAGAAAAGAGACCTGGCCAAAAAAAATAATTTGATGGAAATGCCATTTCAACTTGAACAACAAAAACATCACCTATTGAATAACCATAGTCGTTATTACCGCTTTGATACCTATCTGACATCAAGCTCTTACTCTTACTTAAGCACACACCCAAATCAACACAGAGGAGTGATTCCAATTCTTGGCTCATGCAGATGGAAATTGTATTTTGTTTTCTTTCAATCCGTCGCTCATCCATCCACTAATCTCTACTTATTTCACTGTCAGCACTCTTGCATCCAGGTGATAAGCGCGTCAACCAGTTGAAGAAGCGTATCCGCCAACCCGGCACCCACACCATGTCCAACAGGTTCGCTGAGCCGCCGAAGCCTCCAGAGTCTCCCGATGAATTCCACGATATGGAGAAAGTTGTTGTCACCAAATCAGGTCAGTCTTACACATCTCTTGTTCACATGTGATCTGTATGGTCCCATATTCTTGTGACATTCTGGGGCCACATTTCATAAAAAGTTGCTCGGGTAGCATGACTTGCTGGAATGTCAACTACCATGACAACAGTAAAAATTCCACTTTTGATTGGCTCTTTCTCAATCATTGAAAGCTGATATTCCAGCAGAGCAACTTTTTATGATATGGGGCCCTGGTGAAACTGCATCAATCAGTCTTCCATTTGAACGCAACTCAAGGAAATAAAATCTAACTTGAATCTTGCAATCGGAAGGTGCAAACAAGGGCTCGTATGTGGTTTCACTCAGATGTAACAGATATCTGGGGGCCGTTTCATAAAGCTGTTCGTAAGTTAAGAGCGACTTTAAGAATGACTGGTAAACCTTTCTTACGCGCTAATAAACCATCGCCAATGAGAGTTTTGGTGTATACAATTTACCACAAGAAAGGATCACCAGTCGTTTTTAAAGTCGCTCTTAACTTACGAATAACTTTATGAAACACCCACCTGGGCCCAGTAACAACAAGCTTAGGAATTGATTATTGGGTTGAGTTCTTTGATTGATCATATATAATAATGGAATGTTGATGATTTAGGGAAATAATGAAAAACTAGGCTTGTATTTGTATTCCTCCATAACAAATGTATTCATTCTTTTGGGTAGATAATTGTAATAATTTAACATAATTTATTAAAATATATATTTTGTTTGGTAGGGTCATGCATAAGATTAAAAGTTGTTCAATCACATGTATTGTTGTTTTTCACTAGGGTCTGGTTTGGGGGGAAATAACAACCAAGGGAGGGTATGTGGTGGGCATACTAAACCAGGTAGGACTCAGAATCAGAACTTCTTTAACATGCCAAACATATTTGAGCTCTTTGGGATTTGTGTGTATAATATACATGTAAAGTGCCTAGAGTTGCCTTCAGCAGACTTTATGAGTTAAACTGCACAATGTTTGTCCCTCCAAATGACAGTGATGGACACACTACAAGTGATGTGCATTGCATATATCATCGCTTGGGTGTTGCACACTTGTATCTCGAATTTGAACATTTTGAGTGCAGCTGAGAAAAAGCTGTATTTTAGATATAGAGCTGTGGTGGTATCCTCATGTATGAAAACAGCCTCCTAATTCATGTGGAGAGCATGGGAGTAAAGATATTTTTTTTTTCCAAGCCACAAAATGGTTTAAATAACATGACCAGTACCTATGTCAGTGGGCAAAACATACCAATGATTCAAATCATTGATCACCTCGTACATTGAAATACATGCTTGACAACAATGTTTGTAGTGAGCTTTGTATCTCCCTAAACATCAATGCAGTGGTTCATCATCTCGCAAAGTCTTTGCATTGTGAAGATACAATCAGAGGCATTGACACAATCTCAATTTTACTGACAGAGTATTTTGATCCGTTAAGCTGAATTTGTTCTACGATGGACCTACTTCTTACACCAATGTAAACGTAGGATCGATTCATGTACAGTTTTACTGTACTAAACTAGATACAGCTGTAGTATTATGTACATAAATTTGAACTCCTGCTCACTTTACTTTCAGGAGAAGTACTGGTCGACTCTAAGCATGTGTACCCAAAGAAACATGACACATGGCCTAAACCAGAAATGCAGAACCTTTCAAGTGGCAAAGCCTTCATATCAAGGAAGATTGATTGCTGGATGACTTTTGAAGAATATGAAAGACTGACCGGGTGAGTGTAGCAATTTGTATCCACTTGGTGTTCAAGCAAAATCAAAATTTGGTTCATGAACAGTTTAGTTTAATGCTAGTGGTATTGGACCAAGTGGATATTCTAGACAAAATGGGTGTAGCCTAACTAGTGATGAGACAAATGGGTGAATGGGCTAAATGACAATTAGAAGAACGGGGAGGGGGGGGGGGGGTTGTTTCACAAAGATTTAAATGAGACTTACAGTCATTCTTAAGTTCCAAGTTCATGTGGTAGAAGATGCATCGCCACACTGGTCGAGAGGATGAGCGTTACTGCATATTCATTAGTAAAATTTAGCATTATATATCATGTGCATATCAACATTGAAACATAACTAAATCACACTGTGAAACACCCCCCCCCCCCCATGTTAGTAGATGAACTAGGATTAGACCTTGTGCAATGAGAACAAACAGAAGGTAGATAAAATTGATGTTGACCAAGTGCAGACGCCTCCAAGATGAATGACAGCAAATAATTCATTCAACGCAGCTTTGGCCCTGAGGCTGGCTGTTCCTTACTTGAAATTGAGCTGACAGGTATCACAGGATGTACTTGGAATGAAATCCCTGTTTACTCAAACAAGAATACTTGAATGAGGGGTATAAATACCTCATGTTGGAGGTTGAGAGGGGGGGGGGGACGAGGGTTTGACATAAGGCAGTGTTATGTCAGCCCCGAGGTGATCAGATTCAAGAATTTCAGTAGCTTATAGCATTTGTCAGTGAGTCCATTCAGATTTGTGTCATGCATGGTATACTGTACTTCTGTTCAACTTTCCCTATCACAAAACAGTCACCTGAAGCAGCGATACGTCAGCCTTGAGAATGCTCCAGAGCATGATGTCTTCTGGCCAGGCTTCCTCCTAGATAAGATCCAGCTCTGCATGCCAGAGACCAGACCAAGGAACGAGAGGACAAGCCACGCCCTGTTCCAGCCCACCAGGGTCCGTACCAAACGCTCTAATCCAGGTTATAACAATGACATCTCTTACTGGGTGGTGAGTGATCAGAACTACCTCAAGACTGGAGGGATTGACGAGAGGAAGGTCTATAGCATTGACTGGAAATGAACAATCTCCCAGAGACTTGGTGAAGCGACTTCAGTTGCTTTGTTAAATATATGATCCAACAACTTTCAGTAACACCTTAAATGTCTGCTGAATGGCAGAGTTACAATAATCATAACTCTTTATGAAACAGGATAGCTCAATACACACCAGCCGAACATGGTAGACACTTGTAGACACCTTCTTGAAATGAAGAATCCATAGAACCATAACTTGGTTTTCAATGAAAGAAAGTAAAAAATAATGTTCCAAGGTACAGTCTTTCTTCTACTCTGTGAAAAGTTCCTTCTAGAGTGAGAGTGTTTCATTATGCTTGTGGAGCGTTGTGGTTCAGTGGATTAGTCAACAGACATTGAAACCGAGGATTGTGGGTTCGAATCCAAGCCATAGCATAATTTTTCAGTAAGAAATTGATCCACATTGTGCTGCCCTCAACCTGGGTGAGGTGAATGGGTACCTGGCACTTGAGCGAGTAACATCTAGCTTGGCTGTGTTTCAGTTATTGTAAAGGACTTTAGACTTCTGATAAAGTATCAGGCACTATATAAGAAAGGAAGTATAATTGATGCCTTACACTTTATCTGACACAGTCTATTTCATCCAGCAGTTACCATAGTATAGTCGGGACTCCCATGCTTCTTAGCCAAGCAAAATCAAGGAAATTTGATAGATCTGATAATTTGTCAGAGGACAAAGTTTGATGAATTACTCTCCAGAAGATTTATCTGCATTTTGACTAAGATTGATCAACAATTTAAAACATTTTAAAACAAAAAAAGAAACATTCTTGCATGAATACAGAAAATACTAGGTAAATTTGAATTTTTGCTAATAAAACTAAATAAAGTTTAATAAATGTGCTGACTGGAGGAAGGGTCCCTGCAAGTGAAAAAAGGGCTCATACTAATGACTTGATATAGAAAGCTCTCATTCTATTCTATCAGCAAAAACCAAAATATGCTAATGGCCTTGCATGATGTACATTTTTTTTATGCACGCCTAGACTAGAGATTAATTCATGTGCCTCTTTTGATATATCTGTGATTTCATTATTGTGTCTACATACACAAAAGCAATAACATTTTGTAACGGTTGTAAAAAAAAGTATTTTTTTGTTTGGAAAAAAAATCTGTTTAGAAAGAAAATAGTATTTTTTCTACCATTGTCAAGTAATAATATATTTGTATATAAACATAAAAAAAAAAACTATTTCACATACGTATTTATCACACTTTTATATAAAAATGAATATAATTTTATATACATGTTTTTGATATTTTATAGGTCAGTGTATATATTTGTCATTCCTAATTACTGGTCACTTTCCCAACATGCTGCACTCTGTGTATTAATTATAATTTTGATTATACACCTCTTATAAACACAGTGGATTGATTGCATTTACATGAAATTAGCAGGGTTTTTAAAAAAAGATACCATGAGGGTATTCTTCTGCCAAATTTTGGGTTCAGATTATTTATTGCTCCTGGGGGTGTTTCACAAAGTTAAGTGTGACTTTAGAGTCATGCTTAAAGGGGAATCCAGCCTTGGCCATAAAATGTTGTGTTGGGAAGGAGAAAAATAAATTAAACAGAATGGTGAAAGTTTGAAAGAATTCGGACAAGCAATAAGAAAGTTATAGCTGCTTTAAAATTGAGATCACTATTAGTATGTAGATTTCAAAATGGCAACTGGGTAAGTAAATTATGACAAGGGGCAAGGACAACTTTCCCCGTAGGCCATGTACTTTATTATCAGGGATTTGTGGTTTTTTCCTAAGTACCCATTCCCCTGGGGCAGTAATCTAAATATAACCCAGGTAGTATATTGTTTAATGTCCTCATGAAAGAAAAATAAAATTTGAAATAAAACTTTTGGGAAAAATGACATTTTAGCCATAATATGAATTGGAGTACATGGAAGAGTAGTCCTTGCCTTACATCACTACGACATCCCATATGCGGCCAATTTGAAGTCTCCATGAGTATAGTGATTACCAATATTTACAACTTTTAAAAATTCATAACTTTCTTGTTGTTTGTCCAATATTGTTCAAACTTTCACCAATCAACTTGTCTGATTTTTCTTTTTCTTATAAAAACAAGTTTTTATTTGGGTTGGATTCCCCTTTAAATGTCAACACATGTAATTTGATTGATATGCAGAAGTACGCGTCCTTTGTGCATGACCTGACCAATGTGGAGATGCGTGCTATGGAACAGAAATTTAAGTGCGACTCTAAGTAACTTGAATCTTTGTGAAACAGCCCCCTGGTTTTCATTTGTATTCAGTTTTAATCTAGTTTGTTACACCGTTTGGTTGTCATAAGTAGAATAATTTAGTTAAATCCTCCCCATATGTAGAGTTTCTATGATTGTAATCTATTCATGTTTGTTTGGGTCACTGATTCATGCCTTGTGTAAGGATTTCTTATTTGGAGCCATGCCATGCAGTGCCAAAAGACTATCATGTCATCACTTTGGTTCTCTATTATCCCCATAGATCATTCATCAAAGTTTGTACAGGAATTATCTATTGTCATCAAATACATATCTACATGTATTCAGAGTTAACGCCTTACCTTTGGTTTTGTTCCTCAAGCTAATATGACCTTTTCTCAACAAATAATCCAAATTTGTGGTTTGGTTTAATATGGTTTTTCATACTGAACCAGAAGAAATCTACCAAATTACACACGGCTTTTAATCTTTATATAAGCCAATAGTTTGGGATTAACATTGTCCATGATATTTGATGCTAGGAAATTAGAGAATGAAAATCAACAATCCTTGAATTAGCAGCATCATCTAGATTAGGGCTGTTGAGAAAGGGTAAAAAGTAAAAATGAGAAACTTCATCAATGAATTTTGTACTGTATAATAGTGTAGTCCCAATAGTGATACTCTGGGTTATCCAATCTTCTTGCCATCTCACCGGCCAATAAATTTTCTTATTTCTTAATACAAAATTTTGTGTCAATTTTGTTGTGTTGATTTTATGGACAAAGTGATTTTTAAAGATTAGAAATGCAGGGTTCCCACAGAAATTTGAAAACAGAATCCCATGACTTTTCCATGACTAAATTGCTCCCGTGACGTCCCGGGAGTGATGAAGAATTTTGGATGTCACCAAAACTGGGAAAAATGCAAATCATGAATACCAATTATAATAGCAGAGTATGAGAGTTGCGAGATAACCAAGAGGTAAATGCAATTCCATGACTTTTCACAAATTTTTCAAATTCCCTGACTTTCCCTGACCACAAATTTTTCCCATTCAATGACTGTGGGAACCCTGAAATATCATTGATATTGATTACAGTTCTGAATCGTAGAGTTAAAAAGAGGTTCTTAATTACGTTCTGCAAAACACTACATATTTGGCTTCATAGGCCCGTATTCTGAAGTGAGGTTTAACTTAGACTGTGCTCAAATTATGAGAAGCCAAAAGTGTCAAAAATTTTATTAAGTTGTATGTTTCTAATGTTTACCCTGTTCTTTCCTGATTCATCGATGGTGAAGACAGTCATCTATTTAAACTTCCTAGACAATTATGAATGATTTGAGAACCAAATGAGCTGAAATATGATATCTCTACTGTTGGTGATTTATGTAACAATTGGCTATCCATACTTAAACCACAACTATAAACCTGAGTTTAAAGGTATTGTTTAACTTTGTGAGCAGCCGATTTAAAAAATTCTCAAACCAAGATGAAACATGTGTACAAGTGCATGTATTAGAACTAATAAACCCTGAAAACAACCATTATTGAGAATGAAAAGCTAAAACTACAAGGCAAACCCCGATTTTGTAAATAGGCGTCTAAGACGCCTAAATAGTACACATAAGTGTATGGGATGAAATTCAGATGGTGTTTTCGGTCACTTTATATTTCAATTTTTGAAGCACTAAATAATTATTTTCGAACGCAATTTTTTCTGGGCTTCATTTTTGTAACATATCACAGACACAGGTGACAAGTGTGACCTTCTAGCTCAGATTTTTTAAAAGTCAAACCAATGTTAACCAATCACTTTAAGTTAAACCCGACTTCAGAATACAGGACATAATATTAGTCTACAAGTACAAACCTTAGTTTTCAGATTAGTGCATAATGCAGAGTCGTATTGAGGCTAGATTCTGAGACTAGATTCGCTCATGTGCTGGAGCTTACTCTTATTTGACACAGAGGGTGAGGAATCTAGTCTCCACTCTAGACATGATGCTTTTGACTCGAGTCTGTTTGCAGACTATATCAATGTCACTAACTGGATGTGGTGTTTCATAAAAGCTGTTTGTAAGTTCCACATTACCCGATTTACAGAACACACAAAATATTTTCTTGTGCTGAATGAGATAGCCCAAATTTTCCCCTGGTGTTTTAACAACATGGGACCGGATTTCTTATTTTTGCATTGCTTGTTAAAAGCAATGTTAATCTACAAAACTTGAATTTAAAGACCCAGACCAGAGCTAAGAGTGAAATTAACAAATGAGGGATATGTGTCCTACATAGACAACAATGTGGGTTTTATGCATATTCACCACTTGAGTATTTTGCTTTAAAAAGTCAAAGTCAAATTAACAGGTTTTGGCAATGGGCTTTTGTGTGCTTTCACCGGCCTCAAGAATGTGACGTCAGCGTTAGAGACGTGACCGAGTGATTTTTCTGCTTTTCAGATTAGAATTCATTTTTTCCCCTCAATTTTCAGAAGAAAATGGCACTGACAATTATTCAGTGCTCAAATGGATGAAAACCTACAACTTTACACTTGTTTTTTTTTTATGATTTCTTTGTTTGGCTCTTATTGGGCCTAAGTTGCTATGTCAGGAAAAGTTATAACACATAATCTGAATCTAGATAGAATTGGAAAGCTGATCCAATTAAGTGGGGAATGGTATCTGGTCAAAACTGGTCAAAAGCTCTAGATTTCACTAATTCAAGCTTGCAGAAATAAATTTATTTCTCTATGTGATAGAAGTGAAGAAAATAAAATGCATAATCTGAAAGGCAGGAAAATCAACTAGTTTTTCTGTGTAAAAACCTCTGGATCACATTGCTTCGAATACAACAAAACGTCACAGTCTTGAGGCCGGTGGTGTAAATCACAAGAAAGCATATTTTCGAAGCCTGATAATTGGAGCTATTCTTAAGCAAAATACTCGGCTGGAAAGCAGTGAAAATGCATAAAGCTTGCATTGCTGTGTGAAGTAGTTTATTAAGCCTTCGATTGGTACATGTATGTGATTTCCCAATTTCATTTTGGGGTCCGGTCTGTTTCTTTAACCTAATCAAATTTTTGCATTTAAATGCTTGTTACAAACAAATACATGTATATTGATGTACAATAAATTGACTGAACTTCATCAAATTTTGACAAATGATGATCTTTGCAATTTAGATGCTTGTTGAAAAGAAGTATGTTAATCTATAAAAATATTGGATTGAACCTTATCAAATTTTGACAAATGATGATCTTTGCAATTTACATGCTTGTTGAAAGCAAGTATATTAATCTATAAAAATATTGGATTGAACCTTATCAAATTTTGACAAATGAATACTTGTATATCAAGATGCTTGTTAATCTTCAAGCTCAGATTTCAACTTTTAGCTGATGGGAATCAAACGATATATATACATGTAGAATCTGACTTGGCGTCCATGAACATGTTAACAGTCATGTGTGACAGCTATAGAAAACACCTCAACCTCCTAAAATAAAGCAGATGTATTACTCCCAATGACTAACTGAAACAGGTTGGTCTACAGATTTCATTATTACCTATATACAAGGTATTTTAGCAGATAAATAAATATCATATTTCACTCGCTACTTTCAATCTGAGACCAATGGGGTAAACATTTGCCATTATGCCCTCCCCGTGCTTTGCCCATAGGAATACTGTACAAAAACAGAGCATACAGAGGGCAATATTGGTCATATTTCTGCTTGCGCAGGAGGAGCCGATTTTGATCGCTAATTTCAGTTTTGAGAAATCTGGCAGGAACCAGTTTATGAACCAAGGCACTGTGGATAATGCGTGGCACGGCCAGTGCATCTCTATGCAATGCATACATTGTTGATTTTCATTCTCTATGCATCAAGTGTGCGCCATGCATGATGCGCCACTGCAAGATTTACTTTGATTTACTTTTTACAAGGGTTACTTTGCTAACTTCATGAATAACCTGAAATCAGAAGGAGTGATAAGCAAAACAGGTATATATATTGTTCCTAATAATAGCTTGAATTTCACATTGTACAGCCTTAGGTAATAAAATATTGACTGGCTCTTCTTTCGGAAGACATCAAATACGTTGCCCTTAAAAAGAATCACATTGCCCTCGTCTTAGACTCGGGCCAATATGATTCTGTTGCGGGCGACATATTTTATGTTCCCCTCAAGGCCAGTCAATATTATATAAATAGTTAAACAGGTTATTAGCTTCAGCTAGGATAGAGACTAGGTGCAGTGGATGAGCTGGTAGATCATAAAAATAGTTATGAATCCGGATAATAAAGGAGGGACATATTACTCATATTCTTGTGTAACCTATGCCAGTCTCACAAAATCAGAGTCTAAATAGGGACAAATATACCTTCTCACCTAATACTTGTATACTGACGAACAAAAGAAAAAGAGAAAACTTATATCGATATATAATATACATTTATTTGCCCTTCAAATATTTGAATAGAAGTAGCCCACAGATACAAATTTGCAATTTATCAAAGATATTAATAGATTTGTTCGTGTTGAATGGATACATAGACCTTAAATAAAACTCATTCAGGATATTCACTGATACTTGATTACCATGAGCTATATCCATGTACTTTCAAACTTTTGACATATCAAAAATATTAACCTCAGTTAAGATTTTGTTTGAATTCCCCCAACACAATCTGACTCTAAATGACCTTTGACCTTGGTCATGTGACCTGAAACTTGCGCAGGATATTCAGTGATACTTGAATACCCTTGTGTCAAGTTTCATGACCTAGATCTACAAACTTTCAAAGTTATGACATTTCAAAAACTTAACCTTAGGTAAAGATCTCAATGTTGTTGATGTCGCCGCCATCGAGTTAATTCTTGTCAAATGTAACTTATTTCATGACTTAAAATATTTGCTTTACTGTCCTCGATGTTATGAAATGAAACATGGAACTGTATTTGCTAGAGTACCTGCATATATGTTTTCAACTTCCAAAAATAGCCCATTCTTGGTCTTGAATCATAACAAACCATTTCATTTCATTAGCAATTGACTTTTCCAATCACAATTTTGTATATTGTATGTGTGAAGATCAACAAAACAACCCAGGCCATTATAAATACTCATAACAAAACTCCCAGAATACTACTCTATCTAAAGAAATTTGACACTTTCCTGTCTCACGACTTTTCTTCAGCCTTAGCAGCCGCCTCACTTGCAGCCTTCTTTCTTCTCTTCTTAGACTCTCTCCCCGATTTGGGCGGATGTTCCCCGCTTCCTTTACCCGTCGCACCGCCCCCTTCCTCTTTGCCTCCTTTCCCTGGTTGGGATGGCTTCTTATCGCCTTCTTTCTGTTTCTCCGTACCTGGCTGGAGCCTCTCTATGCCCCCTGAGGGAGGGGAGGGAGTACTACCATCCCCTGATGCTCCTTGAGTGGCTCCGTCCTCCTGCTCTCCGCTCTCCTCCACCGTCATCTTCTCCAGGACCTTCCCAACCTCTTCAACGCTTGTCTTCTGTCAACGAAAAAAAGAAAATCAACCTTGTGCTAGTTCGAACAGGAATCTATCTCCTAACTAATCCTTTTTCGACAAAACGTTTGTCAATAAATAAATCAATTAATGCATATTCAATGACTACAAAATTGGGCAGGGCAATTAATTTTACAG
This sequence comes from Lytechinus pictus, assembly GCF_037042905.1. Lineage (NCBI taxonomy): Eukaryota > Metazoa > Echinodermata > Echinoidea > Temnopleuroida > Toxopneustidae > Lytechinus > Lytechinus pictus. Next base: position 15,491,171 of record NC_087247.1, on the reverse strand, counting down.
ATTTCTTTCCCAACCACTCTTAAATTCACTTCACTGGCTTCCTTTGAAACGGAGAATAATGTTCAAATTACTCATGTTTATTTTCAAAACACTGAATAAACAGGCTCCAGAGTATTTCCTATTTGACTCTGTATACGCCAACTAGAACACCTGGGTCAGGTGGTGACCCTCTTCATACTTGGTCTCATATCATTAACTTGTATATCAGCTGGTGATAATTTAACTTTTACTGTGTTGGCTTGAAAACACTGGAATGACTTGCCACTTACAATTAGACAGTCTCCATCACTAACAATTTTCAGAAAAGCATTAAAACACATCTTTATTGTACATGTAGCTTGTAGCTTTAAGATTATACAATTCCATTCAATCAATTAAAAGCGCTTTAGATCCAGATAGAAAAACGTAGTACTAGTAGGCCTATACATGCAAGTCATAGGTAATTATAGTAATCATAATCAAATTGCAGGTCAATCTACCCGTGTCAAATATTTTGTGATCGCAGAAAATAGCTCCTACTTCCCAAAGACTACATCTAAGACCTCAATTTCAGGTTTTCATGAAATCACTTACACTATGAACGTACCTTGTTTCCGAAGGTTGTTAAATCTCTCTTCATAGCATAGGCATCCTCACCGTCTGCATAGTATTTGGGTTCTATGTCATTGGTCCTGGGGAAAGAGAGATAATGTCATCACTATATTAAAACCATGTAACTATATAACTCTACAGGAGAGAAAAAAGACAGGGCTATTAATAAGCCGGGTGCACGCCACACAATTCCACACGACGCGATAAAATCACATTTTGCATTTAATGTGAAATTTCCAATGAGTAAAATTATTTCACTCAAAGTTTGTCATAATGCCATAGGAATACCAAAATCGGAATTCTGCTTTGCTGAAAGTCTTGTGGTCCATGTTAAGTCCAAATTGGCTTCACGTCACAGCAGATACTGACTTCGTTACGAGTTTGAATTAAATTTGCTTATATTCATACAGTGGCTCCAAAAAGACAGGGAGTTTCATTGAAAAGTCTTTGAAATCGGGTTGTAATAATGGATAGTGAAATGTGCACCAGGCTTCAGTGATCTTCATTTACAAGAAGAAGTGTATTTTTACTCTTCTTTCAATCAGAAGGTTGTGGGTTTATGCCAGGCATGATATTCTTTCATCCAAATTACATTGTGCTCAACTCAACCAAGGTTAGGTTGATGGCCCGGGAAAGGAGGGGGGGGGGGGGGCACTGCTATAACAAGATGGACACCATGCTCATTAACAAAAGTATAAAAAAGGTTGTTTTTTTACAGCCAGGATCATCAAATAGGGTACACCTTTCATCCCTATCATGAAAATAAAGGTAACGTTTTGTAGTAAAATATCTAAGATTACATATGTAATGCCAAACAATGGAGGAGGTCATAAAATGAAGATTAGTATACATGCAAAGACACTGGATTATAACAATGAAGTAGAGATCAGTAGACCAATACTTACGTGAATTTGAGTGTATTCTGATACAAGTGAAGCGCAGCACGGTTGCTGGAAAGAAAAAAAAAGGGGAAATAGTCAATATGAAATAATCTTAGATTATCATATCAATATATTACTCATTGGAGAGCATAGAAATAAGTGATTGAATTTATGACTTAACGGGCAAATCCATGGTTTGGATTAATCGCTAATTGTGGGAGCATTTCATGAAAGGACTTGTCGGACGTTTTATCCGACAAGTCCCATTTTATTCGACAGTTACCATAGTAACAGTACCCCTCAGCCAATCAACATCAGAGAAAGATGTCAGGTCTGACAACTTGTCGGATGAAAATGTTGATGAAACACTCTCCTGGGACCCTGATTTATCCTGGTTATCCACTGACCTATATAATTGATTTATCACAAAAACATATAGGCCTACAGGATCTACCTAGAATGATAAATTAAAAAAATTACTCTCACAGTTCTAAATAATTCCCAAATAATGTGGCAACTTAGAGGGATATCTTGCCAGAGAGTTCAAGCCTCTTTCACTTCTTCAGACTTGATCTCTATGATTCATTTTTAAAAATTTGTTTAAATTCACAATGCACCTACCGGATAACAATACACGGTTGTCGGGGAATAATTGCATTTCTGATGGGATAGTGAACATATATTTTCAATCGATCATCTCAGTACCTTTGCAATGCACAAGGCAGTGTGAGCATAACCTGATCTGTGACCTTATAAATATATTTTGACGTTAAGACTATACTGGTAATTCGAGGACACCTCCCATCTCACAGAAAACCCTGCAATTTTGTTCGATCTTAGTAGAAAACATGCTGGGTTGTGGCGAAATACAGGGAACTAATGACAACAACAACAATATCATTATTGATAATAATAATAATATAGGGTATTTGTATAGTGCACATATCCATCCTGTCCGGTGTTTAAGGGTTATCCAGTAGAAACATGCTCAATGACAATATAAATAGTTAAACCAACCTTTTCCTCACATGCAATGACACATATTTTGCATTGAAGCATTCGGTCATTGCCAACGATGCCTGGTTCATAAGCTTCTGGGCTAGACCAAGTCTACGATGAGACCTCTTGACCGCCTGCAAAATAATCAGATAATGATAATAATTAGTCATCAAAAAATTTATGAAAAAAATGGAATATTGGGAGGAGCTGACTCTTGGTTTGTCATACTTTAAATTATTCAAACAGACCATTTAGAATGAAAAAACGGTCATCTTTTTTCTAATTTTCATCTTCTACTCACAATTTACACAGATCACATACATGTAAGTAAATGGCATAACTATTGCCTAAAACTTGAACAACACTTCAAATAAAAAACACTTCAAATAAAAAACTCATAAAATTTTGTGGCTTCATCTATATGATTTCAGAATGCAGGCAAGGAACATTTAGGGGGGGGGGGGGGCACTGATACCCCTATCTGCCCCCCAATCCCTATAGCCAGGGTTGAACCTTATGTACAATATGCAGGGCTTATGATTTTCAAAGTCAATTTGCACTATAAAGTACTTTGCTATGATATGCAGTAGTGAGAACACGTCATAATTCATTGAGCAATGAATCTTTAGTTCTTGTGATCTTATCCATTGACTAAAGCCCCGTCTTAACGGACACTTTTCTGACTGCCTTGTCATGAAAAAGTCAAGGTAAAAACAATACCCACAACCCACTCCTATTAAGACACTCCTCCTGAGGTAATGGGAGGAGTAATTCGGGAATGCCAAATTCTGTCCTGCTACAACGAGGGTGGAAGCGAGGTAGAATCACAACTCCAGCCCATCTTGAGCCCAAACAGACGTTCTGTTTAAGACGCTGTCAGGGTACAGACTCAAATTTCCTTCTCTCAAAATAAATCTAGTGTATACAGGGAAATGTACTACATAATACTAACCAGTGATGTGATATGACCATGGGGAACTTCATCAGGATCCTCTTCCCTAGGAATAAAAAAAATGTCATGAGTAGGAAGTGGTGGGTATCAAAATATCACTTTAAAAACAAGAGTGTTAGACTCTTAACAAAGAGAGTAAGATGAGCCTTTCATTTCAATAAGATCGGGACAAGGCCAAGGAGAGAAATAATAGGTTCAATGGCCTTGTATTAATATAATAAGCCATGATAACAGAACACAATTATGAAGAATGTCATGGTGAATTGGCTTATCACAACTACTCACCTTCCATCAAAATCTTTTGGCACATAATGATAAATGGATGATTTGTGATTATATATGAGATCAATACCTCAACTGGAATCTATTTTTTTTTTTTTATAGAAGAGCTCTTCCATGGCTGCAATTGACACACCAGAGCAAATACCACACAGTAATGCTTCATGATCCATAATTCACAAAGACTTCCTTATGAAAAATGCACCTACAGCCCCCCCCCCCCCTCCTTCAGAAAGAATAGTAAAGTAATCAATCAACTGAACTTACATTTTAGCCAGTACATATCCAACAATCTTGCCGTCTTCATCTTCGGCTACATACGAGAGCTGTGGCCAGGACAACCCGTGGTAGAAGTAATATTTCATCTGATAGTTCTCAGGCAGACAGAGCAGGTTGCAGTGCTGCATGTTTATCAAGTCTTCTGGCTGTTGAATTCAAAAGTAATAAAATACAATAAGATTGATGAAACATTTCATGTACCTCAACAAGTTTCAAAGAATTCAATTTCACACACTTTTTTCTATTCTTTCACAAAGGTAATCAAGCAGGAAGGATGAATTACAAGAAAGATGGAAGCAAATTAGGAGATCTAAGAAGAAACATGGTGGTTCGCGAAATTTAAGTCTCACCTGATTTATAAACAAAATATGCAATATGATCTTTTAACTCCTAGATGACCTTTGACCTTATCATCCTCATGAACACACATGTGGTATTACCTAACCTTCCGATGTTTGGGAACGTTACTCTAGATAAATATTGGTGGGATCATCGCTTTGATCTACCACTCCTCTGCATGCGTACAGTAATAAATTCACCAGACTGAGGAAAGTGTTCCATATGCACCCCCCCCCCCCCACCAAATATCACAAAAAATTGTTGAGACTTCCGGTTCCTTCACTTCAGATTTTTCTATCATTTTTTTTTTTACTGTTGCTTAACTTAGTTGAGACTCGAACTCACCTCGTTTTATCTGCAGTCAAGACCTCCTCCCGCTATGCAAGCGAGAAGCACTGATACCGTAAGGGGTATTTTAACGATTATCAGCCGATAGTTTGACTAGTCTAGACTCACAGACCCTTTACTGACTAGATCCTGCTCAAAATTTGATGGAATAAAGCCATATTTTGGTATGTATTTCCACTACCCCCATCATATATGTTCTATATTAGGGCTAGATATATTATTCTGAACCGTATCCAGACCTGCCAACCTCTGGGAATGAAAGACTGTATTCTGTGATAAAAAAAAATGTATTTTTCCCAAAAAAAGTGTATTTCATAATAAAATGCTTGGCGCACTCCCTCATCGCGGCGCTCAAGCTGCATGCAAGCTAAAATGCACACTGCTCTTGCAGATGACAAAAAAAACATTGAAACATGTGTATATCTTCACCCTGGTTTTAACAAAATGATTTAAAAAAAAGTTACCTGAAATTACATTGATCTAATAACCATATTTGTGTACGTTTTATGAAATAGAGACATACAGAGATGATTTTTCTCAATAAATTTTTTAAACCAAAAAGAACATTGAGAAACTAGAAGAGGTACAGACCATATGTCTACGTCTTGGCAACAAGAGAATACCATCTGAATATTTGGAGAGGAGAATTAAAGCAGATCTTATTACTTACAAATATTTAAATGGGTACTATGGAAATTCAGCCCAACGTTTCTTCTTCTCTCAACCTAAAAAATTTCTTAGAGTTCATTCTAGAAAATTGTTCCAAAGACGTTCCAGAACACAACCAACCGGCCACTTCTTCCACATGTAGATTTCAGTAACAGAGTGGTCCATCAGTGGAACAAACTTCCGGAAGAAGTTGTGTCTGCACCTACAGTTGCTACATTTAAGAAACGACTGAGAGCCCTTCCCTTAGCCTAGAATTGAGGGCTAATAGTATACCAAGTAAGTATTAAAGTAAGTATAGATGTTATAGGGAATTTCTGTAACTTTTAAGTAATTTTTATCATGTTTTAGGACTTGAAAGTTGAAGATCAATTTTATGTGTTTTTTATTGACAAATTAAGAGCTTTCTAAATTTGGTGGACCTACCTACAATGACTGTATTTTTGTTTTGATCCAATTATGCTGAAGTGTCCGATATTTGGGCACAAGTTTAGTCTTTGACTTTTTACTCCGAGTCCGACTAATTAATTTTAGTCTTTGAAGCACTTGTTCACTGCAACCATCCTGCCTGTGGAGAATCTACAGGTAGGACTATGGTATGCCAATGCTGTATTGAGCACACACTTTAAAAAATCATTAAAATATCACTTTCGTGACCAAATTACTAATTTCCATACAGTTGCAATTTATTTCCATTAGTAACTTGGGAATAATTTTTGTATTCACCAGAGCGCTCAAAAACTAGAATTTTTTCATATTTTTGTGAACGCCCTCTATTGGTGGAAAGTAGTGTAAGAAAATCAAGCATTTGTCCCATAGAAAAAGAGAAAATAAGCCAAAATTGCCACCCTAATTTTGCCACACATTGAGATGTAACTGAGAGCAAGGTTATAATTATATCAAAACCTTGTTCATTGAATGAGTGCTTTGAAGTTTGTTTGGACTTTTGTCAATTTTTAATGTTTTTCTTGATTTTTTTTGGGGCCACCAAAAAATAATACAAAATTGTTAAGGTGGCCCGAACAGGCCACCACCGAAAAATCTTAATGTGGAGCCTTGCTCTGCCATAGGCAGAATCAGTCAGACCGCAGCTCGCGCAATAATGAGCATATTCACGGAGATTTATTCAGCGGCCCTCTAGCGGTCTCCGAAGGAAAACGTGCGATCAATTTGGCTTGATTTTCCCACTGAATTGGAGGGGCTGAAGTTACCGTATAGCTCTGTACTGGTCGCTAACTTCAGTTTACGTCGGAACGAATTGTGGTAAGTTATTCTCAAGACCTTTATCTACATTTTGATATATAATTTTCCATATTTCGACATTTTCAACCTACCATTTTTACCTGTTCAATTGATGCTTATTTTAGTAATATTTTAACTGCAATTTTGTAGTCGGAATTTCACTTTTGGTTCCTGACTTTGCTACATAACCAAATCGTTTCGATCGGGGTTTTTTAGAATGAAGAAAAGTCACTGTTCAAAATATGTCAGAACCAACTTGACGCAAAATCACCTTATATTTTTATTTTAGAGAAAATGATACCCTAAAAATCAAGAAATTTAAGTTTTACCCGGAAGTACCCTTCTCGTTCACTCTACGATGGCGCGAAATAATGCAAAAATTACGTTCGTCGCCGGTTGGTAGAATTTCGCCCTTGGTCCCATACGTTGAAACTTCTGTAATGATGACAGATGGCTCGCATTATTATATGTGACTGTGGACGGTGGACTTGTTTTTTTTTTATTAAGACTTAATATAAACGAAGCTCAATCAGTAGATCCCTTCTATAGTTTTATTTAATGATTATCAGGTTTTCTGAATTCCATCAAGTTTTTATAGATTGAGATATTTCTTGAATTATGTTGAAAATTGTTAACCTTTTTTCTTAATTAGTCGAAGTTGAGTCCCATGATGGTTTTTGCCCCAGGCTGCGGTTAAGAATGAAATGATGATTAGCTCAGACAGTCTACTCCATAGACTATGAACAGTTTAAAGTCAAACTAAAAAGTCTGGTACTACCGTACTCAGTAGTATTTATAAACCATTTTGTTCAAATAAAAAAAATTGTGGCTGTCACAGACAGTACTTAGTCTCTTGACTTACATGTAACATAATTCATACTTTGAATGATTATTTAGTAATTTAGACTATTTCTCTCTTGTTTTGTCTCTTCTACACACATATCTGCATACTTGCTGACTCTGGTCTCTGCTCGCTACTTCATTCTGGGAGATTCCATCATGTACTATAATGGTCAGACTATGATTTGGACAAAGCCCTTTTTTCGTTTGCGAATTTTGGACTGATAATGATACAACAGAAAATTGATCTTTATCGATATTGGAAACAAAAAAAATAGAGCAGTTTTGGGGAGGACTAAGAATACTGACTTGGACAGGAATCTTGTTTTTCGAAGGTATAATATATTTGTCCTTTTAAACGGTATTTGAATGTGGTTACGCCTTGTTTTTGTTTTCCACAGTAATTATTGCATATATGAACAGAAGTGAAATATTTGTTGCGAAGCACTGTATGAATGTTGTGTGATCATGGAGCTATGGTGTGATGGTATTATAATTAATTCATCATTTTTGTTATAAGACTGTAAACCTGGTGGATGTGAGGGAGTGGCCTGGATGAAAGGAAAGTGAGCATGTGTCCAATTACTGATTTGTATATGTTTAGACAATTTTGTTGGTGGATAAATATTAATGTGCATTCCCTATATTCCATGCAAAGAGTAAAGGAGAAGTACACCCCACCAAAAAATTAATTTGAATTTAAAGAAAAATCAAGTATTGCAGAGAATTTCATAAAAACTATGATTCAAAATTCAAATAATTACTATTTTGACATTGAGAAATTTGCCTAATTTTATAAAACAATTATATGCTCATCTTGGTCAATGTGCAAATTACAGAACCGATTATGTCACACGCACTCTAATTTCTTGTGTATTTTTTTGTTTGATACAGTGTACATGACATGTATATTTTATTTTAATTTTCTTTAACAAATTTTGAGAGGGATTTTAATTCCTCCATTAACATTCATAGTTTCAATAAATGTAACATATTGTGATTCGATGAAAAGTTTTTAGATCAAATTTTCTAAAATTGATATAATAAATGCAACAAAAAATAAAAAAGTAATGTGATGAGTGAGTGACATAATCAACTCTATTTGCATACCATTGTTTTGTGTATATAACTGTTTTGTGCTAAAAAAGGGAAATTTCTGTATTTATTCAAATAATTTTTTGTTGATGTGCACTTGACCTTTAACTCACTTCCCTTCCCACCCCTGCCCAAATAAGTGTAATCAAGAACTTGAAAATCAAAAGCAGTGATTAAGAAGAAGTAAGATTTAATCATAGAGCTATTAATAGCTCCATGATTTAATAAATACAGGCCTAAATAGAAATTCACATGAAAGTAAAAAGAGAATAAAGCCGGGTCTAGGAACGATGAAGGAATATGATTGAAAGAAAAAGCAAAAATATATCCCCATCACCACCCCCCCCCCCAAAAAAAAAACATTCCGACGGGTTCGAACCAGGGTCCTTGCACACGACAAAACATTGCGCTTACGCAATTCGCCAGTCTTAGATCCCTTTCATACAACTTCCGGGTTTTTTAAGCTATATGAAATGTTGTAAGTCTGTGCGCCGCTGTTGACCAATCAGAACGCGTCAGCAATTCTTCTGCAATCCCAATCATTTTGCGATGGACATTGCCGTGGTTTTTTGTGGTTCCTGACTTTGCTACATCATTAAATTTCATATTTCTTTTTCAGTCGTAAAAGAAGAATGTCTACGCTTGTCGCTTTATAATTATATTGTCTATATTGATTTTAAAAATATCAATTTGACGCAAGTGTGATTTCGATGCAAAAATACGCTGTTTATTCACATATATTTCTTGAAAAAAAAATCATTTTTTCTAAGGCTAAGCTAAATATCGGTCTTCAAAATACATTAAATCAATAAATGTGCATTTTATTTAACTGATCAGAAATTTCAAAGTTTTAGGCCTATCTATAAAAAAAGAGTTAAGACCAATTTTGTGAGGAATAAACGGCTCATTACCTATGCATGACCACGGACGGCTATGCATACCGCTGAATAAAATAGATCACTTTCGGACGGGCTGCGAACTGACTGGAATAGTTGCAGCGAGCAAGCGAGTTCGGCCGCCTTTAATCTTACAGTACACACTTGTCCACCTTACACAAAATCCTACGTGTGGGACTCGGTAAAAAAGGGGGGTCGTCTCGGCAGATCATTCACAAATAAATCAACATAAAATACAAAATAACTAACCCCTCCATTTTAACTTACCTTCGCACATCTTATATTCATTTTAGATCTTTGAGATTGGTAAATCTAAGCAGTAGAACTTTCAAGTTTCAACTAATCTATCTAGAGAAACGAGTATTTCCAAGACCGAACCTGCGCATGTGTCGATCATAGATAGAGCTAGAGATATATGTATACTAATAGTATACATTTTATATCGCGCTCTAGATGGCGCTAGAACATTATCCACAGAGTTATCCAGGGACACTAATCCACATTACACTAATCCACATTAGTGTCCCTGTATAGAATTATCCACCTTTATATAGAAACAAAAAAAATAGAAAAAATAATTAAAAAAAAACAATTGCCGCCGCTCGATGGAAGGAAAATTGGAAGACTTCAAGAAATATTGATTGATGGATTGGAGATAGCTGATAATATATTTTCTTTGTGGACAAGACGACATCTTAAAATATTATTCAAATCCAAGCAAACATGGTTTACTCTCATCATGAATCAAAAACATGTAATAATAACACAAAATTTTGTTAACTTTTATTATTTTATTGGACTATTGGTCCTTCTTGGATGTGCCCCCTTTTCAGTTCTTACTAAAATTCATTTTCGGTGTCCTTCCGTTCCACCATGCATGAGAATCACTTGCCATGCCTGTTTTATAATATACCCATCATATTAATATTCAAGATCTCCGTAGATCCCAATTATGCATGTCACTATTCAAATTCTTTACTGAATGTGTGTCCCCTAAAACGATTAGATAATTTTGATGCTTAATATTAAGCCTCCCTATAGCTGCCCTTTCCCAGCATTTCAGTCCTCCCTACACAACCCCGTGAATGTGTGCAAAAAACTTGTAAACTCCTGTGACCAAATATATCAGAAAATGGGGATGGCTCCCTTTGAAGCCCAGTGTATACGATCGATGGACTGTCTTTGAAACCAATGGTAACTTCCCCAAAATCATTTTAAATTTTGACTGGTTGGGCAATAATGCTATACCATGGGAATTTACAATCTAGACTTTCCCCAGGACCTTGAGGATATCAGGACAATGCAATGGAGACCACCCCCCCCCCTCCAAAAAAATAAAAGAAAGAAACTGAGAGAGCTCGGGGGGAGGAAGGGAAAATGGTTGAATATGGAAATAATTTGGGCTAATTCTTTCTGACTGGTTTTATGTACATCAACTATTAGCTATTTACTCATGTATCTTCCACCCTCTATTTCGCTTAAAACACATAACTTGTTCGCGATTTAGTTCAAGAATTGTTAACCCCATCCTTTTATACAAATATATTTAATCTCTTTCATGACTTCTGTTGACCGAACAAATTCTATTACCCACATCCCACACTTGTCTTTAGGACAGCTGGATACCTATCTCTTCTCATTTTCACTCACCAATTCATCGCTTTCTCCCTCCCTACCTAACTCTCCAAGAACTCATTTCTCTTATTCATTCCCTAATCCCTATTCTCTCTCTCTCTCTCTCCTCCCCCAAGCACCATTTTGAATACTTTCCCGCATTCATCCATTCCCCCGCCCGGCCACCCCAACCTTCCTCTCAGATCAACTCTTTCTCTTAAACATTCACTCACCCCACCCCTCTCTCTCCTTTAGACTTTAACATCAATGCCACCCCCTTCCATACTTTCTCTCTTCTCGCATCCAATTTCGACATCTTCACATGTAAGCTTACATCTCTCTTGAAAACTAATTGTGGTCCAAGGTCGATTGTAGTCTGCAGGCACAGACCCTGATTGAAACTTTGATCAACAGGTTGGTCTGGACATGAGACTAGCACATATGTAACATGTAGTTTCAAATTTAGGCTGTGCATTCAGACCACAAAACCTGAATAAAGGGTTTGAACAGCAGACTATGTCGATTGCCCGACATTCTAAAATGGCAAGGGGTTGTTGCAAGAAACTATACTGCAATCAATCACAAAAACATGTATTGTTAAAACATCTATAATGGATAGATGAATATTTATAACAGCGAATCAATTTATACTTTCTGTTCCAAGCAGACTTGTCGGCAATCTTATACAATTGATAGTTCAACCTTCATCTGATTTATCTTGTATTGCCCGTAAAATCACAACACATATTCAAGAAAGCGAGATCTTATTATTTAATACGTTTTAATATCTCAACAATTTATCAATGAAAAAATTTAAATAACATAATAAATAGGAACATGTGGATATTGAATTATTCAGGGAATACTAATAAACATTTTTTGGAAAATAACATATGGACAGGAAAAATTTAGTATACATTTTTTTCAGGGACTACACCTGTATGAACATTTAAAAAAATATAATGAAAAGAAACATATGGACATACACTTGTTCAGAGATTCTGCCATAGTTTATTTCATCTTGTTGTACTTGATAAAAAAAATGACATCCAATAATATTGTTTGAACATTAATCAGGAATTCAACTAAATAAACCCTTTCTAATTACTTCTTACAGTAACAGGACAATGAACACTTTGATTAAAACTTGATTAAAAAAATGACATCCAATAATATTGTTTGAACATTAATCAGGAATTCAACTAAATAAACCCTTTCTAATTACTTCTTACAGTAACAGGACAATGAACACCATTTTATTAAATTAGTTGTTAGCATTCCGGGATTGGGATGGATTTCCTGTGGTTTTAGCCATAAAGAGTATTAATTTGAGACTGACAGTATCCATGCAAAAAAAAAAAATACAATCAGATTAATATTATGAAATACATGTAGGGATATGCCTCCGTTGATCCTATGGTTTCCCAAGGCAATGCCAATCATGATTTACTTAATTTTAAACAAAACCCTACACTCTAACAAATGAAGTGCTACGAAGAGCCAATTTAGCCCTTAAAGAGCGTGTATAGTGACTGCACTTCGGAGTGCTGATTTTTCTCGTTCAAATTTGAACTAGACAAATCATTACTCCGAAGTGCAGTCACTATACACGCTCTTTAAGAGCTAAATTAAACTCTTTGTTTTTTAGAGTGTAAGGGAAATGGGATAAATGGCATAAAAAGAACATGCAATTATACCATGATACCATCCCAGAGTGTTGCCCAACTTCAGTGGTGTGATGTCACTCACTCTCTGCAGGCCATGATCTGTAAGTGACAAAAGGATGTAAAGAATGAATATATTCCAATCCAAAGAAAATGAATTATCACAGTAGGCGGTTTCAAACCGCCTCGATCACAAGAATCCCCGTTAAATTACGAGAACATTTTTAGGCTAAAAAATACCCATTAATTATTCCTGCATTCACATCGCCCCGAAATATACCCTTCGGGATAAATTCCTGAAGTTAGGAGCATGCGCAGTATGGTCTAATAAGCAGGCAAGGCGCGAGATTCAAAACCACTTGCCCAGCAGCCACCCACGCCCAACGACACGCTGGGCTAAAAGTTCCCGTAAATTGCTTTCACATTGCCAAAATACTTGCGACCTTGGAAAAATCCCCGCGAAAGTTCTCGTAATTTCGCCAAGTACCTACTATTTAGCGGGTATTTTCTTTTGGAGAAATTACGCGTAGTTTGCTTTCACATTACCAAAATACCTGGTATTTTCTGATCGGGGTAAATTTCCCGATCAGAGAATACCTGGAACTGACGAACTTCGAGGCGGTCTGAAACCACTTAGAGCTGCCAATCTGAACACGAACATTTCAGTAATAGAAAAGCTGAAAATCGGTATTTTGCTGAGGAAATGTACCATGGGAAAACACAAAAAAGGGGAACTTTAGAAATCAGTATTTTGCATGAAACCATCTGTATCCTTCTCATTTTCAATACTAATTACAGAAAAGACTGTACTAATCATCATATTATACAGAAAATTTCTCCTCTGAATCCCAATTCAAGTGGATAGGTATTTAATCTTTATCAAATCTCACAACAGCCTTTCACTATTTTGACGATACTCATGCTAGACAGTTGGGAAATATCAATATTCTCCACAATGATCAGATCCCATGATTTTAAAACAAAATAAAAAGTAAATTCTACACTTGAATTTCGAAAATAAGAAAACTACACATTTACTGTTTTTTGTTTTGACTCGTGTTTTTTTAAACCCTTTTATCAAGGACACTAACCTTTCATTAAGTATGGTAATAGTGCAAATTATACAAGGAAACAAAAAGTCCTGATAAATTCAATGCATTTTCTCTTTTTTGGGGGGGGGGGGTGGGAAAAATTGATCCATTTGTCAGTACATAATTTCCTTTTTGTTTAACAAAACTTACAATTTACAGTAATTTGCCTTTTCATTTGAGGGAACTTTGATGGTTATTTTGTTTGAGCCTTTAAAATAAAAATGGGAGTCATCTTATCCTAGTTTCTACTTTCTGATATGAGGCCCATTGAAAACAAACCCCCAAATAAACTTTGCAATATGGTGTTGCCAGAAAAAAAAATATTGAAAACTTGTAGCTCCAATACCTCGAATGAACAGATAATGAATACTTTTTCAGAAATGAAATCTTATAAAGGGCATGCTTAATTTGAAAGAAAACCAAACAATTTGTTGTAGATGACATAGTTTTAACAATCACAAGGATGTAACATTGTTAAATAAAAGTGCTCTTTTTCATTGCTCTCCTAATATCTGATACACTCTATAGGTATACCTTGGTGAGAGCAAATTGTTGAGGAGCTGTTGATGCGGTATCGATCCCGTCTGCTATTTGGTGTCCTTGATGGTAATCTCCTTACCTCTGAAATTCCTACAAAAGAAAGAACACTTCAAGAAATATTATTACATTCAATCATGTTTACAGTACAGCAAATGAAAACCTGCAGAAGTTTTTATCATATATCATAACAGATTAAATGTACAAAAGAGCAAAAGAGTACAGCAAATTAGACCATATTGGCAAGTAATAAGGTCAAGGAGCGTTGACGACGTGGAAAATTATGAAACTAAGTTATGAAAAGAACATCCATTCGGGAGAACATGGCCTTTCAATTAGCTCCATTCCCTACTCTTTTTTTCCAAAAGGTTTTATTTGGAAAATCCACAATTACTGTACAGCCTAGACTTCTTTTGCAATATCAATAGTTTGCAATGGCAACTGAAAGCAAGTCAAAATCATCTTTCCAATATCTGAAAGTATTTGTAATTCAGAAGACATTCTTCTCTTTATAACATGTATAAACGTAAATTTAACAGATTAGAAAATGACAAACAGTAACACGACATCATAAGAGCACATGCACACCTTTTAATAATGTCATGTTGGTGCGTGCAGTCGAAAACTTCAGGGTTAACTTGGATGATCGTCATGCATCCACTCAACGATGTAACCAAAGGAGCGTCAGACTCAAAGGCCACACATCAATCCCAATCTTGACTGGATTGTTTCCTCCTTGTTGAAATCACTCTTGTGATGTTTCATTCTGGTGTTGAACTGTCTGCAGATACCCTTTTTAATCTTCTGTTCTCCTTCCTCAGAGCTTCTAATTCAAGTTCCAATTCCTGGACATGCACTACCTCCCTCTTTTCGATCCTCTCTTCTAAATCTTTCACTTGGTCCATCAGAAGTGAACATCTGCTTTCCAGCTGCTGTCTTGGCAGTGTCATCAACTGTGTTTTCAGCTCCCATTGATGAGCGGAGTAATCAGCTTCAAAGTTCTGCAGGGCAAAATCAATGTCAAACATTTCATCATTTATCTTGTCATCTTGGGGATATTCGGCTTCAATGCTACATCCGCTGCTGCTACTAGATGCAGAAGGTGAATGAAGGCTTTCATAGTCGGACGTACTTTCGGAACCCCCACTACTACTTGTGCTATGTGGAGAAGAGCATTGTCCACAATTCTTGGCCACGAGACCTTCTTCTGAGCCCAGACTGGTGGTTGCTAATGTGGCATCTCTCTGGTTAATTAAAAATTCATTATTGTTGAAAGGTGCACCAATTGTCAGAAAACCACTTCGTGACTTTCCTGGTCTTGCTCTCCGACGATTCTCCTTCCTCTTTGGTTTGCGTTTCCCCCTGAAACGCTTCTTCAATTTTATATCATTTTTCAAAACTTTAACTTGGTTCTCCATCATCCACGGTGAGAAAGGAATACTGGCACTGTTGGGAACATCTGTTTCTGCGGGCAAAACTTCCATCATCACCGAGAAATAGTTGCTGTATTTCATGAAGCTGAACAATTTTTGAAATTGTTGGGTAGATTCTAAAACGTTGGCGTTGGAATCTAACTTTTGCAGTCTATTTTCTAACCCTGCTAAAATTAACGGTAAATAAAAGAGCGGTCTGACGTTTAAGTTAAATGCTGTACCGGTACCGTAGCTTGTTAACGAGTGATAAAACTAGTAGCAAAATCTGGTTGAGAGAGCTAGTGCAGTGAGTAGCGTTGCTTCTCCTCCATCAAACTCGTGACTAATGGTGGCGCTGGCTAGCTAGCTGTGAATGCGCTTTGCCGTGTATAAACCGTCGTATACGCCCTATATATAGTCTATATACCAGTACCAGTTTCGTCGCCCCAACGATTATTGCGAAATAAACAAACAACGAATACAAAACGACACACGTACCACCACAAACTGGCGCGGCATGACGTCATCCTACTCCCCGATTGATTGATTGGCCTATCATTGTTCAATGTGAAAGTCACTTCCGCGTTCTGGTAAGCACAAGCACGGACCAGCTAGCTGCATAGAGATAATGTGTACCAATATATTTCTATGGCTTTATAGCTGCGACCTTCATCGACTGCGAGTCATCAGGGAAGAGCGCCAGCTCTAAGGGACTCACCATTAGATATCCATTGGGGGGGGGGGGGGGGGCTGGAAGTTTTTCCCCCAAAAAAAACTTGACTTGCTATATGAGAAAAAAAACTTGGTCCACCAACAAATCATCTGAAAGGGGTATTTTGAAACTAAATTTGCATAATTTTGGTGGAGTTTCGCGAAAATTTGGTATTCAAAATCTCACCGAGTAGACATGTAGGCCTATACACACTTGACAATTTTCCCTCGCAACGTAGATAGGAGAGAAGGATCGGGGAAGGGGGTCCCGGGGCCTGGGTCTCTCTTTTCGATCTTGTACAAAAACAAAAGATCATTAGAAAGTTACAGGTAACCAATGGTGAGATAAGTTGTAATGAAAGTGACAGAAATTAAACAATATAAAATATTTCAAGCTCGCGCTTCGCGTTCGCTTGATTGATTTTCATGATAAAAAAGGTATTTAGAATGCCCATGCAGATTCTATAGGTCGAAATCTGAAACACGCACGTGCTTGTTTTATTCAGATACGCAGATTGTTTTGTATTTAAATCATTATCCAGTTTCAGATCACAAAATTAAAAAATTTCTGCTCCGCGGCCGGCGCTTTGCGCTGCATTATTAATGAAGGAAGATTTCCAATTACTCATCCTTTTCATGACGTACAAAACATGAATAGAGTGTCCCATTTTTAGGTGTAAATCTCGATTTTTTTCGCTCGCGCATCAATTGTTTTATTTTAGTTTTATATATACTATATCCTTTTAACGATTATACAAAAAGTGCTTAGAATTTCCATTCTTCAGGTAGAAATGTCAAAATTTACAGCCCACGCTTCACGCTCGCATTGTTTAGTTGTTGAAATATGTAACGTCTTTATGTCTAACTGCAAGCAGCTGTTAACAGATCCTATTTTCAGATCAAAACGTATATTAAAAATTTCTACTAGCGCTTCGCGCTCGCAGTAATTATTTAGTTGGATCCACATCTCGTTTAGGATCACAAACATTGCCCAGAATATGTGAAATACATGAAATAAAAAATAGTTCGCGCTTCGTGCTCACACTTTTTAAATAAGGCTTATGAGATTATTATACATTTATGTTGATTAATAAGAATAAAGCTTAGAAGTGACTATTAGGACTACCCCTTCAAAGAAACAAACAAAAATCAACTTCGAGCGGCCGATTTGGGGAAAATATGCTGAAAAGAAATTGGCCCTCCCCCTATTGGCAAAGGCTGGATCCCCCTGTAGACCATATCTCTTTTGAACGTTGTAAAAATTCCAAATTCTTGCTAAGGTCCTTTCAACACGAATAAAGGATGTTCTGGATGAAATAATTTCACCTGATCAAGTGGCCATGGAAAACGGGTGAAGCTATTAAGGTATATCATATCTCAGATAATAATATTTAGTTGCCATATTGATTTTTAAAAAGCTATCCATTGAGTTTCGCATGTATTTTTACCCCCCCAAAAAAAAAACAAAAAAAAACAAAAAAAATCGGTTTTGGTCTATCCTTTCGTATGATAGATTATGTACACTAACATCCTTAGTCGTGTTATGAAAGGAGGATACTCAACTACTTTAATTCAATGCCGATAGGGAAGTTAGACAATGAGATCCATTATCTCCCAATAGATGCATGCTATTTGAAATTATAATTTTTTTTTCCAATTTGGAGACAGGAGTAAAACAAGTTCTTTATGCCATGATATTACTCTTTTTGTTAAAAATCTTAAGCTCATTGAACCGTTCAAAAATAATTTTTTGTAAGTTTTGCAAGTGTATCTAGATTGTAAATGAATAAACTGAAGAAAAGACATATGTAATATTAGTAGGCAATGTTAATCAAGAAAAAAAAAACAGGGGCACCCCCTTTCGGAAAACTGAAATATTAGGGGTATATGAGCTAAGAAATTTAGGTTAAAAAAAGTATGAACTAATAAGAAATTGTGAGCAAAATTAAAAACTCCTTCTCATGGTAGAAACATAGAGACATACAAATTATTATTAAAAACTTTCATAAAGGCCCTACTTTATATTTATACCGCCTCAATTCAATTCCGCATTCGATATTTCAGGAACTTGAAAAAATAATGATCTCTGTTTTTTATGGAGAGAAAAAGACAAAGTTAAGCGAACCACGATCTTTCTTGACTATAAATAGGGGGGGGGGGACCTCAACATATTTTGAATAATTGTTTATCAAAGTTATTACTATTATTTTATTCGGCATAATCAAGCATAATCAATCAAACTATTATATATAGTTGTTGAAGATTACAGCACAGTTTAGAGAATCATGTGGGTTAAAAGATACTATTTGGGAATCAACATATGAAATGAAAATTGTATTTTGATTATTGTAGGCCTATAATATCGGGGGAAAATTCATTTCCTCTGTATATACGATCGCCATATTAAAAACATGGTTGGAGTCAGAAGAATACAAATATGTATCCAGGGTAAGACATATTGCAGATAACGGATAGTGAATTGAAAACAAATGCACATTTCAAAAGTAAAGGTCTCACTTCATGGAATATTATTACAGATAAAACATATATTTGAGGAAATCCCACTCAGTTGGAAAAAGATCATATTAAGGAAATAGCTCTGGAAGAAATTTGTATTCATTGTTTCTGGCAAAATTGTCAATAAGTTAACTCGTCTTAAAAAGAAAAGCCCTATATAATTCTAAATTACAAATTAGAAGTTAGAAGTCACTCCTGTATAATATAATAATAATAATAAACGGTTCTTGTATAGCACATATCACAATTATGAATAATGTCTCTATGCGCTTCCAAAGGACTTGGATATTATTACCCCAGCTGTAGCTTGGCAGCCGTAATTACTAAGATTACAGCGCACACGCATTTCAAGGCGGTATAAAAGAATCATTTAGTTAACCTATTTAGAGATATTGAAACATTTTTCGTAGGCCAAGAAAATGTACTTTGAATAGTAAGCTGAGCAGGGGCGTATAGGATCCTTCCAAAAAGGAGGGATAGGGGGGCACAATTTCCCGAGGAAAATTTGACAAGCAAGCTATAGCAAAAAAAAAAGTTCTCACTTAATTGTAGTTTACGATATATTCCCATTGACTCTATGACTAAAGAGGGGGGGGGGGCACACTTGTGTATATGAACGGTATATTTGTGTACATGTCTAACTTGACACCTCAATATATTTCATGCTTATATTTTCTCCAGTCCAACAATTTCACTATTCACTACGTTCTCCTTTTAGTTTACAAATTCCTAAAATGAACTCCAAGAAAGGATCAGCTCCACTGGTCCCATTATCTGGAATAGTCTCCCTATCAATATCCGTTCATGTTTTGCATTACGAGTATTAAAAAATAAGCTATATAAACATGATAAAAGCATATCTGTATACACCCTTCATATTTAAGCCCTTGGAAGTTGTTTGTCATATTGTTGTAAAGCGATTTGAGCATGATCCGCCGAGCACCCCTGATCCGCCACTGAAGCCGAGTGAATTTCGATTAAAAATGTTTCGGGATTATTTACACGAATCGGGATTTTTATTGTTTTGGTATGGTTTTCACTGATCTATAGGCCCTATGCTCCTTAAAAAAATAATGATTCGCTAAGAAGGGGACCTAAAGGACAAGGATTGATTATTTTTATTTTTTTGCGTGTGGGATATGTGCGGGTGTGGTTTATTCTATTTTCATTTCTTTGTTTTAATTCTGTATTTCTTAAATTTGTAATTTCAGTGAATTATATAAATGAATGGTCCAGTATACGTTGAATTGATTTAGAAATATATGTATATATAAAAAACAATTATTCTATACTGCACCTTGATGTATTTATATTTAGGCCAGTGAAGTTATGAAATTTATGAAGTCAGTTATTTATGTTTGTATTTCACTGTCAGGGGCCGCGGAACCGGGGGGCTGGGGGGCTTCAGCCCCCCACTTTTTTCCAAAACCGTGTACAAAAATGTAAAAATGACCATATGATTGTGATTTTTAGCATGGTCAGCCCCCCCCCCCCCCCACTTTTGGCTCAGCCCCCCCACTTTGAAAACCGTTAATCCGCGGCCCCTGACTATTGTTTGTAAATCTCACTGAAAGAAGCGATAAAAGGATAAATCAAAAACAAGTACCCATGGCCCATGCCTATGCGTCTTCTTTAAGTGATGACGTCATCATTTTTCCCCCGTATTTTACCATTTTCGATACAGTATTTCTGTTGAACTTGATGAACTCCACAATCCAAATTTGGGGATCGGTCCCACGGAAATTTCGAATGTATTTCCGTCTTCGGGAAAATGGTAGAATACAAAGAAAGGAAATTGATGACGTCAGACGTCATTCTCAGATATGAAGGCACTGATCAGGGCCTCGTCTTTCAAAGAGTTACGTTGATCCATAGAGATATATACTAATATGCGTTGATCCGATTAATTGTAACTCTATGGAAATCCATTAGTGTCATAATTTTTGCTGTAGAAAATTTGCACAATGTCCTAGTTGTAAACAAAGAGAAGCACAGTGAATTTTCAAGAAAACAATGAATGCATGAATATACATCATAGTTAGAAAATATTTTGAACAAACATGAAAAATACATATTGACGTTGCTGGCCGTCCATAGTTACGATTGATTCGATCAAATTCATTGTAAGTCTTTGTATTAAAGATGTATGGCTGGATGAAAGTAGGGGCGGGGTGAAGTGAAATAAATGAGCGCGGTGATTGGACGAGCAAATCGCGCCAGCCGTATACGCGTTATATACATATGCATGACTTTACTGAGCTAGCTAGCTGAGTGAGGATTGAGTAAGGTGCACTGGCCACTGCACTGCGGGGAAAAGTTATGTAAGTGACCATCTCTTCTCTATGTTTTTATTTTCAATTTTAGTGGGGGTGCATATGGAACTCTTACCAATGAGGAACTCCAATTCTAATACGAATGATGAATTTCGGATGCCTGGTCATGGACATGGTGTGGTCTGTGGGAGAATGAACTGGTGGTGGCGGTGCACTTGTCCGTTGTCCCACGCCTTCATTTCTGTGTCGGTAGACGGTAGATCTCGTTAATAATTGATCCAATCACCCACCGGGGGGGGGGGGGGGGGGGGGGGGAGCCATCATTCAATGAACATGGTTATGATATAAATTGTTCTCAGTTAGTACTCCATGTGTGGCAAAATAAGTTTGGGTGGCAATGTTTGGCTTATTTTCTCGTTTTCTTTGGAACAAATGCTTGATTGTTTGGCCTTATCTAGTCTTGAGGACGCAATGATGATGTTTTTTTTTATATATCATATGACAGTATATAAAAAAACATCATCATTGCGTCCTCAAGACTAGGCCTTATCCACTCACGTATTGCGAGGCATACTAGTAAATAATACTATTCCTCGCACTACGTCTACGAGCATGTTTACGCAGTGGATTTTCGAGTTGTCGGTCAACGTCGCTTCATAACGTGAATAATGTTAGCCGAAACTCTTTCCGCTACTCACCAGGGCTTTTTCTGGTGAAAAGAGTTTCATTTTTTTAAATATTTTTTATACAAAAAGTACATAAAAAAGAGAAAAATAGCTTACCCTGCCTCAGCCTGGAAAGTGGCTTCACATGTCTCTTCCACGGAAATTAAAAGAAGGCCATTGGTGTTGCTAATACAATTCACAACCTTAATTCAGCTTGTCGGTATTTTAAAAACTAGATTCTTGATTCATTGTATGCGCAATTCCCATGATAAAATATAGACACCGATAAATGCAATAACTTTAAAAACATACATCATTACGAGCCCAATGGAACGGCAGACATCTGCCTGTGTATAAACAGGAGGAAAAAAAATTAGAAAATATTAAAAAACTCCTCCGAAAGTTTGAAACGGCAGATATATCAGTCTAATACCAGGTTTTGAGAAGGTTTACGGTTCACCGTGTGTATAATATGAAGAAGGGAAGGAAATACAGGCAGAAAGATTGAAATGGAAAGATGAGAAAGGATGAAAAGAAGAAATTACATGTAGAAGTATTATTTTCGTGAAAGTGAGTAAAGTCCTGAGAAGGACTGTAAACCAGATGAGATGAGCTGAATATGGTTTGAGTAGTAGCAGGATGAAATGAGAGAGGTTACTCGATGTTACTATTTCCTTTCCCTTTTTCATACTACACATAAACTCCACCATGCAAACCTACAAGTGTGTTCTTGTTTTTGATTTGGACCTACGTGGCAATAGTAGGACGTGCAATTCACTTTCTCTGAAAAAATCAGGAAAATATCAGGAAAATTCTGTAAATTATACCAATACCGCGTTGTTAGTCTAAATTGTGCATTTGGAACATCGCTATATGGTCAAGTGACAGGGTAAGCGAACATTTGTGGGCTTTTTAAGCACTTCACACTTACTTTATGTCGCAGGTCGCACCTATATACGCACCGTACTAACATTCAAATTTCCCGCCCTTTTACCAAAGGCCAATCATGGCGACTGGGCCGGCGGCATCCGAGCCGGACCACACAATAACGAGTACGGATGAAGATAATATTTGGATGATACAAAGACCACGTCGAAAAAAAAGCACTTCGTACCAACCAGAAAAAAGAAAAAGAGAAAAGAGTGACGAGATTACAATTGAAAATATTAATCAAAATGCATCGTCAGACTCTGACTCGAATACATCATATCGTACTCCAGGTTTTACTTCGACCAAAAGATTGTCTGATTTCAAGCTATTTATAGCACCTATAGATAGACAGAAGAAATTGAATTTAAGGAATATTGATCCCTTAAAAGTTAAAAGAGCGATCAGAGACGTGAGTTCACAACCAGTAGAGTTTATCAAACCAATTAGCACTGGGTTGCTGGTAAAGTGTATCAACCTAAAGCAAATGAAATCCATCGCACAGATGCAAAACATTGGTAATATACCAGTAAAGGTCACGGAAAGTAGGTCGGGAATTAAAGGAGTGATATATGGTGTCCCAACTGAAACATCAGAAGAGGATATTCTTGAAGAATTGAGGGACCAGAAAGTGACAGCAGTAAAAAGAATAGTAAAGAAATATCAGAGAAACAAAAATGACAAAGAAAGAGAAGATGTTGATATCAATCAGCCTACTTTTATTCCCTTGAGGAGTGTGATTCTTACTTTTAGTCGGGCAGATCTCCCTCAGAATGTCAATCTAGGCTACCAGATGTTTATAGTAAAACCATATATCCCTCCTGTATTCAGATGTTTTAAGTGTCAAAGGTATGGTCACACTGCTGATATATGTAGATCTCAGATTAGATGTGTTAGATGTGGAGATCACCATAATTTTGATCAATGCCCAAAGAAATTGACACCAATATGTGCCAATTGTGGAGGTGAACACTCCGCTGCATTTAAAGGATGCCAGCAGGCAAAAAAAGCAAAAGAAGTACAAGAAATAAAGATAATAAGAAAGCTAACATATGCTGAAGCATCCCAGGTCTGGAAAACACAAAGTGAAAAAAGGGTCACACAGACAGTCACTGAAGATGCTAAAGAATGTTCCCAATCAGTACCTAAGTTAAGAGAAAAAACCAACTTAACAGATGACCAGAGTAAAGTTACAAATACACAGGTAGAAACAGTTTCAAGTGAACTACCTATGGAGACTAACCTCCCTGTCGACACCCAACAAAGGGATACGCCACTGTCTGCAGTTAAAGACCAGGCTACCAGGTCAGCCGGTACATCGGCAAAGAACACCACACCTAATTTCATAAGTCTAGCTAGTGATGAGCAAATTGTTGTTTTTATATGTCAATTGATTATGTCATTAACTGAAGGGAGAGAAGAAGAAGAAATAAATGCTTTAATTTTAACCGCTGCAAGAAGATTGCGGCAACAAAAAAAGGAAATCATAACTCAACAACGCAGGAACTAACGCTTTCCTTGCCCTACTTTCCATTCTTCAATGGAATTCTCAGGGCTTATTAGGGCACGGACAAGAGCTACTTAATCATCTAAAAATAAATAAAGAATATGATTTAATTTGTGTTCAAGAAACGTGGTTTTATGATAATAGTTCACTTTGTATTCCAAATTATACATGCCTCCCAAGAAATAGGGAAGGTCAACGAAGAGGGGGTTGTGCAATATATATTCATGATAGGATTAAGTACGAAGATCCAATCAATGATTCAAGTCTAGAATTACAACATGTGAACATATATGTCACCAATAAAAAAATATCTATCATCAACTTTTATAATCCATGCAAAAAATTAAACGAATCAATTCTAAACACATTGTTGAAGAATGTTAATGAAACAGATAACCTAATAATCTTAGGTGATTTCAACGCTCATAGTACCCTCTGGGGCAGTGACAAAACCGACAGAAATGGACAAGCCATTGAGCAATTTATATATGAGAATAACTTAATAGTATTGAATGATAAAACAGGAACTAGACTTGATCCTTGTACTGGAAAGCTTTCGTGCTTAGATCTATGTATGTCCTCCCCATCACTGGCCGGTAAGGCGATATGGAAGGTTATGGAAGATTCCTTTGGGAGCGATCATTTTCCAATTATTATACAAATAACACTTGGAAAGAAAGGTAAAAATCATGAAAATCTAAGTAATCAGGCCAAAGATAACATGCCTCATGAACATATTTCTTTCAAGAATGTTAACTGGCCCATATTTGCATACAAATGTGAAAATATCATAAAAAATGAAATAATTAAATCTGAAGATGGTATTAAGAACATTTTTTATTCATTTATGGAACGCTTGAAGGAATGTATTCATGAAGCAGTCCCGAAAAAAAGAAAGACGGGGAAAAATCCTGTCCCATGGTGGAACAAGGAATGTACTGAAAAGATTAAAGAAAGAAATAGAATAAGAAACCACCTATCAAGAAAAATCACACTTGATAGAATTAACGAATACAAAAAAAAGAAGGCAGAAGCCCAACGAGTTCTCCGGAAAGCGGAAAGAGAATATTGGCAAGCTTTTTGCAGAAGACTAGACAGATTCATGCCAGAGACAAAGATATGGTCATGTATAAAACGTTTAAATGGTGTACCTGTCAAAAAATCACAAAATATGCCTATTTTGATTGAGAAAGGTAAAGCCATTACGTCCTTAACAGAGAGAGTAGAGATTTTTGGAACTTATTTCCAATCCTTAGGACAAAAAAATAAAGATTCCAATAAAACATTAACCAAGGAAGTACAAAATTCTTTCTACCAAAATGAACATGTTATTAATGAACCTTTCTCGATGAATGAATTTGAGAAAGCAGTTATATCTAGTAAATTTGCTGCTCCAGGAAAAGATAATATTCCATACATTGTATACGAAAATATGCCAAAAAGCACAAAAGAAATTATGTTGACCATTATTAATAGAATATGGGAATCCGGGGATATCCCGAGTTCTCTAAAACACTCAATTTTAGTACCAATCTTGAAATCTGGTAAGGACTCAAAAAATGTTATCTCCTATAGACCAATATCACTTACATCTTGTTTTGCCAAAGTTATAGAGCGTATGATAAAAGACAGATTGCAATGGTACATGGATAAAAATAACTTATTGCCTAATTTCATCAGTGGTTTTAGAAAAGGTCGTAGTACTACTGACAATATTGTTTTATTAGAAAATGACATTCAAAAATCTATCAATTGCAGTGAGCACACTCTTGCAGTATTTTTGGATGTCGAAAAGGCTTATGACAGTCTTTGGATTGATGGATTACTGTACAAACTCACTCAATGTGGTATAGGAGGAAAAATGTTACATTTTTTAGAAAATTATCTAACAGAACGTACCTTTCAGGTAAGAGTTACAAATACTGAATCCAGAACATTTCAAATCCATAACGGACTCCCCCAGGGGAGTGTTCTGAGTCCCCTTCTATATAATGTCATGATGAGAGATATTCCAATTGATCCTGAAGTGACATTATCCATATATGCTGATGATTGTGCAGTATGGTTTTCTGGAAAAAATGTAGAGAATATTAGATTAAGGATACAAACTTATCTAGATGTATTATGTACCTGGTTTAAAGACTGGGGCTTCAATTTTTCTATTGAGAAGACTGTTCCGGTATTTTTTACTAAGCTTTCAAACGTTACCCCTCCAACAATCAAGTTTGAAGGGAGTATACTCACTTATAAAAATAATCACCGTTTCCTTGGAATGATATTTGATAGTAAATTGTCTTGGCATCCCCATATAGAGAACGTAGTTTCAAGAAGTAAAAGGAAATTAAATATATTGCGAAGTTTAACAGGAACTAAATGGGGAAGTTCATCTAAGTCCTTACTTATGGTTTACAGGGCAATTATTAGATCAATTTTTGATTATGGTTGTCAAGCTTATGATAGTGCTCCAGTAACTACAAAAAAATTGTTAGACTCGGTGCAATATCAGGCACTCAGAATATGTGCTGGTGGGCTGCCATTAACATCGTTAGTTTCACTGCAGGTGGAAATGGGAGAACCCCCTTTAGATTTAAGAAGGCAAATGTTATCAAGCAAGTATAGACAAAATATAGAAAGACATAATAATCACCCATTAATAACACGAATCAAACCATGCTGGCAGTTCGATTATCTTAAAGGTAAGAATGTTAGTAAACCGTTTGGTTACAGGCTCCAATCCAAGATAGGAAAAGAAATTAGTATCGAAAATATTATTTCTCCATCCTTTCCACCTTGGTTATTTTGTCCACCAGTTGTATCTACTGAATTGAGATCACAAATTAAGAAATCGGATCATCCAATACAATTACAACAATTGAGTTTGGAATTGATACATACAAAATGGTCACACCAACTCCATATATACACTGATGGATCCAAAGCCCCTGAAAAGGGGATTAGCTCAGCTGCTTTTTATGTACCTTATTTTTCCTGTTACCAAGGCAAAAGACTATCGAATTTCACGTCCTCCTATAGGGCTGAATTAATTGCGATTGTTCTCGCACTGGAATGGATAGAATATTTAGATATATATACAGGTGTTGTTATTTTCAGTGATTCATTAAGTGCACTTTTATCTTTACAGAATCGGAAAGACGATCCTATCATTACAGAAATTCTAACTATTAGTACAAGACTCAAATATAAAGGTATAGAGGTATACCTGGAGTGGATCCCTGGTCACTGTGGAATAAAAGGAAATGAAATAGCAGACTCCTGCGCAAAAAAAGCTTTATCAAACAAAATAGAAATTCATAATCAAATAACATTATCAGAAATTATGCAACTTATTTCAAAAAGTTGTAAGATAATTTGGCAAGAAAGATGGAATAAAACTAACTCAGCACTGAAAGAATTGCAACCATCAGTGCTATCCACATATAAATGTAATCTAGGAAGACAGGAAACTGTACTCCATCGTCTCCGTTTTGGAGTCGCTGGTCTTAACCAAGATCTACTAAGATTAGGGATCCATCCAACAGGGTTTTGTGATAGATGTCCTGAGGTAGAAACTGTCAGACATTATCTTTTACATTGTCCAAAATATATAATTGAAAGATCAATGCTCCTTGTAGAATTGAATGAATCACAGCCAGGACAAATAATGGAGTATTTAAAAAAAGATGACCCAGGGATACAGAAAGCATTTTTACGTTTCGTTTCAAGAACGAAACGTTTTAGTAAGGAGTGATGTACTATTTTAATATTGTATTGTCTATAAGAAATATGAATGGATATGCTTGTACAAGTCTAATGTGAAAAGAAGAAAAAATATATATATATACATAATAATGTATGATATAATATATACAATATGATATATTCTGCACATATAACTAACAAAGCCCACAAGTGTTTTCGCCTTGTTGTTGTTGTTGTTTAAAAAAAAGAAACAAATTATTTTAATGTTTAACCCATCTGTAAGCACAGGTACACTAGCGCCCCCTCGTCTATGCATGGGTGACCTAGGCATTTATGTCCGAAAAATCGGCACAATGTACCGTGCTGACCGGTATGATTGCATCTTTGAAAGGGCAGGGCAAGCGCAACTAGTTGGAACTGAGCTGAAGATAGCGGTTTGTTTTTGGTGAAGTTTTGTTTATATGCCATTTTGACAAGAGTTACTGCAAACTTTTGTACATATCATAATTATCCTCTTTCATATCAGAAGGATACAAAAAAAATATTTTATATATGTATACATCATATTGGTAATAATATTATTATGTGAGAAGTGAGATTTTTTATTAATAATGTCAATGGCGACAATAGTCAAATATGACTAATCGCCACTCAAACAAACATAAGAAGAAGAAGAAGTCATCTTCAGGAGAATGAGCAAAGTTTAACGGACAGGTGCATGGAGCACCAATCCGCAGGGGATAACCCCTGAATCCCTGCACCTTTTGAGAAAGGCGAGGTGGTTGATAAATCTGGCTTCCTTGATCCTGTTTCTGCTGAAGTCTTCCGGTATGCTGGAATATTTTTGGAAGAAGGTCCATCATTGATGATGAACTGCAATGATTTTTCTGAAAGTATTAGTTTTAATTGCCCCCTTATTTTAAAGCTAAATGACAGGAGTTGCAGTAAAATACAGATATCGTGAGAAAGTCTGTAAAACCAAGGTTAAGTATTACTATATCATCGTGGATCTAGATCTGGTACAGTTACATAAACTGAACTTTGTGAAATCATAATATCTAAGCTTAAAAACGATCACACTGAAGATCGCCAACACAGATAGGCACACGTGGGACAGTGTATTATTATTGCTGGAATAAAGACCCGACGGAAGTGACAGAATCCGCGCTTATTTTGCTTATTTCTCAGCAATTACACAATTTCTTCCAGAATCCTTTGGCACATATTTTTTATTCATACAAACAGACACTTTGGTGATCATTATATTAAATTCTGTAAAAAGTCATTTTGAGATCGTCCCCACAACTTGAATTTATCTTTAACAAAATAACAAAAGGATTGTGCATATGAAAAATTTGGACAAAGTAAAAAAAAATGCTAATGGTCTGAATTAAGATTGTGAATTTGATTAGCACTATCATACATCTCATAATCTCTACAGTCAAATCTCATCAAAACCATTAACCAAACAAAGTGATTTCAATTTTAATCAATTTCTTCAAAACTCAAAATAAAATGTATTTCATTACAGTCATTACATAGTTTATTCGGTCTTTATAGACAGATTTACGGCAAACATTTCTTCTGTTATGAAGCAATGTTTGCCGACTTTTTGAAAATCAGCAGTCACAAGACATTCACTGTACGGATTTCGTCTTCATACAAACCTTGCATTAGTGTGAGTGCTAGTGGGGTACCATCTGTCAAAGTCAGAAATTGTTGAATAAATCCCCCAAAAGCATGGTTGTTTTTTTCTATAAAGACATTAAAGATCCAGACCAAAGCTAGTCTGCTGTGCAAACCTTCATTCGAGTTAAGGATCTGATTGTGCAGCCTTTAATGCCTTGTGTACATACTGAAGGACCTCTCTCAACTAGTCTTTGCATGGATACCCAGTTATTGATCAGTTTCAATCAGGGTCTGTGCCTGCAGACTAGACTGAAGCTATTGATTTTAAGTGAAATTGACAGATTGGAATTGTAAGCACATAGTACAACATTGTAAGTTAAATGCATATTAACCGCTTGATAATTAATAAGTTTCAACAATTGACAATATGCTTTAATTGAGTTTTCTTTCTTAACCATATTAACAGCCTGAATGATGTCAGGAGGGTCGTAATTCCATAGAAAGATTAGATTATTTTTTTATTTCCAGATTATGAATTTAATTTCTTTTTTCAATTTGCAGAGGAAAATGGCATTGACAATTATTTTGATAATAATAATTATCTTTTTTGATATTTTTAAAAACTTTTGGAGCCAAATGCTGAATTAGAATTGGGAAATTGGGTCACATAAACAGGAAATAAAAATATGGCAAAAATGTAGATTTTGTTAATTCAAGCTTGCACGAAAATATCTGTGCAATTATTTATTAATTTTGCTGGTTTAAATGGATTTATATAAATGCTGTTTATGATCGCAAAAGGGTCCTTAATGAAATTCATTAAAAACACTTCTAAATTCTATGTTTCTAAGAAATTTCAAAATGAATATTTTCAACCAAAATTAGCATGGTACATGTACTAGCCATTTAAAATGAATTAAAGTCAAAAACATAATTTCATACACTTACATGTATTTGGATAATTATAAATAATATTTTGAAAATTGTACAGTCTTGTAGTTTACTTCTGGCTCAATTCACATGTATATTTTGTGCCAATCTGAATCATGCATTCGATGGCTGAGATTTGAAGGAGGGGAGGGCCAAATTACCCCCCCCCCCCATGTAAAAATCTGTTCTGAAATAACAGAGTTAGAATAGGGTAAAATGAATATTGTTACCTCAATTGCCCCCCCCCCCCCCCTTGTAGGCTTAGGGTCACTGTTTGCATATATTCTGATGATAAGGTTTTTGTAGGATAAAGACCTTTGAACCATATGATGATAACATCATAAGGCAAAGGCAGTCACATCATGGTCACAGTACAAACCCACATTGATTCTTTGATTCATTAGATGATCAGGAGCGATTGCGTAGGGTGAGTTATTAGGGAAAATAAAAAAAGCTAATATGCATGTTTTATGACCTATTCCTAACCCACATTGGGCATACATATATGAAGAGATAAACGTCTGGCAGACTTATGGAGGATTTGGAGTTGATAGTTTCTGCTTTTGTGTGAACATGCATTCCTAGACACTGTATCACAACTTTACATTGATAGGGCTAGGGTACAACATCAGATTACAATCTATTAATAGTTTAGCTTCTTACACACTTCAGTGATGTACCAGGTAATTCTCTTGTTGATTTTAAGGTTCATTTTGTGTACAAGCTGTTCCAAGGTGCTCTTGTGACTTAACTCTTCTTCACTTGGTAAAGATTGTTCTTGATATTAATGAAACTATCAAGCTACTCCTTTTTTGTTGTCTATTGAATGCAGTAATCTTTGCAGAGTTTAGTCACACTATACTAAGTATAGTACTAGTTTGGATTGCCTTCATATATGATTTTCATTTGATCCATAAATCATTGCTATAATGTAGAACGAAAGTCGCAACAACCTGATGAATTATTAATCCTCATATTCAGAACATATAATAATATTTGTATCATGTAAAACACACATTCATTTAAGGTTATCATAACTTTAATAGTAAAACAATGATGATTCTACTACCTGTTTGAAAGCACAAAGGACGTGAAAGGGCATGTAGAATTTCTGCAGAATCGTGTTTGAAAAAAGGTTGAATAAACGAAATGGTGATTTGTAATATGATTCTATGATGTCATTGTATCGGCCTGCTTCTGTGTTCATGCCAAACTGCGCGTTGCCAGTGGTATTTTTCGCTTTAGCTTCACACAGTAGCCATATACGAGTATTGAAAATTGATGTGTGTCATTTGGGATTCAATATGATGAAATGATATGTGTACATGTAGGTAGGTGATTAACTTAATATGTATGACATGATGGAAGAAGGTTAGTTTTCTTGTGATTGGTGAGTTGGCTTGTCCTCCATTGTTCAGGCATGGTGGGACCGGGACTGTCCTGTGGGTGTTTCATAAAGCTGTTCGTAAAGTTACGAACGACTGGAACATGTTCTTAGGTTATAACTCAATTGCATAGAGATATCACTTAGCATAAGAAAGGATCACCAGTCATGCATAAAGTCATTTGTATCTTACGAACAGCTTTATGAAACATTCACACAACTGACTAATCACATTACTTCCTTGCTTGGTACGGAGAAGCAACTTTTCAAAATAGTGGTCAGAATTTGTGTGAAATGACCCTTCATCATCCTGACTTCCTAAAGTAAATCTTAGTAAATCTTATTTTATTATTGTTTCTAGACAAGATGGCTTCCAACACGAACCACCCGTTCAACCCACCGAGTCTCTTCGTGAAGGACTACATCCCTAACTCTATGACCACAGGGACCATACTGAGCATTGCATTACCAGGCTTTGCCATCATCTTGATCACAGTATGGCTGATGACTGCCAAGGATTTCCACGGACGTCCCATTCCCGTGGGTCAGAGGGCTATGTTGGCTTGGTTTGGTCTATGTGGGATGATACACTGTATCCTAGAAGGTTATTTCAGTGTTTTCTACCAGACTATCCCCAGCAAGACCGACTTCTTGGGCCAGATCTGTAAGTTTTCAGCTTTAAATTTTGTAGTAAATTATTTTCAGTCACTTTCGCAGAGCTTGTTTTAGCTGGGTTCAAATGAAGAAGTATCAAAACTGTTTTAAAAGCAAGTATATTCATAGTGTAGGCCTAATGTTATCTAAACTTATGCTTTGATTTATAATGATGGTTCACTATTGCCTTGTATAAGTTTGATATGCAAGTGTTCAGACATGTTATATTTATTTTAATAAATGCTTATTAATCTTCAGTGTATACATGTATTTCTTATTCTTCATCCCCTTAACCATAGTTTTTTCAGGCCACAAAGCCAACACATTTAGCTTAGGTTAGCCTGGACTTCTGCATAATTTATTTCCCTATTGTGGTATAAATTTATCTAATTGCTTCACTGAACTATATTTTGATCCTTTCAGGGAAGGAATATGGGAAAGGAGACAGTCGTTATGTTATGTAAGTATTCATTTATACGTTTCCCTTATTTTCTGGCTTATGATCAGATCATTTGAAGTCCAAATATGATGGAGGGAGGGGGGGGGGCAGGTCTGACATCTACAATGCACAAAGGGGTCATTGTTGCATTCAAGAGCTCTAGACAACTTACATTAATTACTCAAGAGCTACCAAAGCCATGGTCTCATGGACACCATTGTGATTGGCCTCAGTCACTCAGTGCCCCCTCTCATTGGCATTGGAGTTTTGTATGCCTTCTCTTTATTCTACTATATATGGTGTAATGATAATTTATAGTATGTAACTGGGCCCCAAAGACATACCAGCTTGTTCCTGAAAAAAATGTTCTGGGTGTGTGATCATCATTTAACCCTTGAATGTGTACCAAGTTTATTATTATTATTTTATTTATTTATTTATTATTATTATTATTATTATATATATATATATATATTTTTTTTTTTTTGGGGGGGGGAAATTGAATGAATGCTTTTTACTGATTTTACACTACAGTGAGCATATATCATTATATCAAGACGTTTTCTTGAGCTGATGCTACTGATTGTGGCAGTTCAGTTTTCAACATTAAAAAGAATATCAGT
This sequence comes from Lytechinus pictus, assembly GCF_037042905.1. Lineage (NCBI taxonomy): Eukaryota > Metazoa > Echinodermata > Echinoidea > Temnopleuroida > Toxopneustidae > Lytechinus > Lytechinus pictus. The sequence continues at coordinate 15,457,488 of NC_087247.1, read as the reverse complement.
GAACTTGGATAGCAATAAAATGACGAACATCATTCTCACTTTATTTATCATGTATTCTCTTTTTTTTTCGTTTTCAGCGGTGATAACTGCACTGTATGTGTAGAATCAGTTACCGCCTGGCTTGAAGGACCAGCTTGTTTCCTCATCATTCTTGCTTACCTTAGACGATCTCCAAGCAGATATCTCCTTCAGCTCTTGGTTTCCACTGGCCAGCTATATGGTATGAATTACTGCACCTCTTACTTTAAATGCACCAGTTGATTAATTTGTTATCATTGTTATTTATGTGTTGTTTTTCCAGCTTTTTTCATCAATTGTTGTTATTTATGCTTATTCATGTGTTATTCCTTGCAGTTCTAAGAAATATTAGTATACTGTGAAGGAAGCTTAAAATATTATTTTATAAAATATTGCAATTGAAAAAGGATTCTTAAATTTTTAAATTTTTGTATATTATTGTTTTTATCTTTATGTATTTCAATTTTAAAAGTAATTTGCATTATCCACGACCACTATCCAGGGGTAAAAGAATTTCAACAAGGAAATGCAAAGTAAATGATAGGCCTTCTGAATATTATGTATCACAACAAATTTTCAATTTGTGGGATATTTCAATATTGAAATGAAAATCTAACCATAAAGTGAACTGACAACTTTATTACTGTCACAATCTTCAGAGCCCCATCCCCTTCAAGAATTTCGTTACATTTCACCCTTTCTCTCTTTTGGGGGGAATGGGAAAAGGATTTTTTGATAATTGTCAATTGTGTTGAAAATAAAATGTCCTTTCTTTCCGTTGTTTATATTTTCCTGAAAATTCAGGTACGATCATTTTCTTCATGACGGAGTACCGCGATGGTCTCGCTCATTGCAAGTATGGTGATCCTCTCTACTTCTGGGTATATTTCATTTCCTTCAACGTTCCTTGGGTTATTATCCCCATCATTAACATCATTCATTGCTTTGGTCATCTCTCTGCTGCTCAAGCCAGCTTGGACCAATCCTCTCAACAGTCAACTAAAAAAGCACCAGGCAACAAAAAGAAAAAGTACTAGCGCCACACGGAGATGAATTTGTGCTTTTTGCTCAGGGCCAATATTCTCAAGAGTTTTATCTTTTTTGTTTTAGTTGTTATGACAGTAAAAAATGAGCGGTGCATCAGCGGTTTATTTCCAATTTGTCTAATGCCAATTCTTCCAATTGCCAACTCGTCTACCATCAGTTCGTCCACTCACCACATGGTCAACTTTCGTTCAGTCTAATGCCATTTCGTCTAATAACCAGTCGGTCCAATGGCCATTTAGTCCATATACCATTTGGTCAAATTGGACTAAGTGTTAGATTTTGCAAAATGAATGAAAATGAAATGGATATTAGACCAACTGGTTATGAGACGAAATGGTCTTAGACGAAATGGTGATTAGACGAAGTGATGATTGTACCAAATGGTTGTTAGACGAAATGTTGATGGACGAAATGGCGTTAGACTAAATGAAAGTAGACCATGTGGTGAGTGGACGAGTTGGCAATTTACCTGTGCATCATCATAACCCACATTTTTTTGCATGCTGGTCAGTGGGGATGAATTTGTTCCATTCAAAATTGATTTAAGGAGTGTCTGGGAAACATGGTTTAGCTATCAAATGAAGGTAGATAACTTGAAGGATGAATGTTTGAGAATACTGGCCCAGGGTGTTTATAGCAGGTACTCTGTCAACAAGTGCTTCAGTTTGAATTCCTACGTGTCTTCAAAGTATGTCTTGAATGAAATCACAATGAACCCTAAATCTGAAAAATGAGTTTAATTCCCGATATTGCGCCAAATGTCCCTTCATAGATAATTATCATTCGGTAACATCGAGTCCTACCCGAATGAACACCACACTATTTCCCTTCATGTTAAATATAGTTCAGGTTCCTATCTGTCTACAAGCTTGGATCAGATACTACACTGAAAATGAAGCATGGAGCATTTGTTGTTAGACCATGGACCTACTACAACGTGTAGTAGGTCCATGGTTAGAGCAACTGTTAAAAAAATGTTGAAACAATCATTCAGCTTTCAGTTCTCTTGTATTGAATAAAAGAAAAACTTTTTTAAAATCACAATGGGAGTCAAGGACTAAAACTGGAATATTGATATTGGTAATTATGATAAGGTATACATTTTATTTTGATTTTTAATGACCAAAATGTGCTGGATATGCCTTCAATATCTGAATTGACAATGTTATGGAATGAGTAAATACGAATAAGAGAATTGATTAAGTTTTAATCATGAAAAAATCAGGTAGTATAAGCTGGATTCTTAAATCATATTTTTCTGTAATTTTTAATATTTGCTGTGTCAAGTTTGATTCTGTATTGTAGTTAGGAAGGATTTCATTGTGAAAAAACTTTGGAACACATCTCCATAAATTAACCTCATAGAAAATAAAAACTATGCACATACATGCAGAATCAGGTTGGAAAGTAGAGTATCAATGAGCTACATGTATATAAATATCCATAAGGATAGCTTAGATATTCAGTTGTAGTATGAATGCAGGAAGACCAGAGATTTAAGATGGTTAAAAGGAAATATGCTCATGGTGCTTATACAGGGTACATGATGTCTTTTCAAATACTTGTTGTTGACACACGTTAATACAAAAATCTACATGTATACAAGTTTACCATTTTTGCTACATAGAAAGCACATGAACTATTTCTACAAGTACAGTTTCTGAGTAATGCTATTGGGTTGCAAAAAATTAACTGAGATGGTGCTGATGTAATGAGTAGAATTGATGTGTTTTAACTACTAATTCTTGATAGTCTACCATTCTGAAAATATTACTTTGTTCATGGATCTAAAGAAATGATCAAGGAATAGCAAAAATATCTTGTAAAGCAATAGCTCCATATTTCCTTTGAAGGTTCAACTTCCAAACATCTTTTTAACTGCAAACATGATGAGCTATGGTAATCTGACTGTCCGTGTACATGTTCTATGCATTTTACTTTTTGGCCCTGTTTGGGTTGTCATGTGCAATCTTTATTGTAGTTAGGTTGCGATGATTTTACTACGTTGCAATAACAGTAATCAATATCTCAACATTTTGCTTTCTAAATGTGAAGACATTAGCTTGCAATGTTGGCAGTTTATCCATGGAGATCTGTTATATCTCTGTGGTTTATCATAACATGTATACATGCAATTTTCAGGTAAATTGCTTTCCTGTGCAAAGATCGATGTTGATCTTGTTGATATTTTGAGGATAGGACTTTCAATTTTGTAATTTCATTCCCATCATGCAATGTGTGAACTATATGTGTCAATTGTACATAGATTCTTGCTGTTTTGTGTGTAGGTTGTGAATTGATTGTAGACTCTTTTACATTGCAAGTCTGATAATCTCATTGAATCTGTATGCCATAAGATTGTAAAGGATAAACAGCTCTAGGGTCAAAGGTCATGCTCTCTTAGAATATCCTTTTTCTATATCTGATGGTGAGCAAGCAATAAAGTGGTCCACTTCAAACTGGGGGTTTTTTTGGTTATCATTTTTATAAAAAAAAAAGATACACTTGACTTCATTTTTGGTCCCAAATGGGAACGTTATTAGAAACAGAATCCAATAAAATGACAAGATGTGCCATTTGAGTTTCGAGGGAAATGTGTAATTGCTGAGAAAGAAGTAAAATGAGTTTGACATTTCAGCAAGATGGGTCTTTGTCCAATCTATACTAGTACTCTGTCACGCATGTGCTCATCTGTGTTAGGGGTTTTTCAGTCTGATCATTTATTTGTGATGTCACAAAGTTAGGTTTATGTTATTGTATACTAGATTCAGATTTAAAATGATGTAGTAACAAATCAACACTTAACCTTGATTTTAAAGATTTTCACATGAAATAATTTTTTGCTGCATATTCTTTTTTAGCTTAAAGCCCCCAAGCCAAAATATAAATGTGCAGTATTGAATCTTTATCATTAGTTTGAAGATTCCATGCCATCCGAATCCTACCTGATTCTTATTGATGCATATTGCTGAATACAACCCATGTTACAATTTAAGAATCAAACTATGTTTCATAGATAAAAAAAGATTATGAAAATATTTTCCTATTTGCGAAGCTCCACCCCCAAAAAGAGAGCTCAGACGTCATTCTCTCTGTGACATCATCAGTCGATCGTTCTTTCAGCCGATTGTTATTGACCTAACAAAGGAAAAGTGGTTTGTAGCTTGCCAGAGCAAAACACCTTTTAACAGTCTCGGCATCTGCTGCCGCACCCTCACCAGAAAATAAAAGTATGTGACTTTATAGTCGGCATGTACTGAGCTGTGATCAGTTGCCTAACATTGTCTACTGTAAAAATGTTAGTGATGCTGATTCGGATAACAGAGGAAATGAGATCTGGGGAGCGTTTCATCAATATTTTTGTCCGACAAGTAGTCAGATCTGACATCTTTCATTGATTCTGATTGGATGAGAAGCGCTGTAACTATGGTAACTGTCGGATAAAAGGGAACTTGTCAGATAAAACGTCTGACATGTCCTTTCATGAAACGCTCCCCAGAGCTCTCCTTTGCAGGGGTGGGGCTTAGCAAGAAGGAAAATATTCTATTAAAAACCGTTTAACAAACCCACAAAACATGCCTGGATTCTTAAATCGAATACGAGTTTCATTTTATAGCAATATGCATCAGTAGGAATCAACTTTGATTTGGATAGCATGGATCCTTCAATTTGAATGAATTTTAAGTTTTGATACTTGCTCTGATCAGGTTTTAATTGATTTTGTGCTGTGATGATTTGATTTGAGAAATAAGAAGTAATCATTGCTGTTTACAAAGTTGTTTGTTTCATTTGTTTTTTTGTCCATCTGGTGTATTTTCTCCATCGGTGTTGTTCTTTACAGAAATATTTTCATAACCCGGGGAGCATTTCATGTAACACAGTGATTTTTCAGCGACAACTCGTTTCTATAAATAAGCCCAGAAACCCTTGTTTCTGATTGGCTCAGAACAAACTAGTCAAAGAAAATCGCTATTTGCTTTATAAATACTCTCCAGGTAAACCATTTTGAATAAAGTGACCAAAATATGTGGTTTGGCCTGCTATGCAAAGATTCCCCCCCCCAAAAAAAAAAAAGAATCATGCAAACTACACATTCTATGCCCATTTTTATTGAATCAGTATTTTTTTTTCCTGAAGGAATCTAATATTCTTACATTGCCAATGAAATGGAAATTTCAAGTAGAATAAATACAGGTGTGGGGGGGGATACAGCATATCACTGAATTAGGAAAATTAAACCAAAAATCTAATACCAAATAATACTGATAAATACAGGATAATCAAAATGAACCTACTTTTCGAATAAACCCCAATCTGGTATCCCAGTATGGAGTTACCATCATTTCAAAGTTGGGATCCTTCAGGGACGGAATGGAGGTGGCCACATGGTTAGTTCAAAATTGTGACGTCAGTGAAAAATCCCTAGGTAGATATCTATATTTGTCTATTATAGATTCTATTTTACTAATAATAAATCAAATATACATACAAATAAAACTCATAAATATATTATTCAAAATTTGTTTGATAATATATTAGTTTAAAAAAAAACACGATTTGATGAGTTTTAATGAAAATTTTTACACCCTTATGCATGATTTCCAAATTGGCAAATTGGGTTATGAGAATTACCTCTGCAATGAATTCTTTCATTTATATCCAACTCTTCACTTCATGCCAAGCATGTTAATTCTTACAGCAAAATGCAGGGAGTAACATTACATGGAAACAAATCAAATGATATCTGCAAAGCACCAACCTTTCTACAAAAACACTACAATAAAACAGTTTCATAATTTGTTATTGCATTTTGAATAATCAGCTCATATTTATTCTATAATTGCTACATTTCATTGTACAGAATGAAGAAAATATTAAAAAATGTCATGATGGCCAAATTTACATATTATCTATGAGTACTTCATCATTTTGATTATGTAACATTAAAAAAAAAATTCATTTCAACTTCTATCCATGAATATAAATTACATTCATAACTTCTATGAATAAAGTAATATATAGCAAATAATTGCTTTTGGTAAAGGGGACAGGACAGACTTCTAGAGCATATTTGGAGGTAGCCTATCCGCTAAATAGTCTTTCAAATCACTGAGGAAAGGATGCATGTCCCTTCGCCTGAAACCAAAATTCAAAATTTCACATCCAAAACTACATATTATTGTTTGAGCTAAAAACTGCCATAAACCATTGATTTGTTTTGAAGGCATAGACTGTACAGTCAATGTATACTAGTCAATGTATACTTGTGAATGTTGCAAGATAGTACAGACAAATGCACTTGTATCCAAGATATGTAGGCCTACATGTTGGTCTGCAGACAAGTGCAGCACACTGTGGATGAATTCCTTGCTGAAGGAAATTAAAGGGGGTACTCCAGGCTAAAAGTAATTAAATTCGTAATAAATAGAGTAAAATTCACTGAGCAAATGCTGAAAACTTCATCAAAATCTAATAACAAAGTTATTGAATTTTAAAGCTTAGCAATATTTTGTGAGAACAGTTGTATACACATCATGAATATTCATTAGCTGGACTGATGATGTCACATCCCCACTTTCCTTTTTCTTGTGTTATTACATGAAATCATAATTATCTCATTTTGGCATACATGTGTATAGAATATGTCTCCCTTGCAAAAAAAAAAAAAAAAAAAAGTTGCAGTAGTTAATATCTAATGCATTATCAGTTGCAAATCAATTTTTTAAAGGAAAAAAATGAATATGATTTCATTTAATAAAATACAAAACAAGTGGGGATACGACATAATCAGTTTGCACATTGAATATTCATGAAGACATGCCTAGAACTGTTTCACTGAAATAATGCAAATCTTTAAAATGCCATTCCTTGTCCGATATTGATCAAATTTTCAGTATTTTGTTTGTCTCATTTTTCTTGATCTGTTCATATCAGAGTATCTTCAGCCTGGAGTACCCCTTTAATTTGAAGGGCCTTCAAAACACAAGTCCTAGCAGGGTCGCTTTTAGGCTTCAAATTTAGACCACTTTCTTTGAACGAAAGGACGTAAACTGTGTGTAGGTACATTGTGATCAATGCAAATTATTCTCTTTTTTATGTTTTTTTATGACTACAGACCAAAACTTAATTTTTCAGGGGCTTTCAAAATTGGTCATGTACCATTTGCGCCCATTCAGTTACAATTGGGGAAGAAAATAGTTTTTAAGTGGCTATTTCCCCCCCCCCCCCCACATTGGGGTAATGCTGAATTTGAGGGCTATTTCTCTAATTTCAAGGGCTACTTTTTTTGCAACTGCTGTAGGCATCTGTGTAGAAAGGGGTTTTCTAAACTTTCCTCAATAATGTTTGTTTCTCGCTCATGTACGTTTCCTACCCTGGTTACAACATATTTTGCACACAATCGTAAGGGTTATGAATAGTTGCACGATTAATCATGAAGGAGGTTTTATGAGATCCTACAATATCTTACTCTTAGGTGGCAAAAGCCAAGATTATATGATTATGATCTAATGTTTGTTGAATAAAATATTTTCCATTCATTAATTTTGCAACATTCACTGCATTTTACATGTTATCGTGAAGTTGGTCATAGCAATAAGTTATAATCAAACATTTAAATACATTGTCTGGGAAATAGGATCTACTAATACATCCAGTTATTAATCTCAGAATCCCCAAATCTTTTCAAATTATACATTGACACCTTTTCTGAAACTAAACTTTAGTCAAATTTGTCAAAGTTTCAATCTATCAGCCTGAATTCACAAAGGTGGTTCCAATTGTACAATGGTATAAAGCAATGGACTATTCAGATTTTGTGTACATACATGTAATCATGCTTATTTTATTACACTAAGATAAGTCCAATTATGAATGCGCTTGTGCAAATGGAGCTAAATTCATGCTTGAATGAAACAGAATAATATGACAAATCTGCATAATAATCCATGGTTTTATATCATACATGTAGTACAACTGAAACCATATTTAAATATTTGGGCCATTATGGTTCATCTCTTTTAAAAGTTTTATACATGAAGTAGATGGAAGTCTGACAATTACACCCCTCCCCTTACTTTGTAAATATTTTGTTCACATTTGACTTATTACATACTATCAGACCCATTCACCCTTACATATAATTTCATGTACATTTTTCTGCCATGTTCCCTCACACTGTTTCAAACCTTTATGACCCTGTGCATATTGCAAACCATTCTGGCATGTACTCTTGAGTCTAGGATTTGGTTTGACACTTTGAATTTATTTATTTTCTAGGTCATCAAAAAAACATCCTGGAAGTTTTAAACATTGACAATGAATAGGTATTTTTACTTCATATCTAGACAATTTTCTGTACATATTACACCTCCCTGCATATGAGATCATCACATAAAATTGAATCATGATTAAGTTTCTAACTTAGGATCAGTTAGATATAAATACAAGCAAATCACGAATGACTACAGATTTGTTACACTTGCTTTAAAAAATGTATAAATTTAAATAAATGTTCAGCAATGATTAATTTGTAAACTGTTACTATCTTTGATAAATATTAGCGGAGGCCATATGTAATTACATGTAAAAGAATTTAAGAAATTTATTTCATAAAACTCTTGTTCGGTAATATACATGCAAGCATTACAGCTGCACATGCATGATTTTGATGACTTGACATATTGACACTAGTATCATTAGTTTCATTCTAATGACTGACCAGGGCCCCATCTTACAAAGAGTTACGATACAATGTAGATCTAATCAATCTCAACTGTATGGAAATCCATCCATACCATAATTTTTTCTACAGGAAATTTGCACAATCTTCTTAGTAAAAAAAGCGAATCACACTGAATCTTCAAGAGAATGAAGAATGTATGAATATACATCATATCTAGAAAATATTTTGAACAAATTGCATTTTAGATGTTGACGTTGCTGGCTGTCCATAGTCGTTGTTGATCGGATCAATCACAACTCTTTGTAAGACGGGGCCCAGAAATATTACTTAGTATGATACAGGTTTGCTTGGGTTTCAAAATCATGAGACCTATGCGTCTTAAGACTTGGAACTGTTGAGAATTCAACAACTTGCAGTAAATGATGATCCTGAGCTCAGTCGACTTTGGGCTGTCTGGATTTTTATCACATTAATCACTCACAGTCTCACACAATGGACAGATGATAATGTGCACGTAAATAAACATTTTGCCAATGCTATCAACTACAGTTTCCCCATTATTTGTAACTCTCTGGCCCTTCTAAGATAGAATGCACAAAAAATGCCAATGAATAAACTGCTTTATAACCAATATTTCACAGCAAATTTGTGGCTTGCGCTGTTCATCTTTCCATGAATGATATGAAATAGTTTTAGATTTTTTCATCTAATTTTACCAGTTGGAAATTATTTCCTATAATATGAGAGTAGTTTAATGAGATGAAGGTGAAGAAATAGCAGTTCTATTAAATGTATCTTCTTGTTTATATTCCAAAGATTTGCTGCTACTTGCATAATGTGAAACAGTCTCAGCATATGGAAGTTTGGAGCTAGAATGGGAGTTCTGTGTTACATTGCCTTTGCTTTCCTGGTCATGACTGATTCGTACTTCCTCGCTATCAGGCATACCCATAGCATGAAGTCTACAATGCTCAGTTAGATCTTCCTTTGAATCAAAGCTGATACTGCAGATATGACAATGACAGTGGGTGGTCAGGTGGATCACCATCAGATTTTCATCCATAAAACCCTGACCACAGACTCCACAGTTGAAACGGTGTTTAATGTGCGAACGAACGTGCTTCTCCGCGTGCTTCTTCCGACTGAACATCTTGCCACATTCCCCGCAGTCGTAGGGTTTTCGGCCCGTGTGCTGCCTCATATGCTGTAATAGATCCTGATGACGGATGAAGGCTTTGTCACATTCTTGACAAACGAAGGGTCTCTCTCCCGTGTGCTGACGTTCGTGTTCCACCAGGTTAGATTTCTGTGCAAAGGCACGTTCACACTGCCGACACTTGAAAGGCAGCTCTCCAGTATGAGTTCTCATGTGAGTGGTTAATATCGACTTTTGCCGGAAAGATTTCCCGCAAGCCCCGCATTTAAACGGAGCTTCCCCGGTGTGGCTACGGATGTGAACGACCAAGTTAGATTTCTGAGCAAATGCCTTTTCACACTCTGGGCACCTGTATGGTTTTTCTCCTGTGTGGACGCGAATATGTTCCACCAGATTGGACTTCTGTGTAAACGCCTTTGGACATAGGTGACATTTATACGGCATCTCACGGGTGTGCGTGCGAACATGCGTCACGAGAATGGACTTCTGACGGAATGCTTTATCGCAAAAATCGCACTTGAATGGAAGTTCGCCTGTATGCATGCGCATGTGGACAATCAGATTTGACTTCTGACGAAAGGCTCGTTTACATACTTCACACTTGAAAGGCCTGTCAGCTGTGTGCATTCGGATGTGCTTCGCAAGCTGGCTACGATGAACAACATGACCGCATTGAATACAGGTATACCCAGAAGGTTCCATGGACATGAAAGCATGTACTGCTGCAAGCTCTTCTTCAGCTCTCTGTTCTCTGGTATCCTTGCGCTCAGTGGAATCACAAGGTTTGACATCACCATCCTCTGACTTTGACACTGTATGAGGTTTAGTGAAATTCTTTGTCCATGACAGAGGAACAAAGTTACTGACCACCTCTTCTTCAGCAAAATCCACTGGCGTGATCTCTTCTTTACTTTTAACTTTAGCTTTACTTGGAAGAATGGGCGATTTCCTATCTGGCCATTCCTGGTCCAATGCATCAACCTGAAACAGTAATCAAAGAATATGTCATTAGAAGAGGTAATAAGCCAGGAAATGTACATCCCACTAATTGGAAACTATACACATTTGTAAACTACTATTATCTCTTTAAAATGAAATTTTACATTTTCATGGTTTGTGATCAGATAATGATCAGATTTTTTTTATTTTTTAGTACATTTATATTCATAGATTTATGATATTTCAACATAAAATTGAATCAAAAGATTAAAGGAAAGAAAAACTTACAGTGATTAGGTTTCCAGCATTTAATCAAATACAAATTCCCGGATTTTCCCAGATGAATACTCAAAAGTCCATGATATTTATTTCAACTAATTTCTTCGTTCACATGTTCCTTTGTTGTTGCAGTAAAGTATAATATGCAACAAAATAACATATCGAGTCTAACTATCTACAGTTGTACTTTCAAATTTAAGGCCAATAAAACTTCCCTGATTTTTCTCTAAATTGAGGCACTTCTATCAAATTCCATGCCTTTTCCTTGACTCGAAAAAAGTAAAATAATTTTATGGGGGAACTGAATAATGTACTTAAACTGATTATCCATGTTAATTTTGTTGCTTTAAAATCTTCGGTTTATGTTCCTTAAAATATCAAGCAAGCAGTACCCTGTAAGTATTTTGTAACAATCATATGTAGATCACTTATTCCATTGATTTAGTAGGTAAATGATTTATAAAAAAATACTATTTGAGTGTTGAAGATTTATGTCGTGTAAAAAACATATCCCTTCTACATTTGATGGACTTTGTGACAAATACCGGTAGGCTTTAAGCAGCTCAAAAGAAGTCGACAGATGGGTAAAGAAAATAGAAGTGAGTGGTGTTGGTAAAAAGGGTGGATTTTCAATTGGCCGATATAGTGTTTCATCAACTCATTGGTTTGATACACGGAGAGGCACAGGTGTCTGAATGTAAACTGTCAAGCTGTCAAATAAAACCTTGGACACAACTCAGGGGTGTGAGTGGTCACAAATAAAAAGATCTGAAAAAAGCTGAAGAGTGTTGAAAAAGTCTGAAATAGAAACAGTTCCCATATTTTTGTACAGAGGATCGCCAAAAATAAGCTGAAAATAAATAAAAAATATCTAAAAAAAGCTACAATCTAAACTCTCAAAACTGCTCCCATGGTCAATGAAATGAAGAGCACATGTAGGAGACAGATGGGAAGGTCATCTGTGGAGGTAACTGCCTGTCAAGCCAGTATCACAAAAACTATGTTTCAAGGGATACTCCACGCTGAAAATAATGATTTGAACAGATTATACAAACAAAACACCGCAAATTTTATCAAAATCGGACAAGGAATAACAAAGTTATTGCATTTTAAAGATTTGCATTATTTTGGTGAAACAGTTCTGGGCATGTCTTCACGAATATTCAGTGAGCAAACTGATGATGTCATATCCTCACTTGCTCTTTTGTATCTTATTATATGAAATTAGGTTAATTCAAATTTTTTTCCTTCGAAAACCAAAAAGTGGAATAACAACTGATTTAGTGCATTAGATATTAACACTGTATGAAAAAAAGAAACAATTATGATTTCATGTAATAACAAAAGAAAAGGGAAAGTGGGGATGTGCCATCAGCAGCCCACCTAATGTATATTTCATGACGAAGTGCATATAACTGTTTTCATAATATATTGCTAAACTTTGAAATTCATTAAATTTATGTTATCAGATGTTTATGAAACTTTCAGCATTTTGCTCTGTGAATTTTACTCTATTAATTTAGATGTATATATATCTTCAGCCAAGAGTACCCCTTTAAGCGATATTCTGCAGAAAAAAAGTAGAAATATTTTAGGAAAATAAATTATGACATACTTTCTCAGTATGCTGATGAGGATCACTTTCTTCTTTGAAGGTAGTAGCTTCATTCTTGGGTTGCCCTTGAACGTGATGATCTGACCAGGGCAAGCTGAATGGCATGCCAGAAGAATGTGCATGCTGAGCACCAGGTGTAATGGTTTGGGGAATGTGTTCTGCGTGTGACATTACTCCAACATTCATCTGAGCAGGGCTTCCTTGGTAATGACCCGCTGGTAACCTGAATGGAGGATGGTCGCTGTGATTAAATACAGGTTGAGATTGGTCCATGCTGGCTTCTTGACGAAGGAACAAGCAGGTGTCAAACACACATTCTACATTTGTGATCTGTACAGGTAAGATGAAGAACAAAAGACATTAGAGTTGCAAGCTATCATGACAATATGTCAGTACAGTCAAACCTGTCTAAGGCCGTCCAAGGGAAAAAGAACAGTACCAAACCTTGAAGTATTAGGTAATATGTTTTCACTTGTTAGCACCTCAAAACAATTGTAAAATGTTCCCTATCGTCCGTTTAAGCAGCGCGCACGCATGTAACGTGAGCGCACATAAAACGTGCGCACGTAACGCAGCGGCGCTAAAGATTTGAAAATCGGTGTTCGATCGATGTCATCGAGCGCCGGTGCAGATTTTGCAAAATCGGTGCATCGAAAAAAAAAAAAAAAAATGTCGGCCGGCCGGTTCGTTTGGTTCACACAATCATCAAAATAAACAGTAATGTCCAACTTGATTACCACTTACTTGATTTATATTCCCCCCCAAAAAAAAATGAAACCGATTGTGTAATTATGATGCCTATTCACCATTAATTTGAAGTTTATTTTTATCATAGTTCGAGTCTTACTCATCTACTCATGCCGATATAATTTATGCACGATGAATTCATGAATGGAAGTCATCGCCATCGATCGTGCATGCGCAGTACTGTGCTTTATTTACACCAGAAAATTAACGCGATCAACGTAAAATTGAACAATATTAATATCATGACCATAGAACATTATTTAATTGTAATATTTAACAATAATTTGCATATGATAATCATTAATATGAATTTAGAGCTTGCTGTGTATTTTGTTTCAATTTTCAATGATGGACATCACATGACGATTGACTTGAGTGAGTGCAATTGTCTAAAAAAAAATTATCACGTGAGGATTGATTCTCGAACATTGTCAACATGCATAAACTCTTTTCAAGATCGTAATATCACCAGATAATTACATTTTACATGACAAAACAGAGAAAATTGCGCTTGATATTTTTTCCATCAATTTAAAGCTAGTTTGTGCCCAACTTTGGGCTCTGATTTCATGAATGGAAAATGTGTCATACGTCATCGAAGCGCATGCACATTGTTCTTCTTTTCTCGGAGACGTCCAGAGATGGAATAAAAATAAATATAATGCCAGTATTAATACTTCCATATGAACATACTTTGCTGACATCGTCAATATTTTTAGTATGGCCATAAAATCTTATTAAGTCGTAATTATTTAACATCCAATAATAATTTATATGAATTTAGAGCTTGATCCGAGACATTCGTACTTATTTCAATCGCATTCTCTTGTGTCTAAAATAAAAAATGGATTATCATATCAGGATTAATTCTCGAACATCGTCATAACTCATATTCCACAATCTTTCCTCACAATCGTGATATCAGCATTGAATAGCAATTCAAATGACCATCCACAGAAAATTACGTATTATATTTATTCCCGTCAATTTGGAGCTCATTTTGGATCCAACTACACTATCTCAGGCAAGTTACAGTGCTCTCCGCTGGTTGCACTTGTTTGCTGGCAAGCACGCCTGTCGTTTCGGGAGAGTGAGTGTACGGGGCTGCGGACGGCGCTACAATGTAGATGTGTGCGAGTCTGGACTGTCTTGTCTTTCCGTTAATGCCCACAAACATTATATTGATTATTATGGCATATGAATGTCAACATTGACTTTCAAGACCTGAATTTTGCCGGGACCGGCAGGTGCAATACACCGGGTGAACACCCTACTCTTTGACGAGTAGTGTATTGGTTTTAACGTGCATAGGTTGTTGTGACTCCCCTATACACGGGACCAACATTTGCGTCCTTTCCGATGGATGGAGTGTTTTCCAACTGCATTCACACCTGCACTGAATACAGTGGTGAGGCACGCTAACACATAACGCTATAGCATCAGCGTTTCGGCATGAGCAGGACTCGAACCCCTCACCTTGAGATCTACGATCTTATCCGAAACATGCGCTCTAACCGACTGAGCTACGCTGCGAATGCTTGTTGAACGAAAATCATTCGGATCGACTCTGCGTGATTCATGTCTTTAGTATTGTTGTCATCTGCAAATATCATTGTTGAAGATATTTTGGGAAGAATTCTGCATTGGTCCCCTGCCTTTTTAGTGCTTTGTGATCATGGAAAATACTAACGAACTTTGCTCTGTCATCTGCTTGTGCAATGCTCACCCAGCCAGCACATATCCCGTCTAGTGCAGCATGCATAGCGCATCGACGCGACGGCCGGAGCAACAAAAAAAAAGACTCCATTTTCCCCGCCTTCAAAATTCCACGCATCGATGTTCGATCGAATTAAAAAAGCTGTCGAACACCGGTTTTCACAATAATCGATACAACTCAGGCTTAAAAATGTAATTGTCAATTTCGGAAAATGCGCCACGCGTAATTCCGTACTTTGCGGGAGCCCTGGAGATAGCGTTAAAAACAATTTTGATATATTTTCATGAACATGATGAAGTTATAGAATAGGCTGAGGGTCTATAATTAAAACTACTAAATGTAACACAGGTAGTAGTAGATTCTATTTCTAATTATAGAAAGTTTTTCGGCATTTTATTTCCCCACATTCGTGGAATGAAGGAAAACATCAAAATCCATTTTAAAAAAACTTACGTTGTGCATGGTTAGTATAGCAACCCGGGGGGGCCACTTACATTTACATTGACGAGTGGATACCATGCGCGACCAAAAAAACACATAAAAAGGATGTCTTTTTCAAGACAGGGCACGTTACGTACGTAACGTGATAAGGGTGTCAAAAACACAAAAATAATGAAAAAAGGGTATCTATTTCACTAGGAAACGTGTTTAGGGTCAAATTTGCGGGGATGATAAAACAAAATTAAAATGTTTTATAAAGGATGTCCTTTTTGCCCCAACACTACGTGTTTAGAGTCCGATTTGCACGAGGTGTGGAAGGTGGGGTCGTACTTAACCAAATGATGTGTAAAGGTAAAACCAACGACCGAAGGACCCGTGACATAATAAATATTCCTGTACCACTTGTTTAGGGCCATAGGGGTTCATTTCTCAGGGAATACTTGCCAAGAGTATCGTTTTGTTCCCAATACTTGTTAAGGGTAGGGTTTCAGACGCCAATACTTGTTTAAGGGCACCCAAGGGTTCATTACATGCCGCTGCGCACAGAAAAATCAAGCCATAGAAGTCGTGTGTTGTGGACCCAAGAAGCGAGATCCCAGCACGCGCGACCCACTAGTTAGAAATCCACTGCCAAACGCAGTTCGTGGTGCGAGGTTAGTATATGATGGTGGGCCCCAAGTATGCGCACCTAACAATTTGAGTTAAAGATTTAACATGAATTTCTTCTTATTTCAGAAAATCTTTCAGTTAATAATGTTCCTTATAGTATTAAGAGTAAGTGTACCAAATTTCTCATTAAAAAATGAAAGAAAATATAGGATTTTCTTGAAAAAACCTTGGGCAGTCATTTTCAGATTGAAAAAAAAAATGGTACCCCATGTCTGCGCACTCATTCACTTTGCACACGATTCTGGGATTTTGATGAGAAAGGCTGCATTTTGAGGCCGTCACATGAAATGCCCTAAATTCATTATTTTTCCACCATTTTGAGTCAGATTTTTTAATGAATACCTGTCTATATATTGCATGTGTAAAGTTCGTGCTCGTTCCGTATCTTCTTTTACTAGAATCGCGCAGATACGCGTGTGCGCAGACAAGGGGGACTGCGCAGACTTTGGGGAACTTGCCATACTAATACCAACCAAAAAATTACTTTTTTTCTTTCCAGGGCTCTTTTTGGAGAAACTTAAAAATTTTCCAGGGCTACTTTTTCATTTTCCAGGGCTCTTTTTCCACTTTCCAGGGCTACAATTTCTACTTTCCAGGGCTACAATTTCTGGAGCTATTTCGCGGCTTTTTTGCGTTTGTGTGTGTGTGTGTGTATATATATACACGGTAGCTAGCATATACCAGGGAAGTATAACACTTCCCTGGTTTGACCTTCGCATTGTTTCTTCGAAGTGATTGTTTATGATTTTAGTGTTGTGATGATAGATGGATTTTGATGCTTGAACGATATCTGAGTTGATTCATGGACCTAATACAGACCTATTCAGATTAAATCATGGAGGTAGAACCTCCATGAATTAATCCAAGTTTGAATGTTTGATACTTGGTTGACGTGAGCTTTGCGTGTTTACTATTTAGTGTTATAGCCCATTTGTCAAATTAATCTAGAAAGATCTGTATTCGTGTCTAAAGACAATGTAAAAGAAAAAGAAAGTTCTGAATTTGTACAATTCTGAGGTAATTTATTTTATCATACAATATAGGTACCTGCAAATGTTATGAAGTTGAACAAATATCCTACGTACATATTTGACTGAAAGTTATTTAAATGACACTTTTTAAAAAAGACTTAAAATTATTCATACAAAATAATGATATAAGTCATAAAGGTCATTGAATTGTTAAGCGTTCGTATCAGTTACACAGATTCATGACAAAAAGGCCTACCAGAACGTAAACTGGCAATTTCCATCATCCATCATGAATGCCTAGCCTTGCACAGCCTCTAATTGAAATGAACTTATCCACGTCTTTGCAAATTTTACCTGACCTAATTTCTCCACACAGTGAGAGAGGCCATGTGGCAGCCAAACCAAAACAGAATGAAAAGGGCGGCAATCTCGTACCCCCCCCCACCACCACCACAAGAATATCAGATTTCCAAACATGTGCTTCTCAAGATTGTGCAATACATGACGGAGACAAAGAAAGTTATGTAAACAAATTGCCGAGGGTTGATGTCCCTGAATTAAGGGGCTAGTCTACGTTTTCAGTCACTTAAGAAAATGGCGAACTGGCCAAAGGTGAAATACATCATTGAAAAAAAAATGAATGTTTGGATTAAAATAACGAAGATTAAATGAAATATGACTGAAAAATATCCATAGTTGAATCTCTACTTTTATTACTGACAGAACAATAACATCATTTTTTTATTAACTTCTTGCCAATATTCCAATAAGGCAAGACTCCCATTTAAGACTAGAATGAAAGAAAAAAAAATCAAAGCATGATTTTTTTTAAAGGGATAGACGAGACTCTTGTTTTGAACAGAGATATAAAAATATTTAAAAACAAACAAGAGGTGATAAACACTTCATTAAAATTATAATGAAGTTCGTAGTGAATTACAACTTGTAAAAGGAGAAATTAACAAGAATAATAGGGAAATAAAGTTTGGAAGAAAAGAAGGAATGAGGAGAGACAAGCTTTGGGGGGAAGGATCAAGATGGGTGGCTGCAGCTCGACATGGGGCTAGATAAATGGGAGGGGGGGGGAGCAATCATCTATCAAGTCGCCCAAAATCTTACACCTTCACCAAACTTCTCACACAATCCACACACAAATCCCAGTTCATGATACAATCACAAGTGTCGCTCAACACATGCGCACGTGGTCTCTGCTGGCATTTTACAGTCACACACACAGAAATACACACTACACACAATGCACACGATGCATCCCCATACCACATGCAGTCACACTGAGCCTAAAGCACACAAGCAGAGAAACGTTCTGCTCGAAGTATATGACTCCTCGGCTCCAAATTCTACATTTATTTTATCTCAGTGCTTGGAGTCGGCGCTGGGGCCGATTTTCGTCCATGAATGAGAGAGCATGGCAAAGACTTGAGTCCCTTTATCTCAGAACCGCCGCCGCTTGGTACTCGAGTCTCCAGAGATCAGGGTCGACTCCCCGACTCTGGCATAGAGAATCGGGTAGACTCGATTACCCGGCGCTGGCTCCCAAGCCTAGTTGACGGGGGCGATTATGAGTTTTGCAGTCGCCCTTGTGTGAATGTTTTTAGCCCTTTTCCGGGGCTCTTTTTGGACTTTCCGGGGCGAATTCGCCCGCCGCCCCCGTGTAATTTTTTGGTTGACTAATACTAACCTCGCAATACGTGTGAGTGGTTTAAGGGGTGCATTTTCAGAATATTATTATTAAAATACGTGTTTAGGTAACCCAGGGAGCTCCGGCCCGCCCCGCTGCGCGGGCCGGAGCTCCCTGGGTCAGTGTTTAGGGTGCTTTTCGAGACCCCTTGGTCGCGCATGGTATCCATTCGTCAATGGAAGTGGCCCCCCCCCCCCCCCCCCGGTATAGCCACTCGTAATACATGTATGGACCTCATAGGCGACATCAGTAGTATTTTTGGTTAGAAATCTCTGAGAACAGGATATTTCTATATTATATCACAAGTACAAGCTATATTCCTTTCTCTTATTTAAATTATAATTTTATAGTGTAAATGCATCGTTAGCAACAACAAAAAAATGAAA
This sequence comes from Lytechinus pictus, assembly GCF_037042905.1. Lineage (NCBI taxonomy): Eukaryota > Metazoa > Echinodermata > Echinoidea > Temnopleuroida > Toxopneustidae > Lytechinus > Lytechinus pictus. The sequence goes on along the minus strand of NC_087247.1, from coordinate 15,438,120 downwards.
GAAATGAAGGGGAATAACTTACATTTTCACGGCTTTTTCCTGATTTTCTGGGCAGTTCTTCACTTCTGACTCGCGATCGAAGCTGATATGAAGATCACGTGATTCGCGTTCTCGTCAGCTGATCGGTTGGTTATTCTTTTCGTCAGACGTTAATAATATATATTTTATAATGCTAGCATTCATCGCTAATTTAGGTGAAAGAGATTGAAGTTAAACAGCGCCAGGTCGGAATCATAATTATTTTGGAAGAGTGTATTTATACACTCGATCTCATACCTGACGTAGACGGCGCTATTCAACAAATGCACAATCTTCAATATAAAAAATAAAACAGAAAGAACGCCTTGAATACAGGCCAAAATGCCTAACGAATTCTCCGCGGCATTAACAACTATCGTAAAGGGCGCTCCATTTATTAATAAAGATGGACGTATAGCTGTCTATGGCGACAAAATTTGCCGCAAATATTTACGAAGAATTGTGAGAAATGGTCTGAAAATGCAACAAAAGAACCGGTGAGTATCGATTAAACATTATCAATTTATTTAATAGAACATATTTTATGACTACAGTTTAACAATTTCTAGATAATATTGCTTAGTTCTAAGCTAGGGCGGCCCAAATCAATGCGCGTGAGTGTCATAATTTATTTTCCTAGAATATTTCTACTTTTTTTTCTGCAGAATATCGCTTGAAGTTGAAGGGGAACTCTTGGCTGAAAATATATATACATCTAAATTCAATTTATTCAAATTCCATTCAATAAAAATACAAGATACAATATCAGATCACCAGTTTATTAACACGGGAAAGTATTGGGGTGTCGCCTAGACTGGCTAGAGTGGGTATAGCAAACCTCGCAATACATGCAATACGTGTGAGTGGAAACTAGGCCTAGCTAGATACTGCAGTACGGTACACCCATTTCAGTAATGTGGGGCAATACTAAATATCAATTCCCAAGCCCAGCTCAACGGGAAGTTTCTCTACGAAAATAAACAATTTAAAATATCTTAACAAATCTAAAACATGTCTAAATATTATTCAACTAAGTTTAAGAGAGAGATTTACCTTATTTCTCGGTTTTGCGTGCGATATTTTAACGAATTCGAAGTTTGTCGAACAAAAATCTCTGGACTGCTATTGTCCGTCTGTACTGTAGCTGTGCGCAGCTGCTGATTATGTAAATGCGACAATACTAGGACTTAATTCTCTCTCTTTCTTCATCTTCAAGGATGGTGGGGATTGGGGACAACTTAACTGCCCCCTCTGATTTCTTTAAACGTTTTTTCTAAAAAAATAAAGAGTGTGAAAAAAAAGAGGAGGAAAAGATAAAAATATGTGAGATGTATAGGCCTACTGGGTTTTATATAACTCCCGGTATGTCGATCTTTGTGCTTTATCAGGGGCGGATCCAGGATTTTCCAAAGGGGCCGGGGGCTGTTTGTACAGGAAAAATTTGACAAAAAAGCCCTCACAAGCGTGTGCATGGGGCCATGCATGGGCCACATACTGCCTGTTATTCAATTGGCAAAAAAAAAAACGAATCACCTTAGATCAGCTGCCATAAAGCCTTATACTTAATTAATTTTGATCCCCGGGCCCCGGGGATCCCCCCATAACATTCTCCTCTTTCTCTCACTCCCCTCTCTAGAACCTACCTCCATCTACTGAGCTAGCTCACCCGGGAGCTCACCCTTTTCTAGCCTCCTCGACAAACACACACTATAATGTATTACTACTGTATACCCGGGGGGGGGGGGCACTCAGTATATAACCCTCAATTGACCAGTCTTTCAAAACCATGCACCCTTATTTTTTATACCATTAACGAGTCTACACGCGGCCTGTGTCCAAAACACTTTTTTTGGTCACGCATGTGTACAACAATATATTTGACTGCCCCTCCCCCCCCCCCCCGCGGACATTACCACTAGCTGTTACCACTCAACCAGCCACATCAACACCTCCACACACACATCCTCATTGAATTTATTCAATAAAGGTAAAATACCATGTTACTGATGCATCAATCAACATAAAAAACAAATATACCTATATACAATAGATAGGAAAGCACATCGCTGCAATTAGCTCTGTATATATATATATATATATATGAATTGTGAAGAGCCTATACATTGCGAGGGAGCTTTAGAGTATATATTTGAGAGGATGCAATATATGTATATATATATTTACATGTATATATAGATATATATATACATGTATATAAATATATATATATATTTATATACATATATATAAATATATATATTTATATACATATATATACATATATATATATTTATATACATATATATATATATATACAGAGCTAGTTGCAGCGATGTGCTTTCCTATCTATTGAAATTGTTATTTGTCGATCACATGATCCCGAATTGACTAATTATTTATCTAGAAAGATTACTCATGATATATAAATATATATATATGCCTACATTCTACGTAAGGGCGAAGTCTATGAATGGGTTTATTCCGTCAAAATACACATATAGACGTAAAGACGAAGGTAGAGGGCGTTAAGGCGCATTACGAACATTGAAAGAAGACCAAAAAATTGGCCTTAAACACAGATGTAGAGAAATATATATATAGTATATACATGTATATATATATAAAAATGTGAAGAGCAAAGACCTAAACCGCATTGCATGGATGCTAAATCCCAATGCTAGTAAAGTAAGAAAGCTGGAGACGTAGCCCGGCTAATGAACCTATTAATTTTTTATGTTTTATATTACAATATCATACATCCTTCATAAAATTTGTCTGCATATGTTACATGTACATATTTTAACAAAACATCCGTTATATAATATCTTCCAAAACTAAATAGACTTCAATAACTATAATTAAGTCTTGATAATGTAGTGACCCCTTTTTTTAATGTGTATTTGTCAATATTCTCATATAAATGAATTTGTTTTTTATGCTTTGTTTACAGCCATTTTTTCTGTCCTATATCTTCAGATGTATACCTGAAGAAATGGCAAAAACCTTGTAATGAAATCTGATGAAACCCAGGCCATGCTACGTCTCCAGCTGCCTTGCTTAACAAGTATCCTCTCAAATACACACATATGCTTGTTGACTTGATAAATTCATCATTTCCTAATGAAGCCCTATGGGTGAAAATTTGATCAAAATTTCTTCCTACAGTTGTTTTATTCACCTTCTATTTGTTTATATATTACATACAGTAGCGTACGCAAGATTTTTAAAGGGGAGGGGGATCAAGCTGAATGAAATGTTGACAACCCAACCAAAAAAAAAAGGTCTTCACCACAAATTTTTGGTTGTTTCGAACCCAAAAAAAAATTGATAAGCAAAAAAGTCAACAATTTTTTTAGGAGGGGGGAGGGGGGTTTGGGTATCAATAAAATTAAAGGGGGAGGGTTTTAACACCTGTAACACCCCCCTGCATACGCCACTGTGTGTGTATATATATATATATATAATATATATATATGTATCCGTCAAGCAACGAAAATAATGAACAAAATAATCAAGGAAAAGTCAAAGAAAATTTGACTTTAACTAATTTCGATTTATTCTTCAGAAAGTGAAATTATGAAGAATTGAAATATTTATCGGCAATATTGGTCATAACATCTTAACAACAAAATCTCAACTTGCTAATATCATCAAGCAAAAGTAGAATAAAATAGCAATCCCTACCCATTTTTCTCACAAATGATAATCAATTATAAGCAATGAGATGTATAATATTCATATAAACATTGTTTGTGCATTATATATAATTTTATACAAATAAAGGCATACATTACTTACAGGGTATATATATATATATATATCATTTTATAATTCCTATAAAATTCCCACAAACAAATATGGCAGTATATTCTTAGATAAAAAAATAAATCTATGAATAATTCCCTTTCAGGAAAATTAATTTGAGGAATTAAAACAAAAGAAAGAGTGAATAGATTCTTGACAGCTCGCAAATACTAATAGCCATTTATGCATCCCTCAGTGGGCAAGCATGAGTCAAATTAAAAGCTTTGTTCTACTCTGCCTTCTAACAAGTTATTTGATATAATTATGTCTCAATCATGAAAAGGGGAACAAAGTACAAAACAAAAGCAGAAAGATATTTGTTTTCAATATTTGCAGAAGGATACCTGTGACAATCAGTACTCATTAAACCTTCTTGATTTACAAATAGATAATGAGAAAACCACTTCACGATTGACCCCTATGATATCTGGCTGTTGACCCCACAAGGCCAGCCATATCTTATGAGCCAAATCTGTGGCTATATCACATAGATCGTCAAAATTACCCTTTTTTGTCCTGAAATAAATCACTATGATGATGATCACAACCTTATACCTATGAGGTGCAGGTAATTGATTCTCTGACTTGAAAAAAATAAATAGATTTGACAGAATACTTCAACTTGGCTCATAAAGGAGTGAATGAGAAACAATGAGCAATGGATGGTATCCTTGCTTTTGTCGTGTATGCGGGACCGTTGGCTATTTAGTTGGGAGCATAAACATGCATAAGGATGAAATCTGAAGAAAGTTAAGGTATAATAGTTGATGTTTTAACTTAAAGTCTTGAAGTCAGTCTATCAGAATGAGTGTGGGTCTACTATATACACTCTATATCTAATTACCAAGAAGTCTTATTTATACCCAGGCTTAGTTTTGGGGTGTAACAAATTAAGGTGAGAGTGATCTTAACTTGCTCTGATTGGTCTATAGGTAACTATCAAACTTTCTCTGTTATTAGGGTGTGGTGATGCTCTGTGCACTGTCTGGGGCTGGTATTACGAGTCATACTTCTTATAACTTTTATTTGAAGTTAGCTGACGTCATTGAGGGTTGGTCTTTCATGGTCAGGGTTTAGGAGTTACATGGTATTGGGGGTTTTGGAATTCTAAAATGATATTGGGGAGTTTGTAAACAAGTGAAGACAAATGACTAAAAGTACAACAGGAAGTTAAACTACATACTACATAACACTTTTACAGATCCCATCTTTCAAAATATTAGTGACAATAGGTGATCGAGCATTTGTTTGTATTGCCCCAAAACTCTGGAATAGTTTACTCCTGGAAGTCAGGAAAGCACCATCTGTAAACAACTTCAAGTCAAAACTCAAAATGAATCTCATCTCAAAACAAATTTCATTAATAACAAGCATATATACAAAGGTAGTATATACAAAGGTCTTATAGACAAAGGTAGTTTCTGTGCTCTATAAAGTTATATTATCATCTGTCTACATTCTGATCACATTTAAGGATAATAGGTCATAGATGTAAAAAAAAAGTTCTGATCATAAATGAGCAACTTGATGCATTGATGATATTCTGATCTCATATAGCACAATAGTCTCAATTATAAAATGAGCTCCCATTGGCTGATGAAATCACATTTATGTAGCCTTGCAATCCTTCACAAATATTTGAAAGAAATTCAAATATTGCCAATGATTCAGGAATGAAGAAAAGAAAGACATTTTCGAAATAAAGAATTAAATTTCCCTCATAAAAAACATGTATTGCATATCAATGTGCCTTTGGAGTTGGGACACATGTGTTAAGACAGTTTTCAAATATACACTTTCAATTCATCAATCTGAGACTTAAAAATTCTGACATCACTAGTATATTAAACATAGAGCAATATGCCAAATGCAGAGAGAAATAATTTTCTTTTAGAAACAATCAACCAAATGGTAAACTATATGGATTGACAAGTGATTTGAATCCAGAGCTGATATCAAATTACATATTTGCACTCAAATGTATATTTAACCTTCCTTTCCTTGAGATAGGCATTCCGTCCGGACCAGCAAACCATTCGCCTACACATCTGCAGACAACTTTATTTCTTACACTAAGAATAAAACACAAAGTGCACTGGTTACTGTCATCTTCCCAACATAGGACCTCAACATCGTCACCTACGTTGATCTCTCCAACATATTCCACAGAGATTCTCTTCACATCGTAGTAAGCAAAATCTTGGCAGAATTTTGTGAAGACATTACCTTGTAATGCAGCAAGGCTTGCAGCATCATAGCAATACTTATAGCATGCTGACTGATTAACGTGGCCGTTGCTATCGGTGTCACTTGGCAATGCTCTGGTGGTGCAGGTAAATGATCGTTCCTTGACCGGAGGGATCGACGGAAAGGAACATCTTTGTGGTGGCTTTGTGAGCATTGTTGCTCGGTATTTGTCAGCACTCCCAACAGGAAGCTCGACTGATCTTCGTGAATCCACACAGACTTTAACTCCTTGGCTGAAATTTTGAGCGAGCAACTTGCCCGTCTTCTGGCAGTATGTTGCTAAATCATTCCAGAATGATGTCTTTCCCACATAACAAACTTTAATTTTCATGTACCATGGAAAAAACATATCTGCTATGTCATGAAATTCTTGTGAGAACTCTGATGTTTGATAAATTAGGAAGAAGGTGGAGCTCGAATCTAGTTGAAAATCTTTCCTCAGAGTAAGATTCAATGTCGCAGCTCGACTTGACTCAAAGTGCTTTGATAATTTCCAAAGATCCACTTTATCTGTATAAGGAAACACATTGAATTTATTGATTGGACATGGCTTCACAATGAAAGGGTTTATAATTCACATGTTTTGATAACTATAATGGGCCTACCTTCCATGAGGGATTAATTTCCTTCATTTTTAAGATCTGCATCTAAAATTTTTGAAGAAAAAAATGACCTTTATAAAATTTTCCATAAATTTTCCCCAAAAAACTTAAAGGATTACATGTTCCTTTTTAAATGATAACTATTTTATGCGAGGGATTTAAAATTAAGTCTTAATTCATACATTTTCATATTACAAATATATAATCAGCATATGACAAAAATCAACTACGACGTAGTGTGGAAGAAATTTTAATTCTCTCATATTTCTATCTCTGGGCTACTCAAACCCATACAGTGATCATCCAGGATGAAAAAAAAACACAGAAACTTACGGGCTTTATTAAAATCACCATAAGAGAATCCTTCAGACGTGATAATTAAACCATCTTCATTCTCAGTGACCTTCATGATTACTGCAACCACCTCTTCTCTTTTCTCTCAATCACGTACTGTACGAACAGCATACACAAATAAACATGTAGTTTGGTGCCTTAGTTTGATAACGTTTGACCTGCACCTGTATGACAAAGAAAATTTCAAGAAACATACTGTCAAAGTAAAATAGTTAGAAAATATACATGGTGGTGATGTGAGAATAACACATGTTACATATGTGATGTTCACCACATTCAGCAGCCTACTCCCTAGTGTCATTAATATGGATGAAGTGAAACACACATTGACAAAAAATCTCTCTGCATAAATAATTAATAATAAAAATATCATTTTTATTTCTTTTAATATAGTGCATTGCAATCATTAGACGAGGGACAAATGAGCTACAACTTGCTTTACATCTCTCCATCCAAGTAGATCTAATTACATGAATATTGACTATGTAAAAATTGAATTTTTGAGTATGTATATTAGTATTTATTAATAGCGGCGGCCGCGCGCGGGGGTTGCATTTCTTCTGCATGATGATTGATGATAATATATAATAAATAAATGGCTTGTAAAATCGCATTGTAATTGCTCGCAGTCACACACACTTACCGGCAGTTGATCGAATTAAATTATATCATCCACGTTGGCGCCTGACTTGCATGAGCTGCAGCTGATAGAATGCAAATTCCAGAATATAATGTGCTGAGTTTATAGTTGAATCAAAGGTTGAATTTACTAGTAACTTGTACGATGTTACTGTTAGTTAGATAAACAACAACGCCAACGGCACCAAACCGAACAGCTGGGGCAGCCAGTGGGCGTGTCTAGAAATTTACTTAGAATAGGAAAATCCCATGCGCTATGAAATTAAATTTTATTTTTTCTTTCATTTTAAGGATGCAAATACATTCAATTCATTATTTGGAATTAAAACTTTAATTAATTAATTAATTTAATGTAGTGAGATATATACCATTACCATACATTACAACAGCTTTAGTGAGTATAGAAAATAAATTCGCTGTAGATTATAAAAGACTGAAGAAAGACTCTATGTCCGTGATCGCATGCGCTTATGCATACCGGTACGTACATGTCGAGTTAAGTTTTCGCTCATTTTTATACTTTATAGCTGAGGTCGTCATCCATCGACGGATATTTTGACATCGACATATTAAATCATGGACATAACTTTTTTAGGAACAGCATCCGCTCATCCATCACCTACTCGGGGAGTGTCAGGCACGGTGGTAAAGAGTGGTAAGACGTAAAAAAAAGACTTATGGTTATGTAGCTGCAGCTCTGGTCCAACAGTCATCCACCATTCTCTTTCTTTCCTAGTGCTCTTTCGCAGCCCAAGGAAACACTCTGACAGGGCGGCGCGGCTTGTGCTAGCTGAGCATGCCCGGCACTGATGCGTAAGCGCACTAGCGCCCAACTTAGTTTATGTTGATTTAACCCAGGGGCCCGTTTCTCAACACCTGTACCTGGACAAGTTAGTAACTTAGTCGTATCTTTATCCACCAACCACGGAGATAGTTCCAATCTTACTAAACCTGTTTCTCGAAAGGCTTCCTAACTAGAATACCTTGATATTGATACTATCGGTAAAAAGAGCAGACGAGACGTAGCCTTAAGTCACAAAATAGCATATGTTTCAAAAAGAAAAATTATGACAAAATTGCAAATATTGTGATGAATTGGGAAATACATCTTTTCAAAATAATACTAATTATTACTAAATAGCACATGTAAATTATGCATCATACATACTTAGACCATGAAGATTGGAGCATTCAATTACTGAGAAAATTAAATTATGAATAAATCATTTCATAACTAGAAAATCACATGTGGACGTTGAGATGGGTACCCCTGGGACATCAAATTTTAATAGTTTAAGAAAGTAAACCATAACGGTTTTCTTTGTAAAATGTAAAATTATACGCCCTTCTACGATTCCAAACATCAAAATATAGTTTAACAAAAACAAAATTGAATATTTGAAACTGAAACATACGATTTGACAAATTCTATGCGTAAATTAGAGATAGAATTTATCCAAATGTTAATAGGGGTCTGAAAACGACAAATACGAGTCCAGTTATGGATGGCCTGAGGTGGTAGAAATAAAAATCTTTATCGATTAAATCATTTTACTATTTCAAACTGAATGGTTTGTGGCGTTTTACCAACATTTTTATAGTTCCTTTTTATTAGAATTATCATTGAATGCATTATCCCACTTGTTTTGTGATGTAATTTCAACCTATATGATTGATTACATAAGATTATTATTTTCAAATATCTAGGCACTTTTGATTGTCATAGTCTACCCATGTGATGGGACTACATCATTAAGAAAGAAGTTATGACAGGTTCGGGGGTGTCATAAATATTTAGTGAGGTTGTTGTACCCGATTTTGGTAAAGAGGGCTTTGTGAAACGGTTAGCGGACAAGTAGCTCACTATCTCCGATTTAGTCAAGAAGTTAGACTTATGACGGTGTTGAGAAACGGGCCCCAGGAGGAAGGGGGCCGGAGCTCTCTGTTAATGTTAATGGTGTGGGCATCAAAAGACAAAGTCAAAACCAAGGTTAAATTTTTAGAATGTCATCACAACTTGAAAGTATAGGGAGCGTTTCATGAAAGGACTTGTTTGACGTTTTATGTGACCACAGACCTAGTCTTGAGGATTCCATGATGATGTCTTTTACTACTACTAGTTTAGTTTAGTTTACTCCAACGATGTTGTATTGTAGGACTAAGCCTGTTCATCGATCAAAGTAGAATGTCTATTGCTGCTCTCCTTCAGACAAAATTAGCTGTGCTACTTATGTTGGCAGGGAGGGGTGGCAGGGGTATCGTAGACAGCAAAAAAATTCCATGAGAACACACGAGAATCGAAAATCACTCAAAATCATAGGCAATCTTCTCTTTTTAAAAAAAAATTGACATATACTTCTTCATCATTGGAGTCTTGAACCGCCGTCCATATATGCATAAGACTAGAGACTGACCAAAACAAAGATGGATTTCCCTAGGAAATCCATCTTTTTTATAAAAAAATCACGTAATTGGTCTTGATTTAATTATCTCTACACCTACCTACGCCTAATGCATAGGAAGGTTTAAAATAATAGTCAATTAAAATGTAAAAAATAAAGGTTTCTTACCAGACCGATGTTGTGTAGATCCCTCGATCCAAATGTACACAACGCAAGTACAATAGGGTCGACCCTTGAACCGCTTACGTAGGACGTACATCCGGTTAGCGATGCCGTTTTGAAGAACAATTTATAGATAAAAATTATTATTTCACACTTATAAGTCGATTAGGAAAATCCATATTTTGTATTGCATGTTCCAACATCTTCCATTAGAGCTTGACTTGTACAATTACATTTAGCCAAATCTGCATTGACATTTTTTGTCTTATATTATTGGGCCCAAAAATTTAATCTTTTACTGATGAAACTCAAGTGAAAGGTACAACTTTCCAGTTGTCATATACGGTAGTTAATGATCAGGAAATGGAAAAGTATATTATTATTATCATTTTAGATGGAGAGGCATGGCTTGTAGATTGTGGTGAAGGCACCCAGATTCAGTTAATGAAAAGCTCAGTCAAGCCTGGTCGCATCACCAAGATTTTCATCACGCATCTCCATGGTGACCACTCGTTTGGATTGCCGGGTCTATTATGCACCCTCAACACAGCTTTCCATGATCCGGACAGAGAGGGCAGTATTATGGAGATATATGGTCCTCAGGTATGTTTGTTTTAGAAACCTTGTTTTCAACATATATGTGCAGAACCGGAACAGAATATTTTTGCTTTCCAAATTTGTTTAGCATGTTAGGTCAAAAGAAAAAAGCTAATCTGTACAGTAAAAATCTGCTACACAAAAACTTTAATGTAGCAGTGTTTGGAAAATTTGGAATAAATTGTGTAGTGATACAAGGAAACTTATTCCCTGCAGAATCATTGTTTCTGTTGTTCATTCAAATTTGGGGTAGAATTCTGAAAAAGTTCTCATCTCTGTTCTTATCTTATCTCACTGAGATAGGAAGACAGATTTAATTGGTATTCTGAAAATCTTCTCAACGTGTTCTTATCTCTGTAAGGACTGCCCCCTTTCTCATCTTCAACACACCCTTTTTTTAGATATTGCCAATCAAAATGCACTTTATACTGGCAGTTTAACCAGTAAGAGCTTTCCTTATATCAAGAAAATATTATGCCCACTTCTTCTTCTTCTTCTCTATAAGTACAGGCCACCGTCTGGCGTATTGTCGTACTGTATTGTCGCACTGCACGTACACTAAGTAATGGCTTATGTTGGTATATGCACAAGTTATAAGGTTATGTGCTCAGCATAGGTTGTAAAGAGAGAAATGATAGGAGAGAGACAAAGAATATTTTCAGAATACCAATTTGAGATTGTGACGTAGATATGAACATTTTCAGAATACCGCCCTTGGTGTTAAGATAGTGCTTGTATTTATGGGAGTACCAACAGTTGCCATAATGCTGATAAGACCAGTGATACGATACTTTAGTTTCAAGTACTGTATTCGGAATGATGGTGTTGCTGGCTTGCCATAGTTGAGATTGATTGGATCAATTGCAACTCATTGTACATCCCTGAGCTTTCAATGTCACTTGTATTGATACTATGAAACTGTAATGTAGCCTACTATTTCAGCATGCTTTTTATATTTGGGACCGTATATCTCAGAATTTCAAGTTAAGTGTTGATGTTGATAACCTGAAACCTAGCCTTTACCACTCACAGCCTAGCAAAATGATAGATAAACATGATCAAAGGTAAAACTAGCTCGGAACTGTATTGTTAGGCTCAGAATGCCTCAACTAGCCATGTGACTGTAAAAAATATTGGGTTTTCTACACGTAACACTAGGTTGCTAGGCTGTATCTGAGCTCATAATAAGAGTATCATAAATGAGAATAGCATAGTATATTCACCAAAATGTTGCTTTTGATATTTTTGTCTGGCTTCTTGTTTGCTCTATTGAAGGGTTTAAGAAAGTATGTCCGTGTGAGCTTGGAACTGTCAAGATCAGAGATGTCATACTCCTATGTGGTACATGAGCTTCAGGTTCCAGATACTGACCATCCCCACGACTGGAAGGTTTGTAAAACTCCTACACTATGATTTTACATAAGAGGCAAGGTCAGTTGTCATTAAAATTGTTAGAGAAAGGGACAATTGGCATCAAGTCAATCGGAAATAGTCTCATTTTGTCTAACTTCCATGAAAGATCTATGAAAGAGATAATCTGAGTTTTCATTTGATTTCTGTTGACTTTATTTAAATTCAGATTCAAAGTCACTTGCATATTTATTTCTGTAATGCTATGTGTCATTAACACATATATATTAAGGGCTTAATATGTATATTTTCCAAAGATTGCAAAAATATAATATAAGTGCATTTGGTGAATATCTTTCCTACATTTACTAATAATAATAGGCATTTATATAGCGCTATCTATCTAGAAATGTTCTATTCCGAGGCGCGTTGTTATCATTATTACCCCGGCTTTAGCTCGAGCTGCCTTTCAGCGCTCATGCATTCAAGGAATTAATCCTGCCTATTTAGTGGGGGGGGGGGGGTTGTATTAAAGGAATACAGAAGTTGTTTTTATCTTCACACCCCCTTTTTTTTTTTCATAAACTTGAAACTGCTGAATTTGTTAAGGTTTATTTTCTATTTATTTTAATCCAATATAGTCTTGGAAGCCATCGCATGAGGCAGAGGGTTCATTGCATCCGAATGAAAAGGCAGGAAGAAATATCACTATGAATGCTGATGGCATTTACAATCTGTAGGTAAACCAAAATGAGTACAATTATTCAAGACACAGAGAGAGAGAGAGAGAGGGGGGGGGAGGAGTCAGTGGAAATGAGATGGAAGGTTGGGGTAGATATAGACAGAAGGAGAAAGAAGAAGTTACATTGCACTGCTAAGCAAAATTGCAGAGAGTCAGACAGTAAGAAAGGAGACGGAGGATGAAATGTTGATAATTACATTTACATGCAAGCTTAAAATTGATCCACATCCTTTCATGATAGTAGTATTCTCTATTTTGAATTTATGCATTGATCTCTCTCTCTCTCTCTCTCTTTCTCTCAAACATACACATGTGCACATCTCACACACACCCACCCATACCATACACATGCATTCACACCCTCAACTTAACTCGCACTAATAGTACATATCCCTGCAATCCTCAGGGTCAGAGTGTTCCAACCACGGTACTGTTAGAGAATATTAAACGCCCTCACCCCAAAATAGTATCTAAGATCATATGAAATGGCTATAAATTATGATTATAAAACGTTAGTTTTCGAGTTCATTTTAAAAATTTTTACCCACTATGGGATAGTGCTATCCCTGAGTCTGTTCTGAAATTCATTGCGGAACTTGGGGTATCTTTCTTATTCTAGTAGAGAAAGCAGTTTCCAGTGCCTGTGGTGTCAAGTGGTGACATGGTCCTGTTGACTTATTCAGTTTCTTATTCAGCAAATTGTAGACATATCATTTCCTGTCGTTCAGCACGGGTGCTCATATTCAACAAACCGAGGGCATCATCGTAATAAGAGAATTCACATCTGAGGATGATTTTGATTGCCTTTTTTGGATGTTCTCAAAGTTTTTGGACATGATCCTTGGTAAGTCCTGGATTCGAAACTGGGACTGCGTATTCAACTGTTGGTCTGATGTAACAGTTGTAGACTGTCAAAAGATCATGGGTGGGGACATTGTGGTGTTTCAGTAGACGAAGCAGTGCAAGTTTCCATATGCTTTCGTCAATTTTTTTTCACACTATGTCGTGTTTCCATATGTTGGACCACTTCCTTGCCACCATCTAGATACACATGGTGACATGGCAATGTACACATTATTATAACTCGGTTAGGGACATAGTTCTTGAAATATGATTGTTTCATTTTAACAGTGGGGAAATGTTACCTCCAATTTTGACTTTTGATTTGATATTTTTGGTTTGCAGACATGAAGATGATCATCATATCATACGTGCTGCCCCTCTGACTCACCGGGTTCCTTGCTTTGGATATGTGTTTCTGGAGAAGCCTCAACCAGGCAGGTAATAGGACTATTAAAGCGATGGAGTGGAATCTTTAAAGTCGGGTTGACGGCAAAATGCAAATACCGTCAGTTTGTTCATATCATTGAACTTTAATAAATAATTCTTATCTAAACTCTGCAGAACTTTTCTCTATTTCAAATATGATTTGCTAACCTCAACCCATTAAGCCTTATTCCCATGATAACTGATAACTTAGGCTAGGTTTTTTTGTGTGTGTATTACACTAAAACCAAATTGTGTTTATTTGGTTAACAGTGCTTTGAAACAGAAAAGTTTTCAGTCAGGCTGACTACAAAATGCCATCAATATGATCATGTCGATGTAGTTTTTGTGTTTCCAATGAAATTATATCATCAGAGGTGAGGAGAGGGGGGGGGGTGAAATCTGCCCCATTGTAGTGCAATATTTCTACAATGCATGGGGGAGTATGTCTTAAACTTCTTCTTAAAAGTCTTGCACATCTTTTGAGACCATATTTAGCATTTGTAGTAAAATGACTGATCCAACGGTTCTATCTATGCCCTAGGTTAGATGCTGAGATGCTCCGGAGTAGGGGGATCCCCCCAGGTCCACTGTATGCCAGAGTCAAAGCAGGTCAAGAGATAGAAGCTCCTGATGGCTCAGTCATCAAACCACAAGATGTGGTAGGACCAACAAGACCAGGAAGAAAGATAGGTATGATTTGCTCTTTTTACAGGACTTGGATTAACCCAAGAAAATGATGGGGAGGAGTGCTTTGGCCCCCTAAAGGTGCACGACCAAGAAAAAAAAGATGAAAAGGAGAAGAAAAAATGAACAAGGGTGAAATGTGATATTGTTTGTTGAATATGTCAAAATCTATCACAAAATAGATTTACATTTAAAAAAAGCTGAATATTTTGGTTGCTAGACTTTTAAAGAAATTGTCCCACATTTGCCATGTTATGATCATTTTAACTGCCTTGTTGCCATCGAAATTCCCTGATTACCGACAGTGGTTCTAAGGCTTAACAAGTGGAATGCCTCTGGCAGTCTCGCCTGCATTAAGCAATGCAACATAGCAGCAGTGCTGACATGGAAAACAGCCAAGATGAATAATTCACAAAGAATACCATTCATATAATAATAAAGTCCTAAGTTCATTGACCCTAAATGACATTTGACCTTGATCATGTGACCTGATGCATGTCAAAAGTGATCAAAGAAACTTCGTTACCCTCATGTCCAAGTTTCATGAACTAGGGGGCCGTTTCATAAAGCTGTTCGTAAGTTAAGAGCGACTTTAAGAACGACTGGTGAACCTTTCTTACGCGCGTAACCATTGTTAATGAATATACCATTTTCCCTCGCATTTTCCACAAGAAAGGATCACCAGTCTTTCTTTAGTCGCTCTTAACTTACGAACAGCTTTATGAAACACCCACTAGGTCCATATACTTTCTAAGTTATGACATTTCAAAAACTTTACCTTGGTTAGATTTTGATGTTGATATCGCAAAATATGGTAAAAAATTCATTGACTTTAAATGACCTTTGACCTTATTCATGTGACCTGTAACTCATGCAAGATGAATGGTGATACTTGATTACCCTTGTGTTCAAGTTTCATGAACTAGATCCATATACTTTCTAAGTGATGACATTTCAAAAAGTAAACCTTGGTTATGATTTTCAAATGGAAAATAATAATCATTCACAAGGCACACCCTGTGAGTGTTCGAACTAAGCTCTTCATTGTTTTAATATATCTATTTCTATCAGAGATCTTATGCAGGGATATAGTCCAGACCGGTACTTCCGAGTCACAAGGTCGTTGGAAAAAGTCTTCTCCCAAAGGCTTTGTACATTTGATTTGGGTGAATCGTGCCAAGGTTGGGCTAAGGCTGGGAAAATTTGATCTTAAAGGACAAGTCCACCCCCAGCAAAAAGTTGACTTGAATAAAAAGAGAAAAATCCAGCAAACATAACACTGAAAATTTCATCAAAATCGGATGTAAAATAAGAAAGTTATGACATTTCAAAGTTTCATTTAATTTCACAAAATAGTTATATGCACATCCTGGTCGGTATGCAAATGAGGAGACTGATGACGTCATCCACTCACTATTTCTTTTGTATTTTATTATGTGAAATATGAAATATTCTAATTTTCTCCCCATTGTCAAGTGACGCATAGATTAATTCCTCCCTGAACTGTGGAATTAGCATTGTTTGATATTATATGGTTCAGTCAAGTTGATCCTAATTGTCAGATCTGTAAAAAATGAAATATTGTATAATTCAAACAATAAAAAACAAAAGAAAAAGTGAGTGAGGGACATCATCGACTGTCTCATTTGCATGCTACTGATATGTGAAAAATAAATGAAACTTTAAAATGTCATAACTTTCTTATTATACATCCGATTTTGATGAAATTTTCAGCGTTATTCTAGTTTGATTTTTTCTTTTTATTCAAATCAACTTTTTGCTGGGGTGGACTTGCCCTTTAAGGCCGGCCTCAGTTACAATCCTGATCATTTGTGACAGGGGCTAACTATAAACTGGTCTGTTGCAAGGAGAGCAGTGAATTCTAACAGCATATTAAGAAATACAGTTATATTCATCAGGTCCTTTTATATTCTTAATCATAATAGTGATCCTTGGAGACACTAAGGAATCCTCAAGAATCGTTCCCATTGCCATGAATGCAGATGTCCTGGTTCATGAGGCTACTGTAGCGGACGAACTTCATGATATATGCATTGAGAGAGGACACTCCACCCCAGGTTGGTATAAGGCCCATTGCATACTTCACATTTGCTGTGGTCGTCACTCAACGGACGAGTCTACAAATTTTCCGGTGATTTGGGCCAGGGACAGGGTCAAAGGTGGCTAAGGGCTATGGTTTTCAACTTACATTTTATGATCATATTACAATTTCATATTTTGGGCCTGAAGAGGGGTCGAAGGCAAATTTTTACAGAGACTGTACAGAAATATCATAGAGAAATTGTATGATTCTTGGTGGATAAAGCAACATTGGAAAAATTAGGTGACCAGGATGTACTGCACCAGTGAGATTTTACCTGAGTCCCGTTGGATAAGAGTTACTATTATGGCAACTTTGGCATCCAATGGTAACTACCATGGTAACAATACCTAACAGCCAATCAGAATCAAGGGTTTCTGGGAAGCTACCTTTGGATGGTAATGTTACCATAATAATATCTTTTGTGTAACGGATCCCAGGAGTTGAGGGCTGGGTCAAGCTGATTACTTTTGATCCCAGGCTCAACATCACCAGTTAGTTAAGTGCTAATCTCAGCTGGTTAGATAAAACGCATGAATAATGATTATTTAAAACTCATGCATCAGAACATAGTAATCTGAGCATAACATAGTATACCATTTCAAGTGAAAAAATACCCAAAACACGCAGAAATACCCACAAGCAAAGAACCCGATACAAAAAATTGTAAATCGTGGATTATAATACATGAAATTGAAATGTACACAATTTGGTTGGAGCAAATATTCAATTTCTGTAAGAATCTTTATTTCCATTGATTGACTCTGGTACACAAATTATGAGATGGGCATAGTGCTAAATTTGATAGACTTGTTCAGTGTCCTTTTCGTAACACAAAGCGTTTATATGCTTTATAATTTATATTGCAATTAAATCAATATATTTTGTAATTCAAAACTGGTACTGGACTTCAGAAAATCAACTTGGCATAAGAACAGTGTGCGACATGGAAGTTAAAAGCCTGGTGGAATGTTACAAATCCCATTGTCAAGGTTTAGAACTCGCTAATTTGTTTTGCATGAATAAAAGAGTTACAGCTCCTCAGTAGATGTACAAAGCCACTTTTATATTTAAGGGTTATCATCTAATGATTCGAATAATGTTTGTAGCTCTAGTGTAACCAAAGCAAATTTTCAGGTTTCCCATTCTCCCAGCTAATCTCAAGTCATTGTTTCTATAATGTATAGTCTTTTATTTATTTTTTCCATTGTTTTCTTTTTCTTCTGTACAATGACAGCCATGGCTGGTCAGTTTGCTGCACAGATCCAATGCAAGCATCTAGTCATCAGTCATTTCAGCCAGAGATATTACCCATTATCACGTCAATGCAAGGTAATTATTGATATCTTAAAGTGATCATTGCACTTTGTTCTGATGAAAATAAATTATCATTTTGGCTCTTGAAAATGGGCTAAACATTAGGCTTATAGTGTAAAAATACAATCCCAAAAATTTCAAAGTTCAAAGGAATTATTTTAAAAATTTGGAGACGTAAACCAAAGTTTGCAAATAATTGGGGGTTGGTTTCAATGACTGTGTATACAGCGAATCTGTGCACCACAACACACAACCTCTGGATGAAACCAGCATGACCTACATACAGTGTGTACAAGGTACACTGAATGTACAGTGCAGCTAATAATAAAGTGTGCATAGGAGATACATACAGGGAGTCAACACAGCTAACAGACTTTTTGAATTTGGGGAAAACTGGGCATAAGCTGAATGTGTCCAATACAGACGGTGACTCAAAATCAGGCTTATAAATTGCTACTTGTGTCTCATTTAAGAGTTTTTCACCCTATATTGTGGTCTGTTTCAGGGTTTCTGAGGACAAATACAGGCACTCATACACATGTTTCATCTCAGTTTGAGAATTTTCTAAATCAGCTGCTCACAAAGTGAAACGATCCCTTCAATTCTGTGATTCACATAGAGACCACTTGGTTAAAGGAGGTAATGGGCTAACCTGTTGACTACTGAATTCTGTTATTCCATAGGCTTGGTACCGGGACCACCCTGTTCCAACAGTCTTATTCAGTTCTTATTTCCCATCTAGGCTGTATAGGGATAATCATACCAAATGTTGGGAAATGTTTTTTGAAAACAAATGCTGAAAATCACCAACACGAGCAAGCATATGTGGCTATTATATTTTTCTGAAACATCAGAACCGAATAGACCCATCTGACTGAAGGCCTTGCCTGTTTTGCTAACGACGAATCAAGTCATAATTTTCTTAGACATATCTGTACTCAGCCAATCAGATTCAGGTATTTTAGTGGCAATTCCAGATGGCAAAATCAATATGAGGATGGAAGACTCCTGAAATATGCAAGGGGAGTGACCACAAAACTTTAAGTTTTTATATTTTGGTTTTCTATCTTGCTCTGATGATGTGTCTGGAATACTCACCAGTAGAACTGGGTTGGTGATTTGTACAGTCTCTTTTTATGATTTTATTATTTCTCTCATATTTTTTCTGTGTTTGCAATAGGAAGGGGATGAGACTGTTCAGAAACTTCTTGATCAGACAAGAGCAACATTTCCAGGAGGGAAGGTGACTGCAGCAGAGGACTTCATGACCATCTCTGTCCCTGCCAGAAAGTGACTGCAGCAAAGTACTTAATGACCATCTCTGTCTCTGACAGGAGATGACTATAGCAGAATACTTCCCAACCATTCTGTCTCTGCCAGGAGATGAATACAGCAGAAGACTTCCTGACCGTCTCTGCCAGGAGATGACTACAGCAGACGACTTCATGGCCATTTCTGTCTCTGCCAGGAGATGACTACAGCAGCAGACTTCATGACCATTTCTGTCTCTGCCTACAGCAGAAGACTTCATGACAATTTCTGTCTCTGCCAGGAGATGACTACAGCAGAAGACTTCATGGCCATCTGTCTCTGCCAGGAGATGACTACAGCAGACGACTTCATGACCATTTCTGTCTCTGCCAGGAGAGGACTACAGCAGAAGACTTCATGGCCATCTGTCTCTGCCAGGAGATGACTACAGCAGAAGACTTCCTGACCATTTCTGTCTCTGCCAGGAGATGACTACAGCAGACGACTTCATGACCATTTCTGTCTCTGCCAGGAGAGGACTACAGCAGAAGACTTCATGGCCATCTCTGTCTCTGCCAGGAGATGACTACAGCAGAAGACTTCATGGCCATCTGTCTCTGCCAGGAGATGACTATAGCAGAAGACTTCATGGCCATTTCTGTCTCTGCCAGGAGATGACTATAGCAGAAGACTTCATCGCCATCTCTGTCTCTGCCAGGATATGACTACATCAGAAGACTTCCTGACATCTATGTCTCTGCCAGGAGATGAAAAGACTTCCTGACATCTATGTTTCTGCCAGGAGATGAAGACTTCCTGACATCTATGTCTCTGCCAGGAGATGACTATAGCAGAAGTCTTCCTAACCATTCTGTCTCTGCCAGGAGATGACTACAGGCAGAAGACTTCCTGACCATGTCTGTCTCTGCCAGGAGATGACTACAGCAGAAGTCTTCCTGATCATCTCTCCCCTATTTTTTTTCTCTCCCTCCCTCTCTTGCACTTTTTGTCTCACCTGCATAGCAGAGTGAGACTATAGGCGCCGCTTTTCCGACGGCGACGGCGGCGGCGGCGTCAACACCAAATCTTAACCTGAGGTTAAGTTTTTGAAATGACAGCATAACTTAGAAAGTATATGGACCTAGTTCATGAAACTTGGCCATAAGGTTAATCAAGTATTACTGAACATCCTGCCTGAGTTTCATGTCACATGACCAAGGTCAAAGGTCATTTAGGGTCAATGAACTTAGACCATGTTGGGGGAATCAACATCAAAATCTTAACCTAAGGTTAAGTTTTTGAAATGTCATCATAACTTAGAAAATATATGGACCTAGTTCATGAAACTTATACATAAGGTTAATCAAGTATCACTGAACATCCTGCATGAGTTTCACGTCACATGACCAAGGTCAAAGGTCATTTAGGGTCAATGAACTTTGGCCGAATTGGGGGTATCTGTTGAATTACCATCATAACTTTGAAAGTTTATGGATCTGATTCATGAAACTTGGACATAATAGTAATCAAGTATTACTGAACATCCTGTGCAAGTTTCAGGTCACATGATCAAGGTCAAAGGTCATTTAGGGTCAATGAACTTTGGCCAAATTGGGGTATTTGTTGAATTACAGCCATAAATTTGAAAGTGTGTTGGTCTAGTTCATAAAACTTGGACATAATAGTAATCAAGTATCACTGAACATCCTGTGCGAGTTTCAGGTCACATGATCAAGGTCAAAGGTCATGTAAGGTCAAAGAACTTTGGCCACGTTGGGGGTATTTGTTGAATTGCCATCATATCTCTATAAGTGTATTGGTCTAGTTCATAAAACGTGGAAATAAGAGTAACCAAGTATCACTGAACATCTTGTGCGAGTTATAGTAGTTTTCAAAATCAGCACTGCTGCTATATTGAATCGCGTGATGCAGGTGAGACGGCCAGAGGCATTCCACTTGTTCATTCTTTCTATCTCTCTCGTTTTTTTTCTCTCTCTCTGTTGTTCTCCTAAAGTAACTACTCAAAATATAAAAGAAAGTATGAATTCTTCATCAATAAACTTGATTTCACAAATTTATTTCATTTGCAGATATTTTTGAAGAGTTAATTCCATTATAAGCAATGAGCAACAAGCGAAATGGGCACAAGTTATCACTTCATTTATCAATGAATGCAAAAAAAACAACTACTTTTTAATTGTATGCATGCACGAACCAACATAAAGTCTTCAATTTTTGCACAGAATAGCATGTGCTCTATCAAGATTTCTTCTTTAATTCCAAAATGCTATATATTTTTTTTCAAATTCGATTCCTTTTTTTTCCCTCTTCTAAACTGTGCTAATAAGAAAAATGTGATCAATTTCAAAATGACATGAACTAGTCCAGTAGATATGTGAAAAAGATGCTCGAATCTGGCAGAAAGTGTGAAATTTGGCATACAGGGGTATTTTTGGGCGCTGATTTCAAAAATTGCCGGCCCCAAGCGATTTGACCATCGGGTCGGCCGCCATTTTGAAATCCAAGATGGCCGCCATGATAAATCATTAAATGTAAATTTCTTGAGTTTTACATGACATGTGACACTGAAATTTGGCATATAGGGGTATTTTGAGGCACTGATTTCAAATATTGCCGGCCCCCAGCAATTTGACCATTTGGTCGGCGGCAAAATGGCCGCCATCTTGAAATCCAAGATGGCCGCCATGATATATTATTGCAATCATTTTCTCGAGTTTTATATGAACTGCGGTATTGAAATTTGGCATATAGGCTTAATTTGGGGTGCTGATTTCAAATATTGCCGGCCCCAAGCGATTTGACCATCGGGTCGGCCGCCATTTTGAAATCCAAGATGGCCGCCCTTAGAAATTATTAATGTCACTTTCTTGAGTTTTACATGACGTGTGACACTGAAATTCGGTATGTTGAGGTATTTATAGGCACTGATTTCAAATATTGCCGCCCCCCAGCAATTAGACCATTTGGTCGGTGGCTAAATGGCCGCCATTTTGAAATCCAAGATGGCCGCCATGAAAAATCACTAAATGTCATTTTCTTGAGTTTTACATGATATGTGACACTGAAATTTGGCATATAGGCTTAATTCGGGGTGCTGATTTTAAATATTACCGGCCCCAAGTGATTTGACCATCGGGTCGGCCGCCATTTTGAAATCCAAGATGGCCGCCATGAGAAATTCATTAATGTCATTTTCTTGAGTTTTACATGACGTGTGACACTGAAATTTGGCATACAGGGGTATTTTTAGGCACTGATTTCAAATATTGCCGGCCCCCAGCAATTCGACCATTTGGTCGGCGTCTAAATGGCCGCCATTTTGAAATCCAAGATGGCCACCATGAAAATCATTAAATGTCATTTTCTTGAGTTTTACATGATATGTGACACTGAAATTTGGCATATAGGGGTATTTTGAGGTACTGATTTCAAATATTGCCGGCCCCCCAGCAATTTGACCTCCAGGTCAGCGGCAAAACGGCCGCCATCTTAAAATCCAAGATGGCCACCATGAAATATCGTTGCAATAATTTTCTCGAGTTTTGTATGAGCTATGGTATTGAAATTTAGCATATACAGTGTAGGTGTAGTTTAGGGCACTTATTTCAAA
Source organism: Lytechinus pictus (assembly GCF_037042905.1). Taxonomy (NCBI): domain Eukaryota; kingdom Metazoa; phylum Echinodermata; class Echinoidea; order Temnopleuroida; family Toxopneustidae; genus Lytechinus; species Lytechinus pictus. The sequence continues at coordinate 15,414,950 of NC_087247.1, read as the reverse complement.
TAGTCTTACCACCAGGTCTGCCGCCATCTTGAAATCTAAGATGGCCGCCATGAAAATCACTAAAAATCATTTTCTTGAATTTTACATGTGCTCTGAACTTTGGCAAATAGAGTACCTATTTTTGGGTGCTGATTTCAAATATTGCCAGCCACAAGTGCTCTGACCATCAGTTCAGCGGCAAGATGGCTGCCATGAAAAACCATATCAAAATAATTTTCTTGGATTTTACATTATATATGACACCAAACTTTGGCATACAGAAGTACGTGGCACTGATTTTTGCCGGCCACCAGCAATGTAACCACCCAGTTTCGGCAAAATGACCGCCATGAATTAAAAGCAATGATAATTGTCTTGAGTTTTACATGAACTCTGGCCCTGAAAGTTGTCATATAGGCATATATTTAGGCACTGATTATTGTCAGACCCCTGTTTGGTTGCCATTTTGAAATACAAGATGGCCGCCATGAAAGATTATTTGCTCAAGTCTTACGTATTGCCTTTACACTTTGAATTTGGAGAAAAACTTGATCTTTGCATCCTTGATCAATGAAAAAAAACATATTAAATATATGCTATTTTGAATTCAAATATGGTTACCAAGTTTGAATGATGTACAACATTATAATGGTGAGTAAAACCCGTTGTATTGGCACTGAAAACAAATCCAACACAACCACATCTTTGTCCGTTGCAACTTTGGCACCCTTAATTGCTGATATAGATGTTACGTAAGTATGAAGCACCATGAATACAAAAACCAGCTAGCTTCTTCTGCAGTTCCACATTTGAAGTGGCTTTGGTTGAATAATAACCGTCCGGAACAATCATTTTCTGTTGAGAGGCTGTAAATTATTTCTTTGAGTTTTATATGATCTGCAGTATTGCACTTTGACATATATCGACATAGTGCGGGGTGCTTATTTCAAATATTGCTGGCCCTCAGCGATCTGATCCCCTGAGTCAGAAGCAAAATGTCAGCCATCTTGAAATCCAAGATGGCTGCCATTAAAAAAGATCATTAAAAAAAAATCACTTTATCTAGTATCACGTAATGTATTATTTCAACATTTGGCATCTAGGGATATTGAAATTGCCCCCAGTAATCTGTCCAATAGATATGCTGCAAAATGGCCACCATCTTGAAATCTAGAGAGGATCGACTGTCATGAAAATTCATTGAAATCATTTTCTTGGTTTTAAATAATTTGAGGCACTGCATTTTAGACATACAGGCAGGTTTTTGGCCTGCTTGTTTCAGAATATTGCTCCACTAATTGTGATATTTTATTACAAATCGACATGAAGATAAAACTGCTCCAGACTTGAAGTACTGATGGTTATATAGTGGTATGATGATGATGATGATGAATTAATATTAATGATGAATGATAATAATACATATTTTATTGTTCAAAATAGAATTCAGTAACAGAAATGCTCCGAAAATTTATTTTGCCCATACCCTGTAGATCGTGAGCCCGGCAGCAACTTAGCAGCGCCACGTCGGACGTTGCTCTATCCCTTAAAAAGGGAAGTTCACCTCGGAGAAAAGTTTGTTGTAAAAACACAAGAAAATATGATACAAAAAAGATATTGGTAAATCCATCTAAGATATCAGAATTTTAAGTTTTTGATTTGTGACGTCAAAAAACTGTACGAGCAGCTGCCCCATTATGTTGTGTGATACAAAATGCATAAATGGTTCATCATGGGTAATTTTTTTCTTTCTGGAGCGGGTGTGAAATCATTTGTTTGTTGATATACTGAGGGTTCAATAAAAAACATTTTCATTTTTTTTAGGAGGCTACATTTCATTGAGTTTTGTACTATAAGAAACATGGGGGAACTGCTTGCATCTGACGTCACAAATACACTAAATGAAATTCCAATAGCTTTTTAAATATTTGATGGAATTTCCTCAAACCTTCAATATTGTTTTCATTATTTATTATGTTATTGTTTCAATAAACTTTTTGTCAGGGTGAACTTCCCCTTTAATTCGTTGACCGCCAAACAGGGTAGAAGCAACTCCCCTCTTTTAACATCTTTTGGTCTTATGCTGTCGGAGCTTGATCTCCCGATTGTGAGGCGAACATGCTCCCATTGTCAGATTGTCGAACACACAATGGTTATCAATTGAATCGTTTCAAAGTAATTCCTGGAGATCTGTAAGATTCACTGTCAACCGCCTAGCATATAAATGATTGATAGCAATAATAAATGGATTACCATCAGTTATACCATACATGAATTTTGATTCGTGCTATCATATTGTACTTATTTTCCCCCACAATGATCAATATTTAGAACTAAGCTAGGTAATCATGTCCTTTGTGTCATGATGGGTCATATTGGAATTTAAAATGGCAGATAAAGTGTGTTATGTGCAACCAAAAAATTACACGGGGGCGGCGGGCGAATTCGCCCCGGAAAGTCCTAAAAGAGCCCCGGAAAAGGGCTAAAAACATTCACACGAGGGCGACTGCAAAACTCATAATCGCCCCCGTCAACTAGGCTTGGGAGCCAGCGCCGGGTAATCGAGTCTACCCGATTCTCAATGCCAGAGTCGGGGAGTCGACCCTGATCTCTGGAGACTCGAGTACCAAGCGGCGGCGGTTCTGAGATAAAGGGACTCTAGTCTTTGCCATGCTCTCTCATTCATGGACGAAAATCGGCCCCAGCGCCGACTCCAAGCACTGAGATAAAATAAATGTAGAATTTGGAGCCGAGGAGTCATACACCTCGAGCAGAACGTTTCTCTGCTTGTGTGCTTTAGGCTCAGTGTGACTGCATGTGGTATGGGGATGCATCGTGTGCATTGTGTGTAGTGTGTATTTCTGTGTGTGTGACTGTAAAATGCCAGTAGAGACCACGTGCGCATGTGTTGAGCGACACTTGTGATTGTATCATGAACTGGGATTTGTGTGTGGATTGTGTGAGAAGTTTGAAGGTGTAAGATTTTGGGCGACTTGATAGATGATTGCTCCCCCCCTCCCATTTATGTACACTCTCTAGCCCCATGTCGAGCTGCAGCCACCCATCTTGATCCTTCCCCCCAAAGCTTGTCTCTCCTCATTCCTTCTTTTCTTCCAAACTTTATTTCCCTATTATTCTTGTTAATTTCTCCTTTTACAAGTTGTAATTCACTACGAACTTCATTATAATTTTAATGAAGTGTTTATCACCTCTTGTTTGTTTTTAAATATTTTTATATCTCTGTTCAAAACAAGAGTCTCGTCTATCCCTTTAAAAAAAATCACGCTTTGATTTTTTTTTTCTTTCATTCAAAAATCCCATTGATAACGTTTGCTTGCTAGTCTTAAATGGGAGTCTTGCCTTATTGGAATATTGGCAAGAAGTTAATAAAAAAAATGATGTTATTGTTCTGTCAGTAATAAAAGTAGAGATTCAACTATGGATATTTTTCAGTCATATTTCATTTAATCTTCGTTATTTTAATCCAAACATTCATTTTTTTTTCAATGATGTATTTCACCTTTGGCCAGTTCGCCATTTTCTTAAGTGACTGAAAACGTAGACTAGCCCCTTAATTCAGGGACATCAACCCTCGGCAATTTGTTTACATAACTTTCTTTGTCTCCGTCATGTATTGCACAATCTTGAGAAGCACATGTTTGGAAATCTGATATTCTTGTGGTGGTGGGGGGGGGGGGGGGTACGAGATTGCCGCCCTTTTCATTCTGTTTTGGTTTGGCTGCCACATGGCCTCTCTCACTGTGTGGAGAAATTAGGTCAGGTAAAATTTGCAAAGACGTGGATAAGTTCATTTCAATTAGAGGCCGTGCAAGGCTAGGCATTCATGATGGATGATGGAAATTGCCAGTTTTGGTTCTGGTAGGCCTTTTTGTCATGAATCTGTGTAACTGATACGAACGCTTAACAATTCAATGACCTTTATGACTTATATCATTATTTTGTATGAATAATTTTAAGTCTTTTTTAAAAAGTGTCATTTAATAACTTTCAGTCAAATATGTACGAAGGATATTTGTTCAACTTCATAACATTTGCAGGTACCTATATTGTATGATAAAATAAATTACCTCAGAATTGTACAAATTCAGAACTTTCTTTTTCTTTTACATTGTCTTTAGACACGAATACAGATCTTTCTAGATTAATTTAGCAAATGGGCTATAACACTAAATAGTAAACACGCAAAGCTCACGTCAACCAAGTATCAAACATTCAAACTTGGATTAATTCATGGAGGTTCTACCTCCATGATTTAATCTGAATAGGTCTGTATTAGGTCCATGAATCAACTCAGATATCGTTCAAGCATCAAAATCAATCTATCATCACAACACTAAAATCATAAACAATCACTTGAAGAAACAATGCGAAGGTCAAATCAGGGAAGTGTTATACTTCCCTGGTATATGCTAGCTACCATGTGTATATATATACACACACACACATACACACACACACAAACGCAAAAAAGCCGCGAAATAGCTCCAGAAATTGTAGCCCTGGAAAGTGGAAAAAGAGCCCTGGAAAATGAAAAAGTAGCCCTGGAAAATTTTTAAGTTTCTCCAAAAAGAGCCCTGGAAAGAAAAAAAGTAATTTTTTGGTTGGTTATGTGTTATATGTTCATTATCTATCCATATTTGAAATTAACATACAATACAAGTTTTTGCTTCATAATACCAATTTACAGTGTCGCAGGTTATGTAGAATTCAGGAAAAAAATTTGAAAGATATTTCGTAGTAGCCATCTTAGATGTCAAAGTGGCGGTCATTTTCAGCTGAACCGGTGGATCAATCACTGGGGCAGCAATATTCTAAAACCAGCAGGCCAAAACCTGCCTGTATGTTTAAAATGCAGTGCCTCAACTTATTTAAAACTCAAGAAAATTATTTTAATGAATTTTCATGACAGTCGATCCTCTCTAGATTTCAAGATGGTGGCCATTTTGCAGTATATATATTGGACAGATTACTGGGGGGGGGGGGGGAAATTTCAATACCCCAAGATTTCAAAATAATACCTACGTTATAATTATGATACTTTATTTTTTTTTATGATTTTTTTTTTATGGCAGCCACCTTGGATTTCAAGATGGCTGCCATTTTGCAGCTGAGGTATCACGGGCCTAAACTATTTCCCATAGACTCGTGTGTTAAAGAGACGCTCTAAAAAAATAAGGATGAAATTCGAGAATTGAATGTTTACTACCTGTCCAGTGGATAGGATATATGTCTGACATTCCATATCTGACCAGAAAAGGGTACCTCGACCAGCTCATTTTAAAAATAAATCGGCATTTATGAAGACTACACCTGACAGGATCAAATTCATCACTTGAGACAGTAAAATGGCAATACTTCTCCCGCCAGTATAAAAATAGTTCCAAAGTGGCGATATTTCTTCCCAATTTGAAAAAAGGAAGTTCAGTAAAGTTACCCTCCCTAGAATCAGTGTTTGATTATCAATCATATTCATTCATTTTTGTCAATCAGCAATATCAAAATTAAAAATTGAGAATTAAATGGGTTAATTGGCTCGAATGAATATCTTTGGCCCGTATAACCCTGACTCAGGAGATCAGATCGCTGAGGGCCAGCAATATTTGAAATAAGCTCCCCACACTACTTCTATATGTCAAAGTGCAATACCGCAGATCATATAAAACTCAACGAAATAATTGCAATATTTCTAAGGCAGCCAGCTTCGAATTCAAGATGTGGGCCATTTTTCCGCCGACCAATTGTCAGATTGCTTGGAGCCAGCAATGTTTTAAATGAACTCACCTAGATACCGATATACTACAAATTTCAGGGGTACATATGTAAAATTCAAGAAAATGAGTTCAATGATTTTTCATGGCGGCCATCTTGGATTTCAAATGGCGGCTGACCCGATGTTCAAATCGCTTGAGGCCGGCAATATATGAAATCAGCACCCCGAATTAAGCCTATATGCCAAATTTCAGTGTCACATATCATGTAAAACTCAAGAAAATGACATTTAATGATTTTTCATGGCGGCCATCTTGGATTTCAAAATGGCGGCCATTTAGCCACTGACCAAGTGGTCAAATTGCTGGGGGCCGGCAATATTTGAAATCAGTGCCTAAATATACCCCAACATACCAAATTTCAGTGTCACACGTCATGTAAAACTCATGAAAATGACATTAATGATTTCAAAATGGCGGCCATCTTGGATTTCAAAATGGCGGCCGACCCGATGGTCAAATCACTTGGGGCCGGCAATATTTGAAATCAGCACCCCAAATTAAGCCTATATGCCAAATTTCAATACCGCAGTTCATATAAAACTCGAGAAAATGATTGCAATAATATATCATGGCGGCCATCTTGGATTTCAAGATAGCGGCCATTTTGCCGCCGACCAAATGGTCAAATTGCTGATGGGCGGCAATATTTGAAATCAGTGCCTCAAAATACCCCTATATGCCAAATTTCAGTGTCACATGTCATGTAAAACTCAAGAAATTGACATTTAATGATATTTCATGGCGGCCATCTTGGATTTCAAAATGGCGGCCGACCCGATGGTCAAATCGCTTGGGGCCGGCAATTTTTGAAATCAGCGCCCAAAAATACCCCTGTATGCCAAATTTCACACTTTCTGCCAGATCCGAGCATCTTGGCCATTTTTTGTCACATAACCGCTCCACTAAACTACAAAATTATTGATTTGTGCTTCATAGATGTCATGACATTTGATAACAGAGGGAGCTTGAGGAGTATTCCACAAAGAGTTGAGTGTAATTTGATAATCATTCAAGATGTCACATTGCATTTAGTATGTAAAGCATGCACTCATTAGTCAGATCACGCCCATGGGACGAGTGCTACAGCATATTCTGTCATGAGATCGTATGTTTACACACTTGGGAGTTGGGACTGACTATAAGTCACCCTTAACTCTTTGTGGAACACCTTCTTAGTGTTCACCTGGGCTCTGTAACGTCAATCTTTGCATTGATCCTAGAACATATTTTAATCATATATTGCATTGACCAAACCATACAATCAATTGTAAATATCAATCTTACGATCAATCAATAAAGCTTGAATTTGTGCAACCCAGAATGTCATTTGTGAAAGATAAACACTGGAACAAATGATGTACAGTATACACTGAGCACTCTTTGCAGTTGAATATACAGATTAAGATACGAATCTTCTTTGCAATTTGAATGAAGTTCTACCAAATAATTGATTTATTGAAATCAATATTCTGTCCACATTCGTTGGGGCCAGGGTGCAAATTGGATCTTGGTAAGAGATTCTACGACAACAGCATTCTAGATTTTAACAGTTGAGGTTTGCTACCATTTTTCATCAAAATTGAGAGTAGTTCAGGTTGAGCTTGCGTATGAATTCCTTTTGTCTTTTCATTAGAAATATAATATGGCAATGCACAAACAGGGTTGATATGGAGTAATCTCTCTTTTTTGTCAACACTATAATAATGATAATATGGTCCATTTATATAGCTACTGCGCTTGATATCATATAACCCCGGCTGTAGCTGAGCGGCCATATAGGTATAAATCCTACCAGCTACCCATTAACCTCACCTGGGTCGAGTGCAGCACAATGTGGGTAAATTTCTTGCTGACGGAAAACATGCCATGCCTGGGATTCGAACCCACGCCCCTCTGATTGAAAGACGAAAGTTGTAACCACAAGACCACAGTGCCCCCACTTTAATATTTAAGACATGTATCTTTTTATTCTGGGTAAGTTAACTGAAATCAAATCAGAGCCTTGTTGCGCAGCAAATGTTCTTGCGTAAAAATGCTAGTGCAAATTGCTCTCGGCCAAGCCAATGCCACTATTTCAATAGCTTAAAACAGTTACTTGAAGGATGGTATTAACAAGAGGCTTCTTGAAAACAAACTCTAAAGCAAACTGAGCAGTTAATGTTCCGTAATGAGCAAGACGCAAACAACTGAATAGTATCTTGTATTCTTGCCCAATAAATACTGATATGAATTTGCTTCCCTACTGTTCTTAACATTGTAATTTGTACATTGCTATTTAGCATATATAATAAAGAGTTCAGAATCTATCAGGTCATACATATATCAGGCCATATAAATCTAGTTTAATATACCAGAGAGGTGCATATCTACAAAGATATTAATGCTATGCAATACGCTATTGTCTGACAATCAAAGCGTTTTTTAAACCTTTTTTTTTTGCACAGGACTATTACAAGTACTCTTATCATGTACATGCAGTATGTTCTACTTCTGTGGAAAGTTTTCATATTGATAAATAATTGAATTCCATGCATAATAAATGACTAATTATATTAGCATTCTTTAAAATTCATTACTTAGTGCTAATTATATATGGCCTTATTTTCATGACAGCAATAATTGTGATATTGAACTTGCTGCGAATTATATTTTCTGACATTTTTCTGCATGTCTACTTAATGTTATAAAACATTGGTAAAATTCTGGCCTTTAAATAATTCTGACTATGCAACAGAAAATGGCACATTGTTATTCAGGAATGTATGTTTGAAAAGAACACATTAAACCTTTTTTTAAAATGAAATATGTTGTTTTCAGGCTTGCAAGTCTACAAAATGTATGTAAGCAAAAATGAATTAGTTGTACTTAGATAGTAGTTAAACCACATTGAAAAGAATATACAGGATAAAACCTTACAAATACAACAATAATACAGTTATTAGAATTAGAGAAACTTGTACTTTTTTTTGTCAGAATGTTCTTCTTTGCTACATGAATATGATCCATTTAAAATAGGTTAAAATATATGGCAGTGTAAGTTTATTCATTATTCAGCAATGTGAGATTTTCCAAGATTTTTTTCTTTTTATTTTCAACTCGTCTTTTTTCACCATAGACATCTGTAGCATAAAAGATACAACTTGTGCAATACATACTACCAACCACTTTCTATTAATGTATCTATGGCAATTAGATTGACTTTATTCATATCATGCATTTATAAGAATTACATTTGTTATAAAAGATGGTGTGAAGTAGAACAAAGAAGTATCGCGATCCAAGCTGAATAAAAATCTAGCTACATAAATGGATTGCAATATGTTATTTCCAAAATCAGTAAATATTAGATCACAATTTAAAATCAGGAATATATTTCCATATATGAATGAGTATAAGTGTGATGTAGGAAGTTAATGAACATTTAAATGTGCTTGTAATTTGTTTTGTAAAGCAGGAGAAGTAATAAATAATCTATTTCAAGCAAAACATTGAAGAAATTTTACTTAATCATGGTGTAGTCGTTCATTTTAAGCTTTTAAGAAAAGAATTTTTTCAATAAATACACAATATCATTAACACATATATGATAATCTAAAATTTCAATAGAATATAGGAACATGATTTTAAATTTGAAAACACAATTCTACGAGTTATTGTAATTGTTTACAAGCACGATTTCCATGAGGATGGTGCTCACAGAAGGGAAACTGTGTATTCTTTTTAGTTTGATTCAAGCACAATTTTGCAAAATGAAAAACTCAACATCCTTAAATTATACATGTTCATATAGATGACATACAGGTTAGGGAGATTGATATACATGATCACAATAACATTCTAAGCTTATCATGGCATATCATGCTTCAAAAAGTCTGCTAAAAGGTGCAAACACAGTAAAAAGTTGACAGATATCTTGTGATTATAAATAATTTAATACATCAGATAGAATCATTACTGTGATTAATTACATTAAAATAACATTTCTCTACACTGTTTCTGAGCATTTAGAAGTTAGTTTAAAATGAGATTTCATTAAAAATTTTAAAGAATACCACAATAAGCGCTGAATATGGTTGTTTTTATTTCAAAATCAAATCTTTATTGCAATTTTCCCACGATTTTCCCCTCTTGCATCTAACTCATTACAAGCTCAAACCTGCATTATCATTTTACCTTCAATGCATCTAAAGTGTGAACACAATCATAGCATTATCAAGCTTCATCTTTGATTTAATTTCTCATATTTACACAGAAGTATACATACACTTTCACATGATATATCCACAAACATTCAAAATGAAACATATTTATGTACATGAAACTCCCTTTTGAATGGCTTGAGAGAGTCACCTGAATGCCAGTCAACAATTTCATGTAAAACCTTCATGCAGCTGAAAGACCCTCATCAGTCCAGTTTTCTATTTTTTCATTTATCAATGGAAACAAGGAGTTTCTGAGTCCACTTAGCAACATAAAGTGCATTCAAGAAACGAGTAATGTTTTGTAATATGTAATGTCCAGGTAATATGTAATGTCCAGATAATGATAAGGAACACCTATGTAGTCTTTGTTGGAAATTGAAGAGAGAGAAGAGCAGTATGGTCTTAGATTTAAGTTCCACGATATATTTGGAATTCTTTGTTCCGAATCTCAGAAAAAAAAAGGAAAACGGTGGAGCATGGTTCTTCAATTTTCGACAACTTTAAGACATCCTTTGACATGAGACAATACAGTTCTCACTTGCTGAGCGAGATTCTTCGGATGTTGTTGAGCAAAAATACAAGGATAATCTAACACTCTCCAAGAGCAAGAACCTAAGACGTATCATCAAAGTCCTGGAATCCCTATTGACTCCTGTAAACTACAATGTGATGCCATGCAATCAAGAAGAAGGGAATATGAAATCCAAGAATCACCAGTGTTTATGCTGCTTAATCCTAAAAAGACAACTTGACAATGGCCAGTGTCGACTCAATGTAATATTCAACATTTTTTTCATAGTTTGGGGCTTATGTTTGAATAAATTCCACCAGGAGCCAGACCACATTAGTGGCCGAGTGCAGCACAGCATGTCACCCACAAAGACATTGTAGATATCTTGATGAATAATGAATGACCTGAATTACAAAGCCCTTGTCATCCCGTCTAAGGGATAGCAATGGTTGGAAAAACAGCTGAAATACTGATGTTGAACCCCGTGGTCCCGTAACACAAAGGTTAGTGATCGATTGTAAAATGATTTTCAAATTTGTTGTACACAGTAGTCGATGCAATCAATCGTATAAAAACGTTCTGATTGCTAAGCTTTTGTGTTACAGTCCCCTGGACATGGCTTTAAGCAAAGATTTACATGAAATTGTGACTGCATCATGATTGAAAGCAGCTGGTACTATGGTTTGTTTCATGGCTCACTAACTCTTTACAAACTCTTATCAAATGACTGCAAACATCCTATGGAGAGTCTTTCCACAGACCTTCGTATTCATCTATGAGTTGAAAGAATAAAACCCGGACGTTCATCTTACACTTTAAAAAATTACATTTGAAAAACAGTACAGGTGCATTAGAAATAATCTCAAGTTAATCTGTTGATAAACTCACAGAAATGAGATAGACAGACGTATAGATAGATAAATGTATTTTATTAAAATCATGTCTCGTAATTACAAATTTAAATGAACATAATTTCAAAATTGAGAGGATTATGGATGTGTGTGATCAAGACACCAGTAGCAACAAAACTTTTGCTACAAGAACATGGTCACGAATTGGTCGATGATCACGTACCACACCTCAGCAGATGGGAAATTCTTAAGGAAAAGTAAAGAATGCAGTTACCAGCGGACCAAGCATGGACGAGTTAATTTTTCACATCCACACTGAATTCTGTGAATGACCAGGAGAGCGCATCATGATGCACTTTGACAATAATGACGATCTTGGTGTCTTACAGTCAAGGATTTCATTAGACTGATCCATGAAAATCCTGAACAAAAAGCTTCATGAGATGCTATCCCGGAAAATGGCCCCACTGGAATTCAAACATTGCTTCAATCACTTGGCAAGTTTGGCAGAATGAATGATTTTAATTGTTTCTTAAAACGAGTTTTGATTTGAACGATGTACAAATTAATCTGTTGCCTACCGACTGACAACTGAAATTAACCAGAGAATGCAGTAGTCAATGAGTTAATGACCGAGTGAGTGGTCAAGGAGTTTACATCCGAATGGTCAATACACACACGACCTTCTGGTCTGAAACTCTGGTGCAATCCAGGTGATCGACCAGATCTGTGAATCTTGAATGGTTCCAATGTAAGATCTTCTGCAACCCTGTATGTCATTACTGAAATAACCGCCTGTTCCAATCATCAGAAGACTGGTGTGTAGCTCACCATGTCTACAGGGATTCTGTTCCACTAACCCATGAGGGATTCTTTCATTTAACACTGGAGAATGGGTTACCATTCAGGGAAGTCACAGTCATGGGATTGCAGGAGGAGTACATGAGGACTGGCTTTGATCTTAATGAATGCCATCATCTGTTCGAGGAGAGACGTGCTGGAATGTAGGCTTTTCATCAAAAATCTGTCAAGGAATAAAGAATGAAGAGAATAAAATGATTGGGGATAAGTGAATTACTATATCAATTAGGTTCATCAATTGAACTTCTGAAGAGAATATCATTTTCAAACATATATCAAATTACAGTTGGCAGTGATTGGAGAGAATTAATTTGACAAAGAAAGGAGACAGAAGAGAAGTGGAAAGGTTTTGACAGCCCTATTAAAATACCTTTGAATTAAATTTTTCCTGTAAAAGAGCACATCATTTTAGCTAGGCCAGTATATTTCTTGTGGCTCGGTTGGGTACATATATTTCTATTTAAATAATATCTGATTTCATGCCTTGTCAGATGAAATAATGTCACTAAAATATCGAGATTGCCGGGAAATTGAAATAAAGGTAATCTTTATACATTGAAATACGGTTTTTAACCTTCTGATTAGAGATATATAGTTATTAACAGAACACAACAAATGAAAAAAATTCTCTCTTCTATTTCTGTGTCTGCCATATTCAGGAATTTTTATAAATAGATATTGAGCCCCAAAACAAAATGTGGCAAATACTGATGAGTAGTCTCATAAAGCCCATTTTCAACATTTTCTGAAGTTGACCGTTTCTAAAGTGAATATCAGCTAGAAAGCTGTGTAAGCTGCATCAGTTGTATATTGAAGGTTATTAGCTTGCCATCAGTGTACACTTCATCATTCAGATCCTTATAAAGTTCAAAAGAGCGATTTAAGCAGGATGTATTCTGTAATGATACGGTCACCCCAACGAAATCAACAAAATCAACAACTGCAAACTGAATGATGGTATGTCATGTAATAGCTTTAGTCAGAGTTTCTGTTTTTCTGTTTGTGGTAACTCTCGTCATGCTCGTAGGAACTCGGCAGGACAGCATTTTGCTGGTAAACGCCAAGCTGGTATATAACCAATTACCTATGAAACATTTTACGTCTAGGTTAATCAGTCATAGTGGCTGACGTTATAGACGACAGATATCACTCTCGGGCCTTTTTATCAAAGTGGAGACAATGGCAGAGTTGGGATTAGAACTCACAACCTTGCGATTATATGATCCAATGCTCTAACCACTGGACCACACGACCCACAGAGTGACTGTGGCATTTCATTTGTACCTTGACATCTCCCCCGGTAGGCTGATGGTCTGCATTGTCCAGAGAACCAACTTTACTTTGAGCGGTTGCACTGAAATCTACTTTCTCATCAAGAATCTGCACGAGAAGGAAATAACAACAAACATGAGATGACAGGGATTGGCAAGTGATTTCAGTTGTCAACAAGGTGTGCAAGGTGTGCATGCATACTTTAAAAGAAGATTATTGTGAATGCTTTCTTGACAAGTTCATCGTGGAAAGAAGAGCTACAGGATATAGAAGATCGATGCTAAACAGGTATTATTTTGGAGAGACACTGGATGCAGAATCTTTTTAGATCACTATAAACCTGATATGAGCTTGACAGATTACTAAATGTGATGATGAGTATATGTAGGAGGAGGAAGAGAAGGATGGTGATGATGATGGTGGTGATGATGGTGGTGATGATGATGATGATGGTGAGGATGGTGATGGTGGTGGTGATGATGGTGGTGATGGTGGTGGTGATGATGATGATGATGATGATGGTGGTGGTGGTGATGATGATGGTGGTGGTAATGGTGGTGATGATGATGATAATGTCATGATGATGATGATGGTGGTGGTGATGATAATGATGATGATGACGATGATGATAATGATGGTGGTGGTGATGATGATGATGGGGATGATGATGATGATGGGTGATGACTACGATGGTGATGTTGATAATGATGATGGAGTTGGTGCATTTTTCTTGAATGTGGTATTGAGTATCATAAGGCCTTTTGCATTACAATTATAATATTTTTCACCAGGTCATTTGCAATGAAAATCTCCATATGATTCTCTTTTTGTTTGAACAAAAGTTCATTACATAATTGCCTTGGCAAGATAAATTGTACTTCTGACAAAATAAGACTTAATAGTTTTCTGCATATATAGCTGAATATCACCCAATGAATTTCAGTACACTCACCTGTACTTCACCTCCCCCTGGTTTATGACTGGCGTTGTCAAGGGAACCAACCTTACTTGATGCCTTCGATTTAAATTCAAGTTTTTCTTCTTGTATCTAAGGAAATAAATCACAAGACAACATTGACTAGTATCATTGTATAGATATTCATTTGTTTCCTCAGGAAAACATTGAGATATACATTCACGTCCAAAGGTAGAATACTGCTTTGTGACTGATGTAAACAAACCTTTCATCCCTTAACCCTTCAAATGGTAGACAAGGATATGTCTACGAAAACAGAATCAAAATAAACATCTTTCACTAAACTTGTCAAAACTCTTGTACCAAGGAGGCTTATCTTCACTCGACTGCATTTTTGGCATAGAGTTTGTTGTGGTTTGAACAAAGTTTTTCATTTTGAACTTGTCAGGGGCCCTTCCAAAAAAGGCGAGTCCATTAAACTTGAGTAATTTCAGAATTTGATTCATAAGTTTTGAAGTTTCTCAGTCAAAATCTGAATAATAATTTGAAAAGTTTCTTCCTGATTTGTGGCTTACCTTTACTTGACCCCCTCCTGGTTTATGTTCAATGTTATCCTTTGAGCCAACCTTCGATGCTGCCTTCTCCTTGAAGTCCAGTTTCTTGTTCTCAATCTTGACCTGTCCACCACCGGCCTGGTGTTTGATGTTATCCTTTGAGCCAATCTTTGAGGCTGCTTTCTCTTTGAAATCCAACTTCTTTTTTTCAATCTTTACGTTTCCTCCTCCTGGTTTATGCGTGGCATTGTTCAAGGAACCGATCTTTGAGGTCACCTTCTTGCTGAAGTCTACCTTCTTGTTTTCAATCTGTTCATATTTTTTTATTCAATGAACATGCAAAAGGAAACAATGATCAATGTGAATTCTAACTCTCTCGTTGACACCGTTACCAGTCTAGACTGGTATTTTGGGATATAAGCACTGACAATTTTAGGGGTTACATTAAAAATATGATACAAAAATAACTTTGAGTGCCCATATCAACTAGCAATTCATAAAAATATTAATATTGATCAATATTTTCTTTCCAAAACTATAGTAGTTTGTTATAAGTCTTTTTGACAGTATAATACATTCTCTTTCTGGTTTCTCGCTTCACTCAGCAAAAGCTTTATGAATTGCATTACACAAATTCAATTTACACAACACAAAAGCGCTTTGTTTCTTAATAATCCCTAATAGGAATTGCAAATTTGAAAGATTGGAAATATTCTAGGAAACACCAAAACTTAAGAATAATATCTGTGAATTAGTATATTCTTTTTGTGCACCAGTTTTGAAAAATGGAGAAACTTTAAATGTCTTGAAATGAATAAAAATCAAAATGGTGGGTATCTATAACTGCTGCAAGTCCTGTGAAAACTGCAGCTGGAAAATAAATTCAAAATTTATCTATATGAGTGAAAGAAGAAACGGTGGAACTTTGTTGCATTTCTTGAATGGGAAAAGAAACAAAAGGTTTGAAAGTTTAGTTGTTGATCAAGACGTAACTACCTTTACTTTTCCTCCTCCTGGGGAATGCGTTGCATTGTCAAGCGACCCTATTTTGCTTTTCACCGTCTTTGAGTAGTCCGTGGATTGATTCAGAATCTAAAATTAAATTGAATAAACAAATGCAGGGTAATCTTGATTAAGATTGAAAACATTTTAGAAATGAAACAAGCTGTGAATATAAAAGAAAGGGGGAGGAAAGGAAAGTACACCTTGTCATTTGAGGATAATGAAGTATTCAACAATGAAAATCATCTCTTTCATTTATCTTTTTTTAGAGGAATTTCATTTTTCTTTGATCCTTCTCAGATGAGTTTGATCTGTGAAAGATTTCCTTTGGCCCATTTTCTCCTTTCATTCTTAATTTGTCCATTTACTGATACCGTTCAAGAATGAACCCCCTCCCTGCCCGTCAATCAAGAATTTTTTTTTTTAAAGTATAAATTTGTAGAAGCTGTCACTGTTAGATCAATTCATGCATCCTCTTAGAAATATATACCAAGTAAAAGGTAGAAGGAAAGAAAACAAAAGTGTCGCAACTACAAAATGAGTCAAATCTAGAGAATGGGAGCAATTAAAGCATTCATCGGTGTGTTGCTGGATGTAAGAAATACCTTCACATTTCCTCCACCAGGCGTGTGTGTTGCATTATCAAGAGATCCTACTTTACTTTTAGCCGACTTTGAGAAGTCTGACGACTGATTCAAAATCTGGAATCACGAAGAATGACAAATTAAAGGAAAAAAGAAAATAAGAAATGAACAAAACTCGGAAAAATGTTTTCAGGGAACCATAAGGGATGAAAACGGATAATTTAGACCGAGGATAATAACAGAATTGGACAATGACGTCTATGTCTTTCCCCAGCATGAATTGATTGAAATGATTTCCACAGTAAATAAAAAATCCATCGAGAACTTTCACACATTTGATTGATTAAAACTTTGCAAAAAAGACAATTCCTGTCAAATCTTATTTTTGTGCAAGTGAACCGATGGGAAAGGAAACTGTCATTGCCAAATCTAGTTGTGCGTCCTCTTCGTTTTAAATTTGAATGAAGGAAAAAAGGGTAAAAATATACAAATAGAACAAACATGAAAGAAATTATGGTTTGGTCGATAATTTTAGGCCAAAATCACACCAACCATATTATTGTACTATCTGATCTTGAAATATAAATTACAGTTGAAGTCACAGTATTCTCAATCTTGGTTCATTAATTGCTTTGAATTTTCATTTCCTTGATCATATGACTATTCAGATCCTTAAATAATCAATATATATGTACATCTTTCCATGTTTGCATAAATCATTATTGTAAATTTTCCTCAAGTCAGATAGTAGTCAAATATCATTTTATGCATTGGGCTTGAGAAAAAGAGAGAGAAATTGAATAGTGTTTGTTGAGTCGTCGGATGCAAAGTAATACCTTCACATTTCCTCCGCCTGGCGAATGTGTCACATGATCAAGAGATCCAATTTTGCTTTTTGCTGACTTTGAAAAGTCTTTCGACTGATTCAAAATCTGGATTTTAAGTGTGTGAAAAATTGCAGAAAAAATCGAAAATCAAACTAATAAATTCTAGAAATAGGTAAGAAATAAATTCCTAGGGTAGAGAAAAGTAAAGAAGGGTAAAAACATAGAAAGAGTGACTTCAGAACTGAGGATAATGAAAAATAAACAATGATCATCATAGGTTTATATCTTTCCATAGTTTTATGTTTGCATTGCATATTTTTATGCAGTTTGGTATTCTTTAAGATGTGGTAAACTAAGTTAACACTTTTCCCCAAAATATTTTCATTTTTCAATGACAAAAAGATTCTAAATGTAATTTTGGGGCAATAAACACAACTTTCACTCCCTCACCGAAATTTTGAAAAAATAACTTGGAACTTGGAATTATTCATACATCCTCTTTTCCCTTATTGCAGTCAGAAGAATAAGAATGTATCATAATTCTGCAGCTAAGTGGAGAAATAGAAACAGTAAAATTCATGAAACTGAAAAAAAAGGAAGTAAATTTAAAATTTCAGATGATGATCGATGGACAGGTATTATATAATACTTCATATTCCCTCTGCCAGGTGTGTGTGTTGTCTTGTCAAGGGATCCAATTTTGCTTTTTCGCATTGTTGTCAAAGTCAGACGACTGATTCAAAGTCTGCACATATATCATTGCCCGTAGAATCAAGGAAAACAAAAATAAAGCAGAGTTCAACCAGCCTATTATACAGAACAATTTTTCCTTTCTCAGAAGTAGAAAATGATATATTACATTCTGATAATGAATTTTGTGAAACATTGGTTCAAAAGACCAACTGAATCCATTTAAGCCTTTAAGTTTTATTAGTCATATATCATTAAATTTTATGTCCAGTCAATTGAACTCTTTTTTTTTTGAAATTTTATAGACTGTTTGGTCTCTCTTTCTTTTGCTTTAGTTGATAGTTCATTGATGAATGAAAATATTTCTTTGAATGGTGGCAAATTCCTGCTAGAAAGAATTAAATGAATAATAAAACCAAAGAATATTTGAACGGCATCTTCTAAAGCTTCTCCTTCCGTCACACCTGCGAGTTGATAACATTTAGTAATTCTCTCATTTATTATTGACATGATTTTCAGAAAGATGGCTTGGGACTTATCCTTCCTGTCAAGTGACATGGAAGAAATATTTATAAAGGGATCGTTTTTCTTTTTACCAGAAAAACACACTGAACAACATTTGTCATTGGGCAATTCCAATAACAAATAGAAATTAGAAATAAGGCATTGTTACCCACATACCGCTAGAGAATTTGAACACTGAATTATTTCTACACAAACATCAAATGCTTATTAGTCACAAACTCAGAAAACATTCAAATGGTTGAAGTGTCACAGTATTTTTGTATAACATAAAAAGATTACATGTATGCTAATATTTTGGGGGCAAAACTTGTGAAGGATGAAAACTATATAGATATTTGTAAATAGAATATGTACAATATTTGTTCACTAATTCATATGTGACAGAGAAGGAAATCTATTTGAATTTTTAACTACAGTCTAATGCGAAATGCTACAATGAAATGATTAAGTCTCGAGTGTTTTTTTGTCATGTATATGCTTCTGTGTTAGCAGTGTTTGCTTTTCACTGCATCACATTACCAAACAATTACTTTAATGCAATATGCCTATACATAAATAATGTAAGTCAAGCTTCTCTATAGGTAGTTCTGTTCAAAATGCACAACTAATGCATATAGGCCTATTATCTCTTGCAGTCTGTTAAAAAGTGTTTAAAAACTCTCAACAGTTACAGGTAATTGCCGCAAAAGAAGAACTATAAAGAGCATACAATATTTTTATAAGTTTGTTTCTTCTAAAGGATAGTATTTAGAAGATATTCAATAGTTGAAATTGAAGAGAACTATCACTTAGGATCTATGAAATAGCAATACAGCAAGCTAAGTAATACTGTAGAATATCTATCTACCACTAGCATTACTACTTCTACTATATCGATGCGTACCTTTACATTTCCACCCTTAGGAGAATGGTGTGCATTATCCAGAGATCCTATTTTACTTTTTGCCTTTTTGCTGAAATCCACGGAAGAACTCGCAATCTTTGGGGTGGACGGCGACGAACGATACAGTTTATATTTGTTTTAGTGGAAGCAAGGAGGAAATTGGAATAAGAAAATAAACATAATAATGGAATAAAACAAGAGAGAAAGAAAGGGTTATGGATTTGAAGAAAATGATAGCCTACAATCATTGAATTAAAGTTTGTAGATGTACTAATCAATGTATTGATAACTACTTTTTGTGGGTCATACTTGTATTTCTTAAGAACAAAATTTTATTATTAAATTTGATAGAATGGAGGCACTTGCAAGAATATGTTTTGTTTTTTCACAAGAGAATTGTGTCATTCAGATTATTGTAATTTGATTAAATTTGTTACATATTTTTTTATCAGAAACAAGAACAGCAAACAAATGTCAAACAGGAATAACAAACAATACTTTGGGGGACAGACACAAATAGAATACTTAGACAAATAAGACAAATTAAACAGATATTACTTGTGTTAACATCACATTCACATCAGATGAAATAAAATACATGCAACATTTACATGTATGTCAGAAGAAAAAAATATTGAAAAGTATATCAAATATTAATTCCTTTGAAGAGTATGTTATGTTTATAGAAAAAATATGATTAAACTTCTGAGATATGTGATAAAATTGGATTATTATCATTGAAATCAACAAATCACTGTTTGGTGGAAATAAGTGAAACTTTAAGTATATCAAATTTTTATTCAATTTCTATTAGATTTTAAATGTTATGCTTGTTTGCTTTTTTTATTCAAGCTATTTGCTAGGGTGGACTTGCTTAACCAGTAAAATCTTTGTTTCCATATTTCTATTCACTAAAATATTGTTGCTATTAAAATGAATTAAATTGAAATTTCGCTTTACTTGTAAAAATACAAATACGTTTAGGTGGACCGAAACTTCTGTATTTTAATAGAATAAAAGAGGCCCTAATAGGTCACCTTGACGTTACCCCCTCCAGGGGAATGCTGGGCATTGTCCAGGGATCCAATTTTACTGGATACAGACGACTTGGGAAAAGCAACAGGATCATGCAGAATCTTGATCAAACAAAAAAAACAACATTGTACAGGAAAGAAAACAGAGAACAGTACAATATAAAACTGATACATTGAAACCAAGCATGCAATATTGAACTGTGACAGGAGCAATTTCAATTCAGACATCCAAATGGGAACACAGAATGAGGAAAGTCTTGGATAGATGTGCAGGATACTTGATTGCCGTATAAGTAAGCAAAGGAAACTTGTTTCCAAGCTTCCGCATACTTTGCAAGAGCATCTTTTGAGGCAGATGCTTTCAAAAGTGAGTTTTTTTTTCATGCAGCGACTTAAAGATGCCTATTGAATGGACAGTTTTTGCCATTTCCTTTAGCTATTTACCTCTTCATCTGATGCATATTCACCTTGCTGATATTGCTTACTACCTACACACCCTGACCATCCATAGTAGACATAGGTCCCCGTGTTATCCTGATCTGCTAGCGCGTGATCCAATCTATCAATTCCTTCTTTGCTTTTCGGTGAGTATACAGTGTTGAGAAACTGTGGTTCAAAAGGGGGCAACTAAGTGGTAAGTATGTATTTCAAGTAGATCGACATATGTTTCCCTATAGAGATCGTTATCTACTTTATGAATACATAATTGCCTCTTTGCTAATTCCACTTATCACAGATAAAGGAGTGAGAGTTCCCGGGGGGTCACTCTCCACATGGACTGCTACCCACCCATGGCCGACAACCTCAGAAATGCACCCTAAACGGCGTAACTACATTATCTAAATTTGCAACCCTAAACGGCGTAACCACTGAGAAAAGACACCTTAAGTGGCGTGAACAGGGAAATCCCCTAATTTGATACCCTAAGTGGCGTAAACATAAAAATCAATTAATGTTGTGGGCGTGTGGGTAACGCGTGCTGCCTAGTATAGAGCCAGGTGTAAGAGACTATCTAGAACTGTAAGGGGGTAACTCTCATCATAGGTCCATGCTCTAAGTGCTGCGCTGGCCGCGCCGGCGTGTGGGAGGTTTATTTTGTATCCCTTAATCGCCTTTCATGGTGTTTATGTCTGCTCCCGGGTCTCCTTAAATTTGCCCAAATTTGCACCCCTAAATGGCGTAATTTTCATAATCAAATTTGCAACCCTAAACGGCGTCGACGCCGCCCGAGTGCCTGAAACGGGAACCTTTTCGACGCTTTTTCTGGACTCGGTGCGTAGCAGGCCATGTGGAGAGTGACCCCCCGGGTGAGAGTTTGTGGCATGCCTGTTGTAACACCAAAGAAATGATACAACATGAAGAGGCATCACAGAAAATCAGTTCCTTTGATAATCTACTACAAGAGAGTCCTCCATCAGTGCTTTATCAGAATTTTTTGAAAGAATAACCATCGGGAAAGCAACATCTAAAAATCCAAGGTTGTGAGATGACTGAAATTCTCTGATTGAGTGACTGCATCCGGGAAAGTAAACAGACATGAGGCACAGATTCAGGAATGTGAGTTATGATGTCAGGCCATTTTTTTAAATGGCGATCAGGAGATAGAGCAAATAGCATCTGGCTTGCTGATGAAGCAAGATGACACAACTGTTCATTATGATAATATTGATCAGACTTCCTTTTCCCATTGAAGGTTGGAGCCATCATTTGCCACTCAGGGCCCAACTTATATCTCTGGAAGACAATTTGTGCACAATGCTACTACACGAACCTAAACTGAATAGCCATATCATTGATGTATTGGTGATCCATATGATGATAATACCATGGACTAATACAGACAGTGCACCAGAAAGGAAAAGGAGAGGTAGCAACCAAAATGTGATAGTTTGGATTATAACTGTGTAAGCAAGTTTATCTGCACTTGTAAAGTCAAAAGACAAGATAGTTAGAGTTCTTCATAGACACCTTTGCAGAGGAAAATGTCAGTAGTACTTGACTGGAGATTGAGATGAAAGACATTACAAGGTACTGTCCTCAGGGGTACTTGGTAAAGGCAAGATACTTTGAGTCATATGAAAGACACCCTTGTGGAGCTTCACAAGAAGCACTGAAAACCATATGGGTTGAGTATCAACCTGAGATACAAGTGCGCTCATCAAACCCTCTGGTTCAGAGCAGTGCGTGACCTGATACACAATGCTAGTTTCACACTCTTCCTGTCTTAACCATTCCATCAATCAGCACTGCACTTAAAATGCGAATTCAAATGGTTTGATCAATAACTCTTAAGGAAGAATGATAGAATATTACTTCAGCCATGGTTCTGAATACAGAAAGGTCACTTTATCCAAATATTGTCCAATGTTTTTTATTTTTTCATGGGTGGTGGCAGCAGTGGGATATATAACCCATGTCATTGAATGAATCCAGTGAGATCCAATGTAAATCTCATGCTGCATGAATGATGATAGAGACAGCAAGATGGAAGATAGGGATGGTGGATATGGAGGACAAATTATGGACAAACAAGGGCAGAATAGTGTGAAAGAAAGGCTTACATTTTTAAAATCCTACAGAAGATTTTGAGCAAATCAAGAGTGATTGGCATTGCAAGAAAGCTGAAGTGCATTTAAATGCAAATCAAATACAAATTTGCATTTGATCAAAGGACTTATGCTTGATTGTGGGACTTTTCTCTTCTTCAGGATCCTGGCTTCTTTTAGCTCGAACAAAACTTCATTTTTTTTTCTTGAACTTTTTCAATCTTGTAATGCACCATTGGTGCAGAAGAGGAAAAAAAAGCTGGGGATCACAAATTCCAGACATAAAGTGGTCTGTCATAGTTCAGCCCAAACTGAAAATGATTGACATATCAAAGAGGTGAAAGTGGCCCACGATGATTAGTGGTAAAAAAAGGAAGAATTGTGAGGTACCACAGCCTGCTCAACCGCAGCCAAAGTCACGGACACACAACATGATAGAGGCGAGAATAGAGAAGGCCGAGACGAGAGGGAGACACATGCAAGACCTCAGACAATATCTGATCAAACGTAGCCATACAGATGTTAAATACATACTAAGTATGATCTTTGAAGATTTGTATGATGGTAGAAGATGGTTACAATTCACCATATGGTTTGTTCTGAAAAGGACAGTTGAGGAATGAAAGAAATGAAACAGTGAAAGGCAAAACAGATAGCTAAGAGTGAAAAGTATCTTTCAAGAGATCAGGTCAAATCCTTTTCTAAAACGAACTGTAAACCAGGCAAGAAGTGCATATCTTGAAGCAGAAGAGTTGAGAAATCTTGACAGTGATGAGTTGACAGTAGAGTAGATGTGTAAGTCTTGATGTTCCATACTAGGTATATGCAAATCATTTTGTAAATCAAAGAAGGAATTTTGTTACTATGTTCAGAGCTTTTTTTGCACTTACTCATTTCTTGCTTGAGGATCAAAAAGCTAAGGCTCTGAAAATGAGATTGCTTTTAAGAAGGGAGCAAGTTTTGATAATTGAAGGCAGCCTGGTAGTTAAGCACATCAGCAAGGGGTGATTTAATATGCAACTAACAAAGAGGTTTACAACCTATCATAATTGTCACTTGCTAATGACCTAATTGCATGCACTAAATTAAAACTTACCGTCCTAAATGGGAATAAACACTACTTAGATATTTTGAACAATATTCTTCATATTTGAATGTAAAATAGTCTGCCCAAGTTACGATGATGATAAAATGAGAGGCACTTTTGTCGGCACTACCCTCGAGTCAGTCAAGGTTTGTTACCCTTTTTACCTAAAGCATGTGTTAGTAGAATGCACTGCAAATTTGCATTTAATTGATTAAAAAATGGGTTAACATTTCATATTATCCAAAAGAATCAACTTGATGCAAAATACAATTTGAAATTGAGACACGTTCTTTGATTTGATGTAAGTATTAATGTTCACCTTGACTTTACCCCCATGGGGTGAGTGATGGGTATTCTCTAAGGAACCAACTCTACTGGCAGATTTGGAGAATGTGACTGGGTCATGGAGGATCTGAAAAGAAATCGGGTACGGTCAGAACCAAAGACCAGAAAGGTAGAAGCGAAACATTGCATCAGGATTTATTCATCTCCTTAATTTGTTGATTTTTTTCTACCATTACACTTTTACATCAATTGAAATAAGACCGGCCCTCTCGATCATGACATGTTATGAAAGTATTTATAAGCCTTGGATATCATTTGCTGTATAATGCAATCATCCAACATTCACTGATTACATGTTGCTTACACAGGCATACTTTTAATGTAAATAAAAATGTTATTGCCATATTTTTAGTGAGTGTTTATAAAAAAATAAATAATGAAAAAAATGAAGGAAACAATTACCCATGATGACAGATGCTGTAATCATTTTCCACAATATATTCTTTTGTTGTAGAAGTAGCATATGACAAATTTGAAACCCATTAGAAAGGTAATTACATTCATAATCATACATCCTTTTCCTCAAACCAAAAGAAACTTTATGATTACTAGCATGATATCTGCTCAATAGGAATTCACAATGCACAAAAATAGGTATATTTCATGCAACAATACACATAGAACATGAACTACCTAATCCATCCATACATGCATAGCTTAACTTCAAACAATCTCAATCCTAACATTTTCAATTATTTTAACATAATTAATTTTAATAATTTAAATTAGATTTTGATATATACACTATTCTAATCAATTTGATTTTGGCTTTTTTATAAATTAATTTCAACATCATAAATATTCAATACTTGGTCCAATTTCAGTGCATTTATTTCTATAAACTACTTGTATCATCTTACATTGTATATTTTAATTTAGTTCCTCTTGTTAGACATTTAATGTATCATTTTATTTCAAATATATTTGTTGAATCACACGTGCAATATGTTCTTTGATTGCGCAAATAAGAATTAAAGGAATTGTTTCATGAATTTAATTCAACTGTTCTAACAACATTATAGTCAACATGTATATGTCCATTGACTCAATACTGGCAAACAAAATATTTTACAATATAGACATAACAACACTTGAAACAATTAAGGTAATTAGATATTGAACAAACTTTCAACTCGATCCACACTACCAAGTCACAAACAAGAAACGATATTGGACTAGTGACATGGAACATAAGAAAATAGAAGATCAGGAGTTGAGAAAATGTTCCTAGTGTGATGTTGTTTATTCATTTATCTGTTTTTCTAACTTTATCTCTTTATCTATCAAAAAAATAAATCATCAGTCAAAAATATATGATCCAAATGCTTTAACAAAACTGTAGCAAATACTTAAGAAAACATATTTTCTCATAGGACATTATTGAAATAATGTTATTGTATATATGATGAGATTTAGAATTTCGCATTCCATTGAACTAACATGTTGCTGACAAAAATTTTGTTCATGTTACATTACAGCTTATACATTGAAAATCGCATGCGCACTAGTATATTCATGCTTGCTCACTCTGTGAAATAATATTCAAACATGTCTATTCTTTATTTTATCATTCTTTTCCTGATTGTTAAAAATCGATCTGTTAATCCAGGATGCTTCATGCCCCAATTCACATGTTATACCTTTTCATACTATCTTGTGGATTTATTTACGAAAGATGCTAGCTACATAACTTACTTAGTTTTCAAATATGTATTTTGTTTTGCTTTTACTTTAAATACAATCAAATGATACATATACATAAAAAAAGTTGAAGTTCAATAATTTATCTTGTAAAGAAAAATTTACCTAATAATGCTCAGATCATTTCTATCTTAAAAGAAATTAACTACAATTTTCATTTTAAGAATATTTTAATTGATACTTTAATACAATTAATATTTTCTTGAGTTTCTCTAAATATCTCCAAATGTCCAACTTCAAAATGTCAAACTATAGAAATTATCTTATTATTGGTGGGGAACTGGCAGGTACAATGTTTGGAGATTAAAACAAAACTTGAAGAAAATCTTACAAAAACTCTGTGGGAAATAGAAGATGTTCCTACTTACTTCTCATGTTTATTTATTTCTTTTTACTGAATCAGTTTCATATGGAATGAAATCTAGGATTTAACAAAACCTGATGGTTGATTTCACTTTAAAAATTGTTGGCTCAAAAGACCACTAAATTAACATTATTAGTCTTGTTAACCAATCAAGAAAGATACAAATCATCTTATCAATTTCAACACATTTTTAAAAATTAATTTAGAAACTATAGGTGGTTTACATACCAGTTAAAGTTCTGTGTTAGTAAGGTTACTCCAAAACTTGCATTGGTGACAATTGCTCTAAGCTTTGGTTTACAGGGGGGACACACATGCATCCATTGGTTATTGATATATCCCTAAATACTTATGTATTGTTCAAATTGTCACTATACCAACATTTTATAATACATCGTTGTGAACATTGCCTCTGATGGAATGTATCTCCTATGAAATATAACAAGTATAATCAAAGGGTTCTAGGACTAGCATCTGGGGGGAGGGATCCCCAACCCCCTTTTTTAATTCATTGTTGCTTTTACAGCTCCAGAATCATATCTTTTGTGCTATGGGCACCTTAAATACATCATGCGTATAACAAATCAATATAAATATAATAAAAGCTACCATTTATGCATATATATATATTTTTTTTTTTGGGGGGGGAGGTGATCATTGGAGTGTACAGCATTGAAGGTTGAATGCCCCATCCCCTCTAAGATTTCTTTTCAAGCTATAGGGTAAGGTTTAGGGCGGGCATTAGTTTTTGGACATAGGGTAAACATTAGGGTTATCTTTGGTGTTAAGTATCATTAATCACCATAATTCAGAGCAATTGACACCTGAACAAGTTTTTAAGAGTAATTATTAATTGGTTGGTTGATGCACAATATGTAGCACTGATGGGTATGGTCAATCATTCAGTATGTTAATGAGGACATGCAATACCTGAACGTTCCCACCCCCAGGAGAGTGGTGGGCATTATCCAGCGAACCAACTCGGCTGTTGGCCCGAGTTCTAAAGTCAACCTTCTCATCAAAGATCTACGTCGTTCCCAAGGATTATCGGGAAGTATAGCGATAGGGAAACACACACAAAGCTTAGTATTTTAGTTCTGAACAAGCTTTCTATCATTCATCAACAAGCAGGGATTAGATATCTTACTAAATAACCTCAGATGTACATGCATCGGATTTACATCAGTTTTTTTTCTGACCATACAAAGTCAATTTACTGACATACTTTTGATATTTAATGAGGACAATTATTGATATCGGGAATGGGGTAAATGTTTATCAATATTAAAAAGCACTCACTATGTTGTCTGCTATCAATTTTGAATGTTAAGAGCAATGAAATACTTGACAATACCAAGAGAATAACATAAAGTTTACTTAATATCCAATAAATTATAGCTGTAAGTTTCATGATTTATAGAACCATCAAGGGATGGGTGAAAACTTTGAAGAAAAAAAATTGCTTGTCATTTGGTACCAAAGGGAATGAGTCTGGGCATCCAAACTTTGGGGATGATCAGAGCTCTGTTTCTGGTCTAGTTAGATACTATTCTGGAATAAACGGTAAATCACAGTATTTATCTAATTGACTGATTATCTTTGACACCCTACAACTGGTGGCAGCGGTGGGATGAAACACCAGTCAAGGAGCATCACAAGACTGGGAGACAGGGAGAGCACTTAAAAGTTTTGACCATCATGTGAAAATGGGTATAGGTGTTCCCAAAAAACAAAGGCCATTGTACAAAAAGTAAATCCTACATTGTTCACGAGTACAAGATGATGATCTTGCATCATGTCCCTTAAAGGTATTGTTTAACTTTGTGAGCAGCCGATTTAAAAAATTCTCAAACCAAGATGAAACATGAGTAAAGTGCATGTATTAGAACTAATAAACCCTGAAAACAACCATTATTGAGAATGAAAAGCTAAAACTACAAGGCAAACCCCGATTTTGTAAATAGGCGTCTTATAGACGCCTAAATAGTACACATAAGTGTATGGGATGAAATTAAGATGGTGTTTTCGGTCACTTTATATTTCAATTTTTGAAGCACTAAATAATTATTTTTGAACGCAATATTTTCTGGGCTTCATTTTTGTAACATATCACAGACACAGGTGACAAGTGTGACCTTCTAGCTCAGATTTTTTAAAAGTCAAACAATGTTAACCAATCACTTTAACCATCTATCTCATTGCTATTACTGCTCTTAAACAATAGTACATTATCACTCCTTCTTTTCCCGCTTTAGAATTTGGAAAGCAATGAAACTTATTTTCACCTGAAAACAGGAGAGTGCAAATTGGGGGGGGGGGAACTTTGTTAGAAAATTGTTAATTTTGTGATCTAGGCCATCTTCCTCCTACATCCACATTTTATTTCAAGTCTTGACATGTAGGCCTACCGATTACACGAGTTGTTTTATTGGAATGTGCAGATCATAAATAATATCGGAGGGGCAGGCTATTATTGGTTAACAATAATTTGCCCCTACAATCCTGGTGCCACGTCATGCAAGATTCTTATCTAGAATTGATTACTAAATGAATTGATTTTTTTTATTGGCATATATATGTCTGGAAAAGTTGTATTTTCCAATGTTATTCTGAATATTTGGTTCATTTTTTCCTCTGAACTGTGCTTTTCTGTTTGATAATTACCTTGACATTTCCACCACCTGCTTTGTGAGTTGCGTTGCCAAGGGAACCACATCTTGACTGCACCTTGCTGTAGTTGGCTTTCTCTGACTGAATCCTCACCTGGATGGTGGGAGAAGCAAAACAGAAAAAAAAATATTTGCAACTTTTTCAAAATATGTGAAGAATGAATACTTGGCCCATCCAGGCAAGCTATTCGAGTGGGTGTGTGACACTATTTGTCAATCCCCTTAATGACTGTTCAAATCTACTGCTATAAAACTTGGTCAATAATAATAATCCGTTTTTATATAGCCCTTAATACATCGGAACGACGTGTCTAAGCGCTTTACAGATATATAATTATTACCCCGGTCATCGGATTCAATCAGTCATTCCCGCACACAATGTGTGCACATCCTCCACTCCCTGGGGAGTATTCCAGTCAGTCACCGGTGAGGCGCACACAGTACTGGACAAGCTACAATGACTTTCACATGCTACCGGGTACCCATTTAGCACCTGGGTCGAGAGTGGCAAAGTGTGGATTAACGCCTTGCCAAAGGACGCCAGACCGCGTTGGGATTCGAACACACGACCCTCTGTTTACAAGGCGAGAGTCAGAACCACTACACCACGGCTCCTCCACTCAATGATGTGTAATGACAGTGAGATTAATACCAATGGCAATGATATTCTTGTCTAAGGCTGTTTTTGCGACAAACATCTATCATTTGATTGCCTAAGAAAAGCTAGATTGATACAATATAAATAAGATTGCCATTCTTACCTCAAACCATTGAAAATGATTTGAATTAAGTAAGAAACACATTTTCCACGCAGCAAGAGATATCTCTGTCATCGAACGTGATGGAGAAATGAAATTTCTCTCTTCTTTGAAAAATTACTCAACCTTTTGTTTTTTTAAGGTATTCACTTCAATGCCATGCAGATCTACAGCACTATTTGGCTGTTAGGTTTTAGAGATCATTAGCTTCATCTTTGGACCTGTCACTATCGTCATCTGGTGTCAAACTAGCAGATGAACTCATGTTATAATAATATACTTACCACCATGATGGCTGTAATGTGATAAGAGTTCATTTCATGATAATTTTATTTTGATGGCATAAGTTCATAATCAGCATACATATGACATATACCATGCAATTATACCAGACCTCAATGCATTTTGTCACCCCTGATATATACCAGTAGCTGGTATTATTAGGGGTGTTTGGTATTACCCTTCAACCAAGCATAATAAACCAACACAGGATAATTGTAATTTTACAACAAGTCCACTGCTCCAGCTTGTGAAATATCACTCATCATCACTGAAATCACACATGTTTGTGATAAATGGTACACCTAACCATTATCATATGCTCACTATTTCAAATACCATGGAGCTTATCCCCCTTGGAATGACCAAGAACACAGTATATAATATGAATAATAAACAGGTCATATAAGTCACCTCTGGTTTGGTTGGCTTATACGGCAGTGGTGTTGCAGCCAATGTTTCTGGATCGTCCACTGGCATCATTTGAAATTCAAACCTCGTCCTTGCATGTGGACAAGCTACTATCACGCTACTTCAAAAACCCCAAAGCTGTAGGGAACCCATGAAAGGGTCCATATTGGAAGCATACATGTGTGCCACTGTTGTATGTTGCGTGAAGCTTAATTCTAACTGTGCACAGTTATAATCGTTCAAGGGGGACACAAACGAAACGCCTCTGTACAATAGTAGCTTCAGATCTTGTTATCCATTGTTACCCATTCATGTATACAGGGAGGTGTTTCCCCTATTGTTATTATTGACCCCCAGCTCCCAGGGATTCAACTTGTCCCCAGTTAAGCTTGAAAGGAATCTATTAATATTTAGTTTTCATTTTAAGAACAATTATGTTTTAATTGAATAAAAATGTCATGATAAACTGCATTAATTTAGACCATAAAATACTAAGAATTCAGTTTAATCCACAGCTTGAAAGGAATTTGTTACATTTAGTTTTCATTTCAAAACAATGTATAAATATATTAGTATATAAACTCCTCAAAAAAAGTTTGGAAATCTGACTTTGATCGACAATCCCTCCTCGGTTTTAGTTAATATCAATGTGTAATTAATATAAATGAATATAACATTTAATTCTCTTTAAAATGATACCCAACGTGATATGATTATGGTTCACATGGAGGTGCAGTGCCTTGAAATGTGGGACAAGGTCAAAATTCAAAAGTTGCCAAATGACACAATATTGAAAGTCACTGTTCTTTTTTCTGTGGTGGTGAGTTTCTCAGCGGTTTCTTTTGACTTTGATCGATAATTCCTCATCGGTTTTAGTAAATATCAATGTGTAATTAATATCAATGAATAGTTCATTTAATTTTCTTTAAAATGATACCCTATATATGATGTGATTATTGTTCACATTGAGGTGCAGTGCTTTGAAATGTGGGGCAAGGTCAAACTTCAAAAGTTCCAAAATGACACAATATTGAAAGTCACTGTTCTTTTTTCAGTGGTGATGAATGAGTTTCTCAGAGGTTTCTTTTAATTATTTTCATGCACCTTAACATCAACATTAACATGGAATCAAACACACCTCTGCACAAGCAAACACATAACAAACATGCATGGGTATTTCAAACCACAACTCAAACCATGTTATCTCACAGAACCATCACTACAGAAGCAGGGGCTTGATTTGAATGGATTTGAATCTCTATTGACACAGACAAAAGAATCATGTTCTTCATGACTATTTCTGATCGTTGTGCAGCTTTTCAATTCAGACGTCATCCAACACTTCTGAATCCTGCCCTTTTTGTAATGACATGATCACAACAATCATTGTATCATTTTAAAGAGAATTGAATTATCTTTTGAATGATATCAAATATGCATTGCGTAAGATTGGGAGTTGGGAGAAATTAATGGCCAAACTCAGATTTCCAAACTTTTTTGCTTGTTTTGCAGCTTTTCAATTCAGACCTCATCCAATACTTTTGAATCCTGCTCTTTTCGTGATAACATGATCATAACAAGCATGGTATCATTTTAAAGAAAATTAAATGATCTTTTAAATGATGTAAAATATGCATTGTGTAAAATTGGGAGTTGGGAGAAATTAATGGCCAAACACAGATTTCCAAACTTTTTTTGAGGGGTTTATATAGTTCATGGTAAACTGCATTTATATTTTTTATTAATAGTTATGTACAGGATGAATTCTAAAGGCTTTTTAAGGTAAGTATAAACATAGAAGTATATGTGTAATATACAGATGTAATCATCTAAATGCTATTAAATGGCAAAGAAGACAAATTTTACTAGAAGAAAAGGCCCTCTGTGCACTTAAGAAGCCAATTGAGTGATATTTGGAGCACTTTAAGGGTACCACATTTATTTACAAGTGACCCTTTTGACTCTCCAATGACCCCCCCCCCCCCACTTCCCCTCCCCCATCTTTCTCCTCCCCCCATATAATACTTACATTTCCTCCTCCAGGTGAATGCCTGCTGTTGTCTAGAGAGCCTATCTTTGATGAGACACCATTCCGCCCTGGAGAATGCCTGACTCGTGGAGAATCTCCATCAGCTGTACGACAAATGTTGAAAAGAGAGATGGAACAAATTGATGAGTTATTATTGGAGAGGGATATACCTTAGAGCACAGAGGGTATCAAACTTTGGTAAAAACTAGAAATAAGATGACCGACTGACTTACATCAGCTATGAATGCTTTATTAAAGGTCAAGTCCACCCAAGGTAAAATGCTGACTTGAATAAAAAGAGAAAAATCAAAATAGCATAGCGCTGAAAATTTCATCAAAATCGGATGTAAAATAAAAAAGTTATGACATTTTAAATTTTCGCTTATTTTTTGCAAAACAGTGATATGCACAACTAGGTGGGTCAGTCGATGATGTCCATCACTCACTATTTCTTTTGTTTTTTTATTGTTTGAATTATACAACATTTCATTTTTTATAGATTTGACAATAAGGACCACCTTGACTGAACCATATATTATCAAACAATGCTAATTCCACATGTTCAGGGAGGAATTAATCGTTGTATCACTTGACCATGAGGAGAAAATTAGAATATTTTATATTTCACATAATAAAATACAAAAGAAATAGTGAGTGGATGACGTCATAGTCTCCTCATTTGCATACCAGCCAGGATGTGCATATAACTGTTTAATGAAATTAAGCGAAACTTTAAAATGTCATAACTTTCTTATTTTACATCCGATTTTGATGAATTTTTCAGTGTTATGCTTCTTGGATTTTTCTCTTTTTATTCAAATCAACTTTTTGTTGGGGTGGACTTGTCCTTTAACATGCACAGTATAGTTTTATGAAATCAAATAATCAGCACTGATTGTCATTGTCCGATATTTAACATAGTAACATTGAAACACTATAGTATTTCTAAGTTAATAAGAATTCCACTGGGATTGTGAGAAGTGAAAATTTCAGACCTCAATTTTTTTTTCTGAAATAGAGCTCAAAGCTCCATTGCATAAAGGTTAAAGGAGAATGAAACCCTTGAAACCAGCTGAATCCATATCAAAGAGAAAAATCAAAGAAACATATTGTTGAAAGTTTGAGGAAGATTGAATGAATAATAAGAAAGTTATGAGCATTTGAATATTGAGATCACTAATGCCATGTAGATCCTCCCATTGGCAATGCGACCAAGATCTGTGATGTCACACACGTACAACTCCCTCATTACTTTAGTACTTATTTCACTTATATTCTCATTTTTATAGAGTCTATCACAAGGTGAGGTGTTCTCTTTATGAGAGGACAAGTACAGAGGTTTCACAACATTATATCATTGATGAATCGTTTGTCATATGATTAGAATGAGCAAAAAGAAATGTTTTGGGGTATATTTTCAGTGCCCAAAAGGGGAGAGTTGTTCATCTGTCACATCATAGATATTGGTCGCATTGCCAATGGGAGGATCTCCATAGCATTAGTGATCTCGACATTCAAATGCTCATAACTCTTCTATTGCTAGTCCTATTTTACTCAAACTTTTGTTGATCTTATTCTTTGATTTTTCTGCTTTCACAAAAGCTAACTTGCTCCAAGAGTTTCATTCTCGTTTAAAATAATAATTTGCTATCCAATGGTAACAACCTAAAAAAGTAAAGGATTACCAAGTTACTATAATAGTAACTTATAATCGTCTTTTGAGAATATATTTTCAGACAATGAGGAATGGGAATCAATGAATTTTCATTTTAAAGTAGGGAGCACAATGGACGTTAAATGCATGAGGCTTTTATTCGAACTAAATATCAACATGATTAAAATGATAATCTGGTTATTCATAATGCTCTCACGACATAGATTGTACATTACTAAGCGCTAACAGATTATTATTTCCCCTTTCATTGAATTTATTCAGTCACTCCTTCACACAATGTATGTGCATGCAATAAAGACACAAGGGGATTTGGGTCTGGAAATATATGCAATCTGTAAGCAAATGTAAAAAAAAAATCATATTAAATGAATGAAGATGAAATATTCCTAGAGTGTTTTAACTTTCAATTATTACTGAACTATAAATATTTTGTTATCAAGCACATTACATGAAATTTTCCTTAATGTTTGTTTAAAAAAATGCTGATTTTTCTGATTGCTTGCAAAAAAAGGGATTAACTTGTTGTATTATCCACAACAATGTTGAAAGAACTGACCTGATTTTCTTGGTGATGACTTTGCAGATTTTACTTCTGTATGTGTGGTCTTGGTTACCGTAGTAACTGTCTTCTGCTTCACTCCTGACATCTTGACCTGAGAGAGATTTTATTAGAAAATATCAGAACTCATGAAAAATATACTAATTTTCAGTTAAAGACATGTTCAAGAAATCATATTATCATTTATCAAAATGGTGGATTCAAACTTGACGTTCACCACAAAAGCCAACTATAATCTGAAAAAATTGGACTTCAAACTGAGACCCTACTTTATATAACCTCATTCAAACTTAAAGAATTTAATGAATTTTATCTCAGCTAATTAAATTGCATGATTTCCTAAAGTTTAAACTTAATTTTAGTTTTTTTTTATTGAAAACAAACTTTATGCAAGTGTCCTGTTTCATAGAATTTCTAAAAATACACTCTACAAACCAACTAATGTGTTTATTCTAGACCTTTTGAGATGAAACAAAAATGAGGATGTGTACTTTCAAGAATTATACTAAAATGTATGTCACACAAAATTTCCTATTAATGACTTTTAACAATCCTTCAGTTCCTCCATTGTTGTTTAAGCAATAACAACACTGTTCTTATATATGACAATGATATGATTTTAAAAACATATATGTTGCCACTGATATAATTCCTGGGTCAAAAGAGTAATATTGCAAAATGGCATTCATTTTCTTCAAAAACACAATATATATCTACCAAACCAAAGAAAATGTCTCTATTGAAAATAAGATGAACATTTCTTTACATTTTACTTTTAAACTACAAATTAGCTTGAACTTTTGACTTTGCAAAGATTAATGCATATCCTGTGATAACACCAATACAATTTAGTGAATTATCACATTAATAACATTAAGTATAATACTGAATAGGTACAGGAGGGATATAAATATTAACAAACTATCGTTTTGTGAAGTCCAAAAATGATGGTTCCAATTGTGTTCTAGGATGTAGATTATGGCTAACGTTCATGATTGTATTGAGAATGAGGCAATAGTTTTAAATGCAACGTTAATATCATAGGAAGCTGTTAATTAAAAGGGGGAACAATTATGGTAGTGGTATTACAGAGTAAGACCACTTTGATATTAAATATTCATATTGCTTAGCGAGAATAAAACTGACATCACATCTTGAAACTTTTATTGAGTGAACACATTCCATTTAAAAATTCATTGCCAAGATAGTTATTATACCTTATCTTGCTTTGGTTTACTTTCACTAAGCTTTGAATCCATCTTTGGAGGAACTGTTTTCGGTCTTGTATGTGTGACACCAACAGAAGCTTGTCCTGGAGTCTTTTTGGCTGATGTGGGCCTAGCTGGAGAAGGTGCTGAGACCTTAGGAGAAGCCTTTACTGGTGCCTTAGCCGCTGGTAACTTTGTTGGTGTCCTTGAAGGTATCTTTGCTGGGGACTTCGATGGTGCTTTTGTTGTTTCCTTTTGATCTGCTGGAGCAGTTGCTTTTGGTTGTGATCTTGAAGGAGCTGCTGTTTTCTTTGGTGTCTCAGATCCTTTTGGTTTACCAGCCGATTTTGATTTTGGTGCTGCAGATGGGATGGTCTTTTTAGAAGGTGATCTGACATCAGTTGGAGCTTTAGATTTCCTTTGCTTAGCTGGACTGGATTTCATGTTTCCATCCTTGGCTTTAACATGTGCAGGTGCAGCTTTCGGTACCTCTGGAGTCTGCACACTTAAGGGAATAGTTGGTGCAGTGACTTCTGTGCAAGATTGTTTGTCTTCACTTATGGAAGCAGCAGGATGGTGTTCCTCTGGTGCCAATTTTTCATCTACTTGTTGAATAGGTTCTTCTGCTGGAGGTTCTTGCTTTTGTTCAGATTGAACTACCTGGTCATCATAGAGTGCAAGCTGCTCAGCTTCAGAAGTTATTTGATCACCAACTGCTTCACGTTCTCTTCGAATAGGCTCCCGAACCAATTCCTGATGAGGTTCTGTAATCATTTCCGGAGGAGAGGATGATACTACTTCAGGTGTGTTAGGAGGTGTAGCACTTCCCCTGGATCTTTCCAAAATAAGTGCATCAGCCACTTCTGGCTCTCCGAGTAGTTTATCAGCAGTGTTCTGCAGTGTAGCATCTGTGGAAACATCTGGGATAGCATGTAACTTTTGCTCAGCTTCCACTTCTTCTGAATATTCCTGCATTACTATGTCTGGTGTTTCTTGATCACCAACCTCAGGAGATACTTCTTGGGAAGCTTCCGCCGCAGCAGAGATGTTCATACTTTCCTCTATTTCAACATCAGCCCTAGCCATGGAGTCTTCTGGTAGCTGAGGGTGATGGTCCTGGTTGTATTCCTCACTTGTTTTTTCATTATCATCTAAATATGTCTCCACCTTTGTTTGCATAGTATCAGGGTTTTCAGGTGAGATTTCTGCATGATCTGGGACAAGGCCATCATTATCTATATTGGAACTAGTCATTTGAGATTCGGCAGCTTCACTAGCATCCTTTCCTTCATCTAAGATTTTGTCATAGGATACTTCATCAGATCCACCAGCTTTAGTAGGCACTTCTTTAAGAGTATTGTATGTTGATTCTTCCTCATGTTGAATTTCTTGTTCAACCTTGTCTTCATGCACTTCCGTTTCTACCTCTGTGGTCTCAGTATGAGCATCGTCATCACTTTCTTCCTGATCCTTACTTTCTACCACATGAGACTGATCCTCTAAGGCCAAGGAAACTGCAACATTATCCTCAATGGGAGAGAATGATCCTTCAAATGATCGCTGGCCAGGAGATTGGTCGGCATCTGCAATGGATAAACTCTGCACAGGACCATCACCCAAGTCCAGGAGTGGCAAATTGGCTGCTTTGCCCTGAGAAGTGGGCTCTGATGTTTCATTTTCATACTCTTCTTCACTTCTGCTGGATTCTACTTGTTGTTCTGCAGATTTGTCAGCTCCTATTATTTCTTCTTGACATTCACCACCATCGTAATGACCACTCTCTTGGACATTGTCAGGAACATCTTGGATGGAAGTATATTCAGCACTTTGCTGGGAAGGCTCAATATCAACTTCTGAAAGACCTCGAGATACAAGTGAATCTGGCGACTCTATAACACTTCCACTTTGGAAAGACTCTGCATCAACTGTAGTAGACACAACAGTATCCTGAACATTTGAAAGATCAACGTGGACATCTTCTCTCTCATCTGAAGGAAAATTAATTGGTTCATGGACCACTCCTGACTGAGCTTCTTCAGTCAGTATAGTTGCCTCATCAGTCTGTTCTAAAGACTTTGATGTGGTGACTTGTTGATCACCCTCAAGTACTGGTTCTAAGTTTTCAGAAGGAGGCTCATCTTGCTTTGTTTCACAAACTGCAGCTTCGGGATCAAGCCCCAATAGATTTTCTTGTGAGTTTGCCTTAAACACAGCATCAATCGGGTCTGTTGGCATTTCTAGTTGCATATTTCCACCCTCTGCCTGGTTATCTAGGGTTTTAGTAAAATCAACATCATCTTGAAGCATTTCATGTTTATCTGCTACATCCTTATCCTCAGATGGAGTCATTTCTGAAGATCCAAATCCAGTCTCTTTGGTACCAACTTCTGCTCCTATCAATGATGTATCATTATATTCTTGTGGAATAATGTCTTGTTGAGCTGGCTGGTCTCCAAGCAGTTCTGAATCTTCAGAATGTAAAGTGACTGCTGATTCAGCCATATCAGCATTTTCAGGGGCATATGGGTCTAGGAGCTCTTCTGGTTCTTGTTCTTCTTCAGTCTCTACTTGGTTCTCTAATCCTATAGCTTCTCTTTCAACTTGCTCTTCAGAATGCATTGGCTTCTGTGTAAATGTAGGTTCTATTAGGGACACACTGCCCTGTGGGTCATGTGAGGCACCTTCCATTCGCTCCATATCTTGATTTTCTGAATCTTTCCCTATGTCAATCACTTCACTGAGATGTGTGATATCTTCTTCTTTCACCTTCTCAACATAATCTTCTTTCTCTGATGGGTATTCTTGTGTACTCTCTTCCTGTAA
The DNA here is from genome assembly GCF_037042905.1 of Lytechinus pictus. Lineage (NCBI taxonomy): Eukaryota > Metazoa > Echinodermata > Echinoidea > Temnopleuroida > Toxopneustidae > Lytechinus > Lytechinus pictus. The sequence continues at coordinate 15,376,013 of NC_087247.1, read as the reverse complement.
CTCCTTCTGATCTACATGAACTTCTTGTTCATTTGTAGGGGCTGCTTCAACGGTCCCTAGTGCATAATCCTGGTAGACTTCCGCAGGTGCTTGTACCTCTTCGTTTTCATTTAGTCCTGGATCTCCACTGGTTTGTATGGGTTCTTGTTGCAATGTAGTTGTTACTTGCTGATTAGCATCAGTAACATCATAAGGATCTTGGTATGCTTTTGTAATTTCTCTTTCTTCTTCAATATCTTTTTGCTCTGGAGTGTCTATTTTTGTGGTTTCATAAGAATCAACTAAACCCTCTTGGGTTTCCCCCTCACTTTTAAAATGAGCCTGCTCTAAATTATCAGGAGTCGCTTCAAATGAATCTACAATATCCTTTGGTAGATCCTCTTCTTTATCAGAATATTCCTGTTTAATGTTATCAGTTATTTCTGCTTCTAAAGGTTCTAAATGATCATGGACAGTTTCCTTTTCTGTACCAAAATCCTTCTGTTTTATATGGTCCACTGCAGACACTTCTTTGGCATTTAGATGTTCTTCTTCAGTGTCCTTTTCCTTTCCAATAACCTGTTCTGCAGTATCATCCATCACTTCTTGCGTATCTAGATGATCTCCTGTCACTTCTGTTGCTAGTGCTGTTCCTACTACTGCTTCTTGAAGATTTAGATGTTGTTCTTCATCAATACTTTCCTTTTCAATAACCTGCTCAACATTACCATCTGCTGTTGCTAATTGTTGATTTAGGTGGATTTGTTGTAGAAGGTCACCTTTTGCATCTGTCGCTTCAGCTGTTCCTGTGGCTGCTTTTTGAAGATTAAGATTCAGACTCTCCTGGGTAGTATCTTCTTCGGTCTCAAAGTCATCCTCCTCAACATGATCTACCCTGTCTATACCGTATGGATCTTCTTGATCTACAGGTATCCCCTGCTGTTTTTCAACAACTTCCTGTTCTATATAACACCCACTTCCAGAATCACCAACTTGGTCTTTTGGGCCTTCCTTTAAATTCTGTTCAGCATAAGGGTAACCTTGTGTCTCGTCTGGGCACTCTTGGTCTCTTTCGTCATCAAATCCAACATCAATTTCTTTTGCGGGAATGGTTTCCTCTTGGTTTAGATGTTCCTCTGGCTGCCTTAGAGTGTCTCCATTATCTACATGCGGTTGTTGTGGCCAAGAGGATTGAAGATCATAGATATTCTGTACTGCTGGCAATTCTGCCTGGGGCATAGGCTGGTCATCTGGTGAGGCAAATGGATCTGTACATGGGTAAGAAAAGAAAGAACAGTGTTTGTTTAGTGCTTTATAGTCAGCATACAATGTTCAAAATACAGCAAGGAAGGAATAATAATGTTTTTTATTGTAACACATTTTTCTCTTTGGTTCCCATTTGTGTTCAAGTGTGATTGCCTGTAGGACCAAGTAAATAATCTCTAAATGTTGCCGAGCTTTGGTGAAAGAAGCTTGAAGAGCTATGTCTGAATGAGACTTTAGTAAGCCAACATGACAACTTGTCAACAAACGATATGCATAAATCTCAATACAGCTGTCATTTATCTTGCATGTTGGTACATGAAACACTATGATATCAATGGAGATCACCATGGAATAACATTAGGATAACCGCAATGGAGAAGAAAGGAAACATGAAGTATAGACCAATGTATCTTTAAAGAACACACTTCACCAGGAACTCACTTTAATTCCACCATACCGACAGGCTATGCAAATCCTAGTGCATCATTACTAATGTGAAGAGTACTTCGCTAAAAGCTTGAACATAAATCCCTCAATACCCCCAATCCGACATATTCCTTTGAATACATGGGTGAAGATTAAACAGCTTTCGGCATCAGTCAGTCTGAATAAATGGAATGTGTTCCTATAGCCATCGGGAAAGCTACTGCTTCAGGTCACAGCTTAGCACATCATAATAAACCAAACAAGAAGAAGTGGGGAGAACTGCCTCCTTCCACGTCTAGCTGGCAATCTTCAATCATTCCTGAAACCATGACGGAACAGTCGGTCCCTAGACCAAGTAGACACTTCCTCTTACAGGCGGGAGTGACTACTCCAAGGTTTATAAGAATGATTGCATTTCTACAAAGAGGGGGCCCTGTAGGTGAACCGGGATAACACAACACACTCATGTTGCAAATGAAAACAACTTTGACCCAAATCGTAAAGCTGCATGTGTATAGACTGCTACTGTTGGGTGACATAGAAAATAGCTAACAAAGTTTTATCTGGGATCTATTCTTCACTGTCACCCCACACGACGAGGGTGGCCAGTGTCTGTTGTCTTCTTTTGTTCCTTGCATTATGTTGGATGAATAGTTTTTATTTTCATATAATATAATATAATTTTCACTAAATGATGGATCGAGCCTGGTTCGTCATTATGCAAAATGGTCACCTGACCTTTTTTTTTAAGTTACAGGACTAAAATATTCAGTTTGGAACAGTCGAAGACAATGAAAAATTATTTTCTTTAAGTATAAGCAAGTAAATATGATGCAGTCATTTAAGTCATTCTTATTACTGTTCCACTGAAGTGCCTCCTTGAATTTGGCGTTTTCATGAAGTGATAGTTGTGCACGTGGATACTATCCGTCACTTCGTGAAAAAAAAACACATCCTGTAATATTTTTTTTTCTTTTATGAAATGTTTTTGCTTTATAGCTCATTTTCTTTGAAAATATGAAAGGAAAATGGAAATGAACATTGTAAATCCAGAATATGTCCAATATGAGGAAATGAAATTTATTAACCATGCATACATTAAAGAGATTGAGGACTGAACCTTTGAAAATGATTTATTCAAATTTAACTTATTTCAAACCTGCATGCTCATCTGTAACTTGGTGAAAATAGGGATGAATTATAGCTTCTCATAAAAGAGTACACAACTTACCAAGTAATATTATTCTGCAATTTTGACCACTTACTTTCAAGTACGACCTTCCAACTATTTACAGTGATTCAGAGCCACTCTCTCAGCATAAGCATACCTTCAATACCTTGTATTTATGGGCGGGAAATCTATATCTATGTTTTGAAATTCTCAAAGCTATTCTCAAAGTCCAAAGTAAAAAAGTCCAAAGTCAATCTTTATTATCTTAGAAGTGTTTATTTACACTCAAAATAGTCTATGGAATTTATTGCTTATTTATTTTGTTTGCTTGTATCTTCAGTATCGTTGGGTGTGGGGTATGTGGGTTATTTGGTAAAATAAATATGGTTTTGAAAATAAGATTAACAGATTTTTTTTTAATCATCTCAACATGGAGTAAAAAATTTGAATATTATATTCATGCTTGAATTGGCTTATTTAATTTATAAGCCATATAACCATCTGAACTTTTCAACTTTCAACACTAATATAAGGTCAGATATTCTCCTTGTGACTTAGATCTTCCCTCAACACTTTGCTGGTAGAATAATTTGTGCAATGTAGTCCTCCATGTATAATTAATATTCTTTCTACATTTACATGTACATATAATCAGCAGCATTCTGACATTTTTTAAGGTAATGTAGAAGGAAATCAAATCAAAGCAAAGGAGAAATGAGATTGACTAAATTCATCAAAGAAAAAATGTTGAATATCAAAACTATAGATGGAACTCTTTCCTCTGTAATGACTGTATATCATTTAAAATAAAAGGAATCTGAAAACAAATGCTACGATTATTGAGCACCATAGGAGAACACGGGTTCCATTGCCACCTTACACGCTGGCTTTAGGCCAACATCATTAGAAAATGATGTTGACACAACTGTCTGCCACTCCCCCTTCAAGTAGATGGTAAAAGATGGTGAGATGGAGCTAGCTAGGTGGGATGACTGATCTACTGTTTACTTTCATTGACATGTTCTTGACATATTATATGATTTTATGATGCTCCAATTTGCCTAGTTGTCAATTTAAATGTTGATAAGAGAATGTATCCACTAAAAAGCTGCAGTTTATCCAGATACAGTTACATGATTACCTGCTATTAGAACAAAATGCTGAATAACTATTATAACATGTATACTATGGAGTAGCCAATCAAATTGAATGATTTCAGTAGCAAGTTTAAACTGTTATTGAAAGTTTGTTACAATAACAAGTTTTATGAAATGGGGCCCCTGATGGATGCTTGTTTCCCTTAATTAAAAAAAGAAGAGCATTTCAGGTGTGGGTATATATATATATATATTCATCATTTATATACTATAAAATTGTCCTTATTTATCAGACTTTCATCATTTCTCAAGGAATGCCATGGCTCAGCAGTAGAGCACAATGGTCTTGTAACAACAGGTCTGAAGTTCAAACCAGAGTCAACGCAGCCAGCAACCTTGATAAGGTATGATTCCTCACCAGCCCTTCTCTTGGAAAGAATTCACAGCTGTAGGTCCCCTGGTTGGTAATTCATAAGTACAATGCTTCATAGTCAGGTTTAACAACAAACAGAGTCCAATCATTCTACAGTTACAGAAGCTCAGTAGTACCCATTACAATGATGTAATGTGCAATGAAAGAATATGATTCCTATAAATTACAATAGGCCTACATATTTACATTTCGATGTTAGAGTATCCTTCATTATCTCCATCTTTAGTAAAAGAAAGTGCTAACACACTGTGCTATATCGTATTACAAAACAAACTTGGCCAAGCTCCATATAGCTGTCAAAATAATCAGAGATGGCATATAGACCAATACTGGTGTTTCAGTACAACCAACCGTTGCAATGACATTTGAGTGCCCAGGCAGCACGACATACATTGGCCTATGACATCATATAGGCCTATTTACAACTGCTAATCATCAAGCAACAATGTATAAATCCTGCAGATTCGCATAGTTAGATCGCCTGAATGTACAAGCAAAACCACATGGTATTATCAGGTAGTGATCTTACCTAAACCTCTGTGATGATATGAGGTAATAGTATCTTGGTTGTTTGCATATATATATATATGCATTCCCTTGTATTCCCCAAATGTCAGCTCCACCGGTCTGATAAAATCCTCTAGCAGAACTCCACTTTAGCCTTACGAGTTAAATGGCAAACAGTCTAACCACTCTCTCTATACTCTCCTCTCTCTTCGTGGCGATGTGAAGAGAATAATTTATGCCCTGAAAGGCCGTTGCCAGGAGACAGGGAGACGGAAAGGGAAGGAAAAGGGAAAATATCGCCAGGCACGGATCATCAACGATCATAATTGAGATACATTGGCATTATGGGAATAAATGATATGGCTTGTTTTCACCCATATTAAAAGAATAGTGAATATCACCATAAACTGTGCTGGTGATAAAATATGATATCATGTGTTATCTCTGAAATCAAGAACCGTGCAGTTGTTCACAAGCAAAATGAGATGGAGAGCTGGTTGGTGATTTATAGCTCGTTGAAAGGTAGTCATTGTTCTCATGATATAACTGAAAGACTGAAAATGAAAAGCATAACAATTATAGACTGGAAAAGAAAAAAATTGTATATACATCCTTAATCCATGGAAATGCAATGTATTTACAATAATGTATAACAATACCAGATTCAGAGTGGGAAGTAATTGGTTTTCATGAATTCAGATAGACATCAGAAAGTTGGCACGCTTCATTTAATGTGTAAACGTCTGAAATTCAAACTCATAAGTCAGTGAAACAAGTGTAAACCAGTTTAAATCAATTGTTTGTAAAATACCAGTATACCCACCCCCTTTAGACAGTATATCCTGGAGGGGCAATACCTTTATGCCCACACCCTCAACTTTAAAGTAAAATATTGAAGTATTATACTATGTCATGATTGCTAGGTAAAGAATTATTACCCAAAAAATATTAGATTATTACAAAAACAAAATTTTACACAAAAACATTATTTATTTGGGTAAACTATTTCAATACAAACAATTTTATAACAAAAAATAAATTAGATAAAATTTAGAATGACCATAGTACATGATCGTGGAAGCGCACATCTTACGGATGGAATTCATCAGCACTATGTTTTATATTCATTCGTATCTTAAACTGGAGACCCTAGTTCATGAAAAATCTTTTCAGTGAGAATCACTGTCAAATTATCCCTCAACCGATCAGAAACACGGATTTCAGTAGCTTATATAACCATTATCTGTGAACACCACTCGTAAATCACTTCATTAAAAATGCTCTCCACATCTCCATTAGATATGAAAGCACTGTGTGTATTCAAGTATTAAGCCATTGCCTTCTTGAACCATTGGACAAACCTACGGGAATTACAGAATGCAGGATTCAAAGAGTTAATGTATGTGAACCCTGGCCTTAATTTAGTACAAACACTCCCAAGAGGCACATACATCATAGGTATTTGATTTTCTCAGTTTGGATTATGATTCTATACGATTGTGTGAAAGTATTCTGTGTGTAACCAAGTGTTCGAGGAATGGCACGTGAAGAGGTCACCATTTTTAGGTTCATTCTTTCTTGTTTGTAATTACTGCACTAGATAGTACATACTCATAAATCCTTGACTATTTATTTGTTGTCTCTGTGGATTTCTAAATTAGAATTAAATGTCAAAATCCAATCTACTGCGAACAAGAGGACATAAAAGTCACCTCATTAATAGAAACACAAATGTTAATAATGGATCAATATTGTCTGGTCCCTCTCTCTCTCTCTCCTGATGTATAATGCCCATATGGCTCTCTTATAATAATATGGAAATCCATTTCTTTAAAATATATATATGTAGACACATGGCAAATGAAGGCTGCTCATCTCTCCTTATCCTGATATCCATCTTCTTCCTCCTCTCCATCCTCCTTCTCCTCTCCTCCCATTCCCCTCCCCTTCCTCCTCCTCCCAATTTCCTCATCCCATTTCACACTCCGGTCTCAACCTTCCACCCTAATATCACTCTATTATGACTGCCATTCAATGAAGGGGGTGTATAAATGGTATCTGGCATCCAATTATCAGTAATAAGGAGGAGGACCTTGTATAGGGATGACCTTAAATCATGTCCCCCTTCGTATTTCAAGCTGTCATCTACCCATAGGAATTAATTGTGAGAGAATGATTCACCTTGTCTAATCATTTACTAGATATCAAGGCGCATCCAACATTTTTCAGTCATGCAAAGATTTTTTTTTCCATTATACATTGCAGAATGAATGAATAGTTAATGGCCCATGCATGCCAATGATCGGAGCAAGATTATTTTCCCCCTAAAATCTATGGATCTAATTTAGTACCTACCCCGAAATACAAACCACACAGAGACACACAACACATTTCATTACTAATGTATCACTGTGGCTTCTTTATTACACAGAATGTTTCATTTTATTTAAAATATTTTTTTTTAACTCTGCATTTATTTTTCATAGTTTCATTATGTTCCTTTATTAAAAAGCAATATCGTACGTCACTTGATATATTTTCACAAGTTCTAAGCGAATACCTTCTTGAAAAAGAATCAAGCAAAACATTTAATGTGACTTAATATCCCAAGATTCCTTTATGAGAAAGAAAAATAAAATCATCTCATATAACAATGTTTCTGTATGTTCCATTTTGTTCATCCGCCATCTTTTATTTGGGAAGGGTTGGTGGTTAGCTGGGTGGGGTGTCCACATACCTCACCAATCACTCATGCAGTAAAGCTCCTCATGCCAGGTATGACCTTCAATCTTTATCCAACAACCCATCCCAACCTCCATCATACTAGAGTGAAATTAATTGGATAACGTCTGGAGCCCGAACGACCGGCATAGTCAGCCAAAGGAGCCAGATGCCCGCAGCATGCATTTACATAGAAACACTCGTCCGTTCACCACGAGTCATTAGCGCACGGTGGAGATATTATGAGACACCCGATTTGTGCTTTATTACCATGCATCGCACAATACAGTTGGTTCAAGTATGTGTTGGTTTGTGAGACAGATAGCTAGCCTGACATCCAGAGATAATTTAATTCTATTTATCTAGCCTTCGGGTCTTTCATTTCCCTAAAAAAATAGTTTTCTCTGGTTATGACTAATCTGAATGGCCGCCTTCGACCGTAATCATGAAAAAAAATTGAGTCTTTGGTTTTCCTCACAAAACTAGGTTAATAATTCATACCACAATACAAAAGCTTATGAATACATTATGAAGAGAAACAAGAAATTTTTATTTTGGTTTGCTATTTGTCATTTTTATCAGTTTGCTTAATAATGATTTCAAAAATAGTACTTTTTTACATAACACTGCAGAAAGAGGAATAGTGTTCTCAACATCATTATTGTCCCTACCATCAGCTTGAAATATTCATTGCAAATGTCATTATTCCTTGCTCTTGATCAATAAAATGACAGGTATCAACAAATATATATTTGGGGTGTGAATGAATAAATGCTTATTCCTCCCTTGTTTTCTCTCTCTCTCTCTCTCTTCTAAATTCAAATAACTCAGAATAAAAATGACTTTACAACCATTGTGACCATCAAAGCAGTACAAAACAATTTCCTTCTTCTACTTGTCAAATACTGTTCCTGCCTCCACAAATCACATTGCAAATAAGGTAGTTATTGCCGCTCACTCTATCTTGTAATGGCCGTCTACCACTACATAATGAGTAGCAAGAAGGCAATACCAAGAAGCTGGTCACAAAATAATGGTTAGGGAATTTGACCAGCATGATTTGCATCTTCCCTCATGATGGACGCCATAGATGAAAATGGGTAGATATTAGCCCTGGGGTTAGCATTATAGGTTCGGCTCCTCGTAGTCGTCCCTCTAATTCAATCAACAATGGTGGCAGATAATATAATTCCTTTTATATTGCTGGTTATTATTATTATTATTATTATTATTATTATTTGTTTGGCGTCACCTGTGCCTGGGAGGCGAAAAGCGAACTGAATCACTATGACCCTCAGGTCTCTCCTCCCAATATAACTGATGGGGGGGGGGGGGGAATGCAGGTGGACCACTACACCGGGGTTTCCCCCTACTCTTATACGAATAGTGCAGTGGGTTCTTAACGTGCAAAGGTAATGACTCTCCTCTACACGGGGCCTCCACTTAACGTCCTATCCGAGGGACGGTGTGTTTTCCATTGTAACATAGCCTGCATCTATGAAACATGGGAGAGACGTTTACACACAACGCACTGGCTTCAGTCATCCGCCCGGGGTGGACTCGAACCACGATCTTTGGTTCGACGGGCAGACGCGTTACCGACTGAGCCAACACCGCTCTCTAGTTAAGACAATATCGGGAGATTTGGGATTATCCTTTTCTTCAAGGTGTCATACATTATCCATTAAGTGATGTTCTGCATGATTTGAATCTGCATTACGTTAAATTGATAGAGATTTATTAGATTCCAATCCTATACTGATGAATCATATGGTCTGTGCACAAACCAAATTTACTCAATACAGATTATTTACATATGAGGTACCAGAAAAGATTGGATACCATCTCAATATTTTCTTAATTTCTTTCATATGTCATGAAATCGAATTCTAACCATATATTCTGTTTAATATGACAATATAATTACCTTTCAACATATGTATGAATTGGACCAATTGATAAAAATGTGATTTGCTCATACTAGTAATAACATGCTATTTCTCTTAACAAATTCTCAGTAAACCCAACTCCTAATTGCTTTGAATAGAGATTCAACAGGTTTTGAAATATCGACTCAACTTTAGAAGCCAGGCTTATGTCCCCCTTTTTCCTCATTCCTCTTTCAGTTCTAATATTATAATTCATATGTGTTTTTGTGCATGTAGTATACTACCATACAATACCATCAATAGAAAAGTTGAGAAAATCGCCTGACATATTGTGTCAAAATAAATCCATTTGTGAAGAAGAGAAAAACACTACTGGCTTGAAGGCAACGCGAGACGAGCACAGGCGAGGGAGCTTCTATATTTATCCTACCCCTCCAGTGCATGCATAATATGAGAGCAACGCAAGCAGTCATGAGTCATCCATGCTCTATCCGTCTCTCCTACCCTCTTCTATTCTTTCCTGTCCCACGTTCTTTTCTCGCTCCCTCTCTCCTTCTCTCAGCTTCCAACGTGGAAGGCAGTGTCCAATATCATCGACTACATGTTGTTTTCATCCATTCCATTTAGATGACTGAACATTTGTTTGATAAAGTATTTAAAAGTAACATTGCACAATATCTGTAACAGTATTTTACAAGGGGTGGAATGTCCTGCCTGAATTTCTAGGGTTTTCGTAATCTAGTGAAGAATTTTCTTTATTTCAGTCGCCATAAACTATCATTACACATCCCATGTAAGATAAATAAATCTGATTATGTATTCGGTAAAGAGCTTTCTGCATGTTTTAGGCAAACAGGCAATTATGTTTCCAACGCGTATTACAACTATTTTTTTTTTTAATATGAATATCTAGTTTCATCCCATTTGAATATAGTACTCCTGTCACACGCTCATAAATATAGATGATGTGATATGGTTTCAATTTTTTTGCAATCTTTTTCTCCCTTTATGTACAGGAAGGATATGTGCAGGTCAAAGAGAAGGATATTTTGGAGGAAATTCATAAGTGCCATTTATGTCACTTTTAAGGAATCAATAATAAAGGATTGAGTATAATTCTCAGGGTTTTAATGTCAATGTTTTCCTTCCTGCATTCTTAATCCTTCATTCTGATCCAGAAGGTATTACCCTGTTGGTTGTTTGAGTGGTATGATGATGATGATCATCATCATCATGGCCGTGCCGTGGGGGTAGGGCAGGGGCAGTTGCCCCCTCTCAGAAATTTTGAAAACTTCCACTTGATTACAGAAAATTTTCACGAAATTCACCAAAGATATGCATGAAATCTTTCAATTTCACTTTACAAAAATGCAAAAGTGCCTCAATTACAAGCTCTGTTGCTTCACTCCCTCACTTTTTAGTTTTTTTCCAAAAAGTTTATGTGTCCCGCCCCCGAGCAAAAATTTCTGCATACCTCCATATTGGTGATCATAACAATAATAATGATAACTCTTTTATAAGGCACTTTTAATGAAATCAATATCCAAGCCCATACTAATTCACAAGTATTAAATTTACTCCATCTCACATATTAATCTGCTGTATATCAGATCATTTTAAATAAAAGTTTATAATTAATTACCAACTACATGAAAGGCTAGATGATTTCATTTCTATAAGCTGAATTCCACTTGAGAGTGACAATTTGTACAATGATTTGGATTTTTTAGATGAGAAAAAGCACTTTGACGTCATTTGTTGTCATAATGCCTAGTCAAATTGTATTGATCAATGTCTACATGAGCAGCTACACTGTCCGTATAGTTACCTTGGGCGCCCTATTTGGCAGGCAAGGTTTCATTTTGGGAAGTATGAATTGAAAGAGGATTCTCTGAAGGGTTTTCTTTTGAGTGAAAATGAGGCCAAGGTTTACTGGATGTTGTACATACATAGTTAGTAAAATACCAATCAGATATTTGTCTTGTGCCTGGCAGAAGGGCTTAATAGCAAAATGTGTGTAAAATGGAAGTTATGAATACTAACTACAAAGAATTTGGTAATGTTCTGATTTTCATCCACAGATTCCTAGAATAGTATGAAATACTCCCTAGCTCTATCACAGAGCCAACTTTTATATTCTAACATTCAAATAAAAAAGGTGCTTTTAAAATCATATCATACAATTTTATTGGTTTTTTTTTTTTCGTTTTTTTCTCTTCCTGCATATAATTCAATGAAATTCACAGGAATGTATTCACATGTAGGCCAGACAAGATGTACTCCAATTTGAGTAGGCGGAATGTGTGCAAATTCAATCACTTTCAAGCAATTACCTGGCGAGGTCTGCACATGTCTTGGCATACAAGGAATTTTCCATCTCTTCCGCTGACGAGATATCCATTTTTTTATATCTCCCTACCGACAGACATTTAAATGCAATCTACATCAACAACCATGCTTTTTAGACTCATCCAATAAGAGTTGCAATGTTTTATACTGTCTGCGTGCCCTATAAGTCAAAAAGGTTGCACCTAATACACTTCAAAAAGAGTTCATGTCCTTTTTTGCTGTTATGAAATTGTATGATTACAAATTGCAGTGTTGTGTAAAATGGGTGATAACCGGTGTGTTGGTTCAGTTGGTAGAGTATCACAACTGGGAGGTTGGAGATTCAAACCCGGGCCATGTCAGACCAAGAAGACATTAAAAGATGGGAGTTGCTGCTACCCTGTTTGGCGTTCAACGATTTAAGGGATGATTCAACATTGATCAGGCACTGCACAGTGGCTGCCAGGCCAACAATCAATTGGGCAAAATGAATTTTGGGAGGATTTCGATTTCAGAGATTTCTATTTTCGGACAATAACATATCATGGATTTTCATTTTCATTTTCAATAGTTCACGACTAATAAAGACCCACTCACATCAACTCAACATATATCTACTCCCAACTCCTAAATCAACTCCCAACTTCCCTAAAAGATTGCTCAACTGTATCCTGTTTTTAAAAAATGTGTAGGGCCTACTTAATGGAAAAATCTATAAAATTACCAGGGTTTGTGTGTGTGAGAGGGTGTGTGTGTGTGTTTGTGTGTATGTATATATTTGCATTTATATCTGCTGATAAAGTTTGTTTGTGTTTTGTTAGTTTTCTGTTTCTAATTGTAAATTTTGTCCATGCTATTGTTTTGGGGGCCATTCTCTACAAGCAGTTTGCTTTTTTATGGTCCTAGCCATATTTTGTGTACTATTTATTGCATAATTATGTACACTGTATGATTTGTATATACATATTTTTATGGTTGAATAAATTGAATTGAATTGAATATATCATATGAGTATGACTGTGAGTAAAGTTTCATATATTACAAAATTGTACTTATGACTTTCCTTCCAGGATACCACCCAATGCCCTATCTTTGATGTCCTTTTTTTTTTAATGTAGACCTATTATTTTTAGAAACCATACTAAAAATTTGATTTTGAAAACCCATTTTAGATTAATATATGGAGGAATTTTAGAGATATGTTCATTCCAATGTTTGAAGTAACAAAAATGCATCATTTTCTAATCCAGTCCAATCCCATCCCATAGTCATTTGATATATAGTGCCTTTACCTTTTGGTTACCTGCTCACACACTACTCAATGTTTCGGCCACTAAAGCACCTCAAAATGATCAGCTTATATTCTTGAACATATTAGAAATGTAAGAAGAGCTATGAATAAATTGGCAGTATCTGAAAACATCTACACACATTTCGTTCCAGTGTTAGAGCTATCAGAGAATTTGCCATATTTAAAGCATTTGAGATTTGAGATTGTAAAAACATTCAGTTTATTTGCTGGTGGATTATAGTAAATAAATTAAAGTATATAGAGTAACTCACCATCAGCAGATAAAACCAGTATAGTCCACTGACATCCAAATAAATAAACAGATCATGAAAAAAACTTCATCAGATCAGATACAAAAAGCCATCAACAGTTACCAAAGATTAATGATGCAGCAGAACTCCAGTTGTCGATCAGACATAACGAGTTTGATTTCTCAACTGTAAATGAGTTGTAATCTGTTACATAACATTAAGGACTAGAGGCAGTCTGTCTTTTAATCCAATTGCTTTGATGCATGCATTTGCTGTGAGAGAAGCGAGAGTTATTGAGTTTATAGCCTTCATGGGTGAACAGCCAAACAAGGAAATTACATTCCTTTATTTGGTCTGAATTGAAAGTGTACCCTTCATTTATTCTTCACCGCTTTTACCCATTGAACACACTTAATTTCGGTATGATACATATTTCAATAGACCTAAGACCAGGGCCTTGTCTTACAAAGAGTTGTGATTGATCTGATCAACCACAACTATGGAAAGCCAGCAGAGTCAACATCTAAAATGCATGTTTGTTAAAAATATTTTCTAGATATGATGTAAAGTCATACATTCATCATTTTCTTGAGATTTCAGTGTGCTTTTCTTTGCTTACAAAGGTGTTGTGCAAATTTCTTGGAGAAAAAAATCTATGACATTGTTGGATTTCCATACAGTTTAGGTTGATGATTGATCTGATCAAACGTACCTCTTTGTAAGACGGGGCTCAGGAATCTCTAAACCTGGCTACCAGACACAGTAGGCTGCAATGGGTTAAAGGAAAGTAATCATGTTGAGTGAGACAGACAGTGATAGTAGCCTCAGACGTTAACACCAACCATGCCAACAGACAGAGCAATTCCTTAGACCAGGAATCTCTGAACCTGGCTACCAGACCCAGTAGGCTGCAACGGGTTAACCCATTAACTTCTGATTCCAGTAGGCAATAAGGAAAGTAATCATGTTGAGGGAGACACACAGTGATAGTAGCCTCAGACTTTGACACCGACCATGCCAACAGACAGTTAGAACAATTCCTTAGACCAGGAATCTGTGAACCTAGCTACCAGACTCCGTAGGCTGCAATATGTTAACCCATTAACTTCTGATTCCAGTAGGCAATAAGGAAAGTAATCATGTTGAGGGAGACACACAGTGATAGTAGCCTCAGACTTTGACGCAAACCATGCCAACAGACAATTAGAACAAGCCTCTGGTCATAGACACAGTGGATGGCTAGATCATTAATCCATGGCCCACAGTGCACTCTAGATCAACATGACTTCTTCTTTATTCAATTACAATCTACAGAGCAAAGCAAAAATTACTGCTTGATATTATTGTGAAAGGGTACGAATATACTAGCAATTGAGTCTTGGAACTCTTGTTGGAATACTCCACAGGGAGTGGAGAAAGTGCATATATTGTTTGCAGGAATGCCAGGATCTAATGAGTGAGGTAATAATACACCTGTAAAGTACTAAGAGATGTCATTCCGAGGTATTAGTCTAGTGTTTAACTGATTAAACAGTTACCAATTTCCTACCCAAAATGCCTGTTTTTATGAGGTAAAAGTTAAAAGTTAACACAATGCCTCAAAACATTCCTGATTTGAATAAAAAAAACAAATAGTGACTCTAATTTATGACTAATTCACAAAATATAGTCAATATTTACATGTATATCAAAAGTTATATGTAAAAGACTAACCTACCTTACACATGTGCTTCCTAAAGGTTAGTTCTTCATTTTTAAAAAAGTCATGTTGACCGCAACTGTGCAGAAGAACAATGTTCTTCAGCCATGGTTTGTGAATAAATCTAAATGATTGTATAATTGTTAAAATCTAGAATATCATCTTGGATCCATATTTTCATGAGCAATCTTTGATCTCATTTGTATTTCCTTCCTCTTCATTAGGTCACAATTTAAAACAAGAATACAGAACTTGCTTCATTAGATATGAAGTTAGTCAATTATGAAAATGCATTCTCCTCTCCTCTGCCATGAATATTCCCTTTTACCACTGTAAACCTTCATCAATAATTCAATAAAATCCTATAATATGTTTTTTATTGTATGTCACAGGTATTACTTGCAATCAGTGTTAAATTACCATGGTGACAGTCCTCACTTTACTGGTTTGCATGCTAAGGCGAATTTTATCATATCTTTAAAAACTCATTTTTGTATCACTGCATGATTTTACTTGAACGATCACACTAAAATTTGTGGCACTTCTGAAAAGCACATAGCTCTATTGAGTTTCATTTACTTAAATATCAATACATGGGTTTATTTGAAAATTATATTCAAACGATGTGAGTGTTTTCTTACATGAATTCATACAAACAATCATGTTCACATCACTCCCTCCTGAAAACACTGTTAGCAACTCCCTCTTTTTAGCCTCATTTTGTAGTCCTTTCTGCAAAAAATATGCCTAGAAAACCATGAATTTTGTCAAGATTTCTCCACAGAGTTTAGCACATGAAATGACTACAAAACAGTGAATTTTGTCCATTCTGCATAGCTTTCATCACTGTGGATGCACACAGCGTATTACCCTATTAAAATTGCCTGAACTGCAAAGCCCCATTCTATCGCCAGACAGAACTCCCCTGTCTAAGATCAATATCTCATAGAGTGCTATGGAGAGACTGGTATGGAGAAACACGTGTCTCTAACAATGTGTAATGTTCTCTAATGTATTACTTTTTCCAGAAGCTCCCTGGATGAGTCTGAGTAGGAGAGCTGATCATCTCACTCATTATCCGTTGGCACATTGATCATGTGATGCAGCTGATATGTACTGCTTGACCTAGATGGAGCTAGGCTCATGAATTTTAATTCGCTTCAATCCTAAGGCAATCTCTAATGCTAGAAGGAATTAAACCTACCAACAACTATGAAGAGAGGAACATAGATTCATATTCATGAAAATGTAAATGTGTTTTTTTGTCATCATTCTCTCTCTGTTTTCTCTTAAATTTATTCCTAAATGCATCCCCATGAAATTAATCTTGTTTTAAGCTATATTTGACAGAAATATATATTTCTATGTTTAGTTATTTCAATTTGTTAAAATAAATAGTATATACTAATTTCTTTGTTTATTTTATTTACACTTTTTCAAATGTTAAATTTTATGTATTACATTATATAATTTCATTACATTGGATATTTTCCATTGATGTATGAGGGTAACCCAACATACAAGGTAATTTTCTTAGCTTTCCCCTCCATTTTCAACTTTTGATTTACAATAAAATTCATTTACTATTTATCACCTATTTTGTAATGGACATTCTGATCATTGACTTTGAATAGCCCTCATCCTAAAGCATAAACTTTGAAGTGCTCATCTATTTTAAAAAAATTCTTGCGTAATTGTGATGGAATGTATTGAGTAAACACATGACATATTTCACACGAATGTATCATATATCTGTACAATTTAACAGTGACATTAATTTATTGTGAATTATTGTGAAATATTTCAAAGCTATTTGAATTCTAAATTTTGTTATCTAGGTGGTCATATAATATTTGCAGCTTTCTTCTATTACACTAAAACTATGATAATTCATTTTGTTCAAATATAAAGACCTCATGGAAATATATCCAATGCTATATATATATATGCATGCTTCAATTTCATGATGTTGATACATTGAGATAAACAATGAATACAAAATTGATCATGCACCATGTAACAAATTCAAACCACTCACCAGACTAATTTGCTTTCTATTCTCATGATAATGTTGAAAAGTTACACATTCATCATGATACAAAACCCCTGTCACTTTTCATCATATTTCATCAAAAAGACACATTTGATGGGAATAGAATTCATGAGGTTCTTTATTCCCAATGAGTATTATTTACTTTAAAATGCTGAACCATTGAAATTGATACATTTTTTGTTATTGCTACAGGTGCCCAGGAATATGTTTAATGTCTGGTGTGAAAATGATGACTTTTAATTGCAATTATTGTGACTCCTGTGTGATGTATGAGACAATAAGCAAAAGATGATGGATGCAGCCTTGGGCCAAGGTGCCTAGTTTATGCATTATCATCTAATCATAGTGAACTACAGTGAAAATGGTGATGGGGGGGGGGTAGTGAGAGGAAGAAAGTGTATAAGCCCCCATCCCTCCCCCTTGCTATAGCTAAAGAGAATACCTGTAAGGAGTGACTCAATTCAAATGTACTCTATCTTATCTAGAAAAGTAAAGAACAACTTGATAACATATCTTTTAAAAGGATGGACTAAGAGGCCCTTTCAGATGGAATAGTCCTATAAGCTAAATATACAAAGGGGTGGATGGACAGACCTATCACTGATATATCTGATAAACATAACCAGGGGTGGGACCATGGCAGTATGATACGGGGACAAAACACTCATGTTCACAACTGAATAATTGGCGTATCAATGACCTGACCCTCTATTTTATCATAGGGAGCGGTTGCCAGACCCCCAACCCCACTGTGGCACTAGTTGCCTCTGTCACACCAAACTTCCACACCTTCTCAACCCAGCATTTTACCCATAGGTGATCTAATCTACAAATAACCTTACAATTTTCAATTGCCTCCTAGATACTGATGTTGAGATGTTGAACAAAATGATGGAAAGAGGAGGGGGGAGGGGTAGGATGAACAGATCAATACCATACTTTCAACGCTCCATGTGAAAAGGACTGAAATCCATTATGTAGATGAATTCAGAATGTGGGATTACTGGGCATTTCATGATGTACATTGTACACTGCACATTTTATCATGCTACCCCAGCATGTCATCCAACCTCATAATTCTCCATAGAGGCCCGGGGAAAACAGCATTATTATACTCTGCTGGGCTCATGGAGCAGTACTTGTACAAACCTTATGTAAAAATACAGAGTTTGGTCTACAAAATGTAAAGTAACCCCCCCCCCCCCACAACGACAACAACAACAACAATAATTATAATAATAATAATGATGACGATAATGATAATAATAATAACAACAACGATAATAATAATAATAACAATGATAACAATGATAATAATAAAAATGAAGTAATTTATACATTGTTAGCCTTTATAGAGGATGGCCTGTCATTATAATTTTTTTTACTTTATTTTGAATGATTTGTCCATAATCCATCTTTATTCAGATTAAACCTTCATACAACTTTGATGAATTGTATGAATACTTGAAGGCTTCTGGATAAGTAATATCAAATACTGCACCTGTTTTCTTGTCCTATCATCCACATTCTATCTGTTAGCATGGTAAGGGAGATATTAATACTACAAAGCATATGGTGGAATGGAAATATGGTTTGGAGACATACATTGTGTTCACACAAAGAAATCAATGTATAAAAACAACGAATCCAAATTAGTATTTTTAGAACAATCTACTAAAAAAATCATAGAATGCTATTAAGAAGCCCCTCTGACAAGGTATCTCTTCAAATTTGAGAAGATTATAGTGAGAATCAGATTTAGTAGAGGTTTAGACTAGACTCTAGCTCACAAAATGACCAATTATTAAAAAGCATATTAAAACAAAGTGGTTTTATAATCAGTTGAAGTAGGAAGCAACCATACAGCTATTCATGGCAGATTACGAGTTAATTCATTAGCATGTCAAAATAGAGACATCCATACCCTCATATATACATACCAGAAAGCATCAACATTTCTTCTGAGGTGTTTCCTTGGACACCCAATGACGATTTATTGAATTGTGATTACGATTCTTTTCTTGATAAACGTTTTGCATCTGAACATGCTTGATGGAGAAATCCATTCATCTACCCCGATATCCATGAAACAAGATGAATGAATTAAAACGAAAGGCCATTATCATCCAATCGCAATCAACAAGGATGCTAATTTTAGTTAACCTTGAAGAAAAAAGAGGTCATGCATCTCTCTAGAAATGGCTCACAGGAAGTACAGGTGACAATGAAGAATTGTGGGTAAATTGATCAATTTGGATTAGGCTTACACTATAACATGGTATGATATCTACACAAATTTGACTTTTATCAACTCCTAATAATTCATCTTAAGATAAATTTTTGCCCAGTTGTTTCTTATCATTTTATTAACATTGCACTGTGCTATGCGCTATAGAAGAACTGAAAACTATTATCAATGCCAATATCTTGTAAATATTGTCACTTTTAAATGATTGAAATTAAAAAAATGATAAATATAAACAAGTCATTTTAGACTTTGTACACATGACATTTACTACATCATTTTAGATTATTCACTTTTGCTAGAAGGTTGATTTCCACCAGGTTTTTATCGCCAAAAGGTAGTAACTCCTGGTATCTGCATGATTGCCCTTATGTCTCTCATGAAGCAATCAGCCAAACACCAACTGAAATAACGCCATGCATTAGTTTTACACTGTATTATTCCTCATACCAATCTGCTGTATATATGTATCAATAAACATCAGCATACAAATTGATTGATAGATTAGATAGAGCTCTATGAACTTGGATGCGGTAAGCTGATAATAGGAAGCGGAATCATCCTGATTGTTTGGTGAGGTATGAATCTTGTACCGCCCTGATGGATAAATCCCTAATTGGATGAAACAAGCTTTCAATGCATCACATACTAGTTGCTTTTAAAAGATGTAAGCGGATGTGTCGCTGGGTGCAATGGGAGAGAATCACAACTACATAGTGGTTCTGATGATATACAGCATTCTGGTCATGATTAACTCACTAAGGACTCCTAACAGCTCGTATATCAGAAGAGTGTCACATTCTGGCATATATAGTTTTTCCTCTTTATAACTGAAATGTGTTCTTGTTTTGAATATCATAACAAACTGTAGACAAATAAATCACCAGCGATGAATGTGAAGGAATCTCATAATGATGCATCCACTTAAATTTTTTTTTTTTCAGGATCAATAACTAGGTATGTTATCTATTCTCAAAAAAATATCAGTAAGGATCATCTTGGAAAACAGAATTCCAATAAATTAATCCATCACATATTTATTTAATGTTGTTAAAAATATAATTTTGCATTTGCTCTGTTTTTCTAGTAAAAAGAAATTCAATATAGAAACAGTTTGATATTTCAAACAATACATTCTTTTGTTAACCTTTTTTACCTTCATGTAGGTCTTTATCCCAAAGGATAATACAGATTTTTTTTTTTTTTTTTTTTTTCATTGTTATTTTTACAATACAAATTTCTACATGCTCTATTGATGTAAAGTGTAATTTTGTCTTATTCATAGACATACCTGTACATTTATTGCATACTTTTTGGTGATTAAGTTTACCTTTTGCTATGTTTAAACAAGCATAGGATGAAATTACGAAAATGAATATAAAAAATTGTGAAATCTTCGAGTGTGAAATGACTATCTCACCCCCCCCCCCCCAATAAAAAGGCTGCAATATGATTTCCTGAGTCTTTGTCTCTTCAATGCCAAAGGCATGACTGCAAGCAGACATGTGAGGTGAAGTCAGCAAGCGAGAATAATTGAGAATGTGATTAAATATCTAGTTCAAGTACAAGCAGATAACACTACAGGCAGTAATCACATACGAAGAACTTGAGACATTCCGGAAGAAGTACTGGTATACCAATTCAAGGTTGTACAGTGTGTCTGCTTACTGTCTTCAAGACACAGATTCATTATTTACTCTGACACTTTCCTTTGCACCTGCAAAGCTTGGGAAGCTATTGATAGGTCTGGGGAACAGAGGCAGGGGAAGTCTATGGGGCTGAACAAGGGGAACATATATATGAGCATATGAAATAGATATATTTTTAGTCACAAATTAAACAGGTTGAGAGAGTATGAACCTCCAATATCAAGCTTCTCATGCATTCTACCTTCCTTGAAATATACAAAGTTTAATCTTTATTATATGCATCATTGAGGGTATTGTCCATTTTCATACCTAGGCTAATAACCACTTTAAATACTTCCAATTTGTAAATAAAAATTTAAAATCTCTCATGTATATATTTATGATTATTAACTTATATTTCAATGATTTCTTCATCTGTTACATTGTTATTTTGTGATAAAAAAAATATTGAGATACTATCATAAGCAGTGAAATAAAAATATAAAAAAACATTACCATGTGGAGGGGGCTGGGGGATTTATAAGTCATTTGCATATTAACTGCACTGGTGACTGGTCTATTCAAATTCATGAGGATGATGAGCTACTATCTACCAGGATGCCAAATAATTCATCCTCTTTTTGTCCAGACTGTCCCCTCCTCGTAATCAATGGTCCTACCTCATTGTATTCTACATCTGGGGGGGGGGGGCATGTCATGAAACAGATAGTTGGTGATTTTCACTGATAATTTTGCTCTCAGCCAATCGGATGCAAGGACTTCAGTAGCTTATAACAAATAGTCGGTGAAAAGCTGTTTAATGAAATGGACCTTCGGTAGACCATCAGGCATATTTGCACCACTCAAATAAATGAATCCTTTGGGGTGCCCCTGTCTCTGCCACCATCGAGGGTCTGGCTGGTTATGCCACAGAGCTGGACCAGAATGCTTGACATAATTTAATTTGGTGACAGAGGGAGGAGGGAGGACTTTATAAGGCAGCCATCTTGGTCATTATCACAACTAAAAATAAACCAGGATGTAGATCTATGTTGCTATTGTTTTCTATGTGCGGTACATTACCTCAAGATGACTTTACTTGTAATGACTGAAGATGATGAAAATGAGGAGGCTGGTGATGATGACTAGTTTCCATTCTAAAGTAGACTGATAGTAATCTGAAATACCTTTGGCAATATGATGTCAAACATACTTTTTGTTTGCTCTTCCGAATACATTTAGGAGAATTACCAGGGTACTGATTTCAAGATATGACAAACACCTTGGTGATCCTGTCACAATCTTGATCATCAATGCACCCATTATATGAATACAGATGGATTTGATTCAGATATGCTCTTACTTTTCTGAAGAACATCACAGTTTAGACAACAGTCAAAGATCAAGTCTGGAAATGAAAACTATATATGTAGTTACTAACGTGTCAAAGGCATCTTTGTTTTTACCCCCCCCCCCTTTCCTAAAAAGAGAAATGTAATATTTCTGATAAGAAAGATATATATGTAAAATGGTATGTATATCCTGCTCATAAAAGGTATAGTTATATTGTACAACAGAAATAGATAATGCAATCAACTCTAATATATTTTGAATGACTTACTTATAATCATTCTTATTTCATGAAAAACCCTTTTCCAAAGATACAATATGCCTGAAGATTATAATTTTGTTTTGAATTATCTGTATAAAAGAGGTTTTGGGAAATCAAATCTACAGGTATTAAAAAAAATAATATACCTACTTCAATATTTATGTTTACAGTGCCTATATCATCTTGATATCAAAGAAATTAACCATTAGCAGATTAAAGGTTAGGTATTTATATATAGCACACACTATATCATCAATTTTGTAGCAATATTAATTAGTAATAATGCCAGTCACACTATAATTTAAAGAGCCTAGCTCTTGCTTCTACAACAATTACTAGGTGAACAAAATAAAGTAGAGCAAGCCAGCAAGTAATCACAAGGGAGTTAGAGTTGCTAGGATACCGGCATCCAACATTCCGCCCCCTGTCTGATGTCAATAATGTAATGGCGGAATTTTCTAATGAGCACTACCAAACTGAACTTCAGGACTTGATTCACACTAACAGATGAGAGAAAACAAGCAGACGAAATCAGCATCTTATGGGGCATTGCAAGAAACTTACAATCAATCGCAAATCAATCCCCAATCAATCAGATATCATGCAATGAATTGTGATAGTGCAATCGATTGCTGATCTGCTACTCTGTTTCTTGCAACATGGGGGCCCGTAGCACAAAGCTTAGCAACATTTTTCTACGATTGATTCCATTGACTACACTGTACAATTAATCGTAAATATCAAGCAAACGATCAATCGCTAACCTTTGTGCTACGGGAGTGTAAACAGCTAAAATTGATCTATCAATTGTAAAATTGCAATAGAAACTAAAGTTGCAACTGATTGCAATATTTCCTTGCAATTTACTGTATTTTTTTTTTTATGTAGGTGAATCAAGAACCCTTGCAAAGATGTTTTTTCTCTTGGGAAGTTTCAGGGTCCTGTTTCATAATGACTTGTTATAATAGCAAATGCACAAACTACTATTAGCCAATCAGATTGAAGGATTTCAGTAGCTTTATACTGTTATTGCAAATTTGTTGTTATAACAAGTTTTATGAAACGGGGCCATGGAGAGTCGGGAACTTGAAAAGGAGAGCGGAATGATTCATCTATTTGAGTGATGTTTTCCTTTTCTCATGTCAAAACAATTTTGACCCATGATAATATTTACCTTGATGTTTACCCCTCCACTTAGCTTACACTTTCTCTAATTTCATACTTCATAGTGTGTATTTGAATACAGGTCTATCTCCTTTATCTCTCTGTTTCTCTCCCTAAAAAATGGAATTTCTACCATATACATTTCATTGAACATTTGATGTTTGATAAAAGATAAAAAAGGGTCTTTACTCTGCGCAATGACATTTCGATTTAATTTAAAAATGGATGAATATTACCACATTACAAGAATTCACCCAATCAGGTAAAAAAAATAAATATCTAATTTGGGTGGCACAATACAAGTATTACAGTGAAAGCTATATGGCAGAAGAAAATTAACTGCAGGTCTGTTAGCAAAATAACTAAATTCTATGGTTACCATATTTGTTTAGTGTGCTTCTGCATTATAACAAATTCCTTATCACCATAATTTTCTTAGACCACAATATGCCCCTTTTCGCTCATCAAATATCCATACACACAATTAACCACCCTTATGTGGACACGTACAAGCACTTTCATCAATTACCCACCAACTTAAAATAACTAAAAGGGGGCATTTATAGATCAATATCTTTCTGCATTAGGGGAGACCGGAGTTAGTTGGAACATTTTTGACAAAAATGGCTGTAAAATCCAAATAGATTTTATTCAAGAAACAATCAATATATCAGCTTGAAGCATATATCTCAGGGCTTCAAATGTGCCCCATAAAATGTTTAACTCTATTATGGTTACTGAAAAAAATCCACCTTGAACAAGACTATCGCAAACGTTCCAACTTACCCCCATATCGGGGTAAGTTGGAACATGGTATGGGGTAAGTTGGAACACTGCATGGTCAATTAAGAATTATACTAAAATTACTTAAAACTGTAATATTACATGGTTTTAGCCTATTTGCTTTATCTTATTCAAGTTCAAAATATTAAAGTGTGGATTCGTTGAACTTTATGTTTTCTATTATACAGCCACTCACGCAAGCAGACTGTGTAGTAGAATTCCGCATATTTGGGTGCGTTTGATTTTACATGCAATTAAGTGTACTATCAGCAATTTCATGTACTTCTGCATCAAATTTATAAGACAAAAATTGATTGTTTTTATTTTTTTCATAATTAATTATGCAAATAAGCATATAAAATTTTCCAGAAATTTGTTTTTTTGTATGTTTTTGCCTTTAACTCTATTTATTAAGCTAGTAGAATTTTTGGTGAGAGTATCAATTTTCACATTTATAACAAATATCCACCAAAAAATATAATTTCTTATGTATTTTTTTTTTTTCGAACTTTGTTTTTTCCGATGGACTTTGTCAGGAGTCTTTTGCGATCATAAATAGCATAAAATGAATCTATTTGAACCAGCAAAAGTAAAAAAATAATCATACAATTATGACTTTTGGTTGAAAAACACAATTTGCATTGACCTTGTACATGGAATCACCTTTTTGAACAATTTTGGGTCCGAACATGCACATACAATTTGTTGCGTAATTTTGAAACCGCGCACACAGGCATCACAAATTTGGTCTCAAATGATGCGCAAGACTTGAAAGTAAAAAGTCAGCTTGCAGTGTAGTAAAAAAATTTCGTGCGACAGCGTAGTGACAAAATTTCTTGAGGGGGGCTCAAATTGACCCCCCTTTTGATAGGTGCCTACAATAGGCCTTAAATGCACACTCAGACCTAACTGATAAACAAAACAAGCATGGTATACAATACATGTTCAGAAGAGTGTGAAATACTTTTTTTTTTTCTCATATCCAATATTTTCATTCATAATTATGTTTGGGGTAAGTTGGAACATGTTCCAACTAGCCCCTTCAATTTTGTTCCAACTAACCCCGGAGGCTCATTTGACGTTTATAAGCTGACAGCACAAAAAAGGGACTTCACCATGGCATATTAATAACCTCATTTTGCAGCTTGGTATAAGTGTCTATTATACCCCTAAACTGGCCAACTTGATCTGTAAACTTCTCTGAGATAATCAAACATTTCTGAACGAGAAAAAATTTACTCAGAAGGTCAAAAAACAAAAATTTGTTTCTAACTTCACCAGGCTTGTTGCACATGTGTTGTCTGTAATATGGTGGATGGCCGTTGATAATGACAATAACTTGAGGGCAGTATTGCAGAAATTTATTTAAAGACGTTAAAGAAAATTACAATGTTTCAACTTACCCCATGTTCCAACTAACCCCGGTCTCCCCTACAGTTATTCCCAGACCCAGTAATAATATTGATGCTATGCTAATCAATATGTCCCCACTGAATTTAAGCTCCTGTATGTATATTACATATCATAGGCCTACATCTAAATTACAAACTATTGGCTTTTATGGAAGGAGGTTCTAAATAATTCTGAGATCAATATTATGAATTATTTTGCGCTAAGAGAATAATGTTGACATATGGGTGATTATATTGTCATTATATCCACTGTTCAGAGGTAGAAGGGCATTAAATCACTATTAACCATTGAAGTAATTCTAAAATTGGCAACTACTGTTATTTTTCTGCTTTTTTTACTCTTTCCTGTTTTTGCACCAGGCTTTTGGCCAGAGTCATTCAGTTATCAATGTATAATTGAGAAGAAAAAAAATCATGAAAAAAACTACATTTTACCATTTTGGTGTTGCCAACTTAAAATATTCATATTCAGTGACAACAGAACATACTGCATCCAGAATACAACAACCATTTCAGTTATTATATCTCTTATTTACTCAACATCATGTATGACTGTTACTATTCAGAATTTTAAAAAAAAGATCAAAGGACTGTCAAAAGAGAAGCTATACCGATTAACTAACCGCCCTTCCACACGGCAAAAAAAATTGTAATTTGAATGATGATTCCAGTGAAAAATAAGGCTTACAACAAATATTTAGCATGTGCGAAACCAAACTAGAACATGATTAGAATCACGAACGCTAATCACAGTCACGATTACAACAGCAATCATCATTAATGTGATGATTCAAGATTCACGGTGAAAAGGCCCTTATTGACTTCAGAACTATATATTCCCTGTATCAATCTTATGACAATGAAATAATTATGTAAAAGAAAAGTATACTGACAAATGCTAGTGCTCATCTGGCTATCATAAATAGACAACATATGTATTCTCCCTTGACCCATTCTTACTCTAGATTACTTCTAATCAGACCATCATTCATCCATAGTAGCTCCAGCCTTACAGTTGAAGGACACTATTCCTGTCTTTGCCATTTGAATTCCATGGATATTAATATGCACCAAAAAAAGTGTGTGTCATATAAATTCAAAAGGCCCTGGAAACATGTCTTACAGGCTTGAACATTTTGAATGTCAGATAATTAAAAAAAAATTAAACTATGAAAATGGTTTCAGCAAAATTCCAAACAAATAAAACATTTATAATCAAAGGTAAATGTTAAAACATTTCAAACGCAAATTTGGGGCAAATTTTTTCAAAGTTTATGAATGAATTATAATTAATTTGAGGGGGTGTTAAATAAGCGGAAATTTCTTGTGTTGCTAGTAACAAGGAAAATGAACATCTGAGTCCACCAAAACAAGTTGATTTTGAATACAGATAGAAAAATGAAACAAGTATAGCAGGGTTAAAAAATAGATAAGTTACAAAAATTCTGCCTTATTTTGCAAAACAGTTATATGCACAACTCAGGTTCATGAAAAATTTTTTTCATCTTTATATCACAATACGTGGTTTTATTCCTCCATGAATTGCAATTGGTGTAACCTGTTATGGTTCAATCAGGAGTCTCCTTCCTGTCAAATTGACAAAAATTCAAATATTTCATAATTCGTTTAATAAAATTCAAAACATATAGTATGTCATATAATCAATGAATGAACAGCTTTCTTGTGTCTTGTTTTATATCCGATGTTATGCATACATCTGTTTTATGAAAACTCATACAGGAATATCTTTACATTATCTCGCAAGTGGTGCTTTAAAAGACAAGTCCACCCCAGCAAAAAGTTGATTTGAATAAAAAGAAAAAATCTAACAATAATAACACTGAAAATTTCATCAAAATCAAAATAAGAAAGTTATGACATTTTAAAGTTTCGCCTAATTTCACAAAACAGTTTTATTCACATCCTGGTCGGTATGCAAATGAGGGGACTGATGACATCACTCAATCACTATATATTTCTTTTGTATTCAATTATATGAAATATTCCAATTTTCTCCCCGTTGACCTGTGAAAGTTTTATTCTTCCCTGAACATGTGGTATTAACATTGTTTTAACATTATATGATTCAATCAAGTTTGTCCTTATTGTCAAATCTGTAAAAATTAAATATTGTATAATTCAAACAATAAAAAAACAAAAGAAATAGTGAGTGTGGGACATCATCGACTCTCTCATTTGCATGTCACTGACTTGCGCATATAACTGTTTTGTGAAAAATAAGCGAAACTTTGAATTGTTGTAATTTTCTTATTTTACATCCGATTTTGATGAAATTTTCAGCAATATGCTTGTTTGATTATTCTCTATTGATTAAAATCAACATTTGTCTGGGGTGGACTTGGCCTTTAAGTGAAAAACATATAAACTTGATGATCATAATGAAAGCGAATGCAAGCAGTGTCAAGGGTGACATGACATTCCCTGTAAAGAATACTATGACTCATACAAATACAAGGACGAATGGTTTCATGTCAGCAAGGCTTAAACTTGAAGAGAATTACCAACAACTATCAGACACCAACTATCAACAAAACAAGATACTCTTTAATAGCAGGGAAAGGAAATATTAATTAAATAAGACCGCTCCTTGAATATCAAGCACTTATATGCAACTGAGATATCCTACTATATCGAGGAAAGTATAAGTTACTGATATGTGTGTATGGGAAATATCCGAGCAATGAGACGTAGAGATCAAAGTATTATGCTGCATTGTTAGTTTGAAAAAAATATTCATTTTTTAATTTTCTTTTTGGGAGTCTAAAAGTTAAAGTAACAATAACTATTGCTATTATAACAATAAAAATAATAACAATGATAATAATAACATTAATAGGTATTTATATAGCGCCATCTATCTAGATATATTCTATTCCGAGGCGCGTTGTTGTTGTCATTATTATTACCCCGGCTTTAGCTTGAGCTGCCTTTCAGCACTCATGCATTCAAGGAATTAATCCTGCCAGGTACCCATTCACCTCACCTGGGTTGAGTGCAGCACAATGTGGATAAATTTCTTGCTGAAGGAAATTACGCCATGGCTGGGATTCTTAATCCACTGGGCCACAACGCTCCACATAATAAGCATAATTATGATGATGACTATGGTGATGATGATGATGATGATGATAATGATGAAGATGATAATTTTCTATTGATAAATGTATGAACGAATAAAAGAAATAGATAAATAAATAAATATAGAATTGAATAAACAAATCAATTAAATTAAATGATATGAAAGAAAGAAAGATGCCAAAGGTCAATAAAATTCAGTATGTAAGAAATATGAGGCTTGTAGATTGTATATGTTGTGATCAATCATATGCACAATATTAGCAAATCTATGACCTGTGACATTTAAATTTACAACCACCCCTCCCTTCCATCTACTCAACAGATTATCTCTCTTTTTGCGTTTTATATTTATTTACCTCTTAGAAATATGGGGGGACCTCACCCCACCCCTTACAAATTGTTTGTAAGAGATTAGGTAGTGTAGGTCTTAAGATATTGCTGTTCATAATGGCTATGGCATTGTGGCTTTAATGAAAAATTTCTCTCATTTCTTCTGTTATCATTTTTTCTTCTATTAAGGACTATCGCACTATCTATTGGGGTATCAAAGGGTGTGTTTATGCTTCCATTGCGAGGACAGAATCAGCGTTTTCAAACGTCGATCCAAAACGCCGATCGTAAATGTGGTTCTGGGAGTGCTGTTTATGCTTAACTTTTCAGAGGCGAAATCACCATCTCCAGCTGGCTTCGCATCGTAATTTTCGTTGAGCAGGAAAGCGAGGTCAAATTGGGCGCGCCCTTTTTCGAAAGTTTTTTTATCCGAGTGTTGTTATGCTGGGGAAGCTACGCCGACTGTTTTATATAAACATCGAACAATTTCCGATATTTTAGTCATTGCATGGAGCTTCTTGATATAGCCATATAATTTCCACCATGGTGAGGATAATAGTAAAAAAAAAAAAAGAATATTAAGTATACAAAATAATAAAATGTCTATTTGTTTATGCTACTGGGGCATCGATCTTGCGATGTCTCCTCATTATAACTCATGTTCCAGGTTATTTTTTGGTGTAAATCCCTCAACGTTCATCGTGATGACAAATTGGAAGAGTAATACTAGTAATAGTACTAATGCAAAACAAGGGAGATGAGAGGTAATTCCGTGGAGGTAACATGCGACCATGGAGCAATGCGACTGTATTTGCCCGCGGATTTTCATCTCACCGGAAGCATGTACCAAATGACGTCATTTAAACACGTTTACGATCGTGGTTCTGTTTATACTTCCCCAGAAAGCCTGATTCTGGTCAAACGACGTTTACAAACGCACCTTTTTGTGAGTTTACGATCGGTGTTTTGAAACAGCGTTTAAATGAAAGTAAGCATGGACGCAACCGTGTTTTGGACTAATCACGTTTGGAAACGCTGATTCTGGCCTGAAAAGTGGAAGCATAAACACGGCCAAAGTTACTCACCCTTGACATGATAGGGGGACCAACAATGTTCTGCCAGTCATCTTCACGCCAAGGTAACTAAATATTCAACATCACTAGAATTCACAGAATATCATGGAATGTCAAGTTCCTTGCTGATTAGTACTATGTCATCATCGGGAGTGACAGGAGGGACTCCTAGATCTTGGTGCCCTTCTGAACTTCAGCGATGACAGTGGGAGGGGAAATAAGACAGCTATGAATAGATCCCAGTACGAAGGAGTAAAATAACAAACAAATGAAGCAAACAGGATAGCTTTTAATCTAGGCATCCGTCAATGCCCCTCTATTACCTCAACCTAGACCTCTCCGCCTGCCTGATGTCCACAACAACATAGTACGGTAACTGAGAAATGCCAAACATGAATCTTTGAAAGATTATTCTGGATGATCAGTGGCATTACGCTGCCCATGTTTTGACATTTCTCACTACTGGGTATGTGAGAATTCATTACATGTATGCCAAAGCCATGGTTGAACGATTAATTCAATTCAATTTCAATTTATTTCATTCAAAATCAAAAACAATTACAAGGTAAATATATATATATACAATAAAATAGATTGTGGAGACAGCTTGGAAGAACATTGAAGTCTTATGAAATGTTGCCACCAATAATACAAACAATTAAAAACAAGTAATATACAAAAACAAATAAAAAGAGAGCATATTAATAGTCTCGGATCGGATTCACTACTTGATATCCACACTTTTACATCATTTGCAGTTGAGAAAATCTTATGTCTGTTAGAATCAAGGGTATGAATAATTAGTAGTGACTTTAGATTGCTTTGAAATCACTAAGATGTGTTTTTAGGTCAGAATAGAATAAAACTATTCCGATTCTGCATTCAAGCCATTTGAGTCGTCCTTTCTTTTTTCTAATTATCATATGCCAATGTGCATGGAACATAATGAATTGATATGTATTGCAACCTGTCTTTGTATCTTCTTACAGTCAGAACTGTAATACCCCTTTCATAAACCCAATAAAACATATCCTCCAATTAGCCGCCTAAGAGTAATGCGGATAATTCAATAAAAATTGCGTTCACAAACTCCATAAATTATTTTTACGAGCGCCCGTCCTGAAAAAGGCGGATAATCATCATGACAACTGGACACGCCCCCTCCAATGCGGTTGTGTTGGAAAAGGGTGACCTTGTGACCGCACCATGGCAATTATCCGCATTATTTGGAAATACGTTCATAAACTCAAAATCTTGTCCCGATGCCGCTATTATGCGGATAATAGCAGCATCAGAATAATGCGGATAACTCTTGTCCTCCTCTGATTTTACGACCAAATTATGCTGCTATTAGCCGCATAATTGTGTTTTATTGGGTTTATGAAAGGGGTATAAGAGGTGTAGCTACATGGAAATAGGAATTGAATAATGCTCCCCTCCCCCTTGCAATCACATTATAAGAAAACAAGTGGTGAAAATCAAATGACAGGACAATAAATAATCATCAATGAGACAGTATATGAAAGAACATGAAGGAGAGAAAGACAACAGCAATTTGAATGTAAATTATACGGTAATACTTATATGCTTGATATAAATAAAACAAAAATATTTTTTATTAGAATTGCATGATTTATGATCCAAGATCAAGATGATACTGTTTCTACAAAAGGACTGTTCATACAATGTGATTACAACACCAATTCTCCAGAGGAATTTTACAAGCCACATGTGTTCAAGCATTTTTAGCACTATGATTCCATAAAATCGTGTTTCAAACAAAAATTATTTAAGGCTAACAAGTACTAAGTTTGCAATTCTCAATTATCATTATTATATACACATTTCAGTTTAAATAATTTAAAACAAAAGAATCTCTTAAGAACTTAAAAAGATATCAACTTTCATGACAATTTGCATGAAATCAATCATTTTTTAAACATGTTACAAATCCATGATATTTGGAAATAATAGTTGTTGCTTAAAGGAGAATGAAACCCTTGAAACCAGCTGAATCCATATCAAAGAGAAAAATCAAAGAAACATATTGTTGAAAGTTTGAGGAAGATTGAATGAATAATAAGAGAGTTATGAGCATTTGAATATTGGGATCACTAATGCCATGTAGATCCTCCTATTGGCAATGTGACCAAGATCTGTGATGTCACACACGTACAACTCCCTCATTACTTTAGTACTTATTTCACTTATATTCTCACTTTTATAGAGTCTATCATAAGGTGAGGTGTTCTCTTTATGAGAGGACAAGTACAGAGGTTTCACAACATTATATCATTGATGAATCGTTTGTCATATGATTAGAATGAGCAAAAAGAGATGTTTTGGGGTATATTTTCAGTGTCCAAAAGGGGAGAGTTGTTCATCTGTGACATCATAGATCTTGGTCGCATTGCCAGTGGGAGGATCTCCATAGCATTAATGATCTCGACATTCAAATGCTCATAACTCTTCTATTGCTAGTCCTAATTTACTCAAACTTTTGTTGATCTTATTCTTTGATTTTTCTGCTTTCACAAAAGCTAACTTGCTCCAAGAGTTTCATTCTCCTTTAAACAACGTCGAGAGCACCCTTCCTCCATAGTATTGTCTACACATGACAACCTGCCGACCAAGTTGATGGAAACTAATCAATCCATTCCAGGTATAATGTAGCAAGGCGTTATGTCATCACTTCTTCATCAGTAAAAGTGTGCTGGATTAATGCACATTACCTCAGAGTCGGACACACCAGGTAGTAGGTACATTCGGTAATATGAGGGGAGAGAACATTTACATTGTAGGCCCTATGGGTTCATGATCAGTGGCGGATCCAAAGAAGGGGGGAGGGGGGGGGTCTGGATGATCTTTCGATTCATTAATAAGGAAGAAATGCATGGGCCCTTATTCCTGGAAGATTCATGCATAAGACATATTTTTAGTGGTGAGAACCCCCTTGTTTTGGCGATGGTGTTACTTTTTCATGATTATTTTTTAAGAAACAAAATGGAGAATTTCATTTATTTATATATACTGTACATACATACATGTTTTAGAGCCATGCTCTTTTTTAACTCTATGAATTTTCTTTCTATGGCATTTTACTAAACCAATCGAGATTTTTGTATTTCTTATATAAACTGAGGCAGACAATTTTATTTTATATACACAGAGATAGCAAATATACATTGATGGAAATTACTTTGACATTTACAGTGAAGAAGACAACCTTTTGCTCAAATTACTTACGTTTTCATTCAAATCCTCAGGAGATATAAGATCTTTATTATTTCCCTTACACACCTACGCTATTCTAATGTGGTTGCAAAAAAAAACACATAAACTTTGAGAAATAGCTTTCTGATGACGCACAGTGTTTGAGAGAAGAAGAAACACATAAGTGGCAACTGATACGTTCGTAGTACTAGTATGTATACGTATTGAATTATTGATCATGGATCGAGGATAAATATAAAAGTCAATGAGTGTCAATAAATTATCAAGTTAAGAGTTGATGATAAAGTGAAAGTTAGAAAATTGCCATTATAACAATTAAAAGATGAAAAAGAAAGTTATCAATTTTCAGGTTAAAATACAAATCATAATTATCCAGCTCTAAGATACACAAATGCACATCTTTTGTTTGTGCACTGTTTATGTTTTTGGAAAGTTAAATATTTTCTATATAAACTGGTGGTACAGCACTGTCAGTAAATAACACCCCCCCCCCCCTCTCTCTCTCTCTCTCTCTCTCTGCCTACTCTTTTCTCTCTCCTGTGATTACAGTGTAACAGTAAATTTTGCTAGGTTTATTTATTTAATCTGTACTCTTACATTTGGCTTTCCATACTTTATTGTTTACATACAACTTGTTTATTTCCATTCCAACTCATCTCATCCTTCTTTCCATCCTCACAATTCACATACATTGTCATGATCTCATCTTTCATTCCATCTCCACAATACATCTCACATAGCAACACAGGTTCATTGCATTTCATTCTTTCATTCAGTTTCCCCTCAGTCATGCTTCCTGGTTTTCCATTAGCTTTCCACTCCACATGGTCCTATTGTTTAATTCTCATTAGGATTCAGTTTAACTCATGATCACCCTTCTCTATTCTCTGATTGGTTCTTATTTTTAAATAGGGTTAGTTCATTTTATAGTTCATACCATTTTCCTTGTATTTGATTGGTTGATTTCTATGATTATCCAATGTGGGTACATTGGCAGAACTTCCCAGAAGATTGGATTGAAAAAGTAAAGGCAGTGCTGATCTGGACTTCATCGTGTTAAGATCTCATTTATTCTGTGTTCACCCTATCTTCAGTTTAATAATTTTAGTTTAATTAAAGTAAGGAGAGCATAGGAGACTGAAGTGTAAGATTTTAGAGTGTACAAACGGTCATGTTACAACAGCATTCACATTTTTGCTGTCACCCATATATTTATTTATTCATTCATACCTTTCTAATTCTAAAGGGATAAGCACCTGAATTTGGAAGCATGAAATAGCAAACCATATTTAATGGTAGGTAAAGAGATACCTCAAATTGTGCAACTTGATTTTTTTTACAAAGTGCAACATCCTCTTTAATTCAGTTGATGGGATAGTGATTTAAGCATGAAAAAATTATCAGGTAAATATAATGCTGTTTAGCAAATATCTAATTTCTGGACTCTATGGCTCCTATTCTGAAATCAGGTTTAATCTAAACTCTGGTCTAAAGTTATTTAACTATGGACAGCCAAATAATACAAAATTCTTTAACAGTACGAGTTCGAACTTTGGAATATGGGCTCATTTGTTTGAAATCTTTTCCAATGGAGCATGGGGGAGATAAATATGTTTTGTGGGTTCCTTGACAAAATATATATGATACAAAGGGATTGAACTAGAAAATATTTGATATTTCTTTATATTCAGAGAATAATATACCTATAATATCTCTTTTTTTCATTTTATACTTTTCAAACTTACATTAATGGCATCATAAAATTTTGAAATATAATAGGATTGTTTTACTTAAATCGAAGCCATATCCATTTGAAATAAGCAAATTTACCTACCACTTTCACTACAATTGTTGACAACAAAATACATTAGCCTCTTTTTCAAATCTAAATCAACCCTTTAAATCAAAGATTATTAGTATTACTTTTATAAAAAGGATAAAATGTAAAATGTGCTATTTCAATAATTCCTTTAAAGGGAATATGCCTCAAATACTTTTTTACCAAGGAGTTACCAGCACTCCTTGCTTTTACAGAACCAACAAAGTAAATTGAGTATTGAAATGTAAAAGATGTGTTTAAATCTTATTGTTTTACCCTTCCTGCTCATTTCTGTCTTATTTTTTTTCCTATAATCTAATCCCTATTTTACTGTATTGTACTCTACTGTCTGTACCTTACAGGTCCTCCCTTTTTACAAAAACAAGTTCTTACTTTTCTTTACAAATCATGAATTACATTCCACATGAAATATTTGGATTTCGGCATTGATGAAAAGACATAATTTGAGCATTGATCTTTTTTCATCCGAAGTTACTCTTGCATTTAACTTATATCACAGAATATTAAACATATACTGCAATTTTTAGATTTATAACACAGATGTGATATATCTAAGATCAATGCAACTAAAATGCTCTGGGTTTTTTTTTTTCAATTTAAAGTAATAGAATTTGTTAATGAAAAAATATATAATTGTGGCTTAATCTTATAGTAAAAGTAGTTCTAAATTGATTCATTAAATAACCTGCATGTACATGTATACTAATCTAAATATAACCAACAAATAATATCACGCCATGAAATACCATCTATAACCTGTGATTGACCTTGAACTGGTAGACCAGAGCACAGGAAGGGTGGTTCAATGTTGATTTAAGAAACAATTTTTCTATGGTAATTGGAACAACAGCTCTAAGTTGTTCCCTTTAGAAAGGTCAGACAATGTCAAGCTACCTGGAAGGAGTGGATGACATCTGATACCATCCACAATAGGTGGTTTCAAACCGCCTCGATCACAAGAATCCCCGTTAAATTACGAGAACATTTTTAGGCTAAAAAATACCCATTAATTATTCCTGCATTCACACCGCCCCGAAACATACCCTTCGGGTTAAATTCCTGAAGTTAGGAGCATGCGCAGTATGGTCTAATAAGCAGGCAAGGCGCGAGATTCAAAACCACTAGCCCAGCAGCCACCCACGGCGCCCGCGCCCAACGACACGCTGGGCTAAAAGTTCCCGTAAATTGCTTTCACATTGCCAAAATACCTGCGACCTTGGAAAAATCCCCGCGAAAGTTCTTGTAATTTCGCCAAGTACCTACTATTTAGCGGGTATTTTCTTTCGGGGAAATTACGCGTAGTTTGCTTTCACATTACCAAAATACCTGGTATTTTCTGATCGGGGTAAATTTCCCGATCAGAGAATACCTGGAACTGACGAACTTCGAGGCGGTCTGAAACCACTTACTGGAAGAGGGAGCGAGATGGGTCATGCTCAAAGAATTCAAGTAACAAACAGGTTTCCTCCAACAAAAGAGGTGCACAAAGGGACCCTTGGAGTATGGAAGGGGTAAGGAGCACCCCCCCTCCTTTCTTGAATGGGTGCACAGAAGCACCTGTCCATTGTTATTAAGGTTAAGGTATAGGATTACCCACTTTCATCAATGGCAAAGAGGTACATTTATGATGAAATCCTTTCAAGTACATATCAAATAAAGGGTTGTTGAAGCACTTGGGATGATGTAGGAAGAAAAAGAAAGAGAAATTGCTGAACATTCAAAAGTTTCCATTCATCAGAGGACTCGAGTCGATTACTTTGCACTGCTTCTCATTCAGGAAGAAACAGATATTGTTCAAGAAGTAAGTTGAGCTGCACCCAATGACCTAGAATGATGAATGTTTCCTGGATACATTTAGCTAGCTGCCAAAGTTTCAAAAGAACTAGATCTGTATATGTATATGAAATATTACTGATTAATTGTATCTTGTCTCTAAAAGACCAATTAATAATCATTAAGTAGGTCTAAAAAATCATAAAAGGTTAAGACAATTAATCTTCAAGTATATCCATTGCATTTTAAAAGCATTTTATACAATTTTGTCATCTTGTAGGCCTTCTCTATGAAATCCTCCATACAGTATACTATAACTTACGAAGTGTTGATCATCACTTAAAATCAATTTCAATTCTCTGTAAAAAGTGATACATTTGTTATATTAGTGGGCAGGTAAGCAGTATTAGAAATTAAAAGAAAAAATAGAATGCTGCTTCTTCGTTTCTTCTAATCATCCTGCAATCATAATGTAAGAGTTAAATTTTGCCTAATTTAATATAATTGTTTATTTCACACTTTGCTTTCCATACTTCTCTTCACTACCATTTCTATGCCTCTGTCACACACCTGTTTCTCTCATTCCTTAGTTTCTTCATCAGATCATTCCATTGCCATTCCAACTCCACACAGCTTCACATGTTTCTATTGTTATTTTCTCATTTACATTCAGAACATTCTTCTTCATTCATATCATCTTACCTCATCCTCATTGGTTCACCTTTCACCCTTGGTTCCTCCACTTTTCTGGGTTCTCCCATTCTCTGTTTCTCTATTGGTTGAATTTATCATGTGACATTATTTTTGAATATATTTGAATGTATTATTTGTGAAGGCAATGCCTAGTGAGGTCTGCATTGCAGACCAATAAATCAGAGCACTACTAGACTTCATTTTGGTCAACATCTTTATTTTTGAGTTTAGTTCAATATAATATGAGTTTGCTTGTTTCTGACTGATTTGTGAGGTAGACATGTTAGAACACTCGGCCACACTACAATAACATGTCAGTAAAATCGGCTATCTCAATCTACTTGGATGTGTGCCACTTTAAGAGGAGGTATAGGACAACTCAATTTATTCAGTATAATTGATACACAAGGATATGACATAGATAGGGTATCTTCACTCACTGGCAGACCAGCGACTGAAGTGATGACTGAGGTGATGACCGTTTGTTGACCAGGGTTTAAAGAGGTCAAAGAAGGACGTTGGAAGTAACCAACCTACTCATGTTTCATTGAGACTGGAATATGCCTTTGAACCTGCATCACCCGCTGAATTTTCTTAATCTTGAATTCTAGGTCACAAGAATGGTTCTCAGATTTATAAAGTTTTGTTACAGGCAATATTGAGGAAGTGACAAAAAAGGGCATTAAAAAATCATATTGAGTGATTTATTTGTATGTCAATATTACCACGCAATTTTCTACATTATAATTATTCTAGAAATATAAGTTGGTACATTATAAGTTTGGGGCAAGGGGATATCAAATAACTTAAGTTGCCATTCCTCTGGTTCTCAACAGTAATGTGCAATTATGTGTATTTATTGTGTTATGTGTACAGGATTACTTTACTATGTCATTATATTTAATCATAAAAAAAGAGTTGCAAGATCATTTTTATGCGTTATCAGATGTGTATGCCAATAGATATATCCAATTCAATTGAAAAAAAAAGAGAAACGAAGGAAGTTGTGAAACAATTTCAACAAACATATTGCATAAAGGCGTGGAAATATGTAATTAAAACAATCCAAAGGAGTTCAAATAATTCTTTTGCAGCATCTATGCACTACAAAACTAAAGTCATCATAATCTTCTATGGCAAAAACATAAATGAAACAGATAGGTAATGTCAGGGAAAATTCCAGTCTGAACTTCTGAAGAAGGGGCTTTTAGACTGACCTGAAAAATGATTATCGGGTATTTAAATACTTAAACAAGTACCTGTAAATTTGCGTATATTCTGGTGATCGAGTAAGACTGAACGCACCAAGAGATTGGGAAGTTATAACAAGTCACTTACAAGACTGTCAAATTACCTCCAACATTCTGAAACTTGACCTTCACACAGTGAACAAAGAATTGCTTTGTTGTAATGGTCATACCAGTCACATATGCCTAGTTTCAAAACAGCTTTGATTCACTTGGAAATTCATGAGAAATAATAAGCAGATCCAACTTGATTTGTGAATTTAGTAAATGCTATTCCCATTTATTCAAAAGGAAATAACCCAACCGTATAAATAGAAAACAAAGCTACTTACCATTCTGTCTACCATTCTGTTTCTCTAGAACAGCTGGTTGAGCCTGATCCAAGCCTCCATTACCAATGCATTCCTCAGGGACATCTCCTGCTGCTCCTTCTCCTCCTCCTCCTACATAGCCATCCTCCGCATCTACATCAGCCATTACTACATCATCATCTCCGTGACCATCACCAAGGCCATTCCCAGCATCCATCCCACCCTTACTACCCTCCTTTGCGACGATGCTACCGAAACCATCCTCCTCCACAATACCACCGCCTCCATCGGCATCCCTGGTGTCTCCAGAAGTCTTCTCCATCTCACCACCGGTCTCTACCTTGCCAGTGGTGCCCTCCGAGTACACCTTCTCATTGCTGTTCACCTCGTACTGGTGCGAGAAGGGATCGCCTGAGAGGATACCAGTCTCTACTGGGTTATCCATCTTCTAGAATAATGTCTGTCTGATGTCAGCTTGGTATCGTCAGGTGATGGATGAAGCACAGGATGGAACAGAGAGGGTTCGGTGAAAAAAAAGACGCTTCAATCGAGCTGAACGTACTTCTGTGAAAGCAATCAGTGCACAGGGGTGTAACAATTAGCCATGGAAGAAAGATTAGCGAGTGGCTATACCATTATGGTCTGTACAGTTTAGAGAAATGTGCTATACAGGATTAACGTTTGTGATAGACTTGGGTGTTAACTATTAGAGTCTACTCTTTGTATTTTTAACAACAATAATCAATTAATCATTTTCAAAATATCACAAATAGAGATAAAATAGAGTCATGTTCTTGTTATTAAAAGTACCACTACGTATACCCATTTCAAATACATTTAATTGTTAACACTGGGCCCTTTAAAAACTAAGAGGAAAACAAATTATGCTTTAACAAAATAGAATTTTGATAGTTATGTCAAGAAGTAAAGACAATATTGTAGCATGATTTTTTTTTATAAAGTCATTATGTAGGCCTTATGTTTATTTGTATTATATTGAGAATTTCAATTGCTCTTTGTTCTAACTCATACAACTTCATATTATTTTCCTTCTGTTGTAAACTGAAACATCATTTTATCATATGTCGAGCTTTATTCTATGTAACAAATATTACAAAAATATTTATGATTTAAAAATTTCCTAAGTATGGTCCTCCATATGCACCTTCCATTCCATATACTTTCGGACACACTTCTGTTTCTCTCAATGAATCTCAATCAATATATCAATGTTTTTAAGACTTGTGCAATAGTGTATACATAAGACAATGTATGATGGGTAACAAAAATAAACACAATAGACCTCATAAGGGGGAACTTTTTCTACTTCATGAAAGTTCAAGTTATTCAAGGTTGACTGTGCAACAGAGCTTCTTTTTTATTTCTGTCATAGTGTTACTATGATACGAACCCTTCTAATTGGATTAGACACCTAACCATGTAGGCATACTACAGCATTGTGTTGTGGGATTATGGTGCTACATTAATCACAGATATTCAAAGATCGTAGAGGCTGTTCACACCGCAAGGGGGGACCGTGGGCGGACCGTGGATCGCGCTATCGTAGCGCGATCCACGGTCCGCCCATTGGCATTCG
This sequence comes from Lytechinus pictus, assembly GCF_037042905.1. Taxonomy (NCBI): domain Eukaryota; kingdom Metazoa; phylum Echinodermata; class Echinoidea; order Temnopleuroida; family Toxopneustidae; genus Lytechinus; species Lytechinus pictus. Next base: position 15,334,861 of record NC_087247.1, on the reverse strand, counting down.
CCGGATTCACACCGCAGTGAGATAGCGCGGTCTATCGTAGCACCCCCTTTTTTGAGAGGTCCTGTTGCCATGACGCATTACTTACTATATTTCTATTTTCACGATGTTCCGACGCGTTTTACTCCATAAAATTAGGAGTGTTGAGTTGTACCGATTCAGATTCAGATCGCACCAAAATAGAATGAGTATAAAATTCCCCGCGTGTAGATGACTTCCGGCGTGCTATCGTAGCTCGGGTTCACACCGGCAGAGATAGCGCGATCTAGCGCGCGCTAGACCGCGCTATCTCTCGTGGACCACCCCCAAGAGGTGCTCCAGTGGCACGCCGTTTTGGCTCGCCGTGGCTCGCTGTTGGGCGGACCGAAACGACGTTGTACCTTCCACACCGCAGAGATAGCGCGATCTAGCGCGCGCTAGATCGCGCTATCTCTGCCGGTCTGAACAGGCTCATTGTATGCTACTGGTGAAAAGTATGCAAATATTACTCTGAAATATGAATTTGCTAGCTTTCTGGTTGGCATTTTGTGTTTGCAGATATAAAGATATCAAAGATGGTTGATTACACAAGAGAAGACTCCAGATCTTTACGTGGGTGTAGATGGATATGAGCATGGAACCTGACAGGCATGATAAGAGTGAGCATGTCTGATGTGGTTTGGGAAGACTATCGTGCACCACACACACGATACAGACATATTTTCTGGAAAATGTAGTAGTACATTGCTTACAAATAAATCCATTAATTAAAATTCATCGACACATTACATCTTGTTATTGATATTCACATATGTATCATAAGTAAATTACCAAAATTTGTTATCAATTTTCATTTTCATTAGCAACTGACTTGTCTTACATGAAATGAGTGTCTGTATGATTGGTTTGACCCTTTAATGAAGCTTTGAGCGTAGACCTGCCAAGTCAAGTGTGTAGGTAATTTCCCCCTTTAGGATCCCTCTCTCTCCATGACACTACCAGCTAGGCAGCAACTTGACCTTCCTTAAACCCAGTTGATAATATACAGAAAAGGATGCTATTTTCCAAACACAGTTAAAGATAAATAACAGTTGTGGTAACGATCTCAAAATGAGCTCAAACAGAATATATAATGAAATTACCACAATGTGTTGGTTGGTATGTATAAATAAATAAAAATATGTGCTAAGTAGCTTTGGAAGAAAATGTGTAATTGCTGAGAAATTAGCAAAATAAGCACGGAAATCCATCAAATGTCGGGTATTTTTCGAAGCAATATCAATACACTGTCCTACATATATTTTCTGTGTTAGTGATCATCAGAATTATCGATTTTGAGCTAAGATTTCATGATTTTACAAAGACAAGTTTACATTAATATACCAGATATAGATGTATGATAATATTTTTACAAGTAACATTGATTTTAAAACCTTTCTCATGAAAAAATTGTTTGCTGCAACTACTGAGTTTTACCTTTAAACCATCCCTGAACACATTTAAATGATTTTCTCCACCTAGTATATATGACTTCAGATTATCACATACATTGGGCACTTGTCCCCAACCCAAACTCATTAGGTATGATACAACTCTTTTTGGTAACTTGTTTTTAATAGAAAATTGTATAGAGAAAAGTTGCCAGAGATTTCATGCATTCATATTCAGACCCCCACAAAAAAAAAATATATATATCAATAAAAATAAATTAATTATTGAACATTTTTTTGAAAAATAAAAAAAATATGCATATATAATTTTCCAAATTATCTAAATTATGTATATTCATGAGAACTTGAGCATCTGTGAATATTCTGTTTATTTGACTTTAACCATTGTGTTTATCCCTTAACTCGGTTGCAAAGGATGAGGAAAATACAAGGAGACTTTAGCTGCAAATATCCAAAGTCAAAGCATATAATAGCAATACAGTGGATATAAGTCATTTTAAACACCTCTTTAGGGCAGTCTCTCCATCAAGATATTAATAACACAGTTTCTTTATACTTTTCTCATATCAAGAAATTTACATAATGAAGAAAAAACAATGCAACATACCCGAAATGTGGAAATTTATTATATCGATTGAAGTCCGCATAGACATTTGACATTTGGCAAATTTTCTTGCCTCAATTATAATAAAATGTATGTAAAAATAATACCCCAAAAGGAGTATCAAACTCACTAATGCCCCACCACTTTGAATGATAAAAACTAACATTTTTATTCAATTTTTTTTAGGTAACTTCAAAATGATTTAATTGTAAAGTTAACTTCAACTTCAAAATGAAAATTAGGTCACACACAATTTCTTTCTTATATCCCTCCCCCTTTCCTGTTTCATAATCCTCTAATTAGTTCATCTGCTCCTGGCTAGAAAAGTTGCTTTTAACCACAAAATGTATTGAATTATTAACAAATGTCTGGCAATGAACATTTTTTTTTAAACCCATCTTATTTCCCCTAAATGCATAAACATCACTCTTAATCACTATTTACCCCTCTTTTTTTTCTCCCGGTTATGTAACCCCCCCCCCCTATACACTCACACACACACACAACTCTCTCTCTCTTTTCAGTTTGACCCGCCCTATCTCCCTCTCCATCTTTCTTCCTTCCATCATTCCTCAATGTCTCCTCCCCTCCATATCTTTCAATTTCCCTACTGTCTCATTCTCCTCCACAAGCAGTAACATCACTGCATCCATGGAGCTCATGCCGCATCCAAACACCCTACGCACAGCGTCACAGCACCGACTGGTACAGACATAGAATAAGGCACTAATATGGCGTGACATAAACACCCTGGGTGATTTGATACCTCATTAGAGTATGTGACATTGAATAGTGAAGAGAGCAGGCGATTCACAGCAAGAAACTCATTTCATTATTTGCTTCTAAAAGAGATCAATCTTCCTGAAAAAAAAACTATTTATAAGTAAATTTAGTTGTTGTTTTTCCTTTTAGGTAAGCTTAGGTGTCATTGTGTATGAATATATTATATAGTATTTGTGCATATATATAATTCAACTAATCACAAGCTGATTGACTCAGTCAAGAGATATAAACATACATCATATGACACAAAAAATAACCTTTTTATCAAAATCTGGAGGATTTTGTGATTACTTGTCTTTCACTCAAATATATAACTAAATGCATAACTCAAAAGTAAAAATTAGTTGATTCTTTTAAATAATTGTTTAACATGCCATTAAATCATATTAATGCCTATGCAATATCTAGATTCCCCATTTATCAAGTTTCCACTTCAGTCAAATCAATAAACAAAAAATCAGGGGGTTTTTGTGCATAAAAGTTGCCATTATGGTAACTTTGCTATCCAATGGTAACTACCATGGTAACAAGGCTCAACAGCCAATCAGAATCAAGGATTTCATGAAATATACAATTGGATGGCCCTTTTTACTATAATAGAAACTTTAATGCAATAGGGCCCTGATCATCATCAATTTTGCAAATCCAATATTTCTTATTTTAGTTAATACATTATGCAGAGCTTAAATCCTTTATCAAAAATAAAAATAATGAATTCTGCAGCCAGAAAATATTTCAATATTCTCTGCACAGGAAAACATCGCTTTCATCGTCTAAAATGAATTTCAATCTGATCGATGTGGATCAGACAGTCTTGAATAAATGACACTTCCACATGGTAACATATTATCTGTTGTGGTCTTCTCTGTTCAGTGTGAAATTAAAAGACATTCAAGCATGTGGCTGAATTACAGAGAGACAGAAAACCAATTTGTATCCCCTTCTGCTGGAATTTCAAAAACATATCCCCTGAGTGGAACAAACATATTAGTTTGCGGTTGGCCATGTCAATCGACGTGATATTAAATAGATGCTTCCTGCAGAAGAAACTCCACTTCCCTTGTCAATTGAATTCTTTTACATTATAGAATGAAATGTTTCCAATGTTGTGACCAATTATCATCTGACAAACATGCCCCACCAATTTTCTACCTTTTCAATCATTTAAAGTTTGAGTCATAACATTCTAAAGATAAGTGAGCTTATGTTGTAATACTACTGCTTGGAAGTATTATAGAGAATATACACATATTTTTATCTCTTTAATTTTCATGCACTTTCTTAAAATTGTGCCTACAAGGGCTTAATATCTGGAATGAAATTTTTTTATTTATTATTTTGTTTAGACAGGAGCAGACAAAAAGTTTATTAACTAATGTCTAATGCTAAAAACATTCATATAGAAAGGGCATTCCATGTTCCACAATTCTAATTTACACTAATCAATATTTTCTTAAATACACAGATGTTCTAATTATACTACTTTATTTCAGATAATGATCATGTGTCTTGAATGGTCTTAAATGATATATGTTTGATAATTTCAATATGTTAATATATACTTCCCTATAATTTCTTGATAGCATTTTGGTTAAAATAAAAATATAGGCCTATATAATCACAATCACAAATATACAGACAAATGGTAATATACAAAAACTAAAATGAACTATATTTCCTTGTATGCACACTTCTTATATTCTTTACATGAGCCATCACAATGCATTCAAAATCATGACCTTGGTTGAGGAACAAAAATATTTTTCAAGAAGAATAGCAGAATCGAGTTCTTTGTTGACCCAATTCATACTTGAGACATAATTAGGACTTGTAATGACATCAATAGGTTAAAATAAATTTCAGACACAGGAAGTAACCCAAATAAATAATTTCTTAGAAGAACACTACATGTAATACCATTTTTTCTTCAATTAAAAACTAAATTTTGCATTACTATCATTAATTTTCTTAGAATGAAAATGTAATTAAAAACATATTGAAAGTATCTACAATTAAAAGTTTCACACTCCTGATAGTTTCTCTAATTTTGCACTTCTAATCAAAGAGATGGATTTTATTCAATCACTCTTAGAGTCTTCGCTAAAACTTTCCCATCTGTACATTCCTCTGATTACCAGACATATAATTTATAAAGACCAATATAATATCATGGTGCACTTCTCCTAGAAGGCAGATAACACCTCACAGTAGACACATCATCCTTTGATGAATTTAACTCTGATACAGTCTATAAATATAATCCAATTTGGTAATGTAATATATGTTGGATGGGTATTAAAAATTATGCAAAATTTTGTTAAACTCTTATGCAATGTTTTGTCAAAATTTACCTATGAAAAATGCTTTTTTATTTCATTTTTATATTTTACCCAAAGTTTACTTTTTACCCAAAGTTTACTAAATTTTTACTCAACATTTTCGTTGAATGTGAGAACGAAACATTCTTCATCTAAACACACTGCACCATGAATGTGTGAATGTATCCCAAGGATATTTTGAGGGAAGGTGCTATCCATGTCAACACTGATCATTGTATCACAATCACACCTGGTCTAGACAGATGAGATGTTTTTATAAGGGTTCTCCGCCAAGGTTGTTTATTTTGAAGGAGATGGATGAAGAAATGTTCTTGGATACAGTGAAACAACAGCAAACAATCAATTGAAACAACAATAACAAAATTGCATACTCAACATATCAAGAATTTTAATTTAATTGGTGTAGGCATGAAGACAAGTGGGCCTATACAGGCGATGGGTTGCACTCTTTAGAAGGCATCCCTTCCATTCCTTCACTTATACCCTCATTCCTTTCTTCTTCCTTCTCCGCTATTCCTTCTATTCTCCATCACTCCCCTGCTCCCCCCCCCTCCTCCTCCTACTTACCATCTCCAGATAGAAACCTCCTCTATTGTGTCCCCTGCCCCCTCCCCCCCCCCCCCCCATTCTGGGTATGTTAGACGCTAGACCTTCATCAAGAACCTAAACACCAACAAATTTCATATTTTTTACCTTGATATTTACTTAAAAAGATTTTCCATTTTCTGTCTAAAAATTGTTGAAGTATATCAATTTTAATAATTTAAATCATTAAACTTCCATGTAATATTGTGCCCTATTTCATACAATAAAAAACATGATAACAGAAACTAACAGAAAACATTGATATTATTTATTTAAAAATATGTTTCTGGACAGTTTTTTGTGCTCTGTCACTACATTTTTAGAATTGAGAGCAAAATGTATTTGCAATAACTCATATTTTTCTTAATGTCTAAAATGTAAACATCAGTCACTAAACACTGAACTTACTTCATTAAAGCTTACCCAGTTAATTAACTAATATATTTCCCCATTATGAATTCCCTAATAATTATGCACCCATCAATCTATGAGATTGTTTTTGACATTAAGGGAACTCTTAAAGGTTATCTGTACAATGCCATTATGTTTATATAGACTTGGTGTCTAGATATGGTCATTAAATCAACCGAGTCTCCTTAACAGAACATTGAGAACAATATGTTTATCATTGAAGAGTGTGTATAAAACAATTCTATTTTCTTTTTCAAAGTAAATATGAAATAAAAATTACATTTATTCATTTCATAGAACATAATGCTGTAGATATATATTTTTTTTATGCTACTAAGTATGAAATTCTGTCAAAAGATTAAGAAAATAGAACCTCGTAGTATATAGTAGACTACCGTTAGTAGTTCTACAGAACCCCATCTCATTCACGTTTTCAAATTGTAATGTTTTCTGTTAATATTTTGACAGTTTTCAAATTATCCATTTCTTTATATTGTGTTGAGACTTCTTGTAATTGAATATTAGAAATCTACATTGTTTTCTGTTTTACATTCCTCTAGTAACCCATTGGCTGCTAGCACCTGGTGACGCTTGTTTAATGTATGAGAATAAGATAATTTGGTATTCAAAGGGTTAATAAATGTGATATCTAAACCTATGCCTGCATACAAAGATGACAGATCGTTCACAAAGGATAACAATGGGGGTATAAAATTCCAGTTTCATGCAAGTCATTGTGATATTAATCAAGGGTGAAGGCCAATGCACTTTCATGCAATTCTTTAATTAGTCAATTCAATCAGAGAGACAACAAATTGCCTATTGCAGTCTTCATTGTTACATTCAGGGGTAATTATAGACTATAGTTGTGATACAAATCCACACCATGGCTACACAATGGCTTCTCAATTTCTTGAATGTATAATGGAGTGTGAATTATACATGATTCATTGACATTTTTTTCAATTCATTAGATTATTGATGGGTGCAGGTGGTGACCCCCCCCCCCCTTCACCATTTCCCCTTCCCTCTCCTCTTCCCTTTCAACGAATGCAGTTTTCATTATTATATATTTATCTATATTATTTTTCTGAAATTTTCATGTCATGAGTCTTATGGAAGCTCCCGGGGGCCAGTCGAATATATTGCTGTAAACATGCATGACCAAAAAAATGCATTTAAAGGGGTGTTTTTTCAGTTTTGGACAAGGGCCGTGCGTGCAAGGGTATTAAAAAACACAGATTTTCAAGAAGACTGGTCAAATTGTCAATCGCGGGGTCAAACTTAGGGTATGTTTTTTTCCAAACCTTTTTTTAAAGACTAGCCAAACATGTTTAGGGGCCAAAATGTGTAATCAAAGCCAGCAAAAAACTCATTTAGGGGGTGTTTAGAAATATTTTTTTGGTCATGCATGTGTACAGCAATACATTTGACTCCCCCCCCCCCCCCCCCCCCCCCGGGTGGAAGCTCTATATACAATGGCTTTGGCAATGATCAATAAAAGTGTAGAATACAGATCAGAATCGTACATGTATATCAGAAATGTGCTCCTGACATTCATTTCCCTCTTCTTTTCCACTCTTGCTCCTCCAGACCTCCACCCCCCCCCCCCCACATCTACCCTGATATCCTTCTTCTATACCTCCTCTCCCCTTTTCCCCATCTTCATCCCATCCCCACTTCTCTCTCCCTTGTTTTCTTATTCTCTCTCTCTTTTTCTCTTTCCACCTTCCCTTCACCAATGGTTAAAGTAATGAATACTGAATTAGAAAGCAACACCCGCCTCTGCTAATTAGGGGGATTATTCATAGAATCATTAGCAAACAAATCAATAGTGTGAATTAAGTTCATTAGACTTCCAAAACGAACTTCATAATAATTTCATCTTGCTTGTATTCCACGCCATGTCACTATCTTAAGGAAACCTTATTCTTTGAAATTATTTTCTTTCTTTAGGCCTAGATAATACACTAACAAATGTTAAATGAAATCAGAAGTCATTGGTATTGTTATTATCAAACTAATTGAGTAAATGAAGAAAAGAAGTATAAGTGGCACTGGTAATAGTAATAGCAGCAGCAGCAGTAGTAGTAGAAGTAGTAATATAGTATAGACATGTTTTGCAAGAGCTTGCCATAATTATAACTAACTTTTCTTCTAAAATCCTGAAAAATAAGAGAGCTATAAAATTATTTAAAATACTTAGAGAGCAATACAAATGTTTGTCTGAGGAAAAAGGCCAATCAAAAGAGATGTAGCCTGCAGAACAAAATGGATACATTATTATTGGGGGGAATTGGTGTATGCTTGAAAGTCCTGGCATGGTGTAATGAGAGAATTTCAATCTAAAGCATCAATGTAACAACAATATATCAAGAGTAAATGATAAAGATAAAAAGAAAGGATGTGGAATAAGATAATGGAGGAGGTAGACATGTTATCTTGTAAAAAAAATAGATATGAAGAATGGTTGGCATGTGAAAAGATTGATTAATATAAAAGGAAACACTCTAAACATTATATTACAAACACAGACATCAAGATAGTGATTTAGATATACGAGGTACATGGGTATAAGGTGGATTATGAAGAAAAGGAGGATGGTGAAATGAATGAAGTATAGAGAAAAAAGAGTGAAGATGAGTCAGAAGCAGAGCTGAGTCTAGAGAAAGATATTTAAATTACAAACAAAGGGTCCTTTTTCATAAATACTTTTTACCAAAAATGGATACAACACTTCAATAACAAGTTTACTATCAGCCATTTAAATTGGATGATTTCAGTAGCTTTAAACTGTAGGGAAACAGACAGAGACAGATATGACGAGAGTGAGTGAAGTAAGAGAGGATGAGAAAGAAAAAAAAATGAGAAAAAGAAAGGAAAAGAGAGAAAGGGAGAATGACAAGGAAGGAAAGGAGAAATAAAGAAAAAGATTGTATCTAAGGGAAAAGGAGGTAAGGTAATGTAAAAAGATCAACAATGACAAAGTAATGGAGTTAAAGTGCAAATTCCCAGATAATATAGTTGGCTCTGAAATCAATACGGGGAGCACCCATGGGGGTAGCAGCATGCAAGCCTTGCGATAAGTTGATGAGGATCAATAGGGTTTTACATGTTATAAAGACAAAGCAATCAGGGCCATTTTAATTAAGCTCGCTTGGGTGTGTGTGTCTGTCGTCGAAAGCTTGCTAGGAATATGCTAATACCTTGTTTCCTATCATACAATCAAGGACAGCATTGTTTGTCCAAATAATGGTACATTATGAATATATTTCCTCTATGTAATTTAGAATGGCAGTAAATACATAATGTGTACACCACAGATATTCAATATTGCTTTCACAGGGGACTAAAATTCATTATGCAAATAAATAATATAAAATTTCATTTTTTTTATGAAGCACTCAATATATACAATGACGTCTCTGAGCACTTAACAGACATCCCTTCTTAATAATTCATTTGTATTTTATAAATATCTATTTTCATCGTGAGAAGAAAACTATATCAATTTTTGTGGTACACTAGTGTAGTCTTTCTCCAAACTATTATATTTTATGTACTCTATAACACTATTGCTTGTAACACTGTATCAATTGTATTCTTATGTGATTTAACTAATACTTAGATTTTCCTCATTTCAAGTACTGTCTGGATTGTTTAATAGATATTCAAGGGGAATGTTGTTAATGTTTTCAGATCTAGGCTAATCCGTCTGTGGTTGAATAAGCCAAGTTTTTAACCTTGACATTTGAAGCACATGTTTGAAAACAGGATGGTTATCCATAATGTCTCCATGTAATAACAAGTCTTTGAATTAAGACGTGCACCCCTTGAATCAAACCCTTATAACATTGGATCTAGTTATTAACGGACTCAATACAAATCCACCCTGACATTTCAACACTATTTGGATCTTACTGAAGAATTAAACTACAGTCATGATCCCTAAAATGAGCTCTAGTCTGTTCTTGAAGTATTGGCAACATTATTTGCCCTTACCGAGTGCATTTGTAAAAAATTGCATACAGTCTAAAGCTATAGATAATGGAAACTTTTAAAACCACAGCTCACTTTTAGTTTATGATTTGGGTTATTGATAGGTTGAAAAATCCCAATACTTATTATGTTCATGTAGGCTGAAAACAAATAATCTAAAGACATAAAAAAAATCAAAATGGATTCATAAACTTGGGAGGTTGTGATGGGTTTAAAGACTTTCAGTCTCCATAGCATAGCCATTTGTCTATATCGAGCCATGTCTACCATCTGTCTATATCGAGCCATGTCTACATTCAAATACCTTTGAATTCAAATATCTTCACAATTTTCACATTCTGTATCAAAATAATATTGTATAATATATTGAATAATCAAATGAAACTGGAACAAGGATTATTCTATCTAAAGTTAGAGAGGTATTTTAGATATTTTCATGGTAAGAAAATATAATGCAGGCCTACATCTAAGGTATAAGGCAGTAACTTGAGTAAGACAATAACACTTGATATGGCTCAAGCTGGCTGCCTTAATTCCATGAGTAATCTTTTCATGTTCTTAGTAAGAGCTATGTTCATGTTATTCAAATATCATGATAAAGAGCTACAATATACATTCATAGAATTATCTACACTATACACAAACAAGGGTAGGGGCATTTAATTTTTTGCACACAAAAGTGGTTGAAAACTTCATCTAACATGCCTAAGTCATCCTTGCATATCACACTGTTTAATAATTGATAAATAGCCCCCCCCCCCTATCAAAATATTCTGGCAGGCACTGCCACCCCATCCCCTCCCTCTGTCCCTGGGTAGTGAGGTTGGGGTAGGGGCCAGGTGGGGGGCTATATATTTACTTCAAAAGACAGTGTGCTATGCATGGATGTGTGTGGGTAGATTAGCAGCAACTTAGGTGTGCCAATAATAATTTAGGCCCCTAAAAAGGATTACCAACCAAAGTCTAGACTCTAGTCTAGGGTAGACCGATATATCTGCTGCTTCTTCTGAGTTTTTTTAAATTTCTAATTTTGGGGGGTGGACAAAAAAAAATCAGATTTGTTTTTTTAATTCTCCGGAACAGCGGATGGGATTTCAGTCTTAGTCTACTCTAGGGATACTTTGAAATCACAATTTGATACTCAAGACACGTAAAGTCTACTGTACTCACCTGTGGAAGTGTTAGAATTCTCTCCCGTAGAACGTCCGTCTGGTCCCGAGAGAGTTGTGATGGTGATGGATGTGATGCGTGAATGGATAATGCAGAAGGGATCCCTTACCGAAAACAGAGATAAGTTGTGGTTCGATATGGGCAGTGATCGTCCGGCATTGGGAAGGCCAGCGAACCAACGTGATTCCGTATTTCACTTAAACAAGGTCAACTGCAAGAACCATGCGAAAATTCGAGATCATTGGCATCACCTGTTCCGCCGCTTTGGTAACCCGAAAGTTCGCACATCAGGCCAAAATGTTAAAATGTGAACAGATAAAAATAATGTGGTGAATTCTAGAATTAAGAGTGCACAGTTGAAGAAATTGACATATATGTTTCCATATGATAGTATCTCGACCAACTTGCGGCTGGATATGCTGGTGAATTTACGACAACGGCCTCATCTGACGACACACCGGTCGGTTAGAGGTGCTTCAGCATCCCACTGCGGTCTCCAATCTCATTTAAATGCTTAATTTGTACCACGAGAGCGTATGCAACAAGCAAGAGGAGCCGAGCGAGCGAGCTTCAATGTCGAACATTAATCAGGAATACGCATTTTTCCGGCTGCTGTGTTGTGAGCTAAGGCAGAGAGCGACAGACGACGATTCTGGAGAAATTTATTCTGACGTCTGAGCGCGCGCAAGTCAGCTCAGATAGCGAGGGATACCCTCACTTTCTACTCCCCGTTCCACTCTCTTTCTCCATCTATTTGGCTCTCTCTCCATCCCCTCAGGTGTAGAGTTTGGAGAATATTCTGCCTAAAGTTGCCCTCAGTGAATTCATTTAGTTAAGTTGAGAACTGGTAGTCTGCTGAAACAGACATATAAAACACAAAATATGAGTTTTGCAAGTAGAATTTAGGCCTATTATTATGTTAGCATATATATAATATTCAAAATTTGGCTAAATAGTCAATCGTCAAATAACACTTTTATCATTGATTTAATTTCTTTATTTTTAATAAAGGGCCATTATGAATAGACGCCTTCCTCACCCCCTCCCCCCCCCAAAAAAAAAAAAAAAAAAATCAGATAAACAGGCCTTATAATTTTCATTGTTCAAATATGATATTAATGTTATGTTAGTGTGTCTGACTCTGACCCAACTCCTCCTCTCTCTCTCTCCTCTCTTATATCTTCATCTCTTTCTATTTCTCTCTCCGCTCTCAGAGCCTTCTCTCATTCTCTTTCTATTTTTCTTGCAAGCCCTTGTCTCGATCTCCAATGCTTTTGTCAAACATGCTGGATGTTTTTGTTCATGATAGTCTGTGATGGTTCGACGAATATTATAATCATCTCTTTGTAATATAAAGGACAAATTGAGGGAATAAAGTTCGCTTCTATCCATAGATGATTTTGTTACAGGTAAAATAATATGCACTTCTTTTCCAAGATGGCTTGTGTTTTCTGATTCCAGCATAAAGGAGAATCGACCGTAGGGGTATCTGAAGAAGAGTAGTGACATATTTTCTACCAATATTACATAATAAAACTATATAATTCTAGTTTGTCTATAGATATTTCTAATTCTGGGTTGTTCTTATAAAACAATTACTGTCACTAATAGGGCTAGCTGCAATGTGAATAATCAATAATGAAACAGATTGTCCTCTTACGTTACACCTAAAAGATGAATGCGGATACGTATGCGAAGGCTGTTGTTTTGAAATTATGATAACAAAAATTGTTTTAAAACAAACATGATGTCGAAAGCTTCAATGTGTCCCCTTTTAATGGTATTTTCCAAAAATAATAGGATATCGGCTTATATTTCATCCTCGCAAAACAAATCGAGTCATTCTGAAACAGAGACTATTATATTTTTTAAAGAAGGTTTTTTGAAGGAACAGATTGCCATGGCAACACTTCTCAGATTTCCTCCTCTTTTGCCACCGGGGAGGAAATTTGATTTTGAGAAAGAGGATTGGCTCCTGGCCAGGTTTCGAGTAATATTGTGGGTTTATATCGAAAGTCCTAATAAGATAATAATTCATAACCTGCAGAAAACATCGACAAATTATTTAAAAAAAACGTTCCCAATTTTCCAGAAAGTTTATGAAAACACTTTTTGAACAGACTAGTTTCGTTTATGACGTAAAAAACGCATTCTTTGTGTCATACAAAGGGTATTAAATATTGAATTTATGTGACAAATAATTATGTTATCAAAATCAAACATCAAGTATATATATAATATCATTTTTTGCCTTTGTTTAAGTTTATATTTTGTGACTGATTGAATATGAAAATTTTTACTGTAATCTTTATAAGTGAAACTGCTAAAATGTTAACTAGGGTCCAAGTGTCATGTTCTCCTCCTCCTCTTCTTCTTCTTCTTCTTCTTCTTCTCCTTCTCCTTCTCCTTCTCCTCCTCCTTCTTCTTCTTCTTCTTCTTCTTCTTCTTCTCCTCCTCCTCCTCCTCCTTCTTCTTCTTCTCCTCCTCCTCCTCCTTCTTCTTCTTCTTCTTCTTCTTATCCTTCTCCTTCTTCTTCTTCTTCTTCTCCTTCTCCTCCTCCTCCTCCTACTTCTTCTCCTTCTTCTTCTTCTTCTTCTTCTCCTCCTCCTCCTCCTCCTTCATTCTTCTTCTTCTTCTTCTTTTATTCTTCCTCTTCCCCAACGTCTTCTTCTGTCTAGCACGCAACATATTCTTCATAGCGAAGACCTCTTTGTGTGAATAGCTTTCCAATCAGTAATTATGTTTACATCAACATGATTTCGACCTTTTTGTTCCTTCTCTTTTTTTTCTTTCCTGTATATATACGCATATGAATAAGTCGACAATATTTTCTTCATTTCCAAGGGGATCCACACTTTACAAGCTTTGCTTTTAGTGGACCCCCTCCACTAGCGTACCTACGGGGGGGGGGGGGGCAGAGGGGGCAGTCTGCCCCCCCTGACGAGCCACAACCCATGCAAAGGACGTATCCCTGCCCCCCTGACGAGCTTGAAAGACCTTATTTGCCCCCCTGACGAGCTTGAAGCTCTTTTTTTTTTTTTTTTTTTTTTGCTTGTCAAATCCTTCATTTGTGATTGAAGACCTTTTTTTTTTTTTGCTTGTCAAATTTTTTGGCGGACGGTTTTGCCCCCCCCCCCTGTGAAAAATCCTAGGTACGCCACTGCCCCCTCATTTCCATTTATGCTCAATATTATACTGTTTTTGTTTTACGAAGTAAGAATGCTCGTCTGTAAAATTGTACTTGATTTATATTACTTTGTATTATGTTTTGAATGGAAATGGAATAAAGAATTGAATTGAATTCTTATTATTAAATTTATCATTTTACTTCTTGCCTCTTCTTCCTCCTCTTTTATATATTTTAATCATATATTTTCATTCTTAAGTTCTTATATTTGGAACTCCCTTATAGAATCATTACGTAACAAATCAACACATTTAAGTTTCAGTATAGAGGGTTAAAGAAAATTCTTATCTTTGGGTATAAACCCCAGAACTCAAACGTTTCTGTGTAAGCAGCTACCACCTCTTTTGTTCTTCTTCCCTTATTTTCTTCCTTCTCTTCCCCCTCTCCTCTCACATTTCTTTTTTCTCTATCTCTTTCTATCACCTTAATCATGTTAATGTCTAGTTCTATTGCTTTTCTGATCTTCCTGTTTGTCTATGTTTGTAGTGTGTTTTGTTTCTTTTCTTCTTTTTTCGCTGTCTTGTCCTGTTCTGTCCTGTCCAGTTCTTGTTTTTGTTTGTGTGTGTGTGCCTTTTTTTTTTTTTATAGCTTTCGTCCTGTCTTGTCCAAGTGATTGTCTTTTCACACACTCCTGAACTCAGGGTTTGTTTATACAGCAGGGGTATGATATAATATTTTTGTTGTTAATTGTCACATAATAAGTAGGCATAAAAAGCTTGACCCCACTAGTATTCTTTTTCATTGTACAAACCTTTTTAATTTACGATTTGAATTTCATTGATCAAAGCTATACTTTAATTAACTATTTATTGCAGGGAACCAATACTAATGAGCCTTGCTTTCCAGTGGTTCCCTTTTTTCATTTCTGTATATTATATTTTTGTGTTTTGCCTTGTAAGTTTTGTTGAATTTTGGAATGAAAAAAAAAGAATAAATGTAATCAATCAATCTTAAAATTATAATCAACAGACATACTATGACAAAATTAAAAATAGAAAGCAGTGAAATTTTAGTTTATTGAATATTAAGAAGGTGAACCTATCAAAACGAAATAAAGGGTACTTCCTTCCTCCTCTTGAAGATACTCATTTTGATGAAAATCTCTCTGGATCGTCTGTAACCAATTATTTACGCAAAGAAACTAAACTAATTCAGGCGTCAGAGGGCGATATAACAACGGATGTAAACGGAAGATGAAGGGTGGATATACAACCAACGAATAACACCAACAACTTTGTGTTTACATCATTATTCTAATGTCAGTGAATTGTTCTGTTTTATTTGCTATTTCTCATCAATGCTGCGTGTATTCTTGTAGAAACACTAACATCTACAGTATAGTTTATTTATTTATATCTACTGGCTGCTATTGCTTCAAGCAGTTTTGTGTTTATGATAACTGGCCCTGTATTTTATCCAATTTCTTTATCACATATATACTTCCGTAATATAATTATCAGTCTTTGTCAGTACTATATATCTCTTCGACTGTCAAATTCAAAATGCATTCATTTATATCTTTATTATGAAGATGCATTACGAATTTATTAATAAAATGCACCAAAAACTTTATTTTCATTATATTTTTATTATAATTGTTTTTTTTTTTTTGGGGGGGGGGGCGGGAATCCCCCCCCCCCCCATTTTGAACCTCTATGAAGAGGGAAAGAGGCTCAGTTATATTTTCCAACATAGGCAAATGATTTACGATATTTCATTTACATGCATAATTAAAGTCTTCTTTCTTTCTTTTTTCTTTCTATCTCTCCCACTCTCGTCATTTGTTAAAAAGTTTCATTTTCTTTGATTGTAATCCTTTATGTTTGGCTATGGAATTAATAAAATAAACTTGAAACTTAAAATAAATAATATTTTATGCGAAGCCCCATGCGCATGGTGATTTGATAGGGGGCTCTAAATGAACTAAAGACGTCATTTATAGATATAGGCTTGTACTACTTTACAACAATCTTTTCAAGTAAGTTTTACGATCGACAACGACCAATGTAAAAGGATTACACATAATTAGTTGGGATAATATTGAATTTCAATGTAATAGTAATCGGTTCGTGTGAGAAACATCATATATCCCTCCCATTTTGTGGCATATTTAGGGGGAGGGCTCATGTGCCCCGAGGGCTACATTCCAGGGCATCAGAGGGGGAGTAAATGTAAAAGAAAATGGAAAGATAATGTTAGAAGTTTAATCTGAAAAACTTTAAAAGAAGCATTATTCATTAAGAATGAAATGAGGTCACCATCTCAATTTTGCCCAGGCGTCAGATGTTGCAATTGGCTCCGATATTTTGCTAATATCGTAAATGCAGCGATTAAATAAAAACTTGACCATATCCAGTACTATTCTCTTGGTTTACTGGTAGTCCGTGGTTAGCCTACTGAGCCGGTAGGCATTTTCTTATTTCAATTTTGGGCTATATTCTCAAGCAAGCTTTCAGATTGTCAAAAACAATTAACCCTCAAAATTATTGAAAATAAAGACATTCATACTCTCGTCTATGGTCTGACGACTTGCACTGCATTTATTTATTTTTCTCTTTTCTTTGGAGAGGGGGGTATCTATTCATTCATTTATTTCCTGTTTATGTATTATCAACCCTTTTTTTTTTCGAATTCGATCATCCTTTCTCAATCATATTTGTCCAGAAATAATTAAAAATTGTGACGTTTTTCGTGTTATCACAATCATTCATCATTCTTTACTATATATGCGATCACTTTGTACAATGGTAATGCAAAGCTGTATGTAACAACTGAGAAATAATGGGGAAAGACACATTGGGGTTTACTCTTGCAACCATTCGTATTGCATTAAAGATACGATAAGTGGTATTAAAAACAAAAAAAAGATAAAGAAGATAATAACTTGTTGTTGATAGGCGTTGTATCCAAAACAAATAGCTCATCGTGCTGTTGTGAAGACAACAATTCACTTTGAATTCATCAAGAGCGTCAAGATAAAGCTAACTTAGTTTGGTGAAAATGGCATTTTTAAAAATAGAAATACTGCTAAATTTTAAAGGGGTCTTGAATAATGGATTAAGCACAAGTTGTATGGCTTCCAATGTATTATCATGCATGGACTATAGATTAACTGTTTTGGGTTAAGAGGGGCACACACATACGTATAATGGCGGTATGGGTAGACCTCTTTTCACGCCTTGCCAGCAGTTCCCAAGAATATAATTTTCACCCCTTTTCATTGACCAAACCGTTCTTTCCGTTCCTAATCCCATCATTTCAGGTGTCGATTCTCAAAGACCCCAATTTCATGTTAAATTACAGTTCCCAAGTACATGTACCTCCATTTGCAGAGGGCCATCTTGTTCTTAATCCACACATTTTCATAACAATTTCAGTTCTTAAGGTTGTATGGTTCAGATTTTGGGGCCACACACCCTACCCTTTCCAAATCCGAGTGTCCCCCCTGGGGGGGGGGCATTCGATAAAGCGAGTGTTGTCCATTCTAGTTTCAAGTTTGGTTTTATCTCCATGATCAAAAGTTAGATTAACGAGACCAAGTTTGAACGCCCATTGACAAAGCGAAGCCACCCTCCTTGCTTGTAACATGTATAGGCCTAACTATCCCAAAATAATATCATGAATAGGGAAGCCGATAAGCAGATAATTAATACAGAAATAATGCAACTTGCGCCACAAAACAAAGTCAATGAATAATTTTTTTTCTTAAAAATATTTACAAGAAAGGGAGTCTGATACTTAAGATGTCTTAAAAGCACTAATTGAATTTGGTATCAAATATTTTGTAAAATATCGTATGTCAGCATTCGATATTGTTCGAGTATTGTGTAGCTTGAATAAGTTGCATCGATCAGAACGAACATTCATGAACAGATGAATATCAGCTATGACTGAAATCATGTATAATTTAAGACTTAGTGTATTTGCCTGTCTACAATCAAGGTAAGATTGCAAAGCACATTGCACCTCAAACTAATCGTTATTTTTTTAAGTGCACATTCATTAGTTTGCCCTGTTTCGCTTTATGGTATGTCGACGACTCTCCATTTCTCATTAAAATTAAATGGTGTGTTCCTGCTTATCTGAACATAATCTAACGAATTCTAGAGACGTACACACGTATAATCGACATGATTCAAATTTGCACACTTGTCTCTTGCACACAGTGTGGATATTCGTACACAGTATGAAATTTGAAAATTACACTTGCCTCTGTGCAGTGTGGGATGTATGAAACATGCACACTATTGTCACTATACTTCCGTACACATTCTGAATTTACATACAACCTACACACTTGTCTCTGTACACAGTGTGGATATGTGTACAGTTGACAAACTTGCCTTCCTACCATGCCTACACAGAGAACATTTGTCACATTTACACACTAGCATTCGTACATGGTAGGTCTATTCATGTCATGAGTGAAATCGCCACAGTTGCATTCGCACACAGTGTGGACATGTGTAAAGCTTACACATTTGCATCTACACAGCGTGGTCATGTGCAAATCTTACACACTTTCCTCTGTAAACAGTGTGGATACGTATGAAATGTGCATACCTTCCTTTGTACAAAGTGTAAATATGTATATGCAAAAACTGAAACATTTACCATCACTTGCCTTCGAATTTACTGTAGATATGTGCAATCCCCAATAACTTCACACAGTGTGGGTGTGTATAAAACATGCGCACAGTGTGGATGGGCCACGGAGATACAGGTAATCTATAATGTGTAAAGCGCAGTGGGGATATGTCAAACTTTATACCTTCATACATAGTGTGGGTGTGTGTCAACACACTTGTGTCCATACAATGCATATAGACACCTTTCCCCTTGTACAGTGTGGAAAAGACAGTGTGAAAATGTGTGAATAGATCGCCTGAGTGAGGCCAACAAGAATGTTCACCGAAGTATGAAGAAGTGCGGACAAAAAAGTAGGCCCAATTTCTATACATTTTACATGTCGTGACACACTGTGTAAATCAAGGGTGAGCACACTGTGAACCCCCTCGAAACACCGTCACTTATACTGTTGATTAATTTTGTATTTTAGTAGTTTATTATCGCATGAAATTACGACATCAAACATTAATGTTTCAAAATTCTTTGTACATCTGAAAGTAAGCTATAATAGCTTGTGATTGTGGCGATTTCACGTGCAATGCGGGTTTTACACTAATTCGGGGAAAATATAATCACAGTTCAATAATAATTACAAAAGAAAATAGTGCATTTGTGACGTCAACAGCTCCCATTTCTGACCATGTTATGCGTTATTTCATTGTGTGTGAGTGTGTGTGTAAAAAAAGAAAATTAAACTTTGCATACTCTTCTAAAACATATTTCATCCAATTTTGATGAATTTTCAGTGTTTTCTCTATTTTATCTAAATCAACTTGTCAATGGGGGAAGATTGCCCTTTTAAGGCAATCATTGGAGTTCATTGTTTAAAACTTCTGATGATTGATGGATGCATCTTGTTCGTTATCGTGGATTGTGACAAATAAACTCGAGTAGGCTTTTTTTATCCAGGTATATACTTTTTTTTATGGCAATCTTCATTCTTTGAATAAGATGTAAAATGATCATTTTCAACATTTACCATAATAATCGCAATCATATTCCTCAATCAAATATACATGTAATATAATCCCCGTCTGTGTACAATTTATGTAAGTTCATGGTATGAAGTATATTCTCTTAAATGATTTGCAGGACATTGTGTATTCCCTGCTATGCAGGCTTGAAAGGTCAGTTTACCTTCAACATGCATGTCATGTGATTGTCAATTCATCTAACCTACAGAAGTATGGGAGAATGGTAGGCCCGATGACAAGCCTGATTAGGCGTATATTAAACTGTATATGCTCTGCTCAACTTCATATAGATACGTTTAAGAGGATTTGACTGCAATTTGTTTGTGATGTGCAAAATAATTGAGAGATAAAGATACTTTGACTGCTGCAAGATGAATGAACATCAAGTTCATTAAGTCAAGGAAGTTCCAACATGACTAACTGCATAATGATCTATTTTTAACGCAGTTCTTTCAGAAGAGCTTTGTATCTTTATTGTGATGCTTTTATATTTTATTTTGGGGTGCTTTTTTGTAGTTATCTTACATAAGTTTAGAATGTATTCAAAATCAGAATGTCGAGTAGATATCTCAATCAGTACAATGAAATCGTCTGTGTAAATGAGGGGTTCCTTGAAAAGAATATCAAGTAAAGGCGCCATTTTTCAAACCATGATGACACCAGTGTTTGGTCAGATGCAGCCGCATAGTGTCACATAGATATGGAACAGACAGTGGCTTTATGCCGTTCACACCTAATACTGCTCTGACACCAACGAATCGGCTCTAGAGACAGATCGGAGCTACTTCGAATGACACTGCCATCGATCGGTTCGGAGTCCGATTTTGTTGGTGTGACTGTCATGACTACAGCAACACGGCTTCATCATACAGTATACAGAGGGCTGCGAAATAGAACTCTCACTTTCACAGCGTTGCCTGTGACTGCACAGGGGCGGAAAGACGTTGTTACGAGGCGCCTTGAGCTTCCTTACTCGAACACAAGGAAGCTCTCGTTGGGTGAATCTGAAAGCTAATGAAATATTAAGAGCAACCCAGGAGGTGATTTATAATAACGGTAATTCACATGTTGTGTAGGTGACAAGTTATATTTCCGATGTGTTCACTGGTTCTAATTTGCTAGAGACAAATAGGGAAAAGGCTAGGTTTAGGCCCGGCGGGGTTTAGGTAGAGACTAGATAAAGTTTAAAACACAAACACATTCGAACAATCAAAGTAGGCCTATATCACTCACAACATGAGGAAAGTAACAAGAGCATTTCTTTTGAATGAATCATATTTTATTGATCAATTAAGAGAATGCTATCATAACATTACGCTCAGTGACATGTTCTTACTGAACATGATACATGGTTTCTTAAAATGGATACAAATTAAAGGGCATAACAATGTATTGATAAGAAATACATAGATATTCTAAAAGTTGCCGACTGTGATGTTTTACGAAACAAACAATGAATAGAAAGCGAAATAAGAGTAATAAATCTAGCAGAAAAATCCGACAAATTACACAACACAAAACAGTTTAGGTACTTTTTTTCATTCTCTCAAGTTTAAATAAAAAAATTAATTACAAAGTAATCAAATCAAATCAAAATCATACAGAATGGCATGACGCTGAATATGAATTCACTATAATCTTAATGAAATATTATGGTGGAATGAAAACTTATGAAAAAGAACATGTAAAATAAATGACTGCCAATTAAGAGAATACGGTCAATATTGATGAGGCTAACATGAAAGGGTAAATTAAAACTGACAATCGCCGTCGGCTAACTACTAAAGCAAATAAAAACAGTGTAAAACAAACACCAAGTGAATCATCTTGGAATATGAAGATCGTTACTATGGCAACCGTCTGCTTCTTCCTGACATTGTTCTTGAGTAGTGATAAATATCTTAGATTCGCAATCTTCTCTTATGCATGTCGATTGAGAATAATATAATAAAACGTTTTAATAAAAAGACGGAATTGATAATTCATTCTGGATAGCCCTAAAATTTTGTAATCATCTTTAACTATAAATATATATAAAAACTGATTCGAATATGAATCTGATTTTCTTCACGCCCGAGCTCACATTCCTAATAATGACTGTATTATTGCAGCTCCTTGGTTTGTAAGGAGCTGCTGAAATTGAAATACATATTGATCACGAGCGTGATTGGAGTGAATTCGAACTCTACATGCGGGGAATGATAATGAACATCATCATCACAACTAAACAAATTTTGCTTCCTTATTTTCCGACTGCACTACCATCAAGCTTTACCTTAACTATTTTTAAATGGTTTTAGGCAATTGTCAAGTGATATTTGATGCTTTGATTGGAAATGTAAAGCAAGATTGTTTTTCAAAAAATCCCCTCGCAAAACAAAGAGATGGAACATTAATGACTTACCTTCTGAGATAATGTTGTCGGCAGACGTTGGCGCCAAGTTTCACTTTGATTTTAGGTGTAAGGTGACGAAAAGTGCGGGTAAAAACGGGCACGCACACACATACGTTACTCAGATTAAATCAGAGATCATAAAAAATGACTATCTGGCTCTGATGGACATTAGAAACAAGTGATATATCCGAAAGAAACTTACATTTGAACAATCCAAATTATTTTGTAGGGCCTATTTATTCAGTGAACGCAGTCAACAGGCCTATGCAAAACATACCTTTTTTCAATTCCAAAGTGTTTGCAAACCCACTAAATCCAGGTGCAGTGCAAATATGGCATCACAAAAGCTTCTCCTCAAGGAAACAAAGTGGAAGCGCACATTAATTGGCCCGTGGTCCTAAAATAGCGCAACAAAAAGGGGGTTGTTGATTACAGATATTGCTCCTTGTATGTGCACAAGTAGTGCTAAACTGCCATCCAGGGCTTCATTTTCATAATGATATGCGAGCGGGTTTATCATGTATATGCGACGCGCACGTACGGTCATTGTTGCACGCCGTGGCGAGATCGCAAAAGAGTTGCGTGTTAGGATCTAGAGGCAGGCATCCATTCTGTTCGGGGGAGATTTTGCCGCCTGTTTGCGCGGCCAAAAAGCTAAAAGGATGCCCATGCACAATGGAAGGCAGTGGTTATGCATCAGGGTAATGACATTGCCTTTCCTTGGTATGAGTTTGGGTGAGCGGGTAGGATATTTCCCTCTCGTCCCTAATGACTGCTCTGATGTGAATTTTGATCATGTATATATTCTGTAACGTCCGCATCAGGTAGTGGTGACGGATGTCTGCATTATAGCCCGTGTCTCATCAGAGCCGCATGTCGTCTGGGTAATCAATCATTTTATCATTATTTTTTTATATAGCCTTTACTTTTTGGAACGCTTTAAAAATGCATCCGATTTACTTCTTCTAGTTATCTCGGAAATGATTGCCAATAGGTGATATCAAAGTAATCATTCGGCGATGGAAACAAATTAAGATGCAATATTAAATAATTGATAATAAACAAAGGTGAGTAAACAAGCTACTTTGGTAGGGATATGTAAAGGGCCGAAAGGAAATACATCGACCATGTTAATCACCAATGCCTTCCTGGACTTCTCCAATACTTTCGACCAATAAATTATGATATCCTATAATGTATACAAGCTTAATAATAAAGATAATTGGATTTATAAAGCGCTTTTTTCCAGAGGATACAAAGCGCTGTAAATTATCATGTAACTATTATGGAATCAGAGGGATAGCCTCGGAGTGGTCCAGGAACTACCACAGCGGCAGGCAGCAGTATGTTTCCATAGCAAATGTCAATTCTTCTACCAAATATATTTCATGTGGAGTCCCTCAAGGCTCAATCTTGGATCCGGTTCTCTTTTTTTTTTTGTTGCTTAACTTAAATGATGTCTACATAATCTCCAAATACTTTATCATTTATATTTTTTGTCGATGACTCAAATATATTCTTTTCGCAAAAGGACCCTAAATATTCAATACACATTCAACAAAGAATTAAGACAGGTCTCGGAATAGATCAAAGCCAATAAATTATCGCTTAATCTCCCAGAAACTAATTATATACTCTCTAGCAATATCATACATGAACTTCCAGGTAACATTATTTCTGATAAGATCAATATTTAAAGAGTATTAAATACGAAATGTCTAGGGCAACTATCGACGACAGACTCTCGTGGAAAGAACATATAGATAATACATGTAAAATAATTTCACGGAATATAGGAATTATAAGGTTAAATTCTACTTCTCGAGTCGCATATTATTAAATTTGTATTATACGCTTATCGTCCCGCATTTGAACTATAATTATTGCATGGGGGTTTTGTGCTGATTTTCATTTGAATAGACTTTTACTATATACTCCAGAAAAAGCATTACGCGTTATTTGCCATTCTCATTATCGAGAACATACGAATGTCCTTTTAAAACTCACGGTATTATTAAGATATATGATCTATACCATTATAATCTTGGATCATTTATGTATAACCTTAATAAAGATGAACTACCAAATGTATTTTACTCTATATTTACCAAAAATGTCAATATTCATCACTGTCTACTCCACAAGATCCGCTGGACTTTTCCATTTACCTAGAACAAGGACATTATTTACACACTTTTCATATCTCCTGGCATCAAACAATGCACCACACTTTCACAAGCTTTATGAAATAAACCAACAATTTATAGTTTCAATAGAGCATCAAATAAAACAAATCTGATTAATAATTATAACACTCCTATTAATTCAGTCTACTTAGGATATTTTGAGGAAATTCTATTCTTCCATATTCTTTTCCATCCCCACCACCCTCCCTCTCCCTTCCTTTATTTCGCTTTTTTACCATCTCTGTCTCTTTTCATTCTATCTATCTGTGCATCTTTGTTTTGTTCTTGTTGTTCTTTTGTTTGTTTGTTTTCTTTTACTCGTTTTGTCATATTTTGTCCTTTCTCGTACTATTTTTGTTATATTTTGTCCGTTCTTGTACTATTTTTGTTATGCCTTGTTCTTGTACCGTTCTGTTATGTCCTATTCTTGTAATGTTTTGTTTTGTTTTGTGTGTCCTTTCATTTTATTGAAATATCTTAAGTGCTGCGGTCTGATTTGAACCCCGGACCTTGTGGTTCAAAGTCCGGCGACTTATCCACAGAGGCACAACGCCTCTACGCATTTAGTGCAGTTTTGATGGGAATTTTTTGATATAGATAAAGCGTGAAATTTCATTTCATTTTATAATTCGCTTAATAATTTTGTTGAAATTTTTTTAATGAAATTAATTCGTTATAAATCAACAAAATCAAAATATATTTGAAAGAGTAGAGATGACTATTGGCTTATCAAGAGAAAGACCAACTAACAGTTGAAAAGAAAGGGAATACTAAGAAATGTAGAGGAATAAAATTGGAATAGAAGTGTAAAAAATAATAAAAGAAAAGAGTTAAAATGGAGAGATAGATATATAGACTGCTGGGTAGATGGATAGATACAAAGATGGGTAGATATATATTTTGGTAGATAGATAGATAGACAGATAGATAGATAGATAGATCGATCGATTAGATAGATAAAAAAAGAAGAAAGATAGGTAGACATGATAAATAGGTAGGTAAGTAGGATACAGAACAAAAGGAGGAAAATGAAAGAAACAATATAAACTCCTCAAAAAAAGTTTGGAAATCTGACTTTGATCGATAATCCCTCCTCGGTTTTAGTAAATATTAATGTTTGATTGATATTAATGAATAGATCATTTAATTTTCTTTAAAATGATACCCTACGTGATATGACTATGGTTCACATGGAGGTGCAGTGCCTTGAAATGTGTGGCAAAGTCAAAATTCAAAAGTTGCAAAATGACACAACATTGAAAGTCACTGTTCTTTTTTTCCTTGGTGATGAGTGAGTTTCTCAGCGGTTTCGTTTGTTTTCATGCACCTTAACATCAACATTAACACGGAATCAAACACACCTATGCACAAACAAGCACATAACTAACAAACAAACAAACATGCATGGGTATTTCAAACCACGACTCAAACCATGTTATCTCACATAACCACCACTACATAAACCACAACAAAACATAAAAAATGAAGAAGCAGGGCTTGATTTGAATGGATTCTCATCTCTATTGACACAGACAAAAGAATCATGTTCTTTATTGACCCTTCATGACTATTTCTGCTCGTTTTGCAGCTTTTCAATTCAGACCTCATCCAACACTTTTGAATCCTGCTCTTTTCGTGATGGCATGATCATAACAAGCATAGTATCATTTTAAAGAAAATTAAATTGTCTTTCGAATTATCAAATATGAATTGTGTAAATCGGGAGTTGGGAGAAATTGATGGCCAAACTCAGATTTCAAAACTTTTTTTTGAGGGGTTTATTTGTAGATTTTGCACCCTCGTTCATATCGTTTGAAAATATTTCAGGGTTTTTTTTCTCTCTTTTCTTTAGCCTCATGGGCAAAATGTTTGATCTAAACTTCACCTACGCAATAATGGATATTATATGAAATATTTTAAATCAATAAAGTCCTTTCGTTTTACCCCATAATAATTATTTCTCTTCTCCCCTTTTCTCTATCTCTTTATCAATCTTTTCCATTTCCTCACTCCGTCTGTCCTCTTTTTGTCTGTCTTTCCTTCCCCTTCCCTCACTAACTTCCTCTCATAACTCTCAACTATCCATCCCAATATACATTCGATTAATTTGTAATTGAGGTCTCATATAACCAAAGAGCAAATAAAATTACACTTTTTGATGCATTTCATAAAAGCATAACCATTATTTTATTGAAATTACCACAAGGTATTAATCTAATTTGGTACAAAAAGGAGTACAATGATATATTTTTATTTGTAAATATCCAGAAATCATTATTCACGAAATACGTTAAATCAAATCTAAAACCAATAAATATAAAACAAGGCTTTTTCTAACCATTCAAACAAAATTATTTCCTGTTTTGATCAGCATAAGAAAAACTGCTATTTTTAATCAAATAAATGCAGATAGCATAATATCACTATAAATAAAACAGTACGAAAAAAATATTGAGCACCTATACAAGAACTAAGCTGTGTGCAATTAATAATTAGTCAATATTAAATATATCATAAATACATGTCTTACAGTTCACCAATAGCATTGGAAGCACTACTAAATATATATATATATATACTTTATGCCCCATTCTCCTACTAAGTTCCCAATGTCCGAAAATTACTGTAAACATTTTTTTCACCTTGCTTCTCTAAGCATACTTTGAAATCTATTGTGAGAACATAAAAACTAGAGGTTTTAAAATATCTTGCATGTACATTATCATCACCTCTGAATGAAAATGACCACATAAACCATATTCTTTTCTAGCATGGAATGCATATGACATACATATTTGGAAATGACAGAAACAAAGAAACTCACATCCCCTTAATGAACATTACAAAAAAGATGGTTCATTTTTGCTAATTCAACAGCCAATAAATTGTTGCCGATTTCAACAGCATAAACTGTTAGCAATTTAACAAACAAAAATGGGTGCCCATTCAATCAACAGTTAATTGGTGCCAATTTACCAACAATCAACTGTTGCCAATTTAGTAAATTCAAAACTATCCTTCACCAATTTCCTATATCCCTTCAGACCGTTTCAAAACATTACAATCACATAGAATGGGGTACAATAATCAAAACGAAGAATAAACTTATACTGTATTAATACAAAGAAACTTTGAACAATGAGTGATTCAAGCCTAATAAGCAGTAATTTGTGATTAATTAGTAATTAGAGTCTGTCAATGTATGGTACAATCAAGCATCTACCATCATTATATTGTAAAATCCAATGTTTGATATGATATTGGATCTAATACTGACAAATTGATCCAATAATAATGCATTTCATATATTTGCTTTTTATATAATTATATATATGTAACATATATGAATCATAAAAATATCTCTCATGCCATGTTATTTAATTAGATATCTTATATATACTACTTCTTATTGAACATGATTAGGGATCATGGATGTGTAAATATAGGCTACTACACAGTAAAAAAGAAATTATACAATGCTGTTTACTATATGAACCTTACAGTAATTGTGTAAACAGTTTAAACAAGTGTTTAAATCTTAAGCAACAAAGTTTAATTTTGAATACCTAATCTTTAATGAATTAAACATGATTGTTTAAACGGTTAAACAAATACTGTAAGGTTCATATAGTAAACAGCGTTGTATAAAATCTTAAATAGCGTTTTTACTGTGTATGAGTATGTAAATCCCCTTTAGGCACACAGACATAGTATTTGAGCAGTTCTCTTCATGGCCATTTAAAAAAAAAAGTTTTAATTAAGAAATGTTAGGCTAACAACATTCCTCTCAACCAATCACACTTCAAGGTTTCATTAGATTTCTAGAGTAGCCGGTATCCTGAAATTGATCAGAGAAGTTTGTGAAACGATGTGCAGGTTGATGTAAAAACTATGCCATGATTAACATGTGGAAACTTGTCTGTCGCTTGGCAACGTGGTCGAAGAGCAAAAAGTCTATGTTTCTGATCCTCTTCTTATTTATCTCCTGGTGAACAACTAATCCATAGTTCCTTTGAATAATGTCTGTATGCGGCCTGAAGGTCACAGGGTGGACAGTCAAAGCTTCGTGAAATTAGCATTGATATATTACTGAAGAAGAACAAGGACATTGGAACACTTCTTTGGTCCTTCTAACGGTTGTACACCATCTTGACAAATTCTGTAGTGAGAATATAAGCAACGTCGTATTATTATTATTATCATGAGAATAAAGAAAATAAGAATGATTAAAGAATGTCTTTAGCTTTGGTACAGGATCAATAATGTGAATTATACTCGAGTACCATCTAAAATTCCAATCAATAATTTGTATTTGATTTATATCAAATACGTCGTGGTCTAGTGGTTCTGACTCTCGCCTTTCAATCTGAGGGTTGTGAGTTCGATTCCTAGCCATGGCGTGTTTTCCTTCAGCAAGAAATCTATCCACACTGTGCTGCACTCGACCCAGGTGAGGTAAATGGGTACCGGCAGGAAGTAATTCCTCAAAAAGCTGTGCGCACCAGAATCGGTAGACTAGCGTAGCCGGGGTAATATAGGAGCGCCTTGAGCACCTAGCAAAGTGGATACGTGCGCTATACAAATCCTGTATTATTTTATTTATTTTTTAATATCAATTTGTATTTGTCTGAATGGAAATTAGGGTCTTGAATATACAAAATTGAGGTCTTGAATATACAAACTCAAAATACTATGATAGCATAATTTCCTTGCTCCTGATTTGTAATGTTTAGATTTGATGGAACACTCAAAGTGATTGGAAAGGGTGAACTGCATCATTAAGGTCTAAAAAATACGATTGAGGTAAGATAACGAAACCACAAAAAATATAAAATCTTGACACAAATGTTGCCAAGATCACATACACGATACGTTGAAACAAATATATGGGACTTCATGGTCTGCCTGACCGTTTCAGCTGATATTTTTCATCATCATCAAAAACTATTCTTCTCAAGTTGTTTCTGACATGCCCCAGTGTCTGTTTGTCATACATGTATGCTATGTGTGTACGCTTCGCTGAGTATTTGGTCTCAAATCAAAGACGAAATTTCACTTTATATACTATTTAGTGTCAAATCTATAATCAAAACACCTTTAATAATTGTGATATTTAACTCTAACAACATCTTTCCCTTTTTATAGGACATTTTTCTTTTTTACCATGAACCAAGCTATTGTTACTTCAGCTATTGAAATGATTTCAATCACGACAAAGACTTGCCAAAAGGCAACTTAATGTAATAAAGTGTGTCCTAGAAAAAAGGAAACAGAGATTCAGTGTAAATTTTTCCTATCATGATCATAAATTTGCTTCATAAAATGTACATGAATGGCAAGATAAATTTCTCTTCTTTCATTTGAGACCCATCTCAACATTCATAATATACGTATGACTGAGTTTAATAGAACAATGAAAAGGGGTGGTACCAAATTTCCATTTGCACGAGCAAATTTTGATTTTAATTGAGTTTTGCTGGCTTTTACTGCTATCTATTTGGAAAGCAAATTTTATAACTTGAACGTTCATTCTTTCCTCTTCAATATGAAACCTTATGCGTAAAATATGAATGACACTTGGTCGAGAAAAAGTTGCATGAAAACATGCTCGATTTCTACCTATTCGACGGGTCGATGAAAAACAAGCACTTCGTTAAAACGGTGAATGCTGTTCGTGCCGGGAAAGGAAAGCCCGTTATTGTTGCGGACTGAAGTTCATGGCTATGATAATTCAATATTACAATGTAATGATTTTGATAAGTTTCATATCAAACTTCTCTCATTGGTTTCATTCGTCGCTACATTTCACAGGGGCAGCAGAATAATTGTTTGAAGGGGGCGGGGCGCAGCAGAAAAGGGGTACATCGCTTTTTACAATTGAAGGGGAGAAAGCCATTTTCCTGAATTTCTTTACGTTGGGTGAACCCCCATCCAATACTCCACCGCCCGTGCCTTGTCTCATTAGTTCAGGCAATTTTTGTTTACAAGTTTTACAAAAAGAATTTAAACTTAACATTTCCGCTAACCATAAAATCACACTCACCGCACATATCACCGGTAGCCTATCGTCTGCCGCTTTGTTGGAAATGCTCGTTTTTCAATGACCAGTCCAATAGGTAGATATCAAACATGTTTTCATGCAACTTTTTCTCGACAATGCGTCAATCATATTTTATGCACGAGGTCTCATATGAAAGATGAAAAAATGAATATTAAAGTTATGAACTTTGTTTTAAGCAGTATAAACCAGAAAATCTCACTCAAATATGTAATTTGCTCGTGCAAATGGAAATTTGCTAGCACCACTTTCAATCGTTTTAACTCAATCATGCGTGCATTATGAACATTGAGATGGGCTTCAAATGAAAGAGGGAAGTGTATCCTTTCATTGATGCACATCTCACAAAACAAATTTGTAATTATGATGGCAAAAAATTACGCCAAATTCCGGTTTCCTTTTTTCTTGGACGGACTGTATACGCCCATAGATGAAATTACTCACCTTCGTAATTAACACAACCGTTAGTATCCTCACAGACAGAGACCAAACTATCCACTTCCTCATCGGTCAGCTTTTCACCTGGTATTAAAAAGATTGAAGAAATTAATGATGAGTTATACCACATCAGCAAGTACAATTATTTAAAAACAAACTAAAATTTTATTTAAGTTTTCTCTAATACATGTACCCTTTTGAAATATTGTAAGCACTTGGAAAGTAGAAACGTTCTTTGTCATTTATATTGTAAAGTCCTTTGGGCATGTCACTACGAAAGGGCATAATATTTTGGTTATTTTTTTCATAGTTGGCATCAGTTTATTGACCCCTAAATGACCTTTAACATTCACCAAGTGACCTGAAATTACATTAATATATTAGATGATACTTGTTGACCATGGTATGACAATTTTATGAAATAGGAATTTGTAATTTTCAAAATTATCTTAAAAATTTGAAATTAAAGATAAATTCCAGTTTTGGTAACGATCTAAAAATGACTTTTTACAGAATCTAATATAAAGACCACCCAAGTGTCTGTTTGTATGAATAAAAAATATGTGCCAAAGGATTCTGGAAGAAATTGTGTAATTGCTGAGAAATAAGCAAAATAAGCGCGGATTCGGTCACTTCCGTCGGGTCTTTATTTTAGCAATAATAATACACTGTCCCACGTGTGCCTATCTGTGTTGGTGATCTTCAGTGTGAACATTTTTCAGCGTAGATTTCAAGATTTCACAAAGTTCAGTTTATGTAACTGTACCAGATCTAGATCCTCGATGATATACTGACAATTAAGCCTTGTTTTAGAGACTTTCTCATGAAATCAGTGTTTACTGCAAATACTGGAATTTCTCTTTAACTGGGGCCATTTAAAAAAAAAGCTGTTCATAAGTTAAGAGTGACTTTAAAGGTCAAGGCCACCCCAGAAAAATGTTAATTTCAATCAATAGAAAAAAAATCAAACAAGCATAACGCTGAAAATTTCATCAAAATCGGATGTAAACTAAGAGTTACAATTTAAAGTTTTGCTTGTTTTTCACAAAACATTTATATATGCACAACTCAGTGACATGCAAATGAGAGAGTCAATGATGTCCCTCACTATTTCTTTTGTTTTTATTGTTTGAATTATACAATATTTCAATTTTTACAGATTTGACAATGAGGACCAAATTGACTGACCATAAAATGATAAAACAATTGTAATACCACATGTTCAGGGAGGAACAAAACTTTGTTTCATAAGACAACAGGGAGAAAATTGGAATATTTCATATTTCAAATAATAAAATACAAAAGAAATAGTGAGTAATGTAATCAGTACCCTCATTTGCATACCGACCAGGATGTGCATGTAACTGTTCTGTGAAATTAAGCAAAATTTTTAAAATGTCATAACTTTCTTATTTTACATCCGATTTTGATGAAATTTTCAATGTTATACTTGTTGGATTTATCTCTTTTTATTCAAATCAACTTTTGTGTGGTGGACTTGTCCTTTAAGAACGACTGGTGATTCTTTCTTGTAATAAATGATATTCACCATTAAATGTTCAATAGTGATTATTTAATGCATAAGAAAAGTTCACCAGTCGTTCTTAAAGTCGATCTTAACTTAAGAACAGCTTTATAAAACCCCCACCTGCTGTCTACCTACCAAGACTGGTGAGGACATGTCGGAGTTCGGCTGAGTTAACAAGACCACTGCTGTCCTTGTCAAACACTTTGAGACCTTCAATGAATTCATCTTGGGTACCCTGTTCTCTCTTCTTATTGGTTGCTGTCATGATTGGTAAGAACTCTTCAAATGTTATCCTGTGTCCTGATCATGGTGAAGACATGGATGGAATGATAAAGGTTTAGACATTAAACTTTCAGAGGATAGGGGTTGTGTAATACCATAAACAATAAATGTATATTAGGTGGCTACCACCATTATCACCATCAACATCAGCATTATCCTCCTCATCATTCCCATTATTATCACTATAACCAACACCACCATCATCAACAAGATCATCATCACAATCATCATCATCTTCATAATCATCATCACCACCATCATCATTCTTATCGTCATCATCATTACCACCATCATCTTCATCATCACCATATGCACCATCATCACCATCATCATCATCACCATAATCATCACCATCATCACAATCCTTATCACCACCACCATCATCATCATCATCACTTCCCCCACCATTATCACTACCACCACCATCATCATCATCCCAATCATCAGCATCATCATTATCATCACCTTAATCACCTTTTTCATCATCACCACCACCACCACCACCATCATCATCATCATCACTACCACTATTAGATGAAAAAACATTAAAAAAAAACATACAATAAGAAATAAAATAAATGAACAGATGAATAAATAAGATAAAATAAAGTAAACAAATATGAATGATAAACAAATAAAAAACAGGGCTGCACAGACAATCCATATCAACAAAGGGCAAGGATCAAGAACTTACCAGAAGAGATTTCTTGGAGAAGTTTTCTGACTTCAGCCTGTGTTGGATTGCCTCCGTTGGCTCGCATAACATCTCCAAGTTGCTCTGGATCAATCTTTCCATCCCCCTTCTTGTCGAAGAGGTTAAAGCATTCCTGCATTTCTGTTTCAAGAAAGATACAAATACAATTACAATTTGTGTGCATACATCAAGGGGTATCATATGTTTTGTTTGTAATAATTAACAGTCACACTGAATCCACTATTTTTCTCCCTACATGATTCTGATTGGTTTTGGTTTCTAAAATGTTTATCAAAACAAGGACACAAAAGCCAGACAATGGATTCCCAATTTAATGCCCCTCTCAGTAGCCTTGGATTTCTTTTTTAATTATTGTCTTTTTTTTGCTCTTTTTATTTTTCAAGTATGAACTGTCATATATACATATAGAAATGTGCCTTAAATACATACATGCCTTAAATACATACACTGTAATGGTTGCGTCCTAAAAATATTGAAATTGAAGGCCTGAAAAACCATTGGAATAGAATTGTAAAAATATCACACAAATATTTTACATGTGCATACACACACACAACATAATCAGACTCTGACCAAATGTATAAGCCCTACTAGTGAAATTCAATTCATTTCAGTTCATGTGTAATTGTGCATGTATTTTTAATATTATAAATTTGTTTTTCTTAAATTCATTTGCTCTTAAATGCACTACATACATCTTCATCAATAACTTATTTGCACAATCACAATCACAACTGCTGGACACTGTGGATACTACTGTATATAGTAATTAGCATAAGCATCTTCATGAATTGTATTTTGAAGTAATCAAATTATGCTTGAAGTTCATGTGATCTAATTCACAGATAATTGTTGAGAAAGCACCTGGGATCATCACTAATAAAGAACAGTGGCACCAGTACATGGACTGGATAGTTCAGCGCAGATAAACCATCCACAGAAATGGAGTCTAAATTGTATTACGTGATTTTGAGTGCCCGTTCCACACAAATAAACAAAATACATGTAGTGTTTCATAATTTGCTTCTCAATTTTTGTGTTTCGATAACACGACAATAATGTTCATAATCACACAGTAGCCTTTGTACTTCTCCAGGTTGTGGGTGGACAAATTTTTCCTACATGTACACATACAGTGAGTGAGAACTGGAATGAATGATTAATTCAAAGACTCAACTATGCAATGGGAGGAACAAGGAGAAATCAGTGTAACTACAAGTGATATCCCAAGGTTTGAAATCACTTTGAAAGAGAAACACAGTGATAGATAGCATTGTTGGCTCAGTCGGTAACGCGTCTGCCCGTCGAACCAAAGATCGTGGGTTTGAGTCCACCCCGGGTGGATGACTGAAGCCAGTGCGTGGTGTGTAAACGTCTCTCCCATGTTTCATAGATGCACGCTATGTTACAATGGAAAACACTCCGTCCCTCGAATAGGACATTAAAAGGAGGCCCCTTGTAGAGGAGAGTCACCACCTTTACACGTTAAGAACCCACTGCACTATACGTATAAGAGTAGGGGGAAACCCCGGTGTAGTGGTCCACCTGCACTCCCCCAATCAGTTATATTGGGAGGAGAGACCTGCAGGTCATAGTGCTTTGGTTTGCTTTTCGCCTCCCAGGCACAGGTGATGCCAAACAAATAATAATAATAATAGATGCATGGTGTTGAGTATATTGATGTCGACAAATTTCTCAGGATTAACATCACACAAAATAAGGCCGCCAATGCCGTACATGTATTACCAAATTCAAAAATTATGTATAATCATCCTTCCATAATTGAAATAATCAACCAAGTCAAATCAATCATTCAGATGAAATTTAATAAGTATGACAATAGGGATGTTCTCTGACTAATGGAAGAAGCAGTACATGTTTTATTAAACTCGAAAGTCAAGTTTCTCCCTCGTCAAACAGATGACAGTGGTCCTGAGATGAAGACTATTTTTTTTTGCTTTTTACAATGCAGTATGAACACTTCCTTTAAGAGATCATGACAAGGGCAATCCTAGTACTACCTCAGGCGATGTTCGTGCAGGCTCCACTCCACTTCACTACCGCTACACTACGCTCCACCTACCCGAACATCGGGACAGTGAACTAGATCGGATATTCCGAGTCATAAAAGGTGGGATGGCAATCATGGTCGCTGATCGATCGCGATCGCATGCGATGTTTTGAAATCGGCCGTGAATAATACGTGGGAGGAAAAAGATACTGGCCCAAAATCACCAATTTTGAGGATAACCGGAGGATGGACACGGAGTGAAATACGGGTGTAAAGTAAGATATTAAGTCATTCATATCCCTCTTTATATTTTTTTCTTTAGTTTTTACGATAACCATGATTGCCATCCCACCTTTTATGACTCGGAATATCCGATCTAGTTCACTGTCCGGATGTTCGGGTAGGTGGAGCGTAGTGTAGCGGTAGTGAAGTGGAGTGGGGCCTGCACGAACATCGCCTGAGGTATCCTAGTACTAGCAATACCAGCAATACTTCAATATCCAATGACATGGACCATTTACTCCACTCCATGTACTTAAAGGGATCGTTTAACTTTGTGAGCAGCTGATTTAAAAAATTCTCAAACTGAGACGAAACATGTGTATGAGTGCATGTATTTGTCCTCAAAAACCTTGAAACAGACCACAATATAGAATGAAAAACTCTAATTTAGATACAAGTAGCAATTTATTAGCTTGATTTTGAGAACCGTCTAGTAGACAGGTTAAGCTTATGACCAGTTTACTCCAATTCAAAAAGTCCGTTGGCTATTTTGACTGCCTTCTGTTGTGTGTATCTCCTATTTACACACACACGCTATTAGCTGCACTGTACATTCAGTGTATACCTTGTACACACTGTATGTAGGCCATGCTGTGTTCATCTAGAGTTTGTGTGTTGTGGTGCACATGTTCACTGTATACACATAGTCATTGAAACCAACTCCCAATTATTTTCAAACTTTGGTTTACATCTTTAAGGTTTTAAGATTGATCCTGTGGATATAATACTTTGAAACTTTTGGGATGGTATTTTTACACTATAAGCCTAATGTTTAGCCCATTTTCAAGAAACAAAATGAAAATTTTTTAAATCAAAACAAAGTGAAATGATCACTTTAACTTCCTCATCACAAAAGGTACATGTACATATATCTTTTCTTTTTTGTTTGCTATCTCACAGAATGAGAATTAAGATGTAAATTCAGTCTGCTAATCAAATGGGAGCCTAGTGTTCATTTTGTAATCATTGCTTTTATTTTTGATGTTGTGGAAGCCAAATCAAAATAGAATGAAATGAAATTTAAAAACTTGTTAGCTGGAACTACATGTATTCTTTCTTTTACCTTTCAAGGGGTACTTCAGGCTGAAAAAATTATATCTACATGAAAAGAGTAAAATTCACCACGCAAAATGCTGAACATTTCATCAAAATCATATAAATAAAAATTATTGAATTTTAAAGTTTAGCAATGTTTTGTGAAGACAGTTGTATGTCGTCATGAATATTTATAACATGTAGGTGGGCTGATGATGTCATATCCCCCACTTTCCTTTTTCTTATGTTATTACATAAAGTCACAATTATTTCATATTTTCATACTTCTGTGTATGGTATGTCTTTGTTACAATAAAATAAATATTATACTATCATTAATATTTTAATAATAATCATTAATAATTGTAACTATTATTATCATTAGGAAATATATGTAGGCCTACATGTATTCAATTGGAATTGGAAAAGCTTTTGTTTGTTACGGTACAATAATCGTAAATTCACATTTTCAAGAATGAGCCAAACCAATTTTTACATCATTATTCAATATTTTTTAACTCGTAACCAAATATAAAATTAATGGGTTTGGTATAATTGTTTCTTTTGCCAATAGCCTGTGCTGTTCAACTTTTTTATAATTATAATCAAAAGTTTGAAAATGACATAACTTTCTTGTCTGACATCTGATTTTGAATAATGCTTAAAATTTTGACTTTTCCCTTGAGATTATTTCAAACCAACTTGTTTGCGAATGTACATGTACTTGCCTTCATAAGATTATCTTTATATTACACACCACAGACATCTTGACAAACACAAAAAGGCCAACATACATGAATGATGAACGCATATCCCCAACATTCATTTCCCTTTTTCTCCCGACTCCTTTCTCTTGATAAATATTTTAGATTTTATTTTCATTGATAACTCAGGCAGACTACACCTTGTTCATTGCATGAGTGGCAGACTACCAGAAATAAATGAATGTACAGTGTGAAGAAATGAACCAACAACAAGCAGAACTAATTTTAAAATGGCACTATACATTCTCCACACCAGCACCAGACTTGCCAAATATAGTACGACAATACACCAGTCGGCCATCGGTGGACTGTACTTTATCAGAAGAAGAGGAAAGACTTCCTTATGTCCCTTCCACTAATTTTTAAAAATACTTTTCCAAAACCCCCTTCTTTCGTTCTCTTTTTCTTCTTTTTTTTCCTTCTTACTTCTGGTCGGAACTTGGATTCGAACCTCTCGCTGCAGAACGATGAATCTCCAGTCTGTCGCCTTACTCACTGAGCTAGCAGGAATTGTTGAATGCCATGGGTTTCATAACGGTTATCAACCGATATTACGACTAGTCTACTCTCCCAGAGTATTGGGTATTTATTTTTCTGACTAAATAAATAAACCGATACCATTGGGAATTACACACACTCAAAATTTTGACGGAATAAAGCCATATTTTGGTATGTATCCAACTTTAGAGTAACTTAGATATATGTTAGATATTTCTTGATAAACCTCCATATTTTTTTTTTCACTTTTAGTGGAGGGGACATATGGAAGTCTTGCCGAAGAATTACACAATATTGCCTTATTGGCTTACTAAAATCTTCTTACCCGGTAATACACTCCTTAAATTGACATAAAGTCATTGAGATATGAACTTAGATCATATCTTTATCAGGCCCACATCCCCACCCAGGGATTTCAATTTTATTGAACTTAAGTTATATTTCACACACACAAATGTTAACAAATTATAAATCCTCGGCCTAAACAAAAATACAACTGAAGACACAAATGTACAAGCACAGAGAGGGGCTGCCCTTCCTGTCATCAGAGGGTTAAAGCCTCCTGTAGGTTCCAGGATGCTGTAAGCACTAGGAGCATGATTTTTACTTGCACTTCACCAATTTTATTGTAAATAGAATTCCAACAAAATTGTCTGCACCATCACCTTCTGTCACAGCACATCCCATCCTAGACCAAAAGCTTCAGTCTCTGTATTTTGGTTGTTCCGCTGAACTACGTTGGCTCCACTCACCATACATAGACTGAAGGGGATGGGGCCCCGTACCTACAGCCAACGTATAGTGAACTAGCGTTTTATAGATCGCGATTTAAAACTGTTTTTTAAGCAAAATTGAAAGTTTCATGGTTTCCATTATCAGGGAAATATATTAAGTAATTGCATACCTTGGGCCGGAGTTATTGAAAAAAATCCTCTGGATGATTGAGAAATCTGTCATCTAAGACATTTTCACCTGACCTGACGGTTTTTCTTGCAAGTTGCCATCTTGAATGACGTCATTGTCGTTATTAACTTAATGTCTCGAATCGATATATCGCGATTATAACTAGTACTCGTACTAGTATAACTAGTATCGTTTATCTTCGGTTTCGTTCGCATATGGAGCAGATCGTATAATATCGAAAGCAATATCGATATCACATTCGTGATTGTTGACGTTCGTTTGTAAATATTTTATAGTTTGGCTGCCATTTTGACCATTTTTATCGTGTTCAACCCAATTAAACATCGGTAAAGTATATTTTTCATGCCTTTTTCATCTATATCGTTTAAAGTATTTAAATGTTGGAATATCATCAATTAAAAGTTTGTTGTTTATACATCCTTAGATTGTAAATTCGATGTGTAAAATTACATCAAACTTTGGACTGTGAATTGACAAAAGGGAGGGAATGAGAACACATGCGAGCCCACACGTACACCCTACCGTCGGTAAATGGGGCCGGGGATTACAGTAAAATGTCAGAAATTGTTGAATAAATCCCCAGAAACGACGGTTATTCCTGTCTAATCCCATCCCAGTTTAGCTTGGAAGAGCTGCTTAAGGTAAGGGATTATTCCTTCAAGGTTCAAGGTTCAAGAGTTATAATTCTACAGAATCAACTCATTGTGCAAATTATTTTAAGTTTCATTTCAGGCCCTCCCATGCCAACAACAGCCAGGAGTTTTCCGCCTGCAATCCACACACTGTCTGACTCTGAGCTGAGCTAGCTGACCCAGCCCATTGCATGCTTGCGCCTTGCGGCCTTGTTGTTGTCATCGGCCTGGAATGTACCGGTATGGGGAGTCGGGGACGGAACGAAAGGAATAAAATCACTTACCGGACATTGTTTCCTCGGACACAGACTGCAAAAAGAAGAAAAATAAGAAACAGTCAGATTAATATTGAAAACTGACAAGTTTACATTTCATGACAAGTCAAAATACTATTAAATTCATGTTTTTTCTCACCATTATGACAGTGGAGAGCTGTAATTGTATACGAAGATCAAGCACACGCCCTTAATGTCTGTGTAGTACACGTACCGGTACGTTCACGGCCTCAACTCAGTGGAGCGCGCCATTGAAAGGCCTTCTCGCCTAGCAGTATTGTTAGCGACGTTCGTGAGCATCACTTTGCTCACTCTCTAAAATGTCTGCGACATTAAAATCATAAAAACAATGGAATCGTTAAATTTCAGTGAGGCTATGAATGTTTATCATTTACGTTGACTATCAGTGTACCAACATATACCAAATTTAAAAGCAAGTGTTGGTAAGACGTCGAATTATCAGTCATTTCGATGCAATCCCAAAATTGATGAAAATATAACAGAAATTTGATATAGCATTGCAAAAGCCTTATTTTCGAATCCCCTTAAATTTTAATTTTCTTCAAAAGCATCTTAGTACATTTCCTAGAATTTTTCATAACTGATAACGGTGGTGGATTATTGATTCCAGTTTTTTTTAAGGAAATGACAGGCATTTGAAATCAGGTAAATTTTTGTTATATTTTTAAAAGAAAATCGTTAGATTCGAACAACTTACTAATAGTTCTCCGAAAGAAGGGTTAATATTCTATTTTTTGTGTTGTGAATGATACATGACGATAAATTTTACGAGTAGGCCTATATCAATGCATGTTGGAAAACCTTTTCCACGATGAGTTTCGTAATTGAGAGAAAAATCAAGTTCATTCCTAGCACGCGAGCCGCAGAATGATAAATTTTAGCGTGCGCACACGGGCTGATCGCCGTGTCTGCGCGGACGGATATCTAGTCCCATACTGGTGTGAGGTGGTATTTTCCACGTACCTTTTCCCCTTGTAATGCTCACTTCGCACTTTAGTGCTTAATTTTGACACTTAATCTGTGAAATTAATGGTTTAACGATATTGGAAAATGCTCGGAATATACCTGACACATAAATTATTTCATATTCGAGAATTATTATTTCTTTCCTGAATTACCAAAAGGCAAATTTAGGTCAAGATTGCATTATGTAACATACTCACATTGACTGTAATACATAGCGCATATATCTATTACAATATTATTGTCCTGGGGGGCGTTTCATGAAAGGACTTGTCGGACGTTTTATCCGACAAGTCCCATTTTATCCGACAGTTACCATAGGAACAGTGCCTCTCAGCCAATCAAAATCATGGAAAGATGTCAGATCTGACAACTTGTCGATTGAAAATATTGATGAAACGCTCCCCAGATGTAAATATATGTTATAGAATCATATTGTATGCAAAAATCATGATGGTGTCATGGTCTGAGTTTTCTGTGTGTATAACAAACAAAATACTGCATGATTCCAATTTCATTTGAACCTGTTATTGTATGCAATGGCAATTTCAATCAGTTTATAATTATCTTTTGTTTAGTCAGCGTTTATTCTTCAATGTGCAGAATTGGTTTGCAAGCGGTTTTTACACCAAAGACCTCATTCCTGGCACTTCGACTAAAGATGGATATGATACTTTATTAATAACGGTTATCCATTAAAAAAAAACAATATTTATTTACTGCAGCCAAGGAGTTCCTGACACAATTCATTTATTTGACTATAAACTACAGTGAATGTCCCCGGAATGGTCTTAAGATAAAAAAGAAATACCTTTTTTTTCGCAAATGAATATACTTTACCAGTCAGTAAAATTACTGTGTCTTCCTTTCCTCTTAATTTAATATTTTAGTATTTCATTTACATAACCTAAATGAAGGAGGATTCGGAACGATATTGAAACATATCAGCTTATTTTAAACTGTGATCCATATCCACCTCACAATTTTCCTACAAAGTGCTTGAAATACAGAGCTTAAATTGTCCCTTTTTCAGATTGGAATATCAAATATTTTAAGCTCGCGCTTCGCACTCGCTTTATTGATTTTCATGATAAAAAAAAGTAATTTAGAATGCCCAGATTCTAGGTCGCGCATGTTTATTCAGATACGCAGCTTGTTCTCTATTAATACCGTGTTTACACTTGATCGGCTTTTGGTTCAGAACCAAAAGCCGATGCAGAATCGGCTTTTGGTTTATCTTGCACTGCGTTTACACGCTGTTACAGCTCGCGACTCTGAACCGCGAGCCGATGCAAAAGCCGATTAAGTGTATCATCCACTATAGTCCAGGATAGGCCCCATAGACAAGGGGTCGAACCTTGTTTTTTTAGATATACAATGTTTTTTGATGGTTTCTTGTCAATTCGAGGGTGCTGATTCCGAATCTGAATGATGCCACTCTTGTAACCTTGAGCATTTTCCGCAAATTGGCAAAATCCAATATGGCCGCCAAAATATGCAAATTACCCATGAAAATCATAAAATTGCCCACACATTAGCTATAAAATACATGTAGTTGTTGTGCAGAAGTGAAATACCAACTGGAAAAGCGATATTTGACAAAATATTTATTTTATTGATATTCAAAATGGCCGCCATAACCCCTGTATACTTTATTATGTAGAATATGAATGGGAAAAAATATTTTTTCAAACAAGAGCACTATTATTGCATGTGATTGTGACCTGCGAGTGGACTACTGTCTGAAAACATGACTATTAACAAAACTATGTCATTTGTATACTATCTAATGTGATAAATGCTGTATTATGATATTCAAAATGGCTGTCATAGACCCCTTATACTGTGTACAATATATAAAAGGGGACAAATAATTTTCACAACCTTTGAATTTGTTTGACTTTAAAATGCCAATAACTGCGAAATATTGGTGTAACACTGTCTGACAACAAGGATATCTAACGAAACATATCATTTCCCTTGCTATTTCGGTAATTATGCTGCATGTTGACATTCAAAATGGCTGCCATAGGCCCTATCTGTATTATGAACAAAGCGAATGAAGAAACTAATTTTCACAAGAGTAAAAACAATAAATGAATGTAATTGTAATCTACGAGTGAAATATTGTCTAAAAACATGTTTTCTGGCGAAACATATCATTTCCTTTTTCATGCATGAGATAAATGCTGTATTGTAAAATTCAAAATGGCCCCTTTGGGCCCTTACAGTATTATCTAAAATGTAAATGGGGACAAATACTTTTGAAAGAATTAGGATTTGCCTGACTATGAAATCCATATAATTCTGTTGTATAAGGAAATATTGTTTGAAAACGTGATTTTCTTAATGAAATATATCATTTCCTCTCCCATGTAGGTGATAAATACTGTATTTTGACTTTCAAAACGGCCGCACAAGCCCCTACAAATTCTGTGACATGCGTATATAGGGAAACTAATCATCACCAGAATGAGAACCAAAAACGCACGTAACTATGTGATGTATGGGTAAAATTTGGTCTTGAACATGATTTCTGACTAAATACATCACATAATGGTTGAGAAGGTAATAAAGGCCTTACTTTGACATTCAAAATTGCTGCCATAGCCCAAAGTATAGTATGTACATTGTAACTGGGGACAGATAATTTTGACAAAATTTTTACTATGAAAATGGCTTAATTTTGATGTAAGTGTTAAGTATTGTCTAAACCCAATGATTTCTAACGAAATATATCATAGCTTGTGTCATAAAGGTGATGAATGCAGCCTTTTAAAAATGAAAAGAAAAATGGCCGCCATAGTCCCTTATCTTAATATGTAAAATTTGAATGGGGAAAGATAATTTCCACAAAGAAACATA
This sequence comes from Lytechinus pictus, assembly GCF_037042905.1. Lineage (NCBI taxonomy): Eukaryota > Metazoa > Echinodermata > Echinoidea > Temnopleuroida > Toxopneustidae > Lytechinus > Lytechinus pictus. The sequence goes on along the minus strand of NC_087247.1, from coordinate 15,290,881 downwards.
TTGCAGCCATTTTGAAATTTAAATATAGCATTTATCACCTAAATAACATAAGAAATGATCTAATTGGTTAGAAATCATATTTTCAGACGATATTTCACTCACACATGCGACACCATTTAGTCAAGCAAAGCCAAATTCTGTTAAAATTATATGTTCCCATTCACAAAGTACATAATAGGCCTACCGTTAGGGCCTGTAGCGGCCATTTTGACTTTCAAAATACATTATTTATCACCTACCTGGCAGAATGAATGATATATCTTGTTAAAAATTATGTTTTCAGACAATATTTTACTCTTAAATCACAATTATATGCATGTTATGGTGCTGACTCCTGTGAAAATTGGTTTCCCAGATCGATTGTACATAATACAGTCAATGTCTTTTGGCGGCCATTTTGAAAGTCAAAATACAATATTTAACACAAATATGAAATCCGAATAATATATTTCGTTGCAAATTATATTTGAAGACAGTATTCCACTAATTTACCACAAAAAAATACGTTTTAGTGCTCACCTTGTGATTGTTTTTGTCCTCTCTCACATCGTAGATCATAATTTTAGGGCCTTTGGCGGCCATATTAAATATCAAAATACAGGGTTTATCACATACATGGCATGTTAAATAATAAATTTCGTTAACAGTAATGTTTTTAGTCAGTATTCCACTCGTTTATCTTAACAAAATGCATTTTAGTGCTCACTCTTGTGATTTTTTTGTGTCACCATTCACATTGTACATAATAGTGTTAGGGCTTTTGGAGGCCATTTTGAATATCAAAATACAGGATTTATCACATAAGTGACATAACAAATGATAAATATCGTTAGCAAACATGTTTTCAGACATTGCTTCACTCATAGATCATAATTACTTGCATTTCAGTGCTCAATTTTGTAAAAATGTATTTTCCCCATTCATATTGTACAGGGGTCTATGATGGCGGCCATTTTGATATCAAGAAAATAAATATTTTGACAAAAATCATTTTTCAGATATTATTTCACTCCAGCAGCACAATTGCATGTACTTTATAGCCAATGTGTGGACAATTTTATGATTTTCATGGGTAATTTGAATATTTTGGCGGCCATATTGGATTTTGCCAATTTGCAGAAAATGCTCAAGGTTACACGAGTGGCATCATTCAGATTTGGAATCAGCACCCTCGAATTGACAAGAAACCATAAAAAACATTGTATATATAAAAAAACAAGGTTCGACCCCTTCTATCCTGGACTACTATATCAAACATTTTCTGCTCGCGCTTTGTGCTCGCATTATTAATGTAGAAAGATTTCCAATTATCATTTTCATGATTTACAAAAAATGAACAGTGTCCCATTTTTAGGTGTAAATCTCGATTTTTTTTTCCGCATGCGCTTCGCGCTCGCATCAATTGTTTAGTTATATACTTATCCTTATCACGATTACAAAAAGTGCTTAGAATTTCCATACTTCGTTTAGAAATGTCAAAATTTTCAGCTCACGCTTTTCGCTCGCATTATTTGATTGTTGAAAAATGTAAGGTCTTCATGGCTATAAGCAGCCGTTAACAGATTCCTTTTTGATCAGATAAAAACATATATTAAAATTTTCTGTTCGCGCTTCGCGCTCGCAGTAATTATTTAGTTGGTGGATACACATTTGGTTTAGGATCACAAACATTGCCCAGAATATTGAAATTTTAGGACAAAATACTTTTAAAAAAATAGCTCGCTCTTGGGCTTATGAGATTATTATATTTTCATGTTGATTTATAAGAATAAAGCTTAGAAATGACTATTATAAGACTACCCTTTCAAAGATACAAACAAAAATCAAATTCGAGCGGCCGATCGGGAAAATGTGGCTGAAAAAAAATTCGCTCCCCCCCCCCTATTGGCAAAGGCTGGATCCGCCCCCGGGGGGGGGCACTCGACCAAAAAAGTGGTAGGGGTGTGCCGCAGGCGAGGCAAAAAACGGGGGCCTTGGAGCGGGCTTATTGTAAAAAGGAGGGTCCTCGGAACGGGCTTCGGAACTACAAATGTTTCTGAAAACGGGGGTCCTCGGAACGGATCTCCGTATCTCTGTGAGTGCGTATGCATCCCTATGGAACTGGCAATCGTGCATGACTCAGCTAGCGCGGCCTCCTGCGGGTGCGCTCGCTCTTAGGCGATGGTCGAAAAGCGCTCTACGGCCGCTTTTCACCAAAATTGTAGCAGATTAATGCGACCGGAACGGCGTAACAAAAAATATGCGAAACTTTGGAGCGGATTTCTTTCTTCTTTTTTCTCGATAAGAAGGAAATGCTATGCCTTGGAGCGGCTTTCTTTGTTCTTTTTCTCAATAAGATAAAAATGCTATGCCTTGGAACGGAAATTTGAGTGTAAAAATGGGGGTCCCCTCCGCGGCACATACCCACTATGCATTATATACTGAGTGCCCCCCCCCCCGGGGATCCGCCCCTGTCTACTGAGTAGCTCTTGACGGGTGGGATGGGTTACCTATAAATATTATTGTTGAATTTTCAGCCTAATATATTGCTTTGACCCCCATCCCCTTCACACACGTTTTATATATCCCCGTCTACTAACAGCTCTTTATGGAGGCGGGGGGCACCAATTTTTTTTTTCAGCTCAATACTAGTATATTGCTCTCACCCCCCCCCCCTCCCCCGATCAGATGAATTACGCCACTTGACGTACGTGATTTCAATTGCCATATAGCCCAAATATCCACTGACTATTCATCTTGCTTACACATTAAAAAAACTGGAGAGTTGTCAAACTCAACACAAATATACAATAAAATTACCGCCATGTGTGTATTGTCGTCGACCGGTAGATCCAATTAGTTTAATGCCACGGAAGTGTTTTAGCAGGGAGTTCTGATGCAAGTCACTGCACATGCAGTGTTAGACAGAGTTTAGGCGACAAGTGGGATGGGCGGCTGGGCCTGCAAAGTATTAAAGGCCGCCAAGCATAGCACAGGCAGAACAGAACCCCCCCCCCCATTGGCGGCGCAAAAGAAAAAGATAAAGAAGGTAGGATATGAGAAAAGGGAAGAAGAAAAATAAAAGGAAGACGAAGTGAAGGAAATAAGGGGAGAAGAGATATGGAAAAGAGGGGAGAAAATTAGGTCATCAATATTGTCATAATGAATAACATTTTGCTCGCGCTCTTCGCGCTCATTGCCTAACTAATGGTATATCTGTTCAGCCATGGGTGTCGATCACGGGGGGGGGGGGATGGGGGGGATATATCCCCCCCAATATTTCAAGTGGGGGGGATGGCCTGTATTATCATTCCCCCCCCCCAATAATTTAGGGTAGAAAATGTATAATAATGATGATGAAAAAATGTAAAGGTTTGATCATGATGATTATAGTGATAATTATAGTATGCCATCAATCAGTTTGTTTCCCTCGCAATTTGTGTATATTGTTATTAAATAAAAACATTCTTTTCCAGGACTTTTAAACAGATGGGTGGAGGTTCAAGACGAAAAAGAATGAAATGTTTAGGTATATGATATTTTTTAACACATGACATAAAAGGACCCCGACGAAAAACAACTTTTGTTGATAGGGTGTTCCATCCCACCAGTGGTAATATGATCATATTTTTACAATTTTTAATAAGTGAAATCAATTAATGGTTTCAGAAAGAATAATAATTCATTTCTCTCTAAAGCGTATCTTCGGATATGAACATCGGATTTTTATTTCCATGTTATTCTTGTTATCGTTATGGCAGCGGCGTAACAGGGGTCGGTGGCCAGGGGGGGGGGGGGGCAAGAGCCAAAAATTTCCCGGTCATAATCATGGTATGAACAGGCGTAATGGAGAAATGAGGCAACAATTTTTAGAGGGCCAGATAGGCCTATTGCGTATCGGCAGAATTTATCTTTTAAAAAATTCGCGAGCGAGCAAAAATTTTGACATTTTTAATCCAAAAATTCAATTTTTTTGATATGCAGAGAATCATATATTTAACCTTTCTCTCTTTCCATTCCTTGTTTTCGTGGTCTGTACGCCACTATGAACAGGATTCTTTGCGACAGTAACGTGATGAGTATAAAAAACAAACAAACGAGGGGCGCAGTATGGCGCATGTGTTAAAAAAAGCTGCCTAATATAAGTCCCGAGCGAGCGAAGCGAGCGAGAAAAAAAATCACCTTTTAATGAGAATTTAACTTTGAGATATATTTTGACATAATATTCAGTAAAAAAATTATATCCTACACTTTTCCTTTGCCTTCCTTTCCTCCTTGTTTTTTGTTCTTGGTTGTAGAACTTTTTGGGGCCATGGCCCAACCCTACCATACTCATATACGAAGTGCTATGCGATTGGGGTCGGGGGCGGAGCCCCCGGAACTTCATGATATCAAAGCCATTTAAACCTCGCAGATTGCCGCTATTTTTAATCAAATATCGCGGGTATATTCAGAATATAGCTTTTACACAACACATTTATTCAGCCCAGTTGCGTAATGAACCAAATATTTTGAGGGGGGGGGGGCAATGTGGGAATATTATTTTAATAAAAGTCGCCAGCGAGGAAAGCAAGCTGGAAAAAAAGATTGCCTACTGAACTTAAATTCTAATTATGTGATATATAGATTTTTTTCATTCAGTTAATAACAAATGTCATTGTTTCCATTTGTTTCATTATACGTTGTCTCCTTGAATTTCTTTTATTTCCTTTGGGTTTGGAACCAAGACCCCCCGGGCCTGTACGCCATTCACTGAACGTAAAGCTTAATGTAAGAAGGGTCCCTACAGGGGGAAGCTATATAGAGCCATTTGAAGGTTATATATGAAGAGCCCCTACTGCGTGGGGTCGGGGCAAAGCCCCGGTATCTTATTTGAATAAAATTTAGCAAGCTTACAGCGCAATGTTGTATGCAGTCCATCTTTCTTCCCGCTCTTCATTTTCAATCATCGGCAGCCCGGTCGTGTTATTAAGTGTTTTGTTTTTCTTGTCCCTTTTCTTCGTTTTCCACCTTCAGCTTTTGACTAATTCCCTTCTAACTTCATTTCCCGCTATTGTTTGTCATTTGTCATCTTTTAATTTATTTCCCATCACACTATTGCATTACATAGGCCTATTACGGAATGATTTATCCTTTCTCAAATGTTCTTCTTTCGTTCCTTTTCCCGCTGTCCTTCCTTCCTATTCTGTTAAAAAAATATATATTTATCTTCGTTTTCTTTTCCATTTCCCTTTCCTTCTCCTCCTTTCCTTTTCCCCTTTCCCTTTCTTTCTCCCTCCCTTTTTTCTTTTTCCCGTTTTTTTTTAATTTTCCCGGTGAAATCCGCCAGGGGGGCAGCTTGCCCCCCCTGCCCCCCGCCTGTTACGCCACTGCGTTATGGACTTGAATAACTAAACTTGATTGGCTCCTTCTTATTTTGGCAAAAAGAAATCTATTTTGAGTTTGGAAAGGGACGACATTTTTGCATTCTATATGAGCACACTCATGCGGTACGTAAATTTCATTTTAACACATATATTAGCTGATATTACACACTGATGGTTCAAGAAAATGTTGGAGAAATATCATAACATGACAGTAGAGTTTTGATTGTTTTTATGTTTGTTTTTGTTTTATGCACTTATAAAGCATTTAAAACATGTTAAAATCCAGGGTTAAAATCGTCTAAGGAATGGCGGTAAGCCCGATGGCGCACGAGAAGCCACACAGTTTGTAATTTGTGCTAGTCTTAATTCGTCCGAATCTGCATTTTATCATCATGCATTAAGAAGAAAAAAGATATCGCCAGTCGGGTTAGATTTAAGAGAGAAGTTGTATACATCATGTCCAATAAACAGATCACTTTGTACATGGTCCAGACAATTTTTGGCATTTTTTCTTTTGTATGAGTTTAGAATAGGCTTATTTGTAACACAAATTGAATTTTCAAAAAAATTTATAAGTACAGTACACTGCAATAATGAAAGAATTTCCAAGAACACAGTGGCGTAACTACGGGGGGGGGGGGGGGCATGGGGGCACGTGCCCCCCAATCGGCTGGCCAAAAAAAAAACGGGGAAGAGGAGAAAGGAAGAGAAACGTAGTGGGAATGAAGAAATTATTGTTCATTATAATGTTATATCATAATAATGTTATGTTATAATACATAAGAAACATTTTTTCATAACTTTATTTTGCTCAGGCCTAGATTTCTTCATTGTTCCCGGTACTCGCATTGTCTGTTTAACGTTTTGAAGTCAATATACACCAAATATATTTCCTCGCACTTCGACTTATTATTGTTTTATGTAGTGACATATGGTTCTTTTTCATGACTACTTAAAGTGATTGCCCCATTTTAAGGTGTTAATATAAAACATTTCCTGTCCGTGCTTACGTTCGCACTAGTAGATTGGTGAGATATGACTGCTCTTCATGAATTCCTAAAAATGTCCCTTTTTCTGATCTGAATATCAAAAATTTTCGATCGCATCATTTGTTTAGTGAAATACGTATCGTATGGTCTTAGTGAATTCTTACAAACAGGCCTTAGAATGCCTCTCTTCAGGTCTGAATATCCTAAATTTTCAGCTCGCGCTTCGCGCTCGCAATATTTGATGAGTGAGATGCGTATTATCATGATTACAATGACTACAAAAAGTGCTTCATGTGTTTAGATGTAGCAAAATCAGCAAGCGCTTTGCACTCGCATTAGATGACTATGGTGAGATATGTATACTCTTAATGGATTCCTAAAATATAGTCCTTAACATGTCCTTGTTTGGGTAAATATTTACAAAAATTTCAGCTCGCGCTTTGCGCTCGCATTGTTTGTTTAGCGAGACAGGTATGTATCATGATTACAAAAATTTGCTTATAATGTCCTTTTTTGGTCTGCATATCAAAAGTTTTCAGCTCGCGCTTCGCGCTCGCATTATTTGAGCAGTGAGAAACATATCCGTTTAATGGCACTGTCCTTAAAGTGTCCCTATAAGGTCAGTATACCTGGCAACTGAGCGCGCTTCGCGCGCTCACTAAGTGACTCAAAAATTTTGCTGGTACCCCCCCCCCATGCCGTGACTCACGGTACGCCACTGCAAGAACACCATGCATATCAACCACTCCCAAATGTCCTAACTTGTGATTTTAGTGGGGGTAATGTTGAAAGATCCCCATCCACAAGAACATTTGTGTCAATCATCCCCCCCAACCAAGAATACCGATCGACACCTATGTGTTCAGCTAGGGTAACATGGGACTGAAAATAATATTTTCGTGTCAATGTGACAAATTATTATGCTTGCAATTGGAGTTTTCATTATTTTATTTGGAGATGTAACAAATCCTGTTGGCATGCAGATTTTCATTTGGGATTACGCGGTTGCATTTGACGATAAAGCTAAAAACTTCAGGCTGTATAAGTACCGGAAAAAAAAAACTTTAAGCCCTGGCTTTAAGCGGCTGATGGGGGAAAATGTGGATGAAAATATCCCTCACCTATTGGTAAAAACTATATCCACCCATGAGCGGTCTTCTTGCATAATAGTTATGTGACAGGATTCTCCACTCCCATGATATTCCGAGTCCCGGGAATGTAAGCCTATATACACTCCATTAAAAAAAAAAGGGAACGAAAGAGAAGGAAAATAATGAAAACGGAGAGGGAAGAGGAAAGGAAAGGGGAAAAGGGAAGGGGATTAAAAAAAGGAAGGGGGGGGGGAGAGAGATAGAGAAAGAGAAGGAAAAGGAGGAAGTGAGATAGAAAAGTATAAGGAAGGGATCGGAGATAAAAGGTCAGAGGAGGAGGAAAATAAGGGAAAGGGAAAGAGTAAAGAAGGAAAGCGAAAAGAGAAAGAAGTAAACGGAAAGGGAGGGGAGAGAGGAAGAAAATAAAGGGAAAGAAGGAGAAAGACAATAAGTAAATGAGAAAGAAAGGGAGAGGGGGAATGAAAACGGGGAAAAGAAAAGTGCAAAAAGACGCTGGTTGATAAAATAGGGCTCACTGTGTTTTTTTCTATTTCATTTTTTGCACGGAAAGGAAGATAAAAAGAAGAAGAAGAAAAGGGGGAAGTGATATCTTGCGAAAGGACCTTGCCTGTCTATCAAGGGACATGACCACCCCCCCCCCCCGCATCCAAAAAGGGCTGTTGAATATAAAGGAAAGTTGAATTATTTAGAGAGAGGGGGGGGGGAAGGGAAGAGGGGAAGAAAGAAACCGTTTATGCATACGCATGACCACTGATCTCTCCTCAGAGATCAGTGCGCATGACCCTTGTGAAGAAATAACGAAGATGTATAGAAAAGGAAAAATTAAAGAATAAGGGACTGAAACTGAAATATTGATTGGTTTTTTTTGTCGCAAAATTGTGAATCTAGGAGCATAAAAACCCTTGCCGCCTCTCGTATCAAATAAAAAAATAGAAAGGGAAATGGAAAGATATAGGCAGACCACAGGCCGGGGACGAAGTTGTCACGGCCTCCGAGTAGTCTGCAGGCACAGACCCTGATTGGAACTTTGATCAACAAGTGTGCCTCCACGCAAAGACTAGCACATACAAAACTTGCTGTTCGCGAGAGAGCCTTCAGTACACAAGGCATGAGTAGGCTGCACATTCAGACCCTTAACTCGAGCGAAGGGTTTGCCCAGCAGACTAGCCTCCGAGACGGAAGACAAAAAGAAGACACATATAAGTGATAAAGACAACAAGTAGAAAAAAGGGGAAGGGTGAAGGAAATAAGTGGAGTGGAAGTATAGGCCTACAGGGATTGATCTAGCTTTTTCCGATGGTCGGCCTGGAGGACCATCACTCGAGAACCATTTTTTTGTTGTTGCTATTTTGAACCCTTAAGTGATTTCCTGTGGCATCTACTAGATACCATATACAGGCAGTTCATGATAACGTCTTTTTAAATAAAGTAACAGTTTAATACACATTTATATCCAGAGCTATCATTGGTTATTAACTAAATAAGTTACCTGAAAAATTCCACCTATGAATTAGCTCATAATATGAAATTATGATATGGTAATCATGCTACAGACTTTAATTTGTGAAAATGTTCATGGTGGAAGAATGAAAAGTCAAATTTAGGGCTCGGATCCCCAACAAAAACTTGATTTGAATAAAAAGAGAAAAATCAAATAAGCATAACACTGAAATTTCATCAAAATCAGATGTAAAATAACAAAATTTGACATTTTAAAGTTTTACTTAATTTCACAAAGCAGTTATATGCACATCCTGGACGGTATGCAAATGAGGAGACTGATGACGTCATCCACTCACTATTTCTGTTGTATTTTATTATATGAAATATGATTTTCTCCTCATTGTCAAGTGAAACAACGATTAACTCCATTAATTCCTCCCTGAACATGTGGAATTAGCATTGTTTAATATTATATGGCTCAGTGAAGTTGGCCCTTATTGTCAAATCTGTAAAAAAATGAATATAATATTGTATAATTCAAATAATAATAAAAAAAAAGAAACATTATCGACTGTCTCATTTGCATGTCGCTGAGTTGTGCATAATTAGTACTGTTTTGTGAAAAATAATCGAAACTTTAAAATGTAATAACTTTCTTATTTTACATCCGATTTTGATGACATTTTCAGCGTTTTGCTAATTTGATTTTCTCTAATTATTCAAATAAACGTTTTTCTTGGGTGGACTTGACCATCAACCGCAAGAACAATTTATATTACAAATACATAACTAAACCAAGTGATACATCTCGCTACAAGTACACTTCATATAAAAACACTCTTACATCTTTACTTCGTATTGCGAAAAAAAGAATATTACACTTCTCAACTCGATCTATAAAAAAATGATATGAAGAACACATGGAAAATCATCAATGGGGCATTAAACAATAAAAAGAAGAGTTCTACAATTACAAAAATAAAATCAAACAATACTATCACTGATGACAATAACATAATAGCAAGAGAGTTTAATGCATATTTTTCACAAGTTGGCAACAATTTAGCAAGCAAAATTTCTCAAACGAATAAATCTTACAACAATTTTCTCGACAACCCAAACCCAAACTCCATATTTTTTAACCCCACAAGTTCAAGAGAAATTATAAATATTGTTAACAGTCTGCAGTCCAAAAAGTGCCCGGGATTTGACGGTATTTCCAACTTCCTATTAAATTATTTTGGCTATCGTCGATCCTTTGGTGTATATTTTTAATATTTCTTTGAACACAGGAAGGGTACCCAATCTTATGAAAATCGCAAAAGTAGTCCCTCTTTTTAAAAAAAGGAGATAATCAGCTAGTCTCCAACTACCGCCCCATATCATTGCTCACCTCGTTATCAAAAATTCTTGAAAAACTTGTCCATACACGAACAAGTACGTTCTTAAAAAAAAACAATATCTTCTCGGACTTTCAGTTGGGTTTCGCGAAAATCACAGCATGCACCTCGCATGCAATTTTATCTTTCATTAACAAAATCACTACTTCCACTGATAAAGGTTGTCATACTGTCGGTATTTTCCTGGACTTCTCCAAGGCCTTCGACACCATTAACCACGAAATCCTTTTGCATAAACTATCTCATTGCGGTATTAGGGGGAAGGCCTTGGAGTGGTTCAAGAGCTACCTTACAGATAGGACTCGGTTTGTATCAATAAATAATCACAATTCATCCAACATTCCAATTACATGCGGGGTACCACAGTGTAGCTTACTCGGCCCTCTTCTTTTTATCACATACATCAATGACATCCACAAAACTTCAAATTTACTTTCATTCATACTCTTTGCCGATGATTCAAACATTTTCTTTTCTCATGATAACATAAACCAACTTATTAGGATTGTTAACTCTGAACTCATGCATGTGACTGAATGGATCAAGGCAAATAAACTCTCACTAAACTTACAAAAGACCAATTACATGCTATTTAGTAATAGAATAAATAGTTTGCCCGACAATCTCATTTTTGAAAACACTGTCCTTGAAAATGTTTCTGAAACAAATTCTTGGGTGTACTTATTGATAATAAATTATCATGGAAACCACACATCGACAATATATGCAAAACAATTTCAAGAAATATTGGAATTATCAACAAGCTCAAATTTTTTCTTCCATCTCGTACACTACTTACACTATATCACACCTTAATATTACCATACATTAATTACGGTATTTTGGCATGGGGTTGTGCAATTCAAACACAATTACATAGGATACTTTTGTTACAGAAAAAAGCACTTAGGATAATATTTCATACACATTTCAGATGTCACACAGATAAATTATTTTTTGAAAACAAAATCCTTAAAGTTAATGATATATATCTGTTCCAACTCGGCCAATTTATGTACAAACTAAATAAAGATGATCTCCCCGCAATTTTTTCAATTATGTTCTGCAAAAACTCCTCTGTACACGATTATCCTACAAGACAACGAAACTCTTATCACCTACCTCCAACCCGAACTATACTTGCAAAAAATTACTTTGTCTTTTCTGGTCCCGTATATTGGAATTCCTTGCCCAACGCCTTTAAGGAATCCCCAAGCATCACAATTTTTAAACATAACCTTAAAAAGATGCTTATTTGCCAATACTTTACACAAACAAGTCAATCTACCATATAACCAAAACCATATTAAAAAAAAACTTTTTTGTTTGTTTTTTACTTCCCAGCATACAACTTGCATGCCGACCTGTTTCCGCACCTGCCATGCTCCTCTTTGCACCTCCAATTATTGTACCTGCACCCCCTCTCTCTCTCCCTACATTTGCCTCTCTGTTCCTCCCTCATAATCACAATTATTGTAACCATGTTGTTATTTTTTTATTATTATTATTGTTATTACTATTATCATTTATTCTAATTTGGTTCACTCTTTCGTTGTTACCTTCGATATTTTGTATAGCCTCCTTTTAAACTGTCTTCCGTCTCTCCTTTATACTATAGTTTTGTAATATACGTATGGAAAGTTACGGGGGCTTGCCTTCCATACAAGCTTCGCTTTTCTTGGCAAGCCCCTCCGTTCTGTTTTATATAGTTATTATAGTCAAAGTTACTTTAGTTTGCATTAGTTCTCATTGTTTATACCTTATTTCGATTGATGTTGTACTTAAATTTGACTATGTATTGTTTGATTTTGTTGTGCTTTGTGAACGGAAAATGAATAAATCTAAATCTAAAATCTAAATCTTTATTATTTTCCCTGCTCGTTATCTTCGTCACCTCATCTGATTTTATACATTATGTCACTGATAATGGCAAGTACAAAACGTATAGTGGTTGAACACTGTCATGAGTGGGATTGAAAGGGTAAATAAGGAATCTCCTAACACTGACCTAGAACTGATTGATAATTTTGTAAATTTCTTTAAACTTGAAATTGGCAAAAAGAAGCTGCTGAAAACTGCTTATCTAATAAAAGAGAGCCAATGGAGTAAATTAGAAAGTCAAAAAGGGGCCTAAGCTTTCGATCCTAGCAGAATCTTCGTCGGAGGCAAAATGACAAACATATAAAGTGGAACAACCATAATATAGACCACAAACAAGCTACAGCAACACTAGAAACAATGAGACAAAAGGGGCATTAGTGAGTAGAGAAGACCAATCAGGTTAGTGAAGGGGATGAAAGAAAAGGAGTAGGCAGACACAAAGGGAAGTTAGTGTAAGTAAGGCCAGTAAAAGACCTCAAGCCAAGAGGGATTAAAATAATGAGGCAGGCAACATCAAACAGGATCTGGAACAAAACAGTGATAATGGGATGAAAAACAAGAGAATTAGTGAGAGGTGGGTCAAACAGGTTACAAAGAAAGGCTTAATAAACTGGTGCATAAGAGTGGGGGGAAAAAAAGAAGAAAATGAATGGGGAACAACTGATAATGTGCAAAAGACATATAAGTATATATGAAAAAGCATTAAACAAACTAAGAGAAGAAGGTAAGTGTAAATATGTATCTATAAGTGATATGTATATAAATATATCCAGAAAAGAAATGTATATAAAAAAATATATAAATACACATATGGTGTAACTGATATTGTAATCCGCTAGGTGTGACGGGAAAAAAACATAAGACTATATAGTAGGAAAAAAACAAAACAAAAAAACCTGTATATGTGAAAAAAGAGGAAGCAAATTGCCTAAAAAGGTAAAAGCAAATATAGAAGAGAGGGGGTGTATTATGAAGAAACCATAGTATACATGTACGGTGAGAAATATTTAGGTTGGAAAGTAACCTTTGACTACTTTTTTAGATCATTGGGAGGCCGGAGTATATTTCTTTGTAATTATGATGCAAATAAAATGGACTTACAAGGTATACCAATATTTTATAAAGATATGTTGAAAGCATGGCAAGATTTGGATCAATGTAGAAACTTTGAGGAAAACAAGATCAATCCTGTGATTTTTAACAACAGATTTATATGTCTTCATAATAAACCGTTTTTTGATGTTGAACTCTTTCGGAAAGGTATATTTCAAGCATCAGATATTATTGTAGGAGGTCAACTAAGACCAGTCTGATATTTCCATAACCGGGGTTACACTGCTGATAATCTGCTGATGATTCAAATAATTTTTTCTGTGATTAAAAAAGAATGGATACAAAGTGATTTTATAGTTATAGATAGTGAAAATTTTCAAATAGAACTGAAGATCTTTGGTTACCTACATAAATTTATGGATTTAAAAGCCAGATATATATATAATTACTTTATTGAGCAATTTCAAAAAGAGTACACTCTAAAGGTTTATGATGGACATTGTGAATATGATCTTGGAATAGGGGAGTTGAAAGAAACCTTTACAAGATTGAAGAATGCTTTTATATGTAGTAAACAAAGGGAGTTTCAGTACAAACTATTACATGGGGTAGTGTATACAAAAGAAAAGCTCTTCCAATTTGGTTTTGAGTCAGACAATTTTTGTTCTTTTTGTAAACAACAGGTAGAAACATAACAACATTTATTTTTAGATTGTTTAAAGGTTAAACAGTTATGGAAGGAGGTCATCAAAAAGCTTCATTTAAAGGAAGTTAGGATTGATGATTGGAAAACAATTTTCATCGGTCTATCTGGTAAATGTGTGAGAATACATGCAATAAACTGTATAATCTTTCTGCTAAAACATATAATTTTTATTTCCAGAGAAAAGGGCGAACCACCGTCCGTACAAAAAACAACAGATATGATTAAAGGTTACAGAAAAGAAGAATATAATATAGCCAAGAAAACAGGGAATTTGGGAGTACACTTAAGAAAATGGGAACAAATTGGTGCATTTCTTTGACTTATCATTTATCGTATTCTATTTTATTTTATTATTTTTTTTTCTCAATGATACAAAGTTACAGATCGACAGACCAGAACGGATGTGCTACCTGTTGTATGATGTGTGTGCGTGAGGGTTTTTGTGTGCGTGTATGTGTGTGAGGGTGCGTGGGTGAGTGAAAGATTATATATATATAATCTTCCTCTTAAAGGAGCATAGAGTTTTATGAAAAAAGTAGTTTATTTGATTTGACATAATTTTGAAATAAAAAATATTGAAATAATTTTAAGCTATATTATGTACTTTTTGGGGAAAAAAAAATGTTTCACATTGTCATAGAAGAGAAATTTGGCAGTTTAATTTCATTTGTAATAATTTTTAAAAATATTTGTAATCTCATTGATATTGATATATTTATTTGTTTGATTGTTTATTGATTGTATAGATGCAAAGAATATTTATTTATATGAATTGTGATTGTCAACTTATTGATTTGAAAGAGGAAGAAAATAAAATATTATTCAAAACAAAAAAAAATACATGTAAATAAGCAAATGTGGTAAATCTAAAAGAGGTGATTGGAGAAAAAACAAATATATATATATATATATATAATAATAATTATATCGCCTGAATAAGGAAGGAAAAATTTGAGCTAAGCTTGTATGAGATATGGGAGGAAAGTAGAGTAAGAAACTATAATGTAAACTTGAAATTGTCAGCTTGAGAAGGACAGCATTCGGAAAGCACCGAGAATGTCGATGGATGGGCGCTATACTGTCTATTGTCGCAGAGGGAGCTCTTTAACATACTTTTGTGAAGCTCGCATTGGGATATCGGACCGGTGGTTGCTACATATAAACAGCCATCAAATCCTCCATCAAAACGCCTTCTTTTAGCTTGTATATTGATGTTTCTAGTCTGAGGTCTATGCATTGGACATATGGAGAATATTTTGTTGTACTCGAGGTTGTTATTGGACTAATAGTTCACGAATCCAAGAAATAAACCGATAGCGTCGCATCACACATTTTTTTTATTGCGAGTAGGCTCGAGGAGATGCTGTTTGCGACGCCGTGGGATTCCCGTTATGAAGCTGTCAACATCCGTTGATTGTCACGAGCCAGGCCAGGTAATGTTGTAAATCGGATCAAAAATCAGATCGAAAATCGGATCGGCAGTTAAGCTTCTAAAATCGAAATCGAATCGAAAATCGAATCGGCGATGTTTAAAAACAAAGGAATACATCAAAATGTTGTTCGCGGTCGCGCGCATCTTCCTGACAAAGTCACAAAGACGAATGCATTGGAATGTAAGTCGCCAACATGCGCGATCGTTTTAAAGCCAGGGGTTTTGAGGTGTTATTGCTTTAAAATAAACCGAGTGATTTTTATTAGAAAGATAAACGAAAGACGCATCTTCCGAGCAAAGGCGCAAAGGAAAATAAAATGAAAATATTTCTCATAGATCACAGGTTAATGAACGATCGGCGGGACATCTTTTAGAAGTATTTTTAGGTGCTAGCGATTTAGAATTATTGGAATGATCTCTTACGACGCATCATCTTAAAGTCGCAAGTGCAATTAAAATGAAGTAGAAGACGCAAGCACGCACGATGATTTGAAATATGTTATTAAAATGTTTTGGGTAGCTAGCGATTTCAAATCAATTTGAAGTTCACGGCGGTGTCCGCTATCACCACGAGGTTGAAAACAAAATGAATATCATCATAAACGATGTAAGAGAGTAACGCAATAAGCTCCGTCAATAGTACAGTCTTTAAAAGTTTATGGCGGGGTCCGCTATCACCACGAGGTTAAAAATAAAATGTATATCATCATAAACGATGTAAGAGAGTAACGCAGTGAGCTCCGTCGGTAATACGACCTTTCAAATTTCACGGCGGCATCCGCTATCACCACGAGGTTGAAAATAAAATGTATATCATCATAAACGATGTAAGAGAGTAACGCAATAAGCTCCGTCAGTAGCACGATCTTTAAAAGTTCACGGCGGGGTCCGCTATCACCACGAGGTTGAAAATAAAATGTAAATCATCATAAACGATGTAAGAGAGTAACGCAGTGAGCTCCGTCGGTAATACGACCTTTCAAAGTTCACGGCGGCATCCGCTATCACCACGAGGTTGAAAATAAAATGTATATCATCATAAACGATGTAAGAGAGTAACACAATAAGCTCCGTCAGTAGCACGATCTTTAAAAGTTCACGGCGGGGTCCGCTATCACCACGAGGTTGAAGAGAAGATTTATATCATTATAAAGGGGGTAAGAGAGTAGCGCAGTGAGCTCCGTCGGTAATACGACCTTTCAAATTTCACGGCGGCATCCACTATCACCACGAGGTTGAAAATAAAATGAATATCATCATAAACGATGTAAGAGAGTAACGCAATAAGCTCCGTCAATAGTACAGTCTTTAAAAGTTTATGGCGGGGTCCGCTATCACCACGAGGTTGAAGAGAAGATTTATATCATTATAAAGGGGGTAAGAGAGTAGCGCAGTGAGCTCCGTCGGTAATACGACCTTTCAAAGTTCACGGCGGCATCCGCTATCACCACGAGGTTGAAAATAAAATGTATATCATCATAAACGATGTAAGAGAGTAACGCAGTGAGCTCCGTCGGTAATACGACCTTTCAAAGTTCACGGCGGCTTCCGCTATCACCACGAGGTTGAAAATAAAATGTATATCATCATAAACGATGTAAGAGAGTAACGCAATAAGCTCCGTCAATAGTACAGTCTTTAAAAGTTTATGGCGGGGTCCGCTATCACCACGAGGTTGAAGAGAAGATTTATATCATTATAAACGATGTAAGAGAGTAACGCAATGAGCTCCGTCAGTAGCACGATCTTTAAAAGTTCACGGCGGGGTCCGCTATCACCACGAGGTTGAAAATAAAATGTATATCATCATAAACGATGTAAGAGAGTAACGCAATAAGCTCCGTCAATAGTACAGTCTTTAAAAGTTTATGGCGGGGTCCGCTATCACCACGAGGTTGAAGAGAAGATTTATATCATTATAAAGGGGGTAAGAGAGTAGCGCAGTGAGCTCCGTCGGTAATACGACCTTTCAAAGTTCACGGCGGCATCCGCTATCACCACGAGGTTGAAAATAAAATGTATATCATCATAAACGATGTAAGAGAGTAACGCAGTGAGCTCCGTTGGTAATACGACCTTTCAAAGTTCACGGCGGCATCCGCTATCACCACGAGGTTGAAAATAAAATGTATATAATCATAAACGATGTAAGAGAGTAACGCAGTGAGCTCCGTCGGTAATACGACCTTTCAAAGTTCACGGCGGCATCCGCTATCACCATGAGTTGGAAGAGAAGCGGAAGAGAAGATATCTATCCTCTTAAACATCGCCATAGATAATACCGCGTCTTTCTCCCTGAATAATGCGACCTCTAAATAGCTAGCACCTCAAAAACAATCTTGAAATATGTTCTGAGCGATCACGCACTGTAACCAGATCTACGCCGATTTTTTATTTTCGATTTTTTCCTTCAAGGGGCATGATCGAAGATCGGCAAGTGATTGCCGATTGTGGTGAAATCGAATGGAATCGGTTGCCGATTGCAAAATCGGTTACAAGCTTAAGGCCAGGTATTCGTTTGTTGTGTCTATTGAATGAGGGAACGTGTTTTTGGACGAGAAAACATTGTTTTTATTTGTTGCCTGGAGAACACACCAGTACCATAGTCCATACCTTAGTCCTGCCTTTGCTTTGCATTGATTAATGTGCTAGAAATAAACTGGTCATGCTGATTGCTGGTGGTAGTACCGTAATAATAATTTAATATAGTTGACAATAATGTTCGTACCATGAAAGGCATGATTACAAAGTCTGTTACTTTATTTGAATAGACAGTTTAAATTGAAGTTAGAACTATGAATATGACTTGTAAATTGTGGAAACGACCCACAACGAACAACAACAACGTTTAATTTTGATTTATAACAAAGTCACAAGTCCACAAAAACATGTCAAACTCAAAGTTTGAAAATCACAGAGAAATCAGGAAATAAACAAAAAAATAAAATTCTGGGGTTTTTTGGTCACGATCAATGGAAGAAGATTGGGCTTGGACGAAAGCTAGACCTGGAACTTGGCTGCAGCTTTCTGCATTTTTCCAGTACATCCGGTAATAAGGGTAATTTAATAAGATCGGATGTAAAATGAGTTCATGAGAGAGTTAAAACATGTTTGTTTTACCCCCCCCCCCCATGGCTATCGCTAATGTGAAGTTGTGTGTATTTCCAAGAACTTATGGTATGCAGGGAAATTGAGACAGGCCTGGTTTTATTGGATGTATTTTTTGTTACAGCAAGATACAATTTTTATTGTGTCAATGATAGGTCCATGATAACTAATATTTTTGCAACACACTTATACTTTTATTTTTTTTAATAACTTCTCAAATTTTGAATGTGCTGAAAATGTCAGGTTATAACCTTTTTATGTAGCTTTCTATCAGAGTTTGTAAGATTTAAGCATTGTAAGGTCCATTTTTAAAGAAAAAGAAAAAGAGTACAGAGGAGGAGGGTGCTACATTAAAAAAAATACCGGTAATCAAGAAATTTGAAATTCCTATTTTCACAAAAATCATTCATAGCCACTTCACTCTTTAGAACATTTTGTTTATATTTCAAATTTGAATAGTTACAAATACCAAAGAAATAGTGAGCGTGTGATGTCCTTGGCTACAGTAGAGCTTCCTGTATGAGCTGCCGAAGGGATTACTCCATCAAGTATCAAGCCTCATTGCATAGTCAGCATCAAGAAAATATCTTGAATTTTATGTCGGGAAGTAAAATAGTGAAATTCCGCATGGTATGGATTATGGTAGGAAACATAAGATATATTTATTGACAATAGTTTGTATTTAAAATTACAACGTCTTGTTGAAAAGTCACTGGATATAACAATGTTGAAAACAGAAATGTGTGAACACCTGGTGCAATGGTTATAATTCTGTTTGCTTTAATTGGCTTTGAAAATGGGAGGAGTATCATGATGTAGAAGTTAGTAGGCATAAGGATGGTGTAGCTACTTTTGTGATTGCACTTTTCAAAACAAATTAGCTAAAATATCCACCTTTTGAAGTTCAATCTTTGTGTGAATTGTATGCAATCACAAAGAAGAACTAAAGCTCCAAATAAAACCCCGATCCAAGACATACAGAGTTGAAACTGTTAATGGCAGATGTGAATAGTAATAAGACTACACCAGTTGGTGGACTGTACTTTAAAAAGTGAACAAATTTAAATGTTTTTTAGTTTGACACTTTTCAGTAGAAATAGATCTGGATGTGTAATTAAGTAACAGTAATACTGGAGTCCCTTTTGTTTCTCCCCTAATTTGAAATGACTTTCCAATCCAGACATGCGATTGATAAATGATTTTTATGTCTTACTTTTAGAGGATGCATGAGAGATGAAGGCTATCAAACACCATGTTCTCAAGACCTTTAGGGTTGGAGCCACGAATGGCAAGGACTATGAATCAGATGGTGGTAAGTGGTTCGCGGTTACATTATGTAAATATATATGTATGTAAATCAAATATGTATATATATATTTTTCAGTCAGTCATCATTAAGTGACCAATTACATTTTTTACTTGCTCTTTGATGGGCATTAAATCAGCCATGCTATGCAGTATGCACAATAATTTCACACATGTTGTGAAAAATTTACTCACACTGTTTGTATACGACTTTGATACTTTTTCAGTTTGTCAACATTCGGACCTTTGGAGTTGCAAACGTTTTATAGCCTCAGAACATGATGTACATGTATGGGGTGGTCAGAGTATGAGTAAATTTTGAAACCTGGAATTTGATGTATATCTCATGACAATGCATGCTACAACTTAGAGGTTATATAATTCTGAGTACTGTACATACTAGAAAGTACTGATACACTTAAACTTAGATTATATTGTAGGGTTTAACTTCTGGAGCACCCTACATGTAGGCTTGAAAATCCTGTCATCTGAAAAGGAAAAAATAGAGTCAAAATCAAGTGAGGAAAATATTAAAATATAGTGCCTACTGTATGTTCTGTTTACTCTATGAACACAATTGAAGTAGCTAACATTTGAATTGAGGCCAAATTTATTTTGTTATTTCGTATAAATCGTATAAATAATATTAAGAAAACATATCTTACCATTTCACATAACTTAACAGATTAATATTTAGACACTTATACGACACATTGTGTTGGTAGTGTCGTTAAACCTCAAATCAATCAATCAATGAATCAATCTTTGAACACAATTTTCATGTAAGAAATTATTACATTCCCAATAAGTTTTGTTCAATATTGATTCTGAATCCATCAAATTTAAAATGCCGGCCATTTTCTGAACTACAGCCAAATGTTTTTGTTTTTTTTCAATACTTGTACATGTTGGAGGTCAATTCGATAATCATCACTTACATCAGTGCAGTTAAAATATACAACTGTTAGTTACTGTAGATATGGTTACTCACATAAAGGGGGATGGCTTCAGCTCCCCTTTTTTCTGTAAAATGTGCACAAAAGTGGGAAAATTACCATCAAATTGTGATTTTCTTCTTATCAAGCCTCCACTTTGACTCAGCCTGCACTCTCAAAGTTGTTATGTAACCCTGGATTAATATGACCATGATTCATTAATGCCGGCATGTATTAAGGTAATTGAAAAAAATAGGGCAGGAAAAGAATGATGATCCCCCTCTTTGGCAAAAGTATACATAATTTCCAAGAATATCAATGAAATTTACTTTAAAATATAATCATTAATCAACATAATAATTTGCCTACATGTATGCTAATCTGTTTTACCACCTTGTAATATCCTATCTCTCTATTTTAACAGATTTAGTATACAGTTTTAATATCATGTCACTTTTTAATATTTTGATTACAGGAAAGACAAACTCCAGTTTGTCTCAGTCCGATCTCAGCCTGAATGCAGAGGATATGGCGAGTTACAAATCAAACTCGCCAAGAACGGTGGACACTGCATCAACCTCAGGTAAGGATCTGTAATGTGATTGTAAGAACTTACCTGATTGTAAAGATTTAAACTACATGTATACGAGTCCCATTGTGTTGTAATGTATTTGGTATTTAAAGTAATCTTCTGCAAAGTGCCCCATTTAACCTTATTTTTGTGTGTGTGTTGTCCTCTTGTGAACGAGATTTCCATTTCTTAAGTATCGATTAAGTTTTTCTTCTCCTCACTGAACACTATTTGGATTTGAGAATTTCCAACATTTTTTTATGATTATTACCAGTAAAATGGTGGAAAAATAGGTAATAATAAATGAATCCAATAAATCCATCACAGTTTTGCTTGAATTTGTTTTTGAATTATGTCCTCGTGTAACTTGTTAGCATAACAATCTTGTATTGGATACTGTTGATTTTGAATTTGTGAACTCAATGGTAAAAAAAACCCCAGTTGCTCCCTGCATAAAGTAGATGGAACTTACAGGATGAATTTATTAGTCAATAGGGGGAATCAGTGAATGAATATGGAAACATTGCTAATGAAATAAAAAAAAAATGGGGAAATAATAAGCCGTGCTACTTATAAAAGAAACAATACATCCACATGAATACATGCATATAGCTGCACTGTAGACTTTACCCTCATTCGACTGTGTGCATAAAAAGTACAGCACAAATTTGCAAGGTAGAAGTTATATACATGCAGTATGTTTCTGAATTCATGTTGGCATCAGGTACTCCCAGATATGTGGATGTAAACAGATGTTGAATAGATGCATGTGCCCAAATGTCAAAGGTCATAGTAATGATTGAAGGTTACTTGTTATCACCGTATTCAATGTGTTTTTACATCTTATTCAGTGGACTGCACCCGAGAAAATTTATACATTACACCTCTATGTACTAGTATAGCTTCACACCAGGAGTGTTCCATACACTCATTAATCATTAATTTATAATAAATCCAGATCAGCTGTGAAAAGTGACCAGCCGAATATTAGATTTAGTTTTAAACCTTGAAGATTTAAATATAAAATAAAATCTGAAAGATTTGAATTTAAATCTTTTGAGATTTAAATGTTAATCCTAAAGATTTAAAATAAATCCAACATTTGACTGGTCACTATCAACAGCCGATCTGGATTTGTTTTAAATCCTTTTTTAGAGTGGATACAAAAAGCTGTTTATAAACTTAGGCATGACTATGAGGCCGTTCTCATTACGCTTTCTAAAACTAGTTTACTGGAAACCTATTCAGGAAACCACTTTGGAAGATCGCTTTGCTAGCGTTCCCACTTGATCACCCGAAAGTGGTTTTCAAAATCACTTCACGTAAAGCGCTCTTGTTGCTATGGAAACGCCCTCAGTGGGGTGACACGTTTCGCGCGAAATTTGAAACCGCAGCATAGGCATTCTACACCTGTCGTGTGGAGTAGCGCGCTCAAATTGTGCGAAGATCGCTTCCCGAAGAACGGTTGTGTCCTCACTTACGCTAAAACCAGTTTAACGAGGCAAAGCGATCTTGAAAACTACATCGTGAGGTGGTTTTCCAAACTGGTTTGGAAGATCGCTTCCAAGACCGCTTTGACCGTTCTCACTACGCGTTAAACTAGTTTCCAGTAAACTAGTTTTAGGAACGTAGTGAGAACAGGCTCTATGGGAACAACTAATAGGAAGTGCCAAAATGTGAGTGCTACCATGGACCTGTTGTAGGTCCATGGTGCTACTTTATCTCAACTATATCAATATCTGTGATTGAGAGTTTAAAGCTTGTCTTTAGTTTTGATAAATCCCTCAAAATTTGGATATCACTATTCCATTCTGTGTATGCCATCAAACAGTATGGCTGCTGACATGAAATGAAAAGGTTTTAATAGGATAAATTTTGCAATTTACAATTACATGATTTTTTTCTTTCGATCGAGTGCCAGATTAGAATGAAATATCTGCATGGTTTTTCCATAAAACCTATTCTGGGCTGAAAATTTCAGGATATTATCTGTGTCTTAAATTTGTAAGATTAGTAGGCCTACTCAAAGAGACATTTTTAAGAAAAATAAAAGTATGGCCTAGAGAGGTCAGTAGAAATGTTTGATTTGAATATTTTAATAGTTCACTTCAGCAGTTGAAAAAAAGATCAAATGGCCACTACAAGTTAGTAGTATTTAATTTTGGAAAGTTAGATGATCTACTCAACTTGTAAAATTCAGACTATTGATCCACACTATTGACAGCCTATGAGACACACATTTGACTCGTTATACTGTGATCATTCTTAAAGTTGAGTGATGATATTTCCAAACAGTTTTTAGTTTGGTAGGTATAATGAAAGTTGATGTAACAGCTGGACATTATCACACATAGATCTTTTTTCAATTCTTTGAAGCAACCATGGCAACTATGCAGAGAGTGTTTTATCAGATGAGAATAGACATGTTTATCACATTGTAATGATCGATTCCGGATTCTTCATTCAGACTAAAAATATGAATGTCTTGAATAATTTGATGATGACACTTGACCTCATTCTAAATAGGGGGGGGGGGTTGCAGTTACTTTTATTGATCCATGATAGAAGAATATTAGATGGTGTCATACCTTTAGATTAAAATACCTTCTAACTGTAACTAAGTAAAAGTAAAACAAAGGAATGTTTTGGGTAAGAAATAGCAGCATAGCATTGATTAATATTTCAATACAAGGACAGTTTTCAATATAAAACTTGAATTTCAAAGATATATTATTTGATAACATTGTCAAGTAGAAAGCTAGTCGAACTAATCAATCAGTCTCTGTCAATTATTGCTACAATCAATAGAGCAATGTACTATATTAATTATACAATATTAACAAATATTGACTGATTTGAGGTGCATAGTCAAAACTGTTATCTGTGCATAGTCAAGGGTGATAGGCCCTTCATAGTGCATGACAGATCAAATGGACTCATGTTTGAAGCTTCTTGGAAGTAAAATTGATATCAATTCCAAGAAGCTTCCAACAGAAGCTCCTGATTAATTGAAAAGTGGTATGAAGATCGGGCGTACAATCCGTACATGTATGTACATTTTATCTGGTGTTCGTACTTTGCACTATTTATTTTAATTGCTTGCTTGATATTTATTTCATCATACTTCTCAGTTAGTAGCATTGAATTATTTTGCTTGCAGCTGTAAGCAAAAAAGGTCATAATTTCTTCTGTACAATGAAACAGTTACATGTACTGTAGATGTATCATCAGCATTGGAACAAAATTGAAGGGGAATTCACCATTGAATGAATAGAAAACATGCTGTATGGAATTGAAAATCCATGTTATGCTCAATGCAATCTTATTTGCAATCAAAACCTCTTTCAATTATTGTAAAAAATAATCAATCAATAGTTACAACAGTATGTATTTCAAGACTGAAATATTTCAACCATGGAGCTATTAACACCATGTTCAAACCAAAGAAGTGTGGTTGCACCACGAGTAGAAAAGGGCAAGAGTTCAGGTGCTATTGTAATTCCTCTCTTACATTAAAGATCCAGACCGGACCCGAAAATGAAATTGATAAATTATATACCAATCGAAAGCTTATAAGCTACTAAATACAGCAAGGTATGCTTTATGCATTTTCACCGCTTCCCAGCTGAGTATTTTGCTTGTGAATATTCCAATTATCGGGCTTCGAACCCCGCTTAGAAAATAGGCTTTATTGTGCTTTTCACCTGCCTCGAGACCGTGACGTCACGTTGTGTAAGAAGCGTCGTGATTCCATAGGTTTGTACACAGAAAAACTGGGTGATTTTTTGCTTTCCAGATAACGCATTTCATTCTCTTCACTTCTATCACAGAGGGATATCACATATATTTTTACCCACAAGCTTGAATTTATGAAATCTACAGTTTTGAACTAGTTTTTGCCATATTTTATTTCCTGCTTATTTGGCGCAGATTTCAATTCTATCTGCATTTAGATTATGTATAACAACTTTTCCTGACATAGCAATTTAGGCCCAATAAGAGCCAAACAAAGAAATCACAAAAAAGGTAGTGAATAGTTGTAGGTTTACAACAATTCGAACAGTGAATAATTTTGAGTGCCATTTTCATCTGAAAACGAAAAAAAAAAATGGATTCATAACATGGAAATGGAAGAAAATACCCAATGCTTTTGTACACAAACCTATGGAATCACAACCCTCCTGACACAACGTGACGTCATCATTTCCAGGCGACGTGGGGGTGCTCAATCGAAGCGTACTTTGGAGGAGCAGTTTCTTTGATTTTTGTCTCACCTGCATAGCAGAGTGAGACTATAGGCGCCGCTTTTCCGACGGCGACGGCGACGGCGGCGGCGGCGGCGGCGGCGGCGACGGCGACGGCGGCGTCAACACCAAATCTTAACCTGAGGTTAAGTTTTTGAAATGACAGCATAACTTAGAAAGTATATGGACCTAGTTCATGAAACTTGGCCATAAGGTTAATCAAGTATTACTGAACATCCTGCCTGAGTTTCATGTCACATGACCAAGGTCAAAGGTCATTTAGGGTCAATGAACTTAGACCATGTTGGGGGAATCAACATCAAAATCTTAACCTAAGGTTAAGTTTTTGAAATGTCATCATAACTTAGAAAATATATGGACCTAGTTCATGAAACTTATACATAAGGTTAATCAAGTATCACTGAACATCCTGCATGAGTTTCACGTCACATGACCAAGGTCAAAGGTCATTTAGGGTCAATGAACTTTGGCCGAATTGGGGGTATCTGTTGAATTACCATCATAACTTTGAAAGTTTATGGATCTGATTCATGAAACTTGGACATAATAGTAATCAAGTATTACTGAACATCCTGTGCAAGTTTCAGGTCACATGATCAAGGTCAAAGGTCATTTAGGGTCAATGAACTTTGGCCAAATTGGGGTATTTGTTGAATTACAGCCATAAATTTGAAAGTGTGTTGGTCTAGTTCATAAAACTTGGACATAATAGTAATCAAGTATCACTGAACATCCTGTGCGAGTTTCAGGTCACATGATCAAGGTCAAAGGTCATGTAAGGTCAAAGAACATTGGCCACGTTGGGGGTATTTGTTGAATTGTCATCATATCTCTATAAGTGTATTGGTCTAGTTCATAAAACGTGGAAATAAGAGTAACCAAGTATCACTGAACATCTTGTGCGAGTTATAGTAGTTTTCAAAATCAGCACTGCTGCTATATTGAATCGCGTGATGCAGGTGAGACGGCCAGAGGCATTCCACTTGTTATTTAATATTTGTCAGAAATGGAAGGAGATATATGTAATATTTTTGGTATATTTGTATTGTATGAATCATTACCTTTATTTTGATATATGACTGTTTTTACACCGGTCAGGGTCTTTAAAACTTGTAATGGTATATTATCATCTTTGTGTCAGCAGATTTAGATGGTAGATTTCACTGTGAAGTAAGACAGAGTCAGAGATATGTTTCATTATGAATTTCTAGCAGTGTCTTGATATACACATGTGTAAACATTCTATTTGAAGAAATCAATTTTCAACCATTCTGCTGCCATTACTAACTATTCTGCAGATGCGCGTACATTCCGTACATGCTAATTTTCACTCATTTCTATGAAAACCAATGATCAAAGTACATTTCAATTTGCTGTTGCACAAACCTGAGAACACTTGGTTCATAAATGTGCAACATAAAGCACACACAAAAAAAAAACTGTCCCTCTGTGCTTAAAAGAATTCCACATGAATTGTAACTTGATATTCAGAACCGTTGCGTGTATTTTGGATATAGAGGCCATTTTCAACCTGACTCGATCAGAAACATGGATTTGTAGACCTTGACATACATTAGTGTACAGATTTTCCAATCATGCCAATCGAATCAAAAACTTGTATATGTGAGAAATCAAGTACGGTTGTGGGACAATGAGTTAAATCAAATCTGGAAGAATGCGAAAGAAAACTGTTAATGTTATCAGTTATTTTGAACAATTTTCCTTATTTCAGTCAACAATTTGCACAATTAAAATGTTCCCATGAAGGTGCTATAAAATGAAGTTATGCATTCATGACAGTAAATTCTACTCAAATTTTGTACGAGGGGGAAGGGCCAAATGACAATAAGGGCTAAGTTTCAACATGGACCTACTAGCAGGTCCATGGTTTCAAGTCCCACTGCTTCCCTAGTGTCCTTTTGGATGCCGTCTAACACCCATTCTTATCTTCCAAAGGGGTAGTGACAATGGATGCTTGTACAGATTACACTCTAAAAACACAAAAGGCAAAAAGGATGGAGAAGTGCCAAGGAATGACCACATTTTCCACCTTGATTAAAAATGCTGTCACACCTTTCTACCCATGATTTTTTAAAGTGTAGAATAATTTTTTTTGTCTGAGCTAATTGCTTGTTGCTAGAAGCTTCCCAGGGAGTGGACATTGTACATGTATGGAGACCTATAGGCCTACATTTTCCCTCGGTCACTTGACCCAGAATCTGATGATCAAGTTCATATATATCTGTATAATAGTCCTACAAAATATGATCAAAACAAATCTGTAAAGTGCAAAACATATAATTTCCTATTCACCTTGTCCACAATACACAACGAGGTGAAATCTTACTGGACTTACGTTACTTAATATGTCTAATGAATATGGGCCTTGGTGTATTATGTATAGCACTGTAAGACAATAAAAAGTAGAAAGTCATTTATCATTTTCATTATGAATGGAATTAACAATTCACTACTAGTTCATAGCTCATTTTCATGGTACACATCATTTAATTCTAAAGACTTATTTTATTTTAGCTAGAGCATGGGCCCATGGCCGTGGTCAGAATAGGCTTTTGGTCAGTATCTAGGCACTAGATGGTGATCCCTATAATACTTTATGACCTTTTAATGGGCTCGTGAATTACTTCCCACTGAGCACTTAATGGACTGATATCCTGAAAGTGTCATTAAGAGGAGGCAAATGGCTCATAAAATCAGTCAGATAAAGACCTGCTGATACATGAAGCTCTGATAGACGTCGAATTCCTACATTTTCGTGTGGATATTTACGCTCCTGTGTCTATACAGTATCTGTTCAATTCAAGGATAATACATGTAGTTAATCAAAATGAATAAATATCAATAAAATTATTAGTGCTGTCATCGAGGTCACAACAGCACTACAAATGATGATATTTTAATAGATTAAAGTGTTTATTCTGTTTATTTACTATTACACCTGCTTACAGCGACTCACATGTATCACATCATGTATTTGACAGTACTTGGGCAAAAGCTATTTTCTAGAAAGTATTAAAGTTCTTTTTTGAAAAAATTGATTTGATGTCATACATATATATTATAATAATTTTCAGAAGTTTCAACTTGTGCAAAATTTGTTTCAGCAGAAACTGAATTCTATAGAATTCTTTTGAAATTTTCAAACTTGAGACTTGTCCATTTTTTCCCTCATGAATTGCAAATCCAAGGCATGGTTAATTAAGTTAAATGAATGGTATTTTACCAAGGTCATAGCTGTATTTAAACAGGATTTGACAAACCATTTGCTACCTAATCCCCAGGTTATAATTCACTATCAGATTTCAGGCATCTCTGAACCATAGTTCAATAATAATTGTATGGAAAATGATTTTGTTTGATGATATTTTTAAATCTCTTTGAAATATTACATATTTTGATTGGGTGGGGATGTTTGGATCGATATATTGGAAGTGAACATTTCTGCAGGTCACTTAAAGCTAAATGAACGTAGTTGCAGTAAAACACTGATTTCGTGAGAAAGTCAGTAAAACCAAGGTAAAGTATTGATATATCATGTGGATCTAGATCTGGTACAGTTACATAAACTGAACTTTGTGAAATCATAATATCTAGCTAAAAAACGATCACACTGAAGATCGCCTACACAGATAGGCACACGTGGGACAGTGTATTATTATTGCTGGAATAAAGACCCGACGGAAGTGACCGAATCCGCGCTTATTTTGCTTATTTCTCAGCAATTACACAATTTCTTCCAGAATCCTTTGGCACATATTTTTTATTCATACAAACAGACACTTTGGTGATCATTATATTAAATTCTGTAAAAAGTCATTTTGAGATCGTTCCCAAAACTGGAATTTACCTTTAAGTTGAACTTGGTTAACATTTTTTGTTTTATTTTGTTTCTTATGGTGTGGTGTATCATCGAGTCCGTTGAATTTAATCAGATGAATAATCAATGTTCATCACTATAATATGCATAAAATGAAATGTTTCTCTGTATTGAAATAACTATTCATTTCAAATATTTTGTATAAACTAAAAAGATTTTTTTTAAAGGTAGGCAGGTGCCTGCTGGTTATTTTCCCTTGGTAAAAACTGGTTCTGGTAGCATCGTCTTAAACTGCCCCATCAGATGAAGCTGAAGAAATGCTTTCATTGTTAACCCTAATACCTTGTTTTCACTTGTGTATTACACAATATGTGCATACAAGCAGGTAGCTAGAAACCTCATCCCTACATTCTTTTTGTCTCCAATACTTTCTTCCTCTATAATCTCTTTCCAGTAATCTTTTAGCTCAGTCTAGGAGCTACATCTTGTAGGCCCTAGATGTCTCCTGGTGTTTCGTGAGCTTTATACATGTATGTCTCAATTCTACCTGGTTCTCATCAAATTTAACATGGAAATGATACGCTTGACTTACAAGGTAGCCTCAGGATAATTTTTTGCATAAAATTGGCTAAATCCCCATCATTCTTCTTCTTTATATAATTTATTTTTTCTTCTCTCTTTTCTATTTTACTCCCCCCTTTTTGTAATATTCATTTTTTAATGCTGATTCAAATATCCATCACACTCCATTGACTACATGTATGTTCGACAATGCTTGATATTGGTATTATCAATGTGACAGTTCAAAAATACATAAAACATGACAAGTTACTGAATTATCAAACATTGAAGAAGATTATTATGTGATGTCCAACTACATTGACCCGATATGTCCCGATTTAAAGGTCATGTCCACCCCAGAAAGATGTTGATATGACTACGAGTCAGTAGAGAAAAATCAAAGAAGCATAACGCTGAAAACTTAATCAAAATCGGATGTAAAATACGTGACTACGTTAGTATCTGAAACCGAGATAAAATGTTTTAAACAAGATTGGGATTTTCATATAGTAATTTCAGCCTCCATAATAGTTTTAAACATTTTCTATGGCCTCCAGGTATTAGTTGCGTGAGGCTCACTACTGCATACCAGCGAGCGCATCTTTTGAAATTGGTACCCATCCTCTCCGGCCAATCCTCCATTGAGGTTTAATCTTTAGAATCCATGACAAACTATGTTCTTATCAAAACCCCAGTAGAGACCCAGCGCCACACAGAGGCCCAGTGGTCGCCTTTGTAAACCGTCCCTGAGCAAATAGA
Source organism: Lytechinus pictus (assembly GCF_037042905.1). Taxonomy (NCBI): domain Eukaryota; kingdom Metazoa; phylum Echinodermata; class Echinoidea; order Temnopleuroida; family Toxopneustidae; genus Lytechinus; species Lytechinus pictus. The sequence continues at coordinate 15,260,178 of NC_087247.1, read as the reverse complement.
ACCTAAAGACTGTTTTCACTGGCAACAGGCATGGTTACAGGTTAAGTGCTATTTACCTTCAGTGAGTGTAATCCTGAATCTGCTGTTTCCAACCCCATTTTGGCTTGTGATCTTTGTCTTGCTTTGCTTGCCATTCTCTTTCGATTATGCTTTTCACACTGCACATATTTTCCGTAATCCCGGGAAATTGGTGGGGCTAAGGGGGGTCTTAGTCCCACCAATATCCCAGGGTTAAGCTTAATAGCCCACTTCATTTTTATACTACGTTTTAGCAAAGTGGGCTAGCACAGTAAATAGTACAGTACTATCTGGCCCTGCAAAAAAGCAGGGTTAGTCGGCTAATTACGGTGCTAAGAGATGCAGTGTGAAACAAAACCGGGCTAAGCATTAGCCAATCACAGAAGTCGAAATTGCATGTTAATCACGCTCTGGGTGGCCAAATCATCAATATTCATGAGCTGTGCGATAGTCCGGGGTTAACGCCTTAACCCCGGCTAAGCAAATAGTATGGGGTTAAGAAAGACAGTGTGAAACCAAAAAAGATAGTTAGGGGTTAAGGAAATGCAGTGTGAAAAGCGTATATGAGTGCCAGGATGAGATGCCTGGACGTATGATTATGTAAAAGCCCTTGTAAGCTGTGGTTTGGAAGTGAATAATCACGTTTGGTTTTGGGATTTATTTAAAGAGTTGAGGTAGAATTGAAGTGAAATTCTTCCATGATCACTAGCATGATATTCCTCATTGACAGAGAACTTAATGCTTACGATTCAAATGATTGATATATGGACTAAAAACCTCCCAAAACAGACAAGAAAGGAAAGTTTGTTGTCGGAGTATCCCTTAATATTCTTGCATCTTGATATAGGAGGTATCTTCCCTTTTTGATGTGTTCTTTTTTTAGTTCAGTTTGGAAACAGGCTGAGTGGAAATTTGGAAAGAACATCAAGTAAATAATAAAAACTAGACTGATTCCATGATGATAAAAAATAAAGAAGATAACTCCCTCCACCCCCCCTCTTTTGGGAGGTACATGTAGGGGGGTGGTGATAGTGGTGTGGAATTTGACAAGCACTGAATCGTTTTTTAGAGTAATGAGTAGTTGTGATTCTTTGAATTACTGTGTGAAGAAGAATTTACAAATACCGGTATTTGAAATGTTCATATATATTGGTATTGTTTCATTTTAAACCGAAAATATAAAAGTAATTGTACCTTTTCATAACAGATGAGATACATCTAAGGATTACACTAAATATCGTTTTAGTTTTCTTTAAAAAATACATGTATGGGTATTGTGTTTTGAAAATGGATTCCCCCCCCCCCCTTGCCTCTCGATTTGTAGATGAAGCACAAGTAGATGTCTGGCATTATATCTCTTCATGCACAATAACAGGAATGGTTTCATATTGAATTTCCTCGTCACAAACCGCAATTGGTCATTATTCATTCCCTGTTTCAATCCACTCCATTGCATTTATTATGAATGGTCTTAATAATGGCCTTACAGAAGTTGATATTAAGGTCAAAGGCTAGACATTAAAATGGGTTCCTTTTGTAGAGTTTGTTCAATAAAAGCATTGACCATGACTTTATGTCTGATGATTTGTATTGGTAGATTGATGCCTTTAAAGCAGTTGATGACACTAGGACATGGGTAGGGGGGACTTACAAGCGGACGCGCAGTGTATACTTCATATTATTATTGGATTGATCTCCCCTTTCCGTCAAGTTCAAGACTAAATGTGCAGCTTGTCCTACATAAACGATTTTCCAACAGTTCCAATCTGGTTGATAAATTTTCAAATAGGCCCTTATAAAATTATTTGGAATAGTGGACTCGGACATCTGTCAAGTTTATCTGAAAACCTGTGTAATGCAGCGTTATAGAGACATCATTTGATATATTAGGTGCAATGTGAAATCATAACATTGTTATTATTCATAACACATAAATACAGTGGTGGTGTTATACCTTGGTCACATTTGCTCTACGGCGGCTGTACGGCGAGTCAAAAACAGCCGTTTTAACATTCTTTGTACGAGCTACATATAGGTGGTTTGTATAAAAATGAATAAAACGGCTGCTTTCGACTCGCCGTACGGCAGTCGTAGAGCAAATGTGACCGAGGTATAAGAGTATCAAATACTGTACCTGTCTGTACCTTGACAGGAGAACCCATGAAAGCTGAGATGGCTATGAGATGGGGTTCTTGACTAAAATCTTAGAGGAGATCATTCTTAATTGACAATTTGTTTGCAGAAAATTAATTTATTTATATAGATACAAATTTGCTGCGTCATACTTCATTGTAAAATATGATAAACAGATTTAGACATATTGTGATTCTATGGCTCAATCACTTTATCTGCCATGCATTCTTTCTTGACAAAGAGACCAAATTATCATGTAAAATTTAACTTCATCAACAACACACTACATCAGTGTTTACTGAACTGTGAAATGTTTTCATATATAGAGAAATAGTTTTTTAAAGCCAAAGTGGATAATTCTCAGTTGAATTGTGTGTATTGTGTGTAGTGTACATACTACTGTCCGGTGTTGAAAAAAAAAAGTATTTTCATTTTTGGTGCTCTTCCAATTTAGTTAGAACATATCTAGGGAATGAAACATTAGGCCTCTAATACCACAACTCTGGAATCGTCCTTTGGAATTGATTTGGAAGGCCAATATATACCCAGTGCAAGACCAATTGTCATGTTCGCAAAAGCTTTAAAAAAAGGAAAAGAATGCCCCCCCCCCTAAAAAAAAGAAATGCCTATCCCAACTGGTCATGAAGGCATTCCTGTATGACCTTGGGATTTCAGGCCAGACAACACTTTGTACATCTTCTGTTCGCCTCCGATTAGGATCTGTGCTTGGACACGAATCACCTCATTGCCCGGCAAAAAGGCAATAAAGCCCCTCCCGCAAAATGTTTGCCGATATAGTAGAAGAAAAATAAGGGTTGGTTGCAGTGCTTCAACTCTTCTTGAAATCCAGGAAATTCTGGGAAGATTTGCTATTTTCGAAGATCATTTCGGGAAGTGAGAAATTCCGGGAAGTTGTTATTTCTAGGAATTATATTACTTTCTGAATATTATGTCAAAATCTATCTCAAAATTGGATCTTTGTAATGAAAATGTAAAAATGTTTGCTCGCTCGCAATTCTTTTGCCTGACACGCCATATTTCGGCTTTTCGCCCCCTCAAAATTTTTGGCTCATTACGGCACAGGGCCCTATACATCATCGTTTTTGTGTATAGTTAGTGAAGTATAACATCTTATAGGAGACTGGACAACATCCATAAAATTCTGGGATATTTTGTAAAATTCCAGGAACTTTCAAAGTAAATTCCAGGAAGTTTCGTATTGAAAAGTGGAAGCACTGGTTGGTTGGTCAGTCTTCTTTTCTAGATATAGTCCAATGTGAAAGCTCATTTTCACTTTGCTCATGCAGTGGGGATAGAGACAGTGCATATGCACTGTAAAGGTAAAGGTTTACACATAAAATGGAGATTGAGGGTTGTGTACAGACAATTGTCTGCCATTTTTTATGTTCTTGAGTCTTGACAGATGAAATCCTCAACTATTCAGGGTCACTTCAAATGTCTTTACTTTTTGGCTATTTATTATCAGTAAATGAGTGCTGGAGTGCATGTTTGAGCAATTAGTCATCTTCTCCGCAGTTGTCACCTTTAGAACTTACTGACTTTTTGACTCTCTTTAAGTGTTTGTAGAAATGACGTCTGTTGTCAAACCAGACTCGGGTATGTGACTGATTAACCTGTTGTCACCTGCATGCCCAGATTTGAATAAAATCATAAATTTATGATTAATTTGTGTTGTACTGTATCAGTAAACCAGATTGATACGTTGTTTGGCTTTGATGGGCCATTGAATTCATTGGCTTTTCAGAACCAGGTCATTGCATGGAAAATCCACAATTTCTATTCATTTTATCGGCATGAAAGCAGAAAAATGAGGAAAACAGAATTTATGAAGATGAAAAATAAATTGTCTGATTTCAACTCTCTTTCTCTTTAGATATAAAGTAGTTCGTTCAGTTTATATTTCCCTCTATTTTAAAGCCATTGATCGATACATAATTTAATGTACAAAAAGCCAAATAATTAGCTAATTTTGTAGATATTGAATTAAATCTTTTCACAGGTTTGGAGACAACTTATCTTAATCAATCCTACGTAATCAAAAATGTCAATATGTTTTAAAATAAATTTGAAATTGAAATTGCAAGTCAGTTTGATTTTTTTTTCATCTTTACATAAATTAGAATGTGATGTGATTTCTATTTCTTATTGTATAGCAAGAAGATAATAGTGGCAGTCATCCCAAGGATCAAGTTTTATTTGGAAACAAAAAATGCTCATGAAATCTCCTGCCTAAATAATTTTTTTCCTGCTTGAGCAATATCCCAAATGAAAGATTAGATCCTGTTTAATGTGCCCTGAACACTTGTGCTACTTACGTTTCATGAGATCTGTATAAACAGAATAAATGAATGCAGTTTTTTTTCTATTGTTAATCAAAGTACAAGGTCTTACTTGATTCATTTGATATTAGTTCAAGTTTTCTTTGTTTATTATCTCACCCTATTAAACAATAATAAGAACTATGTATAAAAGTTGAAGTTGAAGTTCAATTTATTCATTTTCTCAGCATAAAGACACTGTGCAGTAAGTGCAGAAATGACAAAAAAAAAAACATTCATGGAGAAAACACGGAAACCACATGAAAGTTTACAACAAACTTGTGATGGGCAATTCCATAGGTTGGTGGACATGAGCTCAATGTGTCTTTGTACATATAGCCCATCTGAACTGTAACGTGAGTAACCACTTTATCTGCACCCCTAGTAAAAACCATGTGTTCTTTATTTTCTTAATTATATACAAATTTGTCTCCCTAATATACTTCTTTGAAATGGATATAATCAACTTTCATAAAAGCCTTGCATGAGGACACTTTTCACTTATGTCCACTTTTCATTTTATGCATGTCCAAAACATGTAACATGAGTAACCGACACATTTCAAAGATTTGCCAGGAGCATAATGAAATTTCCCAAGTTTTGTTTTTATACAAAGGATAGTCAGACTGCATACTATGTTGTGATAAAGAGATGTTAAGTTCCTATCAATAATAATGGAGATACAGCTCCAAGTATGAGTCAAGGTGTCTCCAAATGTAACGTGAGTAACCGTGGAATATCAATGAGTAGTTCCTGATCAATTAATATTCACACATACTGCACTATGCCAGGTGGGTGTTTCGTAAAGCTGTTCGTAAGTTAAGAACGACTGGTGATCCTTTCTTGTGATGAATAGTATATTGAATTGGCGATGGTTTAGCGCGTAAGAAGGGTTCACTAGTCGTTCTGAAAGTCGCTCTTAACTTTATACGAACAGCTTTATGAAACGGGCCCCAGGGGTGGTAGATTGTAAGATGGGGAGGGTAAAAATACTTATTCAATAAAATATGTTTTATCAGATAATATATGTTATCAGACCTAGCTGTTATCTTTAATACCCCATAATCCTCCAGTATTTTTTAATGATGTAGTTTTTATGATTGCTGTTAACCTAGATTTTCAACAACAAATATAATAATATGAGGTGGTTTGACTCTACTTAAATCTTTGTGAAACACGTTAAAACTACACCAGACAGTGTTGTTGGAGCACTGCACCAAATGACACACACTTTACACCAATGTTGAATTCATGTTGTTAATTCAACACCCAATTGTGTTTAATTGTAATACATCATACATGTTGTCATTTTTTTTGGATGTTTTATTCAAACCCTGTGGTGTATTTTACACTCCATGATGCAATCCTCTCACAACTCAAATTGGTGTTTTTAGCACCGTATTTTCACAGAAGATTTGTCCCACATGGTGTATTTTGTGCGAGCATGCATCCTAGTGTCAGGCTTATGTACCCTGACACAACAATAAGCACTCTCAAGACCATAGTGTTGGGTCCATGCTAAGACCGACGCTTGGGATCAAGTCTTTCTTTATAAGGCGTAACGTTCTTCCAAGGTTTCTTTCTTTTCCTCCAAATATTTCATCTGGATAGATCGCAATTAAAGCCTTGTAGCCTATTATTTGCTCTCCTTCAGGGGGAAAACATCTAACTGATGTTTCTCTCCTCTATGGCTTGGCTCATTTTACCTCCATTAATTGCACGTTATTTGAGCTTTAGTTATATTCTTCATCATGGTCATCTCTTCTTGAGTATTCTGGTATTATTATCTACTGAGCCGTTAGAAGGGCAAAGACTAGAGCTTGCATTAGTGTGTACATGGATACTGTAATGAAATAATAGTCAACTTTGCTCAGACATGATATGAGACTGGTATCTCTGGGTATATATGCATTCCAAGTGGAAACAACAACAAAAAATAACATTTTAGTCATTTTGAGATCCCCTTGTACAAGGATATTGAGATTAAATTCCATCTTTAGCTTTTGTAAATGATAAATGATGTGAACTATACTCCTATCATTTAACATTCCAGATTTACAAAAGTATAGTCATTAGTGGCTGTTGATTTTTTTTAGCCACTGATTCTCCGTGAGAATTTTAAATTTTAAATTTTAAATTTTAAATTTCTAGGGCACCTCTCTGACTTTTTTCTTCAAAAAGGCTTCTTTGAGCATGTAAGCTTATACCCCTTTCATAAACCCAATAAAACCTATCCTCCAATTAGCCGCCTAAGAGTAATGCGGATAATTCAATAAAAATTGCGTTCACAAACTCCGAAAAATTATCCGCATTATTTTTACGAGCGCCCGTCCTGAAAAAGGCGGATAATCGTCATGACAACTGGACATGCCCCCTCCGATGCGGTTGTGTTGGAAAAGGGTGACCTTGTGACCGCACCATGGCAATTATCCGCATTATTTGGAAATACGTTCATAAACTCAAAATCTTGTCCCGATGCCGCTATTATGCGGATAATAGCAGCATCAGAATAATGCGGATAACTCTTGTCCTCCTCTGATTTTACGACCAAATTATGCTGCTATTAGCAGCATAATTGTGTTTTATTGGGTTTATGAAAGGGGTATTACTTTAAAAACTTAGCGATTGGATTTCATGAAGCTGCAGATGAAGATTACATCATGAATTTGTCAGCCCATTTAATAATTTATAAGTGGTTTTATACAAACTTACAGAGACCCCCCAAAAATTATGCAAGATATTTTATTTCTATGGGACACTTTATCAAATGAATTTTCATGTAAGAAAACAAGTCACAAAATTCAACCAATTAACAATTTTCATTTCATATCCTCCACATCCTTACTGTTTTAGGGTAGGCTTTTACACATTCTCACCATCTAAATCTAGTTGGAGAATCAGAAAACTGTTCACTTGAATTAAGTGAGGTAGCTATCACAGCTGATATCTGCAAATTATAGAAATGAAATGAAAAGACCGCTTGAGAAGAGAAAGAAAAGACTGATTTTTTTTTACAATATGCAAATTAGTAATATTAGTCTCACTAGCCTCTGCCAGCTAGTGCTTTGTCCTAACATCCCAGATATATGACCCAGAATTATGTATGAGGCATCTGGTGATTGTGCTGTATAGTGTATGGTAGCTGGTACTCCGAGCAACTCTGTACACATGTATGCTAATATCGATAATGATAGTGTAATTAAACAACCTTATGATACGTGTACATGTAGGTATTGCACAAAGCAGCTTTCTCATACAATTTTGTGAGTAAGTTGAAATGTAATGTGTCGGAACTAGGACATAAAATCAATCTATTTTTGAACCATCAATTAATTGATTAATTCATTCATTTATATTATTTTTTCTGTCTACTCGTTTGATTTGATATATGTTTTTGTTTTCTATTTGTTCAGTTTTTATAACCTTTTTTTTATGTATTTGTTCATGTAGGCCTACATACTCATTGCATCTCAATGTGTGATATTATACAATTTTAAATCACATAGAATAAAGGACAAAAACTAAGGCAACAGATAAACTGATATTTAGATGTTGTACACTTTTAAAGGTGTAGGCTATCATCTTTTTGTATCACATTTTAACCTACATGTATCTAGCACTATGTTTGAGATTACTTTGGTTATGATCCACGTACTGAAATGTGTTCACTCTACAATGGATTAAGTCTCAATGGCATTTTTCTTTTAAATATGAAGACACATTCACCGCTTAACTATGTACTGAATTATCAGCTTTTGTAAAGAATATATGAAAAAAAAATCTCCGTTGAGAGAAGTGTGTTCCACATTGCATACATTTCACTCGCCTATTATGACAGGGAGACAGCAGCATTTTTTATGCTTGAATTTCAAAATTCTTTCTTCATATCGATATGAAAGGCAGGGTCATAATGCCAAGTCTCCTCAATAAAGCTATTCAAGGAGGCTGCCATTAAACTCATCACTATTGTATCTAGGATATAATAGATAATCTGCAGTACAACAACCACCGTATGGAGTTTCAGGTGTAAATATCATGTATATGCAGGGGTGGTGATGCTGGATGGGGCAAGGGCAGTTAATTAGTGAAAAATAAGAAGAAAAAGGAGAGAAAGTAAAAAGAGGAAGAAAAGGGAACATAAGAATTAGTATTAAAAATGAGAGGTTTGATTCTTGTACATGACCCCCTGTATAAAGTCAATTTTTAAATAAATGTCACATTTCGACCATCTTGCCCCGCTATCAAAATACCCTGGCACCACTCCTGTTACATGTGTAATATGTTCTCTAATCATCTTGCTTTTCATCTCTCTCATTTCCGTTTATTGTCCAAAGTATTTATTTTTGTATAATTAAATCAGAAACGTATCAGTATTCCAATGAAAATGAAGATGGTGCTTTCTGTAACCTTTTGTTTATATACAATATAAGATAATCTAAAATGTATTTGACAGATTATAAGTAAAATTCAAATATAATAAGTGCTCAGCATTCAATTTTTAATGACCCCTCGATAGTATTTTCATGATCTTTGATTCACCTATCATTTTCAAACTCGAACCATAATGAAAAGACGACAAAGGAATGCTCATGGTAGATTGATCATAAAAACAAGTAGGAGGTATTCACAGTGTTGTTCACCTACTTGAATTCTTTTGTTAATGGGTTGTAACCTGAATGAATGATGACTATATTAAAGATAGCATGCTGTCATACAACAGGCATATATATATATAGTTCTCGCATTCTTAAGAGCATCTCAGTGGGTGAATTGAATACAAGCTCAAAAAAAACTTCCCCTGTAAATCCAAGGGGACAAAAGAAATGCGGATCAATATATCGACTGGGTTGACCAATGCACTTGCAGAACTCCGCTGCGTGCCCTTCCTTCCTTCTCCTTAGCTCAAACCCATCAAGCCAACATTCAACAGTAGCCCGCTGAATGTGAAAGGGCGTACGAAATCTGACACGCACAAAAGTGTGCATTTACATGTAATGTCTGCCGTGCTAATAATACAATAGGGTACATTCGCACAAAGGATGATGCATGCAAATGTTTGCTGATTGTGCTTCGAGAGAATTGGGGGGCCAAAGGGCGCATTTCTTGTGCCAGACATGGAGGGGGATGTGCTGAGCTTATGTTTGCTTTTGAAGACATTTCTTTTTTCCTCAAGACATCATAAACGTATGTGAGCTGCATGTACATTAAACATTCAACAAGTATATTTATTTTTGAAACAGTGAAGTGTTAATATATGTTACACAATGCTGGTCCAAATATAGTCAATTTTATTGGCATGTATCCACTCAAACTCGGTGGATAAAATGGAGCACCTCCTTTTTATACATGTACCTCGGTCACATTTGCTCTACAGCGGCCATATGGCGAGTCGAAAACAGCCATTTTATTCATTTTTATTTGAAACCAGCTATTTGTAGCTGGTACAAAAAAATGTTTAAAAGACTGCCGTACTGCCGCCGTAGAGCAAATGTGACCGTGGTATTTCTGTCATTAAGTAGGACTGATTACTTTTAAATAAAAAAGATACAAATAATTTGTTTATAAGAGTAATGGCATTGACTTATCATTGTAAATACATGTAGTTGTAAAATTCTTATCTGCCAGACACTCATTGGAACTCATATATTTTTCAATAGATTTCAAATCTTCTAAAAATTCAATAATTTTGTGAGATTGTGGACTGATATCTGCACACCACAGAATATGTGATGAGAAAGATTAGGTTCCGACTTCAAGCATTTTTTCCCATTATAATAATTGTTCTTGTTCATTGTGGTGTGTGGGACTCACTGGAACATGGAATGAGGGTAGATTGATTACCACAGGAATGTACACAGTGGGGTAACATTAGATCTTGAGGTCATCGACCTTTATCTGTGATCAAGGAATGGTATTTTAAATGTATACATCTTTCAAAAATACAATGGATCACCCCAAGTCCAACACAAGAATTTATAGGAACCACCCCTTTTCAAACAAAAAATATAAAGAAATGAATTTGGAAATCATTCATAATGATAAACTGAAATGAATGAAAACTGTAATAAAAAACAAAAATGAAAATGGAAAACAGCAATGTAGGTGAAGTAATGGTGAAACCAAGAAAAAGAAATACTGAATAATTAAAATTCAGAAGTGCTACCCTTTATTTCTACAGTAAATGTAGGCCTCCAAGTAAATTTACATTGAGTATTTAAAGTCATTAAAACTATGTTATGAAACACTCAACAAATTGAATAGGCCTACAGTAACATCCCAGAATATGTAAAATGAAATTGAAAATAAATTAATAAGATAAATAAAAGAAATACATGATATAAAGGAAAAATAAAATATAAAGAATACAAAAATGAATAAATAGATAAATAAATAAATCAATAAAGAATTAATAAAAATAAATAAAGAAATAAATAGAAAAATAAATAAATAAAAGAATGAAGACAAATGAAAGATAAGTGAATAAAGAAGTAAAGAAATAAAGAAATTGGTATATGTCGCGTATTTATACATGTTTAATGTTACCTTTAGAGTCTGCTTGAATTCAAAACTAATCAACAGGTTGGGATTGTGTTTCTGCTCTCATCTTTCATCAAAAACAAGTCAATAATGCAGCAAGCGTGCATGTCAGATTTGTTACTGACAAAGCATTTGAAAAAGATTCCTTTTTGTCTAGGTATGAATATAAAAAGTGTGGTATTTTTTGTACCACGCACCTCTCTTTGTGTCATTTGTTAATATTCCATTTGAAAATGCTTTATGGATTTTGTGAACATTCTTATGGTTCATCAATGCAGAACAAGAGTAGAATTATTCACTCAAATAGGAAATGTTATTCTGTCACACCTACATAAAAATTACCATTTGGAAAGGTGAATTCATTTTCAATGTTAGTAATTTGGGGCTTCTGAGTTGACTGTTGGGAGACTTCCATTCGTCATAAGTTCATGGTTAAAATGTTACCAAGGAGATTTAACGGTAAGTCTTGTATATCATTTGTTTGAATGTCATTATACACAGGGGCCGTGGAACTGTTTTGAAAGTTGTGGTGCTGAGCGGAAAGTGAGGGGGGGGGGCTAACCATGCAAAAAATAAAAAATCATAATCAGATGGTCATTTGTACGTTTTTATACACGTTTTTGGGAAAAAAGTGCGGGGGGGGGCTGAAGCCCATGCAGCCCCTGCCCCTCTCCCCGGTTCTGTGGCCCCTCACAAAAATATGACAAGTATAAGATTTTGTAGAACTTTGTTCACACTATATCACAGAATGATCTTAGCCATCTGTCTCGGGGGGGGGGGGGGGGGGGGGTCACTGCCATTGGACTGTGGACAAGCATCCGTGAAAAAGAAGACTCAGAAAAGGGATGCCAAAAATCCCCCAAATTAGCCCCCTAAATGATGATGACTTACTGTAAAACGCGAATAGATTATGTCATTTGCAAAGCTGGAACATCTGCACAAATAAATCCTGGTTAAGAGTGTCCTAGCAGTAGGTCCTTGGTCCTAGCGACCTGCCCTGGAATCCTCATTTATGGTCTTTTTGCAGGACAATGCTGGTGATCGTGGATGCTATCCACTCATCAATGTCAGTTACCCCCCCCCCCCCTCTTGGGCCACCAGGTTTTAGGCTATAATGTTTTCAAACTAATTTGTGTTATGGGAATCATTCTTTGTAAAAGATTTAATAACACAGTTTTATGTACTTTTTATCAATTTCTGTGGCACCCTTTCCTAAATTATACCTCAAAAATGACAATTTCGATAAAATGAAATAAAATCTTATCCATCTGATGTATGCTATAATGCTTTGAAAATATAATTGAGTTGAGGGCGAAATCATTGTTTAATGATATGAAACTCATGTTGTATATTTTTTGATAGGTTACTGTACACGTAGGTCGTACTGAAATTACACTTCTATCTTCTATCAGTAACATTGAACATACAGAGTGGGGAAAAATAAGATTTTAAGTAGCATAAATTCCTTTAATTTCCCTTTTTGTATCCCCCCTGTTATTCAAGATTAATCACTTCTGCCTGAGATTTTTCCATTTTATGAAATGTTAAAATATCATGACTGAATATAACCTGGATCATGGTATTCCCAACAAAATTCACCACTTGCCACAAAAAAAGTTTATTAAAGTTTGAAAAGTTTTCATGTTGAATGGAGCTTTTATGAATAAAGTAATTAGAAAAATAGAAGAAGCTTATCACCAATTTAACAGGTCATTGCCTATTCTTTGTGTAGTTCATGATGGTATCAGTTGTAACCCTCATTGCTTGAGCAGCCAAATTGAAAATTGCTGACTGATTATCATCTTGAACAAATTGGTCCTTAAATCCATCATTTTGTACCCCAAACAAACAAGACTTGTTTTGTTCCAATAGAATAGGTTCTACTTGCATGTGTGATGTCAGTTTGTGAGTGGTCATGTTTATATCAAATTAATGTAAATCAGGGTTGGCACGTTTTAAACGGTGTGTTTTAAAACATGTTTTAAAACGCGTTTTAAAACACCCGTTTTTTTTACAAAAAAAACGTGTTTTAAAACACCTCATAGACTTGTGTGTTATAAATATGCATGGACGTGATTTTACATGAATATATTTTTTATACTTTTTTTCTTAAGTGGTATATTATTTTCTTCTAACTAAATCTCTTTCTTACAACCACTCTTTTTCTCCTCTCTCTTTCCCCCCTTATTCTCCCCTTTTCCATTGCTTTGTCATGTTCCTTTCCTCCTGTTCAATTATGTAGATCAATCTATATATTCTCATTTTAACAAGCATTTGAGTGTTGTGCTCACTTTTAGACAGGGAAAGAAACACTATTTAAAATAAGCTCAAATATGTAATAGTAGTACTTGAATGAAATGGAAGTGTTGCACAAGCACAATAATATTTTGCAAATAGACAGTATAACTGACATTGTAACCTTGAGGTACACACGAAAGTAGGTGAAACTTTGCGCTTTGTAAAGATGAAGAAAAGTAGTTTAATTCAGAATAAGATAATCAGCTAGCAAACCTTAAAGGACAAGTCCACCCCAAGAAAAAGGTATTATGCTGAAAGTTTCATCAAAATCGGATGTAAAATAATAAAGTGATGACATTTTTAAGTTTCGCTTAATTTCGCAAAACAGTTATATGCGCATCCTGGTTGGTATGCAAATGAGGGGACTGATGACATCACTCACTATTTATTTTGTATGTCGTTATTTTCTCATTGTCGTAATGTGAAATATATTTTTTTTCCTCCCTGAACATGAGTGGAACTACCATTGTTTTAACATTTTTTGGTTCAGTTATTAGTTGGTCATTATTATCAAATCTGTATAAATTGAAATATTTTATTGTTCAAACAATTAAAAAAACAAAAGAAATAGTGAGTGAGGGACATCATCAACTCCCTCATTTGCACATCACTGAGTTGTTATAAATGTTTTGTGAAAAATAAGCGAAACTTTAAAATGTCTAAACTTTCTTATTACATCCGATTTCGATGAAATTTTCAGCATTATGCTTGTATTTTCTCTACTGATTCAAATCAGCATTTTTCTGGGGTGGATTTGACCTTTAACCCTAACAATCCCAGGGGACTGTAATGGCCCCCTTAAAAATTTCTATGATAAATCCATAAGAACAGCAGGGCCACGCCATATTGTTCAAGACTATTTTTTGGATACATGCATGGATATGCGGTTATGATATTACCATGGAGCTATCAACACATTGATAGCTCCATGATATTACACAAGTAAAGCCAATGCAAATTTTTCGCCAACATTTTATCTGTATCAATATTTGTACTTTTTGTTAATGATTGGAAAATAATTGCCAATAATTTCCATTAAAAAACGATAAAAAAACCCAAAAGTAACCACAAAACTGTACATAAGAAATTTTAAAAAAAAACAGTTAAAACAAACATTGAAAAAAACAATTTGATTAAAATTCCTCAATTAAAGAAATAAGCAGTTCAAGGGCCTAATATTTATAGATTTAAACCCAAACTTATATTTCATGCACTTGTGGGTACCCGGTAGGATGTGAAAGTCATTGTAGCTTGTCCAGTACTGTGTGCGCCTCACTAGCGACTGACTGGAATACTACCCAGGGAGTGGAGGATGTGCATACATTGTGTGCGGGAATGACTGATTGAATCCGATGACTGGGTTAATAATATATCTGTAAAGCGCTTAGACACGTCGTTCCAATGTATTAAGCACTACATAAAAGCGGACTATTATTATCATTATTATTACTTAAAATTTATATAATTGATACAAATGAAATAAAGCATATTGAATAAATGAAATTAAGCTTTGAAAGCCTATAGTGTATAGATTATGTTGTTTTCTTACATAGTGCAACTTCTTCTCACCCCTATAGATTGATAAGACTAAAAAACCTGAGACTACATGTATGAGGAATAAACCTATAAAATGTCAACTTAATTTTTTGGCATTCAATTTCCTTGATTTAGTAATTTTGGGAAAAATATGAACTTTTCTGTTGAAAATTCAGTAACAAAAATTGTAGTCATCTCTTAATACTCCAAAAATGTAATTAAAACATCAAGAGCTTAAATCATATTGTATTAAGTGTATAATTTAATTGATTTACAGGAAAATTACATCGTTCGTTGGAAAAAAAACGTTTTAAAACGATTTAAAACGTTTTAAAACAATAAAAAACGTTTTATTAGTTTTTTAAAAAAAAAAACGTTTTTTATTACAACCCTGATGTAAATTGGAAGTGTTTTTAATAATGTTTAAGTAGGTATGTGTTTGGATAATGGGTGAAAATAACCATGCCATTATTGTAGTGGGTGAAAATAACCATGCCATTATTGTAGTGGTGTTAAGATAGAAATACATTCAGCAAGATTTAAAGATAAACTTTAAGGGCTGAATTAAAGATAAAAGACATTAGTTGCAGCAAACAATTATTTCATGAGAAAGTCTTTTAAATCAAGGCCAATTGTCAAAATATTATCATACATCTAGATCTGGTAAATTAATGTAAACTTATCTTTGTAAAATCATGAAATCTTAGCTCAAAATCGATAATTCTGATGATCACTAACACAGAAAAGCATAGGTGGGACAGTGTATTGATATTGCTTTAAGAAATACCTGATATTTGATGGAATTTCGTGCTTATTTTGCTCATTTCTCATCAATTATGCATTTTCTTCCGGAGCTAAGTGGCACATATTTTTTATTTATTCACACAAACACTTTTGTGGTAATTTCACTGGATTCTGTTTGAACTCATTTTGAGATTGTTACCACAACTGGTATTTTTCTCTATTAACTTTGAAAAAGTAAGACAAATTTGCATGTGACATGATGAGAGGTATACTAATATGTTTATTTGACCCTTTTCAAATGTGATTTTGCAGAAACATCTTTAAAAACGCCCCTCTTTCCATGGTTCATGTTTGTGATTTCAAACATGATTACTTTTACTTTGGAATAAAAGCAGTCATGTTTCTGCAGAAATGTCTTACAAAGCGTATTTCATATAATGATTGTCAGGTAGAAAATTGGCATATAAATGCACCCTTTCTGTCCGAAATGGAAACAGATAGTTGAGGTGTGTATGCCTCACACTTTACTATTAGCACCAAGCCTGCACAAGTGGTCCCCTTAATAGGTGGTTTCAGACCGCCTCAAAGTTGTCAGTTTCAGTTATTTTCTGATCGGGAAATTTCCCCCTATCAGAAAATACCAGATAATTTTGGCAGTGTGAAAGCAAATGACATGTTATCTCCCGAAAGAAATTACCCACTCAGTAGTAGGTACTTGTCAAAATTACGAGAACTTTCGCAGGGATTTTGACAAGGTCGCAGGTATTTTGGCAGTGTGAAAGCAAATTACAGAACTTTTTTAGCACAGCGTGTAGTTGGGCGCAGGCGCCATGGGTGGCTGCAAAGCTAGCGATTTGAATCTTGTGCCTTTCTTGCATATCAGACCATACTGCGCATGCTCGTAACTTCACGAAATCAATCCCGAAGGGTATGTTTCGGCCTTTCGGGGCGATGTGAATGTGGGAATAATTATCGGGTATTTTTTAGCCTGAAAAAAGTTCTCGTATTTTTAACAGGGATTCTTGAGATCGGGGCGGTTTGAAACCACATATTGTGACATCATGAGTCATTTTCAGAATAATTCGATCTCCAGAATACCCGGTAAATTACAAGAACTTGTCAGGCTGATTAATACTCGATAAACTTTTTCGGCGTATTCACACTGACCCGAAGCAGACCCTTTCGGTGTAAATTCTCGAAGTTAAGAGCATGCACAAAATGTCCCGAGATTAGCAACCCTACGGCGCCCACACCCAACTACTTGTTGGGTTCTCATTATTTCCTTTCACACTGCCAAAATATCTGCCACCCTGGAAAAATCCGTGCAAAAGTTCTGTTAATTTTGACAGGTTCCTACATACTTTTAGGAATATTACAAGTATTTTGCTTTCACATTGGCAAGGGTACATCGTAATATATAATATATATATATATTTTACATTTTGGTGTTGGGTAGAAATGTACATGTGCTAGGATCAGAGAGCTGAGATCACTTACTTTTTAAACAGTTACTTTATTATTACTGTTGATTGTGTGCTCTTGTTGTTGAAATAAATCATACCAAATTTTTCCCCTGTTTTAGCTTTAATCATCGTTTGCAACCCTCACCCACTGTATCTTTTTCATTTTCTTTATAAAAGGATATTAGATATAGATTAATTTTATCCCTATTCAATTTGTAGAATATTTAATTTAATGTCAATGGCAGTTAAAAAAGAATAAATGAGACAGACCACAGAAATTGCAACTGTTTCATCATGAATTCAGTATTTCTTATTGAGCCCCAAAAATATATGGTGTGTTTTAGGGGGACAAGTTCTGTTTTGTGAACAAGATTTAGCCCCTGCAGTGCAAAATCCCCTGCTTGTAAATAGCCTTCCAATTTTAAAATCTGCTTGTAAAACCCATAGCCTATTAGCCTAGAATCCCAATTCTTTATATTTCAGCATCAAAGGAATACTATACATCTGATCATTTGTCTTCATTATAATGTCATACAATATGACATTCTGTGTTCATAGAACTTCTCAAATATCTGAAAAGAATGTTGGATATGACCTTTTCTTTGACCCCATTGGGAACAGTTTGAAGATGGTGGAGATGAGATCAATGGTTTTCTGAGCAGTGGTGTAAACAGCGCCATCTCTTGTCTAGTGTCGGTAATCAAGAATTGATTATGCACGTGTGTCCTTTACTTGCCCCTTTGATATATCAAAGAAGCACAGTTTTTGCTTTTCATGACTGAGGGTTTTCATGTCACTCTTTGTGATGGTTACTACATGTACAGATATTTATAGTATGCCTCCATATACATTATATTAGTGCCTATATACTTAATTTACCATATTTTCAAGCCATTCTGGTGTCTGTCACAAACATCATGGGAATTTGTGGAAAATTTACATGTATGTGGCTTAGTTATAGCATTATGTCAGAAAGAATAGACATTCAATAAAAAAATTTAATAGTATGATTCTCTCATCAACATTCTCAAAATTTTTCTTCTTTTGAAAATTCAAACTTTTAATTGAAGATTGAGATGTTTCTTGAGGTTTTATGACAATATGAGTGGAAATTATTGAGAATCCCAAATACATTTTATCTGGGACTCACTGTACAACGTGCCTGTGAAGTCATTGTGATGTTACTAAAAATCCCTTTAACTCATCATGGGTAGGGGATGCTTACTATACAGTGCGTCCCAGAAAAAAGGAAATTGGGATTTCCATGTATTTTTTTCTTCAAAGGCAAATGAATTATATTTAATTTATATAATCATATAATTCAATTATTCCTCTTTATTTTGATTCCGAACTTCACGC
This sequence comes from Lytechinus pictus, assembly GCF_037042905.1. Taxonomy (NCBI): domain Eukaryota; kingdom Metazoa; phylum Echinodermata; class Echinoidea; order Temnopleuroida; family Toxopneustidae; genus Lytechinus; species Lytechinus pictus. Next base: position 15,241,751 of record NC_087247.1, on the reverse strand, counting down.
ATTAATGAGCAAAACGAGTTTGAATTTTAATGTCATATCCAGGTTGTGCAGAAAAATTGGACAAGGTTGGTTCGTGATACGACCAATGTGCTTATTTGACGATTGGCTCATTAGCATTTCTTTTGTATTCTTTGTTACGATTCTCTCACTGATCCCTGAAATGAGAAAGGATTCAAAATCACACATGGGTTTCTGCGCAAATCGTTACTGATATGCCTCAGTATTTATTGTTTGTAATCTGCCATGCGTGAACGATTTGCTAAGCTGTTGGTTTCAAAATTAGAGATGAGATTCCACTCTTGCTATGAGTATCAAATTTGTAGTAAAAACATATTTAATAATTGTGAAATCTATCTCTGAAAACAGGTTTCCTTTTTCATGGGACGCACTGTATAGCTAGCTATACAAACTGTACCACAGCATTTATCTCAGTCACATTCAAATTATTCTTTGATGAATATTTTTCAAACCTTCTGCATGAGGTATAGTTTACAATTTGTTTGTGCTTTTTTAAAAATAAAATGTAGCAGAACCAAGTTCATTCAGCCCAATTTGACATGAATTAATTTCATAATTTATATATATTATTACTTCATATAAGACATTTTCAATCACATTTGACAATGTATTGATTTCATGTACATGTATTCTGTCATGATATCAATCTATTACAAAATTTGGCTGAAATAATGAGTGAGGTTTTGCTTAATTTGCATAATATATAGATACTGTGGTTTTCAGTAGTTTGTCATCTCATTGACCATGGCAACCGCATATATATTTGCATTTATAGTTCAACAAAGCATCATTTACCAAAATGAATTAATTTAAATGTGCGTGTACTGAACCATTAGTCCACTGTTGTGTGGCACAAAAGCTATCGTTTTCTTGGATTTAAATCACAATAGATACAGAGCTTGAGTGAAAATTGGTACTGAAGTTTATCGTTGAATGAGTGATGGGAAAATGTGGAATTATTGACTCAATTCTAGCCATTGTAGTTCATATTCTACTTTTATTTATTGTAATACATAGTCCATTTGTTACGGCTAGCTCCATTACAAGTTGAGCTTTGGGGAATTAACCTGCATTTATGCATGGTTGCATTTATATTCTGTTCAAGTTTTTGTAAAAAAAACTTTTCATTTAATCAGGATTTGTGAGTGTGTGTGTGTGTGTGGGGAGGGGGGGGGGGGGTAAAATCATTGGTGAAATGAATTGTATATGGAACTTTAAAGTTAAAGATAACTGTGAATAATGTAGCAATAGTTAGTTTTTGAAAAAAGAAACATTCATATAATTATAAATTACCTGTTTGATAAAAAAACAGTTTAAATGGTTTTTTAATGTCATCATAACTTAGAAAGCATATGGACCCATTTCATAAAATGTGGACATAGGAGTAATCTAATATAACTGAACATACTGCGAGAGTTTTAGTTCACATAACCAAGGTGAAAGATAATTTTTTGATCAGTTAACTTGAACCATGTTACATTGATAATCAAAAGGATAATGATAATAAAGACCTACACATATTTTTAACCAATGCAAAAGTTGGTTAAATGAACTGGCCAATTGTTGGTTTAAAAAATCTGTATTCATTTTTAATTCAATTTGTTTTAACCAACACTTGGTAGGTTTATATTTGAACCAATCAACAGGTTGGTTAAAAATTCTGAGTGTCTATTATATTTTTATACCTATGCATTTTCCACTCACTGGACCAAGTATGCACAATACACACCCACAAAAGAAATACAATATGAAATCGATTTTTGAAATATGCGGGATGACAAGGCTTTTATTTTAATGATTCTTTCATATACAATTGAAAACCAGAATCAATAATTAATTGTGATGCAATAAGTCCATAATTTAATATCTAGGGCAAGTTGTTTCAGCTGTAAAGTAAAACTGCACATATTCCCACCATTGTTTCATGATTCTGGAGTAAACACTTCAAAACACTGTCATTAAAAGTTTTTGAACAAGAAACCGGTTAATGATGATCCGTGGGTGTAAGTTTGTGTGTTAATTTAAGGAGATTGGCATTTGGAAATTAGAAAATGGTGATGAACCCAGATTAGACTCATAATTGGTAATTTCTCTGGATGATGTGTTTGCCGTTGCTATGTGAGTTCCTAAAGTCCACTGCTGGTCATTTTATTGGACACTGCGGTTGTTATAAAATGTGATGTCCATTCTTGTATTCGAATGAATCACATTTGAAGTATTGTTGTGAACTACCATGACTGGAGTCTTGAATCTTGTTCAGCGGGAAAAAAATCCCCCTTGTGGTGGAATTCTGGTACACTAATTTGAATATTGGGTTGCTTCTAAGAAAGAAAAAAAATACACAGGGGCTCTAGGCAAATTTGCCCCGTAAATGCCCCATACAGAGCCCTAGAAAACTAATAATGGTAACTGGTGGTGATTTTTTACCTGATTGCTGAAAAAATACACTGAAAAAACGCTGATTATAATTCTAAGCACATTGTTTAAGCCTGTCACTCTAACAACTGCTGTTTAAACTTTTTAAACAACTGTTTACACTTTTTAATCAAGTTGTTTAAAAAGTTTTAAAAACTTGTTGTTAGATTGACAGGCTTAAACAACGTGCAATTTTTTTTTACTGTGCATGAATGCTTGTAAGCAAGCAACCAGAGGACTGATTACTGAAGGTCCTATCCAAGGGACCTGGTAATGAGGATTAATGCCTTCCCACAGGGGCACTAGTGCACCAAATGGGAATTGAACCCAGGTCACCTGAATCCGAAACCCCGCTCTATGTACTGAGCTATGAATTCCCATAGAGTCTAATATAAACTGGAATACAGTGTAGCCAAAATCCGCTGATGAGCTCAAAAAGTGAAAGAAATTATTTTATTAAGTTTTCCCTAGTACTTAGCCCTCTGTAAACCTACCATAAGATTTGTTCAGTTCCTTGTAATAGATTTAATTGTGAAATACATGAAGTCTCATACTGTACTTTGTTTGGTATTGCAACCATGTGGTCTATAAACTAAAAGTAAGTGAGTCAAATCCAACATGGTCTTACTTTTTTTTTTGCTTATCCATCTCATCTACTAATCATTTTCGTCTAATTTCCACTTGGCTTGTACATGTACAGTTCATCCATCCATTTTGGCTGAACCAATTTCGTCCAACCATTCTAGGGCTAACTTTAACTTCAGCCAAGACAAAATGGAAATTCTGTCAAATAATAATTAAACCAAGTGGTCATAAGACATTCTGGCACTTTGGTCAAATGTCGTATATAGCAAATTTGGACCAAAGATATTTATCCAGAATGAAGAAAGCCCATTAATAAGCCATGAATCTATACCCATTTGATTGAGATTTGGAAATGACAGAAATTATATTTCAGGTCAGTATTCAATTATATGTTGATTATTCAATTTTCTATGAAGAATTAGGCCAAGTGAAAAGGAATCAATTTCTTCTGTATGTTTCGATATTGATGTATTCTTTACACCACATAAGCTACTAATGACCTTTTGTACCACAAGCATATGGATAACCTCCTATTTGAAAGGTGTGTTCATACTATTTTCTTACGCCAGAATAACAAACATTCATATAATCAACAGTTGAATCACAAATACTTCAGGGTAGCATCAAAGCGTAACTTTTTTGCTTATCAGTGTTGATTCCCTCATATTTTAGGACTTGCCAATATGCAAAGTAAAGGTCATCATGGAATTAATGTACTGTGCATGTCTGAACTGAAAGAACAGTACTGTTGTCATAGAAACATGACTTATTTCAGTCCCATTCAGGCAATTTTTAGCATTTCATGTTTGTATTTTAAAAGAAATTTATTTCTATGACTGCTTCATATGAAGATTTGCTTTAAACTAAACATAACTATGAAATGGTCTGTCTCCTGAAGTAAAGTTTGACTCACTATCAGGCCATGGTCTAATTATTGACTGAAATAATGGGACACTAACGTGTGTTCTTTGTCCATGCTTTCATAGTGAGAAAACTATGAAACACCAAATGTGCTAACAAATTGAGCCTGTACTCTTAGAGATATATGTCACAATTGGCCCTCCATAGTTAAACTACAACTTTGTACTAAACCTGAGTTCAGAATACCGGTCAAAATCTTTTAAATATAAAATAGTCGCTTGAACGCAGCCATAGATTATACTTGTAAACAACATAAGCTAACAAACATGTTTATGAAGCAATCCCTGATAGACCTATCATGTGGAACAATAGAGCTGATGAGAGGTGTGTCAATCCCGGCCTGAAGGGGACCATTGATCAATAGATGGACAGTATTGATCAGGTCCGCTTCAAGACCAATATCCCTAGATTGGAAAACTCAAAAATCTATTCCCTCCAGGGCACATGGTCATTGGTAATCTACTGTCGGGTGACAGTTAAAAGGATATTGGTTGATTGCTAAAATAAGCAGATAATCAGCTGCATTGATGATGATGATAGGACTAACTACCTATCACATTGGGTACAAGTAAGCTTGATGTAGCTAATGTAGTTTTTTTTAAGCGAAGTTGATAGAAGATACATGTAGTCACATTTAGATCTTTGAAGAATAGGGGATACACCTTATCATCTGAAACCAAAATAATGTTTACGTATCATCTGCTTTGATATTTTTCTTTGCAATTTAAAGCATGAAGTTAATAATGAAAATAGTTTTACAGTCAACCTGAGTTTTTAAGATTTCAAGTTTATATATACAGGTGTATTAGCCTTGACCATGTTCTCATTGCAATCCTAAAACTAATTTAGTGGAAACCAGTTTAGTGGAAACTAAGATGGAAATGCTAGTTCAAAGACATAGATGAGAAAGGAGTCTTTGTTGTAATTGCAATCCTTGTCAATCTTTTAATAATTTCTTTCTCTCATTCAACTCTTTTCTGACACGTTATTCATTAGATCCCTCTCTCGATCTCTCTCTCAGCTCTGTCTTTTCTTCTTTTGCCACATTTTCACATTGTTAGCAGTTCCCCTTTGAATCAGTTCAAGGAAGTCTGGAATAAAATGGATTCGTTAAATACATAAAATTGATCGTAGAACTTTTTTTCTCAGGCAAAAAGGGACTTTGATTTCCTACTCACTAGTTCTTCCATATATATCCTGCTGTAATTTATTTTTAAATGGATGCAGACGTAATTCTTCTGAACGGAGACCCTAATTCATAGTAATTTCATTGTTGATTTTATTCATTAAAAATTTTCGGGTCTGCAAGAACATATTGAATTTCCCTTGTCATTTGCATTGGCACAGTAGGTCAGTTTGTTTTCAAACACAAAGTGTTTGTCCTACAAATGAGACATGATGAAAGTGATCCCTCCTTCCATTCTTCCCTGTTTGCAGGATGTCTTCTTGCTATTTGGAATGGACTGTCTCCCTTTTTTTGTCGTAGGGTAGCTAAGGAGAAATTTGAAGGAGGGAAGGAAGGGGGAAATTGTGTTTTGGGAGCAAACACGTTCGTGTAATCCAGTCTTTGGCTTGTGGGCGTTTCATTGTGGTTCAAGATGGTACATTGGTGGGCAGCGAAGCGAGGAGCACCAATTGGCTATTGTTGGCCCTATTGTGCTAGCTGATGGGGGCCAACGTTTCTCACCGGTTCAGTTGATTGGTCCTCTCTGATCATTAACCTCAATCGTGTTTGTCTTTTGACTGCACTTCCTGGCCAGTTTGAAGGAAACCCTCTTCTCTATTTTTACACACTCTCAAAATTTCATTTCAATTTACCGTGGCACTCCAACTCAGTGGATTGGTGTTCTAGGTATTGTGTAGACAGAGAAAGTGTTTTTTCGTTTCCCTCACTACTGAATGACTGACTCGTTGCATATGGGACACCATAGTAGAACTGTCATTTCATCTACTGCTTCTTGCACGTTTACGAATGTCTATATACAGTGAAGATTTCATTTTACCTTTTTCCGTCATCCTTTTAGTTATTTCATGCCACATTTTTGTTTTTGAAGAGGAGAACATAAGGAAAATTCATTAATTTTATCTTCAGGATGAGCTAGGGTAAGGGACCTGACTTGTCACGTACTACCAGGCATCCTTCGAAGTGTGATGAGCACTTAGGCATTATTATCTCATCATCATCGTCATCACTATGTGATATTTGGCTAATTTCGTCAGCACTGCCTAGCAGCTAGCCCGCCTGGCTGGTGTTTGATTATGTATACGCTCATTTTGGGGATCATCGATCCTTGATGTGCAGTGATTCACGCCTGCTTAGATTAAAGCTGAATCTAATGAGATATAACCGGATATTGCATGTATGCCGACGTGTCGTCTTCTGTTTTACCCACTTCAGGTTTCCCCCTGTGTTCTTGTATGCTCTCCCCCCACACACATTTTCCAACTCACTGTGCTCATGTCGCGTGATCAAACCAACATGCAACAGTACTCGGCTCCTCTGTTCTTTCTCTTTTTCTCCCCTCATCACCGCTCTCTCCTCAACCCCTATTTCCAGCAGACTGGATTCCTTGCTATGCATTCAACCGTTCAACAATCGGCAATCAGGAGGCATCCGTCATGGAACTCCCAAAATGATTGGAATTGATTCGGAATCGTGAGCGCTTTGAGGATGGATATGCCGTTTGAATCATCACTTCTTAATCGCAGGCTATTATTCTTGAGAGAACTACGACGTGAAAGATTTTGTTTTATGGTGAGGAGGGACCGGACGTAATTAATTTAGTTAGATCAAAGTTATGGATTGACATCGGAGATGGTGATGAACCCAGATTAGACTCATAATTGGTAATTTCTCTGGATGATGTGTTTGCCGTTGCTATGTGAGTTCCTAAAGTCCACTGCTGGTCATTTTATTGGACACTGCGGTTGTTATAAAATGTGATGTCCATTCTTGTATTCGAATGAATCACATTTGAAGTATTGTTGTGAACTACCATGACTGGAGTCTTGAATCTTGTTCAGCGGGAAAAAAATCCCCCTTGTGGTGGAATTCTGGTACACTAATTTGAATATTGGGTTGCTTCTAAGAAAGAAAAAAAATACACAGGGGCTCTAGGCAAATTTGCCCCGTAAATGCCCCATACAGAGCCCTAGAAAACTAATAATGGTAACTGGTGGTGATTTTTTACCTGATTGCTGAAAAAATACACTGAAAAAACGCTGATTATAATTCTAAGCACATTGTTTAAGCCTGTCACTCTAACAACTGCTGTTTAAACTTTTTAAACAACTGTTTACACTTTTTAATCAAGTTGTTTAAAAAGTTTTAAAAACTTGTTGTTAGATTGACAGGCTTAAACAACGTGCAATTTTTTTTTACTGTGCATGAATGCTTGTAAGCAAGCAACCAGAGGACTGATTACTGAAGGTCCTATCCAAGGGACCTGGTAATGAGGATTAATGCCTTCCCACAGGGGCACTAGTGCACCAAATGGGAATTGAACCCAGGTCACCTGAATCCGAAACCCCGCTCTATGTACTGAGCTATGAATTCCCATAGAGTCTAATATAAACTGGAATACAGTGTAGCCAAAATCCGCTGATGAGCTCAAAAAGTGAAAGAAATTATTTTATTAAGTTTTCCCTAGTACTTAGCCCTCTGTAAACCTACCATAAGATTTGTTCAGTTCCTTGTAATAGATTTAATTGTGAAATACATGAAGTCTCATACTGTACTTTGTTTGGTATTGCAACCATGTGGTCTATAAACTAAAAGTAAGTGAGTCAAATCCAACATGGTCTTACTTTTTTTTTTGCTTATCCATCTCATCTACTAATCATTTTCGTCTAATTTCCACTTGGCTTGTACATGTACAGTTCATCCATCCATTTTGGCTGAACCAATTTCGTCCAACCATTCTAGGGCTAACTTTAACTTCAGCCAAGACAAAATGGAAATTCTGTCAAATAATAATTAAACCAAGTGGTCATAAGACATTCTGGCACTTTGGTCAAATGTCGTATATAGCAAATTTGGACCAAAGATATTTATCCAGAATGAAGAAAGCCCATTAATAAGCCATGAATCTATACCCATTTGATTGAGATTTGGAAATGACAGAAATTATATTTCAGGTCAGTATTCAATTATATGTTGATTATTCAATTTTCTATGAAGAATTAGGCCAAGTGAAAAGGAATCAATTTCTTCTGTATGTTTCGATATTGATGTATTCTTTACACCACATAAGCTACTAATGACCTTTTGTACCACAAGCATATGGATAACCTCCTATTTGAAAGGTGTGTTCATACTATTTTCTTACGCCAGAATAACAAACATTCATATAATCAACAGTTGAATCACAAATACTTCAGGGTAGCATCAAAGCGTAACTTTTTTGCTTATCAGTGTTGATTCCCTCATATTTTAGGACTTGCCAATATGCAAAGTAAAGGTCATCATGGAATTAATGTACTGTGCATGTCTGAACTGAAAGAACAGTACTGTTGTCATAGAAACATGACTTATTTCAGTCCCATTCAGGCAATTTTTAGCATTTCATGTTTGTATTTTAAAAGAAATTTATTTCTATGACTGCTTCATATGAAGATTTGCTTTAAACTAAACATAACTATGAAATGGTCTGTCTCCTGAAGTAAAGTTTGACTCACTATCAGGCCATGGTCTAATTATTGACTGAAATAATGGGACACTAACGTGTGTTCTTTGTCCATGCTTTCATAGTGAGAAAACTATGAAACACCAAATGTGCTAACAAATTGAGCCTGTACTCTTAGAGATATATGTCACAATTGGCCCTCCATAGTTAAACTACAACTTTGTACTAAACCTGAGTTCAGAATACCGGTCAAAATCTTTTAAATATAAAATAGTCGCTTGAACGCAGCCATAGATTATACTTGTAAACAACATAAGCTAACAAACATGTTTATGAAGCAATCCCTGATAGACCTATCATGTGGAACAATAGAGCTGATGAGAGGTGTGTCAATCCCGGCCTGAAGGGGACCATTGATCAATAGATGGACAGTATTGATCAGGTCCGCTTCAAGACCAATATCCCTAGATTGGAAAACTCAAAAATCTATTCCCTCCAGGGCACATGGTCATTGGTAATCTACTGTCGGGTGACAGTTAAAAGGATATTGGTTGATTGCTAAAATAAGCAGATAATCAGCTGCATTGATGATGATGATAGGACTAACTACCTATCACATTGGGTACAAGTAAGCTTGATGTAGCTAATGTAGTTTTTTTTAAGCGAAGTTGATAGAAGATACATGTAGTCACATTTAGATCTTTGAAGAATAGGGGATACACCTTATCATCTGAAACCAAAATAATGTTTACGTATCATCTGCTTTGATATTTTTCTTTGCAATTTAAAGCATGAAGTTAATAATGAAAATAGTTTTACAGTCAACCTGAGTTTTTAAGATTTCAAGTTTATATATACAGGTGTATTAGCCTTGACCATGTTCTCATTGCAATCCTAAAACTAATTTAGTGGAAACCAGTTTAGTGGAAACTAAGATGGAAATGCTAGTTCAAAGACATAGATGAGAAAGGAGTCTTTGTTGTAATTGCAATCCTTGTCAATCTTTTAATAATTTCTTTCTCTCATTCAACTCTTTTCTGACACGTTATTCATTAGATCCCTCTCTCGATCTCTCTCTCAGCTCTGTCTTTTCTTCTTTTGCCACATTTTCACATTGTTAGCAGTTCCCCTTTGAATCAGTTCAAGGAAGTCTGGAATAAAATGGATTCGTTAAATACATAAAATTGATCGTAGAACTTTTTTTCTCAGGCAAAAAGGGACTTTGATTTCCTACTCACTAGTTCTTCCATATATATCCTGCTGTAATTTATTTTTAAATGGATGCAGACGTAATTCTTCTGAACGGAGACCCTAATTCATAGTAATTTCATTGTTGATTTTATTCATTAAAAATTTTCGGGTCTGCAAGAACATATTGAATTTCCCTTGTCATTTGCATTGGCACAGTAGGTCAGTTTGTTTTCAAACACAAAGTGTTTGTCCTACAAATGAGACATGATGAAAGTGATCCCTCCTTCCATTCTTCCCTGTTTGCAGGATGTCTTCTTGCTATTTGGAATGGACTGTCTCCCTTTTTTTGTCGTAGGGTAGCTAAGGAGAAATTTGAAGGAGGGAAGGAAGGGGGAAATTGTGTTTTGGGAGCAAACACGTTCGTGTAATCCAGTCTTTGGCTTGTGGGCGTTTCATTGTGGTTCAAGATGGTACATTGGTGGGCAGCGAAGCGAGGAGCACCAATTGGCTATTGTTGGCCCTATTGTGCTAGCTGATGGGGGCCAACGTTTCTCACCGGTTCAGTTGATTGGTCCTCTCTGATCATTAACCTCAATCGTGTTTGTCTTTTGACTGCACTTCCTGGCCAGTTTGAAGGAAACCCTCTTCTCTATTTTTACACACTCTCAAAATTTCATTTCAATTTACCGTGGCACTCCAACTCAGTGGATTGGTGTTCTAGGTATTGTGTAGACAGAGAAAGTGTTTTTTCGTTTCCCTCACTACTGAATGACTGACTCGTTGCATATGGGACACCATAGTAGAACTGTCATTTCATCTACTGCTTCTTGCACGTTTACGAATGTCTATATACAGTGAAGATTTCATTTTACCTTTTTCCGTCATCCTTTTAGTTATTTCATGCCACATTTTTGTTTTTGAAGAGGAGAACATAAGGAAAATTCATTAATTTTATCTTCAGGATGAGCTAGGGTAAGGGACCTGACTTGTCACGTACTACCAGGCATCCTTCGAAGTGTGATGAGCACTTAGGCATTATTATCTCATCATCATCGTCATCACTATGTGATATTTGGCTAATTTCGTCAGCACTGCCTAGCAGCTAGCCCGCCTGGCTGGTGTTTGATTATGTATACGCTCATTTTGGGGATCATCGATCCTTGATGTGCAGTGATTCACGCCTGCTTAGATTAAAGCTGAATCTAATGAGATATAACCGGATATTGCATGTATGCCGACGTGTCGTCTTCTGTTTTACCCACTTCAGGTTTCCCCCTGTGTTCTTGTATGCTCTCCCCCCACACACATTTTCCAACTCACTGTGCTCATGTCGCGTGATCAAACCAACATGCAACAGTACTCGGCTCCTCTGTTCTTTCTCTTTTTCTCCCCTCATCACCGCTCTCTCCTCAACCCCTATTTCCAGCAGACTGGATTCCTTGCTATGCATTCAACCGTTCAACAATCGGCAATCAGGAGGCATCCGTCATGGAACTCCCAAAATGATTGGAATTGATTCGGAATCGTGAGCGCTTTGAGGATGGATATGCCGTTTGAATCATCACTTCTTAATCGCAGGCTATTATTCTTGAGAGAACTACGACGTGAAAGATTTTGTTTTATGGTGAGGAGGGACCGGACGTAATTAATTTAGTTAGATCAAAGTTATGGATTGACATCGGAGACGAATCGTTCTTCCAGAATATCTTCCGGAATATCGGAGACAGTTTGTTTCTCATACAAAACTTGAGTCATGGTCACTAAATATTGTGCAAACATTCATTCCGTTAGAGGAAATGGATGAAACGGGCTAAATGAATTAATGGCAGTTTATATGGACTGAGTTTGCTTTTTACCGCAATCGGACGGTTATGTGCTTGGTCATTCATTGCAAAGTTGTTTACCCTGGTCAGTTATTGATCTGTTATTGAGTGGACAAAGGTATTACAACACAATAACAGATGTGAAATCAATGCTATCATCAGGACTTTCGTGTAAACACCCAAGTGTTCCCTTATATACCACCTTTTAACACCCCATTCTAGTTTTGCCCTTCATTGGGCAAGGAAGCAATACTTCGTCATCTCCATGGAGTAAGGATTATTATCACTATATACCACCTATTTTGCGATTTATCAATGAGCAGTATATACTTTTTGGATATATTCTATCTTGGATTTGCCTGGTGTTTCACATTCATCAAGGGTTAATGTGTTTCAAGCAGTCATTGCTTTTTGGATTTCAGTCAGTTATTTAAGGATTTGTGAACTGATTTCAGTGAATTGGTTTTATTGTTTTTATCAATTATTTTTTTATTTGTGTCATGTGCTGATAGAAGACAGAGCATCATCATTTTAGAACATCAGTTTAAGCCTTTGGGAGGACAGAGTCTCAAGTCTATTGTGATTTGTCTCATGTTTATTAGCTACATACATGTATATATGCTTGTGCTTATATCCATGGTTGAAACAGCTTGATGATTGAGAAATTTGTGATGTCATTATCATCGTGCATGGTGTATCAGAATATTGTCAATTTCGTTGCTCGTGGCTCTCTGGCCATCAGCCAAGCACGGAGCGCGGTAACTCGTCATTTCATCTGACATCTCACCATCTTGATCTTTGATCTCTCCTTCTCTGCGAGCACTCGTAAAAAGGACTCCCTTTCTCGGGGGGGGGGCAGCCCAATCCCTAATATCCATCATTTCATATCCTGGGAATTAAGCAGCAGACTGTTTGAAGCTTCCTGTCAGGTCCTCTTCATCATATCAATGGTGTGCTGATTTTTTTGACACATATGAATTAGGGATCTTGAAGTAATTGATAACGAGTGAGATAGAGAAGGCAACCTGTTTGATTTTGTGAAAGAGAAAGGGATAGAGATTGCTGTGAGGGAGAATGGGCAAGAGAGTGCAGGAGGAGGAGGAGAAAAAAAAGAAAGTTAACATATGAAACTGAAAGGTAGGAAGAGAGAAAGAGAGAGAGAGAGTGCATGGGTGTGCATTTTATAAGGTGAGGTAGAGAAAGGGGGAAGAAAGAGAGGAGGTCACATTTTGAAAGAAGGGGGAGGGTGGGGGGCAGACAGGAAGTGTTAGAGAGAGACAGAGATAGGGACAGGAGAGGGGGGCGGGACAACGAGATACAAGGTAGATTTTGAAAGATTTGGGGAGGGGGTACGTGGAGCGCAAGACAGAAGGAAGTGTACGTGTGTGTGTGTGTGTGTGTGTGATAGAGAGAGAGATGGGGGGGGGGGGAGAAAGAGAGGATACGATGTGGAGAGGAGGAGGAAGGGATGGGAAGGTGAAGTGTCATCATGATGACCTGTGAACTGACAATCTGCCCATCCCATCCCAGGCCACACAGGTTAGATTTCATCAAGCCAGTCTGGCAAACTTTCACTCGTTAGCCACAAGATAAACAGGTATTGGTGAAAAAACAGGAGCTACGATTTCATTCTTCAGCTTAACAATAATAGAAACTTCAGTGAACCAGAGCAGGGATTGGTGAATCGACGGACAATTTTCCCAGCTCGATCAACACCCGGGAGAGATTATTTGAAATAGAGACAGAGATAGAGCAGAAAATATTTCATATTTCCGGTGATCACAAGTAGAGGAAACCTACAGACGAATTAGCGTTTTAATGTCTTAGTGTAGTGATGAAGTTGCGTTGTGCTGCCTTTTTTCGAAAGGTGAAAGGGTGCTTGCGGATGTCCACCACAGCGAAGTATCAGATGTAAAGATTTTTATTGATAAAAAAAGTCTTTGAACATTCCTTCTTTCAGTTTTTGACAGTGACCATCACCAAGGAGGAGGTGCATGGACACCTGATGAAGATCTGTGAGGTACTACTATTTTGAGGCGGCATCGATGAATAGTTCCTTTGATACTGAAAACCCACCTGTTATACCCCTGGACTTCGATTCATCCATGATTGTGATCAAAGGAATAAAAAAATTGACTTTTCTTCATTCTGATACAAATCAACGTCCTCATGCTCAATTTATCCCTTTATTGAGGAGGTGTTTGACTTCATCGCCAGCCTAAACATGACAGTTGAAACTCCAGAGAGGTCATCGTTTGAAAGCATCTCCTGCTTGTGTTGCATTCATTTTGATTCATCAATAGCTATTTTTTCCTCCCTCTCTGTCAGCGGGCATTGTCGGCCTCTAAACTAGCGTGATTGGACTATTTCCATCGTAATTGTCTCCCTTTTTAGTGATGTTGGTTTTATGCCAGTAGCAGTGGAATTCACACCTGGTTACATATTGTGGAAATAATTGCAGCTCGGAGGGGGCTTTTCTTTTGAAAGCTTTAGGGCTGCTTCTCCGTGTATATACCAACTGTTCATTCATATTTTCAGTCATTGTCAAGTCTGTTGCCAATTCGGTGTTGTGCTCAACCGTGTGGCCAGGGATTACCTCAACTACATGCTTCATTATACACCATCGTGCTAGTTTATAGAATGGACACTTTTCGTTTGATGCAAACATCACTCTTCAATTCACAAAAATCATTTCAATCATTTGATGTGCCATTCTGTGGTCAGTAATTTATTTGTTTCATGCAGAGAGATTAATGGAACTGCAATAATTTGTGGTTCATTTCACCCTCTGCCAGAATCTTGATTATCATGAGACCATACGGTTAATGGTAGGCTTGAGTACCAGGTTGCATTCAACCAAATTTTTTGCTGGAGTCACAAATCGAAATGCAAATTATACAAAACACGCTTATTTTCGGGAGAGCAATCAAGTCTACTCTTCCCCCCTTTTTCTTTAAGCCCACCCATCACACATATCCCATATCAGAGAGTTTGACCCAGGAAGTGAACTTAGTGAGGGTCAACCCCTGGGGGGGGGGGGGCACTCGACCAAAACAGTAGTAGGTGTGTGCCGCGTGTGTAAACAGGAGGGTCCTGGGAACGGGCTTCGGAACCAAATGTTTGTGAAAACGGGGGTCCTTGGAACGGGTCGCCTGGGTGTGAGTGCGTATGCATCCCTATGGAACGTGCATGCAGCTAGCCCGGCGGTACGGGCGCCGGGTGTGCTCGCGCAGAGGTGATGGTCGGACAGCGGTCTGCGGCCGCTTTTCACCAAAATTGCGGCTCATTGTAGCAGATCAATACGGCCGGAACGGCGTAACGGAAAATATGCGAAGCTTCGGAGCGGATTTCTTTCTTCTTTTTTCTCGATAAGAAAAAAATGCTATGCTTTGGAGCGGCTTTCTTTGTTCTTTTTCTCAATAAGACAAAAATGCTATGCCTTGGAACGGAAATTTGAGTGTAAAAATGGGGGTCCCCTCCGCGGCACATACCCACTATGCATTATATACTGAGTGCCCCCCCCCCCCCCCCCCGGGGGTCAACCTTTGAGCGTGCAGTACATTTCCCCGGACTGGAAGAACGCCTGTAGTAGAATCATGATTGTGAGCTTGGTTGTATTTAACCTTTTTTTAACATCCATGGGCCTGTATAATATTTTGAAATGCATTTATTTCAGCATTTACGTTTGCATTTTAAAAGACGTCTTTTTGTTGCTATATTATAGGTTTAAAAAAGTCAGGATAGAATGCAGCCTTGCTCCAAATGATGCAAAGTTATCATATTATTTCTTCAATAGATTTAACATCATTGAAGCATTGCAGTCGCTTTGGAGTGAAACAAAATAGATAGAAGGGATAATCTTTTTATTCTATGAATATGAAATGATGGCCATGACCTGTGTAATGAGGTGTAATGAACACCTTTAAAGTGTGAATTGATAAATGCCAATCAGGTATTGGTCGGCTGACCTCACAGAGGTATCACCTTCTTTTCACGCCATTGTTGGCTGTATTTGGTAAAAACTGTTGCGTTTAACACCATAAGAATATCTTCTTACATCTAATGTCCGCTTGTAGTTGAGGTTTGTTCTTCAAGCCATGCAGTCCTCATCTGCCATCAGCTCTATCCATCATCTCTGTGTATTCAACTGAGATTTCGGCTCTTGCAGATTGACACTTTTTTTCTTTCTCTGCACCATTATTGCATCATATCTGTGACAGATAATCTGTCACTCCATCAGTCAAATGTCATGTCTTGTTTTGTTTCAAGTATGTTAATCATTTATTTGGTTTATTCTGTGCATTTGAATCTTCTGAAGCAAAACATGAATCTTTGTTCAGTGCTGAGTTGATGCAAAGAGATGATTGAAATGTGAATGCACTATCTGACACTGTATTGGTTTTAGTGTTTCAACCTACAGAGGGAGTCACCTAGACTTGTTTAATACAGGCATGCACTGTAGGGTTCTCATCTATCATGTGATCTTCTTGTTATGGAATATGAATCTCCAATTTGATCTTGAATGATCAATGTCAACAGCGAAGCTTGTATAGGCTTTGCGTTAGGCCGTGATGTGATATATGAGGTAATGTTGAAATTCTAGGGCAGCCTTTTAATACTCGGAGCGTATAGCCGTCACCTCAAAGATTTGTAATTGACCCCTGCTGCTGCATTGGCTTTGTAAAGAGGAACGACCAAAGGAGACCTGATGGAGTTGGGTACAGCCGAGTGCAACGGCTCTCTGGAGAGAACGAGGAGAGATGGCAGCAATGCCCCCAAGTGAACAAGATTTACAGCTGTGTCTATAAACCATTCCCTTGCGTGCCTACTGGAGCTCCCACAGCCCTTCCCAACTCCGGTTTCGGAGGCCGATGTGCGTACAGCACGTTGCGCACGTTGTCCCTGTCTCAGTTTACTCCTGCAGCCGGTTTAAATGGAAATGATCACTGATTATAAATTCTCTTTATTTTTCTAACTGAAGCTCCCTGTGCTCTCTCTCTTATAAAGCCAAGTTGATAATGTCAATGTTCATCTCAAAATTGCTTTGATAGGTAGCTAGGTAGACCACATGTTTAGTGGTGTTCAAGGTTGATTTGGGAAGGTTTTCTTTTCTTGCCATTTGTTGCCTTCTGTCGACATTCATATCCAATTAACATTCAGTTTTATCAAGGCAACATGAACACAGCATGCTCTACTTTTAATTGAAAGAGAAACTTGTTTTCTCCTTAATTTGTTGATATATTTTCTTTGATTGAATATGAATGACCTGGTATTATAACAGACGACCTATTTTGGAGGACATCCAGGTGATTTGAACAGATCTCATCAGATTTCAAGGATTACCAGGTTGGAACACTTCATTCAGACGGATCCGATCAATGTGGAATTACAAGTATTCACAGATTTAATCTATGCTTATCAACAAAAGAGGATTCAGAGCTGCATGCTGGCTCGTTTTATTGAACCGTTTCTCTGTATTTTACCCTCATCTGTCGTTTAGTGTCGGTGCTTGAATGCAGGTTTTGCTGCACCTCGACTTTCTTGTCGATAAACCTGAAACTTCGTGTTTTACCTCCTTCACCAGCAATCACATCAAACGTCTCGACGGTTAATATCTTGGTGAAAGAATTTCCATCATGCTCATTTCTTCATTTGTTTGGAGTTGTCATCAATTTAGTCTGAGTTTTATTGACTGATATGTGTCCCAGGGCAGATCCTATAGAAACTCTACTAATATTTATGTATGGCCTTACTGCTCATTGATAAATTCATTGCACTTTTTGTCATTTATTCTTTGAAGACTGAAGGCAACCATAAATACTCACGATGATCTCCGCTGACTTTTATCATCCCTCGTGATTGATGCTCCAAACACATTGGAGCGAGAACTAAGAAAAAATAAGTATTTGACATTGTAAACCAGCCATAGGAGCTACCGCCTCAATGGTGCCACGGACAACAGACTTTGACTATGGTGCCTACTGCTCTCTATGTGTTTCATGCTATGGAGAAAAGCTCAATGGAGCTATTATGTCATAAAAACTATTATATCTTGTGGAAATGTTCGCTCTTTTGTGAGAGAATAATGCTCAAGTTCGTCATCAGCAAGCCTGCACCTTTTAAACGTAAGTATACTTTTGACTTTAACTGTATCTGTACACTTGATTACTTAAAAAGGGGATATATGCAGTGAGAAAGACTGAAGATATTATCAATAAATTTGCAAAATGGTGTTGATTTCTTGTTCTATTGCCTTTTAATGCTCCTTTCCCTTCTTGATAAAGATAGGTTCATCTGGGTTTTTTCTCTGTTTGTTCCCATATCATTGAATTGGAGCAAGTAAATACAGATTAATTACTAAAAAGATATTAAACTGTAGTATGGTATGAACTACTTAGATTGAGTGGATAATTACGCTCTATATCCCTCATTCATATTTGCGTTCCCCAAAAAAGTTTCAAATTGAAATATGACAGGATGGCATTTCATTCAAGAAATTTATTTCCATGTTAGTCTTTTCCTCCTCCTTCCTTTGCCTTTTGGCATGTAGGTGGCCAGAGAACATTTCCGTATGTAGCTAGGGGAGGGGCTGAATATGCATAAATTCTCAAATTTGATGTTCATTTTCATATTTTGTACATGGTTAATGAAAAAAGTGGGGTGAAGCCCCCCCCCCCCCTGCCCCATTATTCTCAATATCTCCTCGTCATATTGGTTTTACAATGAATTTTGTGACCAAATGATCACAAAATGTTCACTTCATATTGTGCTATTGATATAAAGTGAATAATAACATTGAATTCATGAAATAAACTTAATGAATCTCTCATCTTGAACCAGTTCTTTTCGATGAATATAAATCAAATTGCATTGGGTGTATCACACTAATTGAAGATTATGTGTAGAGTATACAAAGTTTGCACACACAAAAACCCAACTAAACAACAAGTACATGCCGTATGGTCAAGATTGTGTTGTTTTTCTGCATTCGAACATATTTTGGTCAGGACAGAATGTAGATTTGACCATGGTCCCAGTACTGGTCAAGAAGTTCATATCAAGCAAAGATTTGAAGATCAAGGTGGCGTGAAATGAGATTTGGGGTCAGGAAAAAAAAAACTAATGCAGTTTAAATCAAGATTATTCCTGTCTGCCGATATGAAAGGGACGAGAGGCAGTCAGATTTAATGGGCGTTGAGCCCACGCAAACACAAGGTTTGACATTTTGACCCAGTTAAAAAATTTGCTCGCTAGTAGGTATATTTTCATAGTTTCCTAGGGGATTCTATGCTGAGATGGAGGTTTGTTATAATTGTGCCATGATTATGCTGTACGTGTCAGTTTGGAAGTGCCTGTCAAACATTTGTGCTTTCCCTCTTAGTTTTAGAATAATGCAAATTTGAAAACGTCTTCTGAGTAAGTTCTGGATTTTCTGTACTTCATAGCCAGAAAACTTGAGGGAAATATTTTTTTTGATAGTTTGTGCTTCAAACACAGGGCTTTGTGTCAATCTTGAGGTCAATGAGAGGGGAGAAGAAAAATATGATTGCCAAGCTGCAGACTAAAGAAGATTCAATATTCAGATTTGATTTTTTTCTACCTAGGTTCAAATTTAGCAAAACAAATTAGGTTGAGAATGTTTCAACTGGATACACTATGCCTTGGGGGGCTAAGATGTCATGAACTTTGCCTCTTTATTTCATTCTGGTGCATTGCCACTATTCTCTTTGAATTCTTTACCCCTGTATGTATCGGTACCTGTCTGGCTGCACGTTGGTATGTCTGACGAAGCCCTACCCGTTGATATCTGTCAGGTCAGACACAGTCTCTGTAAAATGGATTCTGGTGAGGTACTATACTGTCAGGTGTCATGTATTGTACGTGCCTTTGAATGCAGATCGTGTGGAAAGTTACCGTCCGATTCGACCGTAGTGTTGAGGATTTGAAACATGGGTGGAGATCCAGGAAGATTGGGTTGTGACAGCGAAAGCTGATTTCCATTCAACGGAAGAGCTACCTAAGTGCTTAGTTATGCCACTGTGAGGAGAATGGATTTTTTTTTACTGGAGAGGATTTGATGGAGGTCATTGAAGGACAACATGAAGACGAAGCATCCCCTCATTACCTATGTGTACTTTAGCTTCATCAGCAGTATGAGACTGTATTAACCCATTGACTACTGAACTCTGTAATTCTCATAGGCTTTGTACAGGGATCGTTCTATTCCAGTAGGCAATGGTTAATTGGTAGAAACATACTCTTTAAAGTATGATGAGAAGAATTGAAAAGGTGCTGTTTGGTTTGTCTGATTCAACCTTGTGACTAGTTGATAATATTGTCAGTGTCTTTTAAAACATCACATAGGCCTATTCATTTTGATATGGAGTGGTAGAAATCATCAGGTACAACCAGATCCCGAATTCAGCATGGACTCTGAAGCGAAAGGATTACTTGCTTTAAATCATCCTCATGTTCAATGTCCTGATGATGATAATTCCTTCCTGCCACGGTGCCACCCATCAGTGTCATCACATCCTCAAAAAATTCTAAAAGTGTCCTGCCATGTCCTGGGAGACCCTCTCACAAAGGAGGATTAGAAGGAAATTAGGAACATGTGACATGACTAATGATGGTGCTTATGCTCTACTATGTTCTACGGTCCATCCTCCTTCGGCTTCATGTAGTGATGTGTGACATGAGGTGTACATGCCAGTGGAGATTGTGTTGCTGTATTCTTGTTACACGCAGTAAGACTTAGGAATATGATTATGATAATGGCAGTAATAGCATTTTTATTTGAAGTATTTTTGTATTGTTTGCACCTTTTATTGCCTGCCTCCTGCCCGGTTCATCTTATAACTCCCTCTTCCTTTTTCTTTACCTTTTTATTTGTTTATCGGACATTATTTAGATTTTTCATACATTCCACTTCTATACCCACTGATGAGCTACTAATATACAAAATGATCTTTAGAAATATAAAGAAAAAATAAGTTCTTGTAGTGATACTTTAATGGGCACTTCAGGCATGGTTGACAGCAAAGTATTTTTTTTAATTTTAGATAGTGAATTGCTTTCATTTCTCTTTAACCTAAATAAAAGACCTAAAAAGACATGAATTCACAAAAGCATTAAACCCCTACCGTGTTGTATGGGTTTAGCAATGTAGTAGTATTAGACCAAATGGTGTTAGACCAAGTGGTATAGACCAAGTGGCTATATGAACCTTACAAACAACCCTGTTTTTCTGCTTTGTGCCTTAATTGTATCCTGTTTTTCTGTCATATTGATTTTTTGTTTCATACAAGACTGGCTACCAAGTTTTTTTTTTTTTTCATTTGTCACATGTCATTAACAAGACTTTTTAGACTATTCAAAAAACCATCTGGTAACAAACACCAAGTATCATCTGCTCTTCATCGAAGTAATGCTGCTTTGTGATTGGCTGATTTGAAATTTATCCTTCCTCTCTATTAGAAAGTAATATCCGGAGTAATTTTCTCTGCTGGCTACATGAAATATTGCTTTCTAAATTTGCCCCCTGTTTATTGGGAGTCATGGTTGTTGGAGAAATTGAGTGTTTATACTTCTGCTATTACCGTGGTAACATTCATTGATGAAAGCTTCTCGTAACTTGCAATGATTAGAAGCATATATTTCAATCTGGAAAGCGGTGGGTCTGCCATCTCTTTTGAGGTTGTTTATATTAGGAATGGCTGGATACATTAGGATCGGCAATAATAATCACTTCTCAGATGTCATGCACTCTTTGTTTATATTTCCTATCTTACCAAATCTGTGCAGTTTTCCACCAGTACTATTTTTTTATACTTTATTGCAACTTTGCTGATGATTGGACTGGATAAGAAGTGGGTTTTTTTATTAGTTATTTGCTATTAATAAAATCTCAAGCTTAAGTTGTTAAAATACTATGATAATTGCACTGAACTTTATGCCAGGTAGCCATTTTCACAAATCTTAAGTAAGGTTGAAGTACTATAGTTTTAGGCAAATGAGATCAAAAAGCCATTAATCATGTCATGAAAGGGAGAAATTTTCTCATTCTTAATGTTTTTGTAATTGATAACCTAATTAATCAATTTGTCTTCATTGTACGCTCTCAGCAGTTCATCTGTAGTTACATTAAATGAAATATATATACATATAAAATTAATGGAAATTCCTGGTCATCACTCAGACTTAAAACATGTGATTTATGTCTTCTGCCCCTAAGAAGGGTTGAAATGGTTAAACTAGTGAATGTGAATAGAAAGTCTAACTGGTTTTAATTGTAGTTATTCAATGGCACAACCATCATTGTCCATCCGATGAAATGAAACAGTGGTAGACTGAGGAGATCATCAACCCCTTCTCCAATCTAAATTGTTATTAAAAAAAGAAATCATGTCCTCAGGCATGAAGATCCTTCTTACGCCAGAGAAAGCGTAATAAAAGGAAGAAATGCAGATATTGATTTGGGAGTTTTTTTAGGACCAGTCGCCATATGAAATCTGCCCCGAGGGTGCCAGCTGCAGGGTGCGTAGATGCGTAAGCTCCTCTGGTATTGACAAATACATCTGAGTTATAGCGCAGTCCAAAAAACAAAATATAATCAATGTAATCTGGGAAATCAGTGAAGGAGCGGTAGATAAGAGAAGCAAGATTACTTCTTGCTTCAATCGATTACAAATGACAAATTTGTTTTCTATTGTAATTGGAAGAATGTTAATAGGTTAGTTTATAGTTGTTCTTTCTGACTGAGGATACCATGCAAGAAAGTCAATGAATTGCTTCAAGAAAAATCAAAGAAGATATGATGCATGTGAGAAAAACAAGTTGTAGCCAGTTGTTTACCTGATCAACAGTATTTGGTTCTTGAGCTCAGTATCATTTTTTTCCGCTCCTATCCCCTTTCATGTAACTATTTAATTTCCACTGCCCCTCTCATGCTCTTTTCCTCATAATCCAGTTTTTACCCCTTTATGTGAAGCATATTATATGGTCTTCATATCTTTTACCAGGGAAGTTGGAGTTCTCCGACTTCCCTGCTTTTACCAATACCATGCAATTTTAGAATTTATACAGAATGGTTAGTGTGCTTAGTGGCAGATCTGCTGAACGGCAAGTAGATCCATGATTACCAAATAGGTAAAGTGATGATTCACCATAAAATCTGTCATCTCCTTGGTAGATCTACCTTTCTTATGAACCAGGATACGCTTATATTATCTTCTAGTTTGTAGAAAGGCAGCTCAAGCGGTTTCAGTGGCTGCTGTTTTAAGGTCATAATTTACAGAAAGGACTATGTGGTATTTTCTCTACTGCAACTGAAATAACTGGTGTATTTTGCTAGCATTTATATGTTATGACTTGACTTGGCCCTGGGCTCTTTGAACTATTCAATTTCAATGTTGCCATAAGCTCAGCATTGGGATTTCAATAACTTCCTTGCAGTGTGAATCAGAGAATACCAAGCGTAGAATTGTTAGTCTGCGTGCGTAGACCCTGATCGAAACTTTGATCAACAAATGGGTCTAAAACGTCTAGAGAAAAGTCTAGCACAAATAGAAATTTGTTTCATGAGCATGGAATTGTTCATATGTCCCAGCATCGGTCCATGATTCCAGTCAGGGCCTTTTGGGTTGCAAATTTAGACTGGTTTCCTCTGTTGGGACGGATCTGAGTATTTATGAATTTGGTGGAGAAAATGTTGTTATGTTTCTCTTTAAAAACAAAGACAAATCAAACACACCAATCAATCGGACTAGAAAAAAGGAAAAACTTAACAAGCAACAACAAGCACAGCGACTCAACATCCCAACTTTTCAGCTACATGATCATTCAAGAAAAATAAGCACTTGTAAACAAAATAATTACGGTTCGATGACTTCAATTTATAATTAAAATGCTTTCTTTGACAAATTTACAGAGTGTTTACAACTCAAAGACATGCCTGTATGATTTATCCAATAAATTGAAGACAGTAAATAAAGTTATGTCGAATATTCAAAGAAATAGGAGCTCTATCAGTTTATGACGGAGTAATTGATTAGGTAATAAAATAGGATATCAACTTCAAAACGAAACAAGTTACACTTCCAATTTTAGCCTTATTACCATTTTCTTCATATGATCAAACTTTATTTTTAGAGAGAGATATAACATCTGCATGTCATATATCTTCAATATATTGAATATGTCATGTTCATTGTTGAAAATTCCGCAATATGGAAAATCAATATGTCTGCTTCATCTTTTGTGTGGAGATATAATCACTTCTCCAAAAGATAAACGTATGTGAATGACAGGAAAAGATGAGCTTGGTTGTCATTGTCTGCCCACACAATGGTTATTTTACAAGATTTTCCATAAATATTTTTGATAGAATGTAATATTCAGAAAGGAAAAATATGATAAGAGTAGGGTTTGGGCAGGAAACGCATGTATGTGACAGTGACAGACTGCTTGTCAGTTTCAGAATATTAGAATAAAGATGTAATATGCAAGAAGAAGCTACAACAGTTATTAGTTTTTTTTTATTGTTCAATCAAAATACAATTTCCCAATAATGATTAAAAAACATAAAAATAATGGATGGAATTACATATTTAAAATTTAGATAATAATGATAATAACAATATCTTGTAGATATAATTCATATATATAAACAAATTGAAATAATCAGATTGAAGGGGGCAGCTATCATAAGCAAAAATAGCAGTCAGGGAGGGGCCAGCGAATGGTTCTTTATAAATGAAATGGTCCCCAGTTTTCTGTGTTAACTGGTTATCAGTGTTTACAGCCCTGACAAAATGATGCCCTAGTCATCTATGTTTTTTTTAGGCATACTTAGATTAAAACATTAAAAATTTGAAAAATAATCAGTTGGAAAAAAAAACAGCCTGATGTATCATACAAGCTGATCGCTTGATACTGATAATAATATATTCCAACCATTGTATGGATTTGTAAAAACACTGTTGATATTTTCTATTTATGATATGTTTAGCTTGTAAACCATAATGCATTGCCAACAATTTCAGTTATTTGTATTAATGGAGAATTTGATAGAGCCAAGCAGATTCCAATACTGGTTCAAAAATGAAATTTCACAAAAATACACCCTATATTTTCAAGTTGTTTACTCTATCTCTTCAGATTGATGTGAAGAAGATAACAGCATTTCATTTTTTGTTTCCAAGGCATGGTAAAATCAATAAATACCTGGTTTTTCACCTGAAATTGCATCATGCATGAAATGTAACAAAATATTTGACAGACAAGGTGTCAGTAACTGTGTTATATTTCTCTATATTTTCACTCTATTTGATATATTTTATTTACACAAAAGGAGATATGTAGTGCATGATTGCTCAAAAGATTTTTATCAGCATATTTATAATAGTGTTCTTTTTGACAGTTAAAAACAAGGTTTGTGTCAATTGTTCTGTCAAGATGATTTGGTGATAAGGTCAAAAGTTCAATTAAATACTTTGAAATCATAAGACAATGGCTTTGAACAACAAAACCAGAAAAGTACAAGTAATGAACTTTCCTTTGTACTTCTCTAGGCATATAACCATTTATGAAAAAAATACATTCCATGGAAACTTAGCTAATCATGTTGAGGCTTCCCTTTATACACATAAAGAGTTAATAAAGTTGACAACTTCTTCATACCAAACATGTATTGTGAAGAATCTTTTTCTATTACTCTATTAGTATTTTCTTTAACTCTTAGCATGCATCTGTCCCCAATTAGAACCAACTGATGCATAAATCTTACAAAGCTGCAATTCATCCGACGTGTTTAGAGTAAATATACACACAGAATTTCATGTACGCCATCTTACTATGTTTATTAGTGCATTCCAAATTATATGGAAAAGGGAAGGTATTCTACAACTCAATTTCAATTTTTTTTCACTCTCGGCATGGACCTACCATGCTCTCAGGGATAGTTGGTGTGGCACATCATCATCTTGACAAAAATCAATAACTATTCTTTAACTTAAAGTATTTGTTGTTTTCATCCCTCTGTGTCGTCTAGACTCCTTGAAGCTTGAGAACATCCCTAATGGGTCCATCAGCAAGAAGCTGCCGCCTCAACCCACCACACCAAACAGTGACATCCAGACCCCAGAGTCTACCACCAAGAGCAGCCTCGCCTCCAACCGCTCCAAGAGCCCCACCTCCAGTGCTGAACTGTCCAAGACAAACTCATCCAATCAATCACCCTCAGAATCCAACTACAATGGCAACAACAACGCAGAGATTGCAGATGTGGATGACATCGTCCGTAGGCAAGAGGAGCCATCCTCAAGGACGCTGGATGTCCAGAGGCCATCGCCATTCGATAGACTCACGGATAGCGTCATCACGCACATGTTCTCGTACCTATCCACAAAACAATTATGCCGCTGCTCGTGCGTGAGCAGAAGATGGCACAGGTTAGCGTGGCAGCCTATGCTGTGGACTACGATACGGCTCTCTGGGAGGAGGCTGGATGTTAATTTTGCGTTGAGAGTGCTTGTGAAGCGGTTATCGCGAGAAACACCGTACCTTTGCCTGTCGGTGGGGAAACTCGTCTTGAATGGGTGCCATAGACTGTCCGACAAGACCCTGGAACTCATTGCTCATAGGTGTCCAGAGCTTCTTCATGTTGAGCTGATGGGATGTCACCTGATCAGTAATGCTGCCATCTTTCAGATCGTCTCCAGGTGCCCCAACTTGGATTACCTAGACATCTCTGGTAGGTAGCACTGAAATGAATTATCGGGATACCTTGCACAAAGTATTGGTTGAAAGTAGGCTGATGGTTAGCACTTTGGAAACACAGGCTCAATGTGAAGGAGGAGGCAGTGGTGTCTTTGTAAAGGAATTGCGTTGCAATGGAATATAGGTTTCAAATTATTCAATAATAGAAGTTTTAAGGCAGCAGAATAGCACCCCCTCCCTCTTTGTCTCTTAAAAAAAAATGTATGTAGTGTAATTACTGGTACATGATATGAGATGGGTGAAGAGTGGCGGCTATCTTCTTCTTCTTCTGGAAACAGTACTGTCCACCGTCTGGTGTATTGTCGTACTGGTACTATGTCATTATATCAGCAATGACTGGTTTCAATACATTCAAACCGTTTCATAAAGACAGTTTACAATTACAGTAACTTTGCCAATATTGTAACTACTGTGGAAGCTTTGATTTTGATTGGCTGTTGAGCCCCTGGTACCGTAGTAGTTAGTTTAGTTAACCATAATGGCAAAGCTAATGTAATTGTAATTCTTACATGAAATGGGCCCCAACATCCAGGATCCTTTTTCTAGAGTGAAATGAAGAAGAGTAAAAAAAGAAGTGTTATTTTCAAAGGGTATTTTGCCTTTTTTTCTCCATCATTTATTAGTGAGGCACAGTCTGAATTGTTATTAAAAGTTGTCACAAGTCTTTCAAAATTCCTTGAATTAGCCATGTTTAATAGCAGTCTTTGCCTGTCAGTAACTTTCTTATGTAAGCTTATAAATTGCTTGAAAATCAGTCTTTCAGCTTGATGCTAATTGAGCTATTTGTATGCAACAAAACAAAAATTATTAAAAAAGGAAGAATCAATCGTATTACATGAATTCCCAAAGGTGATATTGTATTGGTTAAAATGACTGCTTATGTTATAAGGAGTTATCTTCAGAGCAATTCCCTTCATCCTCTCTGCATTGAGAATGGAAAGGAGATTAAGAGATTAAGGTCGCAAATCTTATTCCATTTTTATAGTTAGATAATGACTAGCGTTGTACAAGCTTGTAAAGGTATTATGGATGAAGAGCTTATAGTGGTTAAGAAGCTTGATATTCAAAAGAAAAAGGTTAGGTGCTAGAATGCACAGATCCTAGAAAATCTTTTGATCATCTTAACTATCTTATTGGGTGATAATCGACCTTGATCTGTTAATAACCCCTCAACTTATGCCCGCAAAGACATTGCTGTTTTGGGGTGTGTTCAGTTCAGGCTATCATTGCAATATCATGAACAAAATGCAAATACGTTTACTGTCTGTGGGATAGTGTTCAAGCGATTTTTCTGCCTCATTTTAAGCCCCATCCTTTGGTCATCATATTTCACATTTTGGCCTAAGAATCATATGTCAGAAGTGTATGCAATACATTTGTGCACTTATACCTTGGTCACATATGACCTACGGCGGCCGTACGGGGAGTCTAAAACAGCCGTTTTATTCATTTTTATTCAAACCACCTATATGTAGCTGGTACAACAAATGTTAAAACGGCTGTTTTCGACCCGTCGTACGGCCGCCGTAGAGCAAATGTGACCGAGGTATTAAACAGGCCACGACAGTGATGTTACAGAATGATGATTCAGATCTCCATTGCATTCAAGCGATGTTTAGAGACCATGATTATTGAGATCTCCATTGCATTCAAGCGATGTTTAGAGACCATGATTATTGAGATCTCCATTGCATTCAAGCGATGTTTAGAGACCATGATTATTCAGATCTCCATTGCATTCAAGCGATGTTTAGAGACCATGATTATTGAGATCTCCATTGCATTCAAGCGATGTTTAGAGACCATGATTATTCAGATCTCCATTGCATTCAAGCGATGTTTAGAGACCATGATTCTTCATGATCGCCTTTTCATAATTATGCAACTTATTCAGCATTTCATACTTTGCATAATGACAGACGATCATTTTTTTACTTCACTTGAATGCAACCATGGTTAAAACTAAATGTTTTGTTTTTTTTCTTAAAAAAACATGCTACATATTGCTTGAACACATCCTTATTTGAAATTCCTCATACATGTACCAAGTGGGAAATATCTCTCTTTCAAATTGCAAATGGTGAAAGTTTATTGCTGGTCAATGGAAAACATATTGCCGGATTTCTAAAATCCTGTTAAATGCATCTTGTCTTTTCATAGAATCCAAGTAAACCCTCTTGAAATGATCGGATTTGTTTGGAAAAAAAAAAGATCATGATATAGAAGTAATCGGCTCAAGCTAGTGAGTGTGTTGAACTTTTTAGGGAAGTCTCTATTTCTGCCTTGACTTTATAGCGGCCTCTATGATTACAATTACATGAATCTTATTTGCAATCATAGTTCCAAAATCATAGCTTATTAATGCAGTGGTTTAATGATATAAATATAAAGGCATCAGCCTACACAAATGTGCACATACATTGATACAATGAAACAAAATTTGAAAAGGCCCAAGGGTATAGTGAAATGTACATTCTCCTTTGCATAATTTTTATTTTCATTTTCACTTAAATAACCTAAAATCTATCAAATTTAGATAGAAATACAGTCTAGAAAGATGAAAGAGGATAGGGGTTAATCTCCTTCAAAAGGGCAGAAGAGTGACAGTGTTTTTAATAAGGGTGGAAAGCACTGTCACTCATTGTCCATTTTCCACCCTTTTTCCACAATCTCTCCCTTTTGTGTTTTTGCATATATGTAATAATGACAGATGAAAAAGCATGGAAAAAGAATCCCCTCCATTAGCTGAAGACATCGATCAACCTCGTACAGATAATAAACCCATTTGATGATTTAAATTATTCAAAAAGCTGATGATTTAATTTCTAATCCAATGCAACAGCATCAATCAACATAATTTCAGATGTAATAGCCATTTAATTAAAATGTCCATGACACTTTAAAGCTGATTCCTACATTTGGAGAATAAAAATTCCTTCACTTCGTTTGCCAAAAAAATGAACATAAATTTCTCTATGACTCCATAATTACATTTGGCTTCAGAAAGTAATACAAAAGTAGATAATTGCCTCAAAATAGGCCTGAATGTTGGAGAAGAGAGGATTTGCCAGCTTAATGTATTGTACTTATAGAAAATTTCCTATTAAATGTATTTGTTTGGTATATAGGAAATCCAAATGGGATTTTCAAAGCATTTACTTTAGTTAATGGATTTTGAAAACTACTTTCTTTGCTCAGCACAATACATAGTACTGAAAACTGTTTTTTTTTTAAATCCGTCTAGACTTTATAACCATTTAATAACCAGCCACAAGAAAAACATCAATTTTTTTTCATTTGTTCTTTTTAATACTATTGTCCTTTATCAGTCATGTGGGTTATTTTATGCTTTTTGGTCGATGGAAAGGGATTTACATGTGAAATATTCATGATAGTACGCCTATTGTTATAATCTGTCTAGAAATTTGGAACTTCTCCTTTTCATTTGCCTTTTATGTCATTTATTTATTTACTTGAGGGGCATTGTTTGGTTTAATAATAAAGAAATAATACAAAGATGAGATTTGATTGATCTGTACCCATTTCTTTTATATTAAATTGAGACATCATCTGCAAATGTAACAGAGCATTCAAGAGGAATCATTGCAAGAAACTAATAAGAATAAATAATAAAGGATTTGTATAGCGCACATGTCCACCTTGCTAGGTGCTCAAGGCACTCTTATATTACTTCGGCTAAGATAGTCTAACAATTCCGGTGCACGCAGCTTTTTGAGGAATTACTTTCTGCCGTTACCCATTTACCCCACCTGGGTTGAGTGCAGCACAATGTGGGTAAATTTCTTGCTGAAGGAAAACACACCATGGCTTGGAATCGAACCTACGTCCTTTAGATTGAAAGATGAGAGTCTTAACTTCTAGACCACGATACCCCCCCCCCCCCATGCATTCCATGTCAGGCTTAATAACCTTTACTTTTTGAGGGGTAATTTTTTGTCAAACCTTCATTAAAATGTTTCTCTATTTTCTGCTTTTAGTAAAACAAACTTTTATGTCGGGGTAAACTTGACCTTTACGATTGAATCAATGCTTGAAAGTTAGTCACCCAAATTATTCCAATTCCTAATTTTGCAAAAAATTTGAGGTAAGACTGATAATTCATTTACCTAACCCATTATGAATACTCTGATTTGGATTTGGATTAATTTGATTTCATTTTTCTTCTGCATTCATGCCATTCATATAATACATTTTCAACAGAACAAACATGGTGACTACTTTTTTGGCATGAATCAGAGAAAGTGTACTAAAATATCATGAAGAACAAAATTATTATTTTAAATATAACATTCACAATTTGCATAAGGATTGTAATCCTGAGCAGATTGTTTGAAAAAAAATGAAAAAATCCAAATGCAAACTCATTATTATATTGATTAATACATTTATAGATATAAACAAAAAATAGTTCATCATTTGAGTACTGGTGATGAGGATGAGGATGATGGTGACAGTGGTGAAGATGAAGGGGGAATGGAGATGATAATGATAAATAATTCCTAATTTTCCATTGATTTCAGCATCCTGTTGCTGTTTATGTTTGGAATTGTAAAAGATATAAGTGTTGGGTGGGCATAAACATGGTATGGAAAGGACTGAACTTTAACCTGAACTTTGATTTCAGCCAAGAGGCAAGTAAAATACTCCCCAACAAGGAAAGAAAGAAAACCCCTTGGTGTAGATTTCTTCTTAAGATAGGATATTGAAGAACAATATATCATTACCTCATGACCCAGAGGGGAGGCCATTGTAATTTTATATTCACCAACTGGCATTATTGAAGCTTCCACTATCGATTCGGAATTTGGGTCGAAAAACAGGGACTCCATTGAATGAACTTAGGGGAAAAACCTTCAGATTAGTGTAATTTTGATCTAAACTAAAATATATGAGTATTCACTGAATAGGAAGGTAATTGCATCAAGGATTTGGTTGTATTAAACTGGCTTCTTCAATGTGTATTTCATGACTGAAAGGAGGTCAACTCTTAAGAATGACTTATAATTTTGTAAACAGTGAATCTAAAGATAACACGTTTCATATTCATTCTCAATAATAAGAAATCTTTTTATGCGGGTTAAGGAGATATATCCTGTATTTTCAAAGAATTAGACAGATTGTAAACAAACGAGAATGACTCCTTAAAAGTATGAACAGGGAATTTCACCATATGTTGCTTTTAACAGAATTAGTTCAAGTGAATCATGATGAAGAATCAGAAAGTTTACTTGGGATTTTAAGTCATTGAGTATCAGTGGAATTCTAACTGAGTTACTCTTCCATTTGCTTTGATTTTTCTGCTAACAGTAAAAATAAATGACAACTCAGGATTGGCTCTCCCTGCTGACTTTAATCCAATGTGAGGTACAAACTTCTCAGGATGATCCCATCACTTTCAATTTATATTTTTAAAGTCTAGATGGCTCATTAAATCCTTGTTGCTTTTGTTCTCTCTGTCTTTTTGCCTATTTCCAGGATGTAAGCAAGTTGACTGCATGAACCTCCCCGTGGAACCTGCCACTTCAGATCCCAAAGACTTCTTGAAGCAACGGATCAACCTTCGGCATCTGGACATGTCCGACTGCTCTCTTCTCGATGACAACGGCCTCCGAACGATAGCCACCAACTGTCCGACCCTGGTCAACCTTTACCTCCGGAGGTGCATCGGGGTGACCGATATCGGTGTGCAATATGTAACAACGCAGTGTCTTATGCTGAAAGAAGTCTCGCTCAGCGACTGTCCACGAGTCACCGACTGCGCCATGCGGGAACTTGCCAAGCTGGAATACCACCTCAGGTACCTCAGTGTGGCCAAATGTGAACTTGTTACAGACATGGGCGTGTACGCCATCGCAAAACACTGCTACAAATTACGTTACCTTAACGTCAGGGGATGCGTTCTGGTGTCTGACAAATCCCTGGAGGCCCTCTCAAGAGGATGCTCAAGACTCAGATCGCTGGATGCTGGCAAGTGTCCGCTGATCACGGATCACGGCTTGGTATCCATAGCAACAAACTGTCAGAGCCTAAGGAAGCTAAGTCTGAAAGGCTGCTTACATGTGACTGATCAGGTGATTGAGGTCTTAGCGCAAGTCTGTCCTGATCTTCAGCAGCTTAATATTCAAGATTGTGACGAGGTATCCAGAGAGGCGTATAGACTCCTCAAACGATGCTGTCGGAAATGTATCATAGAGCACACCAATCCAGCTTTCTACTGAGTACCTTGCTATCTTCCTTCTCATATTTTTAGGCAACTACTTTTAATTATGATATTTATCCCACCAGTGTTCATATGTTCTGTACTAAGATATTTAGAAGGGTTGTTTCTCTTCTTGTATGTTGTAACAGTACCATTCATTTCTCATAGTATAATTTGATAAGATTTGATAGGTAGCCATGAAATATTTAGAAATACACTCAATAAGCTGGGATAAATTATGAAAATATAAGAATTTTAACACTGATCTTGAAGTCAAATTCTGGTTTAATATGACGATATATCCCTACCGGTCATGTTATTAAAAACTCAACACTAGCAACTGTAATCACAACACCAGTCTCATCTCAAGTTTGGTGTTATGACTGGTGTTTGTGTTGCTCCAGCTTTATACACCAAACTTGAACTAATAATTTTAACACATCTAGTGACTTTAATTCCAACACTTGTTTCAAGTCAAGTTGTTATTGTGGTTGGTGTTTATATGTTGCCTTAGCACAAACTCCTGTTTTCAACACTGACCTTGAAAATAATCCCTCATTATGACTATATCAACCCAACATGAATAACCATATTTTTGGACAAATTCTACAATACATTATTTTTCAGGATGAACATGACATAAAATATGTATATCCAAAGAGAAATGAGGTATGAATCTTCATTTCTTTCTTTTATTTCTGGCTGATACAGTAATACCCATGAAAGTAGAATTATGGTACATTTTTCACAGACATAAAATATTTTTTGTTCATCTTTGAAATTCTTGTCTCTTTATCTAATCTTTGCTTTGGATGTTATTATGTTTTCAGATTATCTTCTTTTGTATATGCCTGAAATAACTACATTTTTAATGAAGAGAATCCAGTGAAACTTTATGTTTTATTAACCCCTTTTAACATTGCTATTATCATTCCATTTGTTCATGTAAAATGTGTTTACAAGTGTCTATGCAGTCCAACCTTGATACATACTGCTATGTCTGGGCCTCCTTTTTTGTTATTGAAGTAAGGCATTTCACTCATATTTATTTTTTTCTTTACAATTTTATATCAAATCTTTTACACATCATGAGTGATAAATCATCATTTCTATCATTTCATTTATTCAATACTTTCATTAAAAAACATATAACAATGTAGATATATACACACATATAAAGGAGTATAAAGAAAACATATAAAACAATACAAATGTACAAATGAAAGTATTAGGAGAGGCAGAAAGGCAGAGCCTTATATTAAAAGCCAATCTCCATACAGATCAGAAGATTTAAAAATTGAATTGTTGATTAAAAGTAGCAAAGTAAAATTAATTGAAAATAGTACATTTAAATCAAACACCCATACATCAACATCAACACACATACACCATTCGTAATCAAACACGATGATATAGTCTTTGAATCTAAGTCTGAATTCAGTTCAGTTGTTTGATGAAATTCAAAGACTATATCACACATCATGAGTGATAAATAAAATAGTCTGAATTTCATCAGACAACTGAATTCAGACTTTAAGATGGATTAACTTGAGATGAATGCAAATACTTAACAGAGCTTTTAAGAGAGGAGAGTGGAAGAACTATAGCAGTATGGTCATGGTTGGACTGTATGATTATCTGATTCTTTTTATTCAACCAATGAACGGTGCTTGCCTTGTTAATCAAAATGATAGTACAGTATGTTAGATCTATTTGTATTCATGTAAAGGGTGTTTTTAAGGAGCATACTTTGTATATTATCAGCAGTGTGGTCATTCTATCAAATCTAACTTATATTTGGGTGTGTGTCATTTTATTGTAGTCATAGTTATATTATTTTCATTTGAAGATTCAATTATGTGATAGAATCTGGAACAATGTATTCTATAATGTTTATAACCCATTTTTTCAAAATTTTCATGAAGTTTAATTTCCTATTCTACCTACGTATGATGGATAAAGTAAGCAATAGAAGAGGAAGGATATTACCTACATTCCATATTTTGCAAATGAAGATTCTAAAACAAATATGATCTCATACCTATTTACTGTGAAGTTTTATTCTGTAATATTAAAACAACTCACACAATTTCTTTTATTTGGTAATATGTAGCTCTTCATAGATTCCTTTTCCCCCTTTGGCAAGAAGGGCCTAAACCCATATACAG
Organism: Lytechinus pictus; assembly: GCF_037042905.1. Lineage (NCBI taxonomy): Eukaryota > Metazoa > Echinodermata > Echinoidea > Temnopleuroida > Toxopneustidae > Lytechinus > Lytechinus pictus. The sequence goes on along the minus strand of NC_087247.1, from coordinate 15,207,007 downwards.
ATGTGGATGTCACTTCCACTGGAACTAGCAATTAAGTATTCCATCATTAATAAACTAATGAAGTATAAGGGTCGCTAGCAAAGTGATTTTCTAAGCTGGTTTCCTATACTGGTTTAAGGGAAACCAGTTCAGGAAAGTATACTCAGAATGGGGTCCAAGACAACATGAAAATTGTAGTCTTGTTTAATTAATGGCGTGACAGAAACAAATTCAATTTTGTTAATTAATTTTGGTTTAAAGTGTGAACCAAAGAAATTTCATTATAGGCATTGTAATTCTTGAACTTTGATTCAACCACCAACATTGTATAATTTTCTTTTTTTCGTAGGGTATAATACGTCTTCCTTGCCTGCACTGATATATTATCCCACAAAGTTGTACTTTTGATATTGGTGTGTTGATGATATTCGTAACCATTCCAGTCCTGGACGTTATAATCTTACATGAAAGTGAGGTTAGAGATTCCAATGGTATTTTTTTGTATAGTTTGATATTACAAAAACAAACGTCTATATGCAGTTTTAAGAAACAAACATCCCACCTATATCTTCCTAAGATGTAAAGGAGAATTGCTGCATATATATATATATATATATATAACATGAGTGGAGATTGCTAGTAAAAGACTCCACAATATATCTTGTTCCATTTCCATTAGTTCAAGGCATAAACCTTCAAGTATTGTCTCGACTGATTATTCACATTCAAAATGTGATCATTATGTTTAGATTATGAGAAAAACATGTCTACTTTAGTTTGATTTTAATGTCTATTATCTTCTTTAATATATTTTCTTTGAAATTGGTGTATTTAATTGGTGTATGTGCTGCTTTCTTTTATTTTTTTCCTCCGTCCTTTCTTGTATGTGCAATGGTCCTGTGTCTGCCTTTATCTCATATTTTATTTCATTCAGAATGGTTTCTATACAGGAAGTGCACAGTTTCATAGGTCCAAAATGATTAATGGTGAATTTAATATCTTTTTCATTTGAGATGTCAAAGAATTTGAAAAATTGATAGCATTTTGATTAAGACAATAGTTTGATTTTATATGCTAGGTCTTGCTTGATTTTTTTAAATAATAATCTGCGAGAGTTGTGTGTTCTTGCATTTTTACAAGATGTACAGAAGTTCTGCAGGGGGGAACAAATTTGAGTAATTTAACTAATTTGGGGGGTTAGGATTTAAATAATGTTGAGTGTTTTTCTTCTAAATCTGGTATCTATATTTTCAGTTAATTCCAGTAGGTCAATGAATAATATAGCCTGAATTGACATGCCATTTTAATAATACCATCACAAATTACGTTACATTAGAGAGATTAATAACTTTATAATTCACATGAAATAGAAGACTATCAACAATCAGGTTGGGGTATTAAAAAAATAATTCAGTAATAAGTTTGTTTTCTTTTTTTTTACACTATGACAATCAATTCATCTATAAGCTGCACTTTAACGGAAAATCGTACCTACCTTATACTATCGGGAGTACTTTTTAATTGACAATCATTTTATTTCTGTTTCTAAAAAACTTTTCTTTTTATATACATACATTAAACATGTATTTCAGCAGTAAGTGAAGATAAATAGAATTTTAATTGCCCATGCAGTGAAACTGAATATATTTTCATGATAAAAAATGGTCTTTATTTGGAAAAGTATATATATATATATATGAGATGGAGACAATAGGCTACTTTCATTTATTCTAAACAATATTTTTTTCCTGGAATTGTATTAGCAACATGTTACAATACTTTATACATACCTGAAATCAGTACATAGCAATGTAGACCTGGTGTATGTCGGGTGTGTTGGGGGTTTTGAAGGTTGTTAAAACTTACAGATGTACACTTTCAGACATCTTCTGACTAACGATGTTGTATAGCATGCCATAAATACAAATGAAAAACACATGGAGTGCGAAAAAACATTTAAAGAATGTTTTGATTTTGGTAAATGTCCAACAATATGAATATTATTGGATAGACATTTACCATTCATGTAAAGCTAACATTGTCAAAGATTCTGATTACCTTCTAAAGTGATGCATCCATGGTTCAACTACTATATGTGTTTGGAATGTCGCCCTCTTCTGTTGAAGAATTTGCATTTGCTTTGAGGGAAATTTTCATCCTAGGCAGGCAAATAGAGCTCAGTTTTGAAATCTGTAGTTGTCCACTAATATATTTTATAAAATCATTATTTTTCCCCCATTCTATCAATCGATAGTCCAAGACTGATCAACATAAACTTGCTTAATGGGAGGGATAGACGATGAAATTTGTGTTTGGAACAAATTTTGCTATTTTCCCTCTTTGTTTGAAATTGTGCTGTATTCTTTCTGTGAATGTTCTTTTTGTTAATGTTGTGTGTACCGGTAAATGTATATATAAATTTGTTAATAATATAACTCATCCAGGCAAATGAAACAAAATGTATTGTGTATACCATTGTTCTGCAGCTTTGCTTGTCATTGATAAATATATATGTATAAGTGAGAGTGAAACTATTTCATGATGGAATGAAATATAAATGCAACATACTAAATTCAGTCTTGACTCGTTTTTCATTGTGTACTTGTGCATGTATTTTCTTTCTTGGGGAAAAGGAAAATGTTGGCATTATTAGCCTCAAACTACTTGTAAAAATGTTTTAGGGACTTCCAAGCATAGCTTTGGGTACAGATTGAAGACTTTCACACTGTATTTTCATGGAAAACCCAACTCCACATTTCTTGGTATTGCCAGGGAGCATAAAATTATTTTTTTTAAAACCAGGATTATTAAGTTCAGAATAAAGCAGGAACTGGCACCATCTTACGAAGAGTTGCTTTGATTCACATTAAATTTAGATGATTTCAAATTCCGATTATTCAACATACTTTCTTCGTTCTACATCTCCTTCCTATGTCATCCCTAAATCCAGAAAACAACCTGGCTTCAATTATTTTCAATCTCTTGCCCCCTATCTTTGGAACAAACTTCCTCATCTCTCCAAAACATCTCTCTTGACCTCTCTCCAAAACATCTTAAAGGGATACTCTTGGCTGAAAATATTCATATTATAATAAAAAGAGTAAAATTCACTGAGCAAAGTGCTGAAAATTTTATCAAAATCGGATAACAAATAATGAAGTTATTGAACTTTAAAGTTTAGCATTATTTTGTGACAATAGTTATATGTACATCATCATGAATATTCATTAGGTGGGCTGATGATGCCACATCCCCAATTTTCTTTTTCTTATGTTATTACATGGAATCATAATTGTTTCATTTTTTCATTATGTGAATAATGTGTCTCCTGTATATTGAAATAAGTTGCAGCAATTAATATCAAATGCACTAATCAGTTGTCAATCCAATTTTTTTCAATTCTTGGTAGAAAAAAATGGAATAAACCTAATTTCATACGGTAATAAAATACAAAAGAACAAGTGGGGATATGACATCATCAATTTGCTCATTGAATATTCATGAAGACATGCCTAGAACTGTTTCACCGAAATAATACAAATCCTAAAATGCCATAACTTTGTTATTCGATGTCCGATTTTGATCAAATTTTCAATGTTTTGTTTGTCTTATTTTCCTTTATCTGTTTAAATTATACTATTTTCCGCCCGGAGCATCCCTTTTAAAACACATCTTGTCTTATGCCAAATGAGAGATTATTGAATTATTCACGTATCAAATTGTAAATCTTATTTCGCTTCACTCAAATCGATAGTCTGTAATGTGGGACCAGTGTTATCTGCCATATGAAGCCAAAATATTTTTTTACCAGAAAAGTTTGAATCACCAAATAGGGTATATAAATGAAGAGAACTCAAGTAAAATGACATTTTGACAAGGTCTCCCCATTTCAGAGATCTATTTTCCACCAGTCATTGCCCGGGCTCCCCTATCTGAACCATAAGTATACACCTTCAGTGTATTGCTTAGGGAAACCTCAGATTGGGGCAAAAGTTTCTTTGTTTTTAACTTACAAGTGATTCGTATGGAAAACTCATAAAATTATTACATGCATTATGGTCTTGTGGCAGCATTCAACTTGATTGAATTCCCGGAGGGGGGGGGGGGGGCCAGTCAAATATATTGCTGTACACACGCGTGACCAAAAAACGTGTTTAAAGGGGTGTTTTTTCAGTTTTGGACACGGTCCGCGCGTGGACTCGTTAAGGGTATCAAAAACACCTATTTTCAAGAAAAAGGGTGGTTTTGGAAGACTGGTCAATGGTCAATCGCGGGGTCAACGTACGTATTTAGGTTATGTTTTTTTCTCCAAAGCTTTTTTTAAGACTAGCCAAACGTGTTTAGGGTATTTTTTCCAAAGCTTTTCCCATCTAGGTCATATTTTGGCAACATCTTGTTTAGGGGCCAAAATGTGTAAATAAAGCCCGCGAAAAACATGTTCAGGGGGTTATGTTGCACACAGAAAAAAATCGTTCAGGGGGCATTTGGAAATTTCTTGGTCACGCGTGTGTACAGCAATATATTTGACTGCCCCCCCCCCCCCGGATTGAATTCATCATTCTCAATTTATTATTTTTCTTATTCAGGGCAATGGATTGTCTAGCGGCTTTAGCCTCATTTGACCAGCTTTTAATCTTCAAATTAGCAATATATACTTGATCCATTCATTGCAAAAAAAAATATAGGTTTAATAGAGCTCACTGATCTGATTAATATCACTCTGGATAGATCAGGGATAGAGCTTGATACTGAATGCCTATACTATTACTGTAGATGAAAAGAATAGACAATTTGAAGATTCAATTAGTTATTGTTGCCAATTTAGGGATTTCTATTGTTTTTTTTTTCATTTTTAATAACAATTGAATGGAAGATGTTCAAGATACCAATCCAGAAAAGTGGCTCAGTATGTAATTTTTTTTCTCTCTCTCTTGTCATGAGGATATGGTTCTGCATCAAAATTTCTTGGACCAAGCAACAAAATGTGGTTATTCTTTTTAATGGGAAAAATAAACACAAATCTATCTCATGAAACATACAAATCAATAACATTTGATTCAGTGATAGAACGCTCACCTGGAAGCATGTTAAAGCAAGCACAGTTCTCCAGGGTGGAAACAATTAGAACTAAATAAATATTCATTGCGCAAAATACTGAAAATTTCATCGAGATATGATTTTTAAAAATTGTGAAATCAGTTATAATTATGCACGCCGTCACAAATATTCAATACGTAGGCTAATCACCTAATGATAAATAAAACTTCATGTAATTGAAAAAAAAAGGATAAGTGGGGATGTGACGTCATCAACATGCTAATCTCATATTTGTGAAGACGTGCATAGAACCTTTTGACCAAAATAATGCAAAACTTAAGTATGTCATAACTTTGTTATTCCTTGTCCGATTTTGATGAAATTGTCAGTGTTTTGTCTGATTTTACCTTATCTGTTCATATCATATCATTGTCAACTCTGACCACCCCCCCCCCCTCTTGGCAAAGGGTCATTCTACTCTCTACCAACATATTTGACTCGAGGCCAATCAAATATATTAAATTATTTCAAATAGTATGCCACTGGTCAGTAGTTTTAATTGTACGCCTACTTAGCTTGTAGTACGCGAGCAAATGGGAGGCTGAATGTTGGACACACGACGTACCATCCAAAATGTACCGTTGCACGGCTTTAAGAGGTGACGTCACAATTACGATTTAATTTATTGCGCTCAGTAAAAATGCAGGTGCAATACGCGTATAGCCTGCTGGCAAAATGCGCAATGCTGCTCGAGGTCATGTGCGCTTGTGGGATTTTGCTTTTCGCTTTCAATATTTTTGCTCCATTTTCACAGAATACTACAGGGAAAAACTTTGTTTTTTCATATTTTTCGCTAGATTCCGAGGCATTGTACAACACAAATAGCGAATATTCATATTCGTGCAATGGTGCGACATTTCGCATTCGGTGAAAGAAAGAGACGCTCTATTCAACTCAGCCAAAGCCTTGTTGAATAGAGCATCTTTCTTTCACCTCATGTGAAATCTCGCACCATCGCATTCATGCCTATTTGCTATTTGTATACTGTAGCATTACCCTTTGATTTCAAAATAGAGTCATTCACAGAATATATTGGGCCATCAAACACACATCACTCGTCTCATGCAATGATGACAATTCACAATTTGACTTGATTCAAATAAACTTTAATACAAATAAAAATACTATTTGACACAAACACAATAGCTTAAGCATTATCTATTGAATACAATATTTCCTCACACCACAACATTTCTCTGAAAGATGCAAGAAAGTAAAATCATTTTTGGAACAAGAAAACAAGTTTGATGAGAGAGACGGACCTTTTGTAACAGTCAGAGTACATACATAACACACACACACTTAAAAATAAAGGCAGCAGTGTTCTGAAAGGCATCTAATGATCTCAGTAACAATTAAACAAATAAAGTTTGCATAAATCAAAATAGACCTAGAACTGAATAGGGCAGTACATGAGAATATAACTTATAGAGTTCAACACCAAACCATGAATCTATCTTCCAATATTGAGACAAAACAAATATGCATGTTAATGGGTGACAATCAAGAATAGAAACTGTAAAACCTTGTATTTTTTCATTGAATTCTTGGAAAATTAATATTCAGTTTCAGCAGTAGATAAATGAATTCATCTTTGTGTAATTGTATTGTTATTAACCATCCATAATATAGTCAAGAACCACCCCCCCCCCAACCCATTGCAAACTGGATCCAAGTGGGTCCCGGGAAGTGGGTACTGGAAATGGGAAGTATTCTAAAAAATCCCATGCTCTTGTTCTGTTTAGCAAGATGTACCCCATGCCTTTCTTGCTCTTTCTTGTCATCTTTTAATCTGAATCCGTCAACATTTTTCAATGTATTAATGTAATATTTTAATGTACTTATTATCTATTATAATGTATATCAGACTGTGAACAAATGTTTAGGCTTTGCATGACAATAAATTGAACTGAATTGAATAAATATGTGTGCAAACAATCAATATTGTATAATTTGATGATTTGCCATACAGTTAAACTTGCATAAGTTGACATTTGATAAGTCAAATAATCAGTTAATCCCCAAAAACTATAACAGACCTGATAAAAATACCTTTTATTTCGAACTCATCTGAGTATAAAGCTTTTCGTAAGTCAATTATCTTTCTATGGGCCCAACTGATAGATCTGTTAAGACAAGTCTATCCAGGCAAGTTGGTGGTTATCTAACTATATGTATACTTTCAATTGCTGTAGACAGATTGATTAAGCACTTTTGACAATTTTTTACAAAGTGTTCAGTTTTGGGTAGATACTACATGTAGTCCACCCCAACAAAAAGTTGATTAAAAAAAAATGAGAAAAATCCAACGAGCATAACACTGAAAATTTCATCAAAATCGGATGTAAAATAAGAAAGTAATGACATTTTTAAGTTTCACTTAATTTCACATAATAGATATATGCACATCCTGGTCCGTATGCAAATGAGGGAACTGATGACATCACTCACTCACTTTTTCTTTTGTATTTTATTATTTGAAATATGAAATATTCCAATTTTCTCCTCATTGTCCTGTGAAACAAAGTTTTATTTCAAACTGAACATGTGGAGTTACCATTGCTTAAAATTATATGGTTCAGTCAAGTTGGTCCTTATAGCCAAATCTGTAAAAATTGAAATATTGTATAATTCAAACAATAAAAAACAAAAGAAATAGTGAGTGAGGGACATCATCGATTCTCTCATATGCATGTGGGTAAATTGTGCATATAACTATTTTGTGAAAATAAGCGAAATTTCAAAATGTCATAACTTTCTTATTTTACATCAGATTTTGATGAAATTTTTAGCATTATGCTTGTCTGATTTTTCTCTATTGATTCAAAACAACTTTTTTCTGAGGTGGACTTGACCTTTAATGTCATCCAAGACATTGTATTTGTTTATGTATGTGCTCAACCAGTGACCATTTCTATTTAAAAAAAGACATTACAAACAAACAACCAATCAACTTTACATGTGAATACAATTTTGATGAGAAACAAATAAATGGCATACAAAATCAATATTTCAGGATGGAACGTGAAATATTTTACAAAAATTAGGCACTCGTGACTCATGTACATGTAATGGACAAAGTGAATTTACAAGTAAAAAAAATTGCACAAGCTAGTATGGCAAAAATAGGTGGGAAAGTGATTGCATACTTATTTCATGCAAATGATCTACTATCATTTGATATAATGTGTAAACTGTAAAAGATAACAGTGTAATAGAAGTGTCACTTGATCTATAAAAAAATTGGAAAATTAGACATTATCTCTTGATACAGCAATAATTTCTCCTAAACATGAGAAATTTGTACGTTCTTAACGCATAAATTGAGTTGTGCTTTTTAAAACATTGAAGAGTGAATTCACTATGTTATGTTATAAACACACATTATCATTTTTTTAAAGAATGCAAATTTGACAAAATATACTACGTATCTTGATAGTTTGATATATTACAAGAAGGTAATAATTGAATAATAACCTGTGATCTTAAGTCATAGCAAGCTTCTTGTTATACATTCAAATCGAGTTTGATGATCCAAAATAATGCTGCAAAACATAATTTGATTTACAACAAATTTGAGAACATCTTGATGAAAATAATGTTGAGGATAATAATATAATAATGATAATAACAAATATCCAAATCAATAAACTCTATACAAGAGAACCTTATAGAGGCCCTACAACAAGTAATTGAAGTGAGATTGAGCATAAATGTACACGTACATACAAATTTCAGATTTAGACATCTCTCATTTCACTATATGGCTATCAAACCTATGGCGCTCTTACCCTGTCCAGTCTAACTATATATTTACATACAACACAGACACCAACATTTAAAGTCACTCTTTATATGAACCCCCCACTTAAACCTGGATAATGAACAAGTAGTTGAATGTTCCTTGGAAAAAAGTAAAGGCTGATATGTTTCTTGTACTTCTTAAACCACCTTGTCTTGGGATCCTGTGGAAAAGGTTCCACATCTCCATCACTAACATAACTGCAATCACGAACTGCACTTACTTATAAGTACATTTCTAATCAAAATTCAAAATGATGATGAATGCAAATATGATACATGACAAAAAAGTATGGCCTAAATTTAGTTGATTTCCCTTAACAAATGCAGGCCTATTTCAAAATATAATTACCTACCTGGTTACAACCCAGTTCATTACTGATTGTATGAATTTGTCATGTAAAAAAAAAAAAAAAAAAAAAAAAAAAAAAACTATAAGTTAGCCTCTTGGTGCTCAGTTTGGATTTGACCTACTGCAAGACACGATTCTGAATCACTATTGTCAATATCTTTATTGAAATGTGTGCCACATGACAACAAATCACTACTTAACAAGATAAAATATTCAATATAACACAATAAATTTACAATTCAATTGAAGGGGTTTCTGATTTGGTAATAACAATGCCTTTCAAACTGACATCTTCCGCTGCAAGCTCAAAACTGTCATCTTCTTCTCTTCGTACGATGACTTCGTACGGGCAGCATTCTGTCAATCCTAGACTCGAGCAGATCTTTGCAAAAAATCCCTTCTCCAAGTCACGAACGCTGTCCCACCAACTTTCAAGGTGCCATGATATTTGCTGAACGGATGCATAGATGGATAACGAGAGCGTGACGGAGAAAAGAATCAAGGGCAGAGTAAGGATGAGAAGCGGACAGATTGTCAGTCGGTGGACCAGGGTTCGTTCATCAAAGTAATGCAAGAATACGTTGTACCACGTCAACACACCGATGTAACCAATCACACATACTGCACATAGAAAGACAACCGGTAAAGACAGTATCGACAGCAAAACGATGTGAGGCCCTTCCTGGTAACTGATGTTGAAAGCACTTCTCCGGCAATCAGGCTTCATTTTTACATACCGAAGGGTTTTCGCTTATGAAAATCACACAGTAGTTCTCATACTCGTTGCCTGTAAGATAATTCTACGGCCTCAGATCAGGTTAAATAATTCCATTCTGCTGCAAATTTATTATGTCTTAATAATAATATTATCACATGTATCAATCATGTCTCGCTCGCACAATCATGACGACATAATCTGTCAAACAGTCAATTGATGCCAAAAACAGTAGACCTTGATGACGTTCGAGTTAAGAAATCTGGTGTTGACACAATTGTCCACTTATACTTCTTCCAGTTCTAACCTTATAGTTCCATATTTTCTAATCCAGTGACTGACTTGATGTGACTTGATGTCAATGCATCACTGCGCTGGGGACTTTGAGTTTGATGATAAACTTAAAAACTCAGTTTGAAAGTCAATGATTTTTCAATCTAAATCCGCTTTCAGTCCTTGTTCAGCTAGCAGTTGGGATCTTGTCTCCTTCTTTAGGCTGTCTTTTTCTAACGTTAGCATGATGACAATATCATACCGGTATAGAACAAGGCAAGGACCAAGGTCTTGGAATCCTTGGCTTGGAACATTGAAACACAGTCAGCACATGCACACCCGAAAATCCTATTCGAGGGAATTCCATGGGAAATTGCATGATATGCCGCCCGGAGACACTGGGGGACGGATACCGTAAAGTTACGTTACTGGCGCGCCTAATGCAGAAATAGGGCGCGCTGAAAAACAGCAGTAAGATTTAGTACTGGTTTTGTACTGCTGTTTTGCGGTGCCAATTTAAGAATAAAAACAATGGTCGAGTTGTTGACAAACCCTGATACAAACCCTAGGTCTGGCAGCCCCGATGGTGCGGCCTCTCATATTCCCCCATCTCTCCATGACATATATATTGCATATAGAATTAACATTTTGTTAAAATCCAGATCAGTGCCAACTGGATCTATGCGTAGGCCTACATCAATGAAAATGCTTTATTATTGAAAACATGTTCATTTTTATCAATGGTGCACTATATAGAGCGAGCAATTTTTTTGAAAGTGTAAAAATAATAGATTGATCTGATGGTGCACATACTGCACAATAACCTTATCAAATAGCAAACAAACAACTTATTTAATTGACTCAAATTATTAGAAAACCACAAGTATAGGTAAAGAATTTTCTTTCCCAGCGGCTTTTAGTTATGAAAACTTGAATAGCATTCATACCGGGATTTCATAACATATTTAAAGGACAAGTCCACCCCAACAAAAATTTGGTTAGAATAAAAAGAGAAAAATCCAACAAGCGTAACGCTGAAAATTTCATCGAAATCGGATGTAAAATTAGAAAGTTATGACATTTAAAAGTTTCGCTTAATTTCACAAAACAGTTATATGCACATCCTGGTCGGTATGCAAATGAGGAGACTGATGATGTCATCCACTCACTATTTCTTTTGTATTTTATTATAGGAAATATGAAATATTCTAATTTTCTCCTCATTGTCAAGTGAAACAATTAATGATTAATTCCTCCCTGAACACGTGGAATTAGCATTGTTGAATACTATATGGTTCAGTCAAAATTGTCCTTATTGTCAAATCTGTAAAAAATGAAATATTGTATAATTCAAACAATAAAAAACAAAAGAATAGTGAGTGACGGACATCATCGACTGACTCATTTGCATGTCACTGAGTTGTGCATATCACTGTTTTGTGAAAAATAGCGAAATTTTAATATACCATAACTTTCTTATTTTACATCCGATTTTGATGAAATTTTCATCATTGTGCTGGTTTCACTTTTCTCTATTTATTCAAATCAACTTTTTTCTGGGGTGGACTTGACCTTTAAAAGATTCAGGTCCCATGAAGGCATTTGATCAATAGGCCTAAATTTTACACGGTGGCCTAACAACCTTTCAAAATAGGCCCTAATATTGTTCAATTTTCAGTCTCCTTTAATTCGACAGGGACGGCGCGGCGCAAAGTTTCGATTCGGGGGGGGGGGGGGGAGGTTATGTTCCACGGGTTGTGACGCGCCCCCTCACAATTAATAAAATAAACTTCGTACCTCAAACTATCTTCTTTAAAAAAAAGTCATTCCTTCTTCTGGATTTCTTTCCTTAAATCCTCATTTTTCCTACCCCTCCTGAGGCCTAGAGGCCTATAATAATTCCTATAATTGCCAAACTTACAACTAATAGATGCCTATGATGTGGCCTATATATAGGTCAATTCAAAAGGCACTGTATAGACAATAGACCTATTTCTTTTCATCCATAAAATTTATTTTTCTGGTTTTCAATATTTTTTTATTTTGTACATTGTAATCGTGTTTCTGTGCATTTTAATATATAATCCAGCCTTGATTATCCAGGATATAAATACATGTTTGTGGGATCATTTCCACTAATTCCCGTCTAATTCACAGATCCTCGATCCGATAAAAATAAAATTAATATGTCTTCAGTCTTTTTAGACTAGTTATGTATAAATTGTTTCTCACCCTGCTGTGGATATAGATGAAGTTAATTAAATCTAATTTGTCCCCTTCGATTTTAAGTGAAGATATGATCGACGGAGATCTTTTATTTTTTTTTTCATGCAGTTTTTCGCTATGAATGATCCAAAACAAGGCTGAGGGGCCAAACATGGTGTGGAACAACATTTTACGACGATTGGCTAGTTTTGAGAAATATATTTTTGAATCATATTCAAGTTAACATGTACACTTTCCTTGTTTTCATTTCTATTTCTTTGAAGTGAAACTTTTTTGTGGGGGCTCCTACCCCTATCTGTACCCCATGAATCTCCTATTTCCACATATATTTTTTTCCCTATTTAAATTATATATTATAATTTGTCTACAAAATGTACCATATTTATTATCTTTATATGTTAATTTTCATTGATGTTGTTGAATATAATTATAATGACAATGATTTTGTATCGTAAATATTTGTTATAAATGTATGAAAATGATTTGTATCAATATTTATGTCATTTCTGTTGGATCTGAATCTGAAACTGTACCGGGATCTGTACGCCAATGATCGCTGGGCCTTCTTAGATGACCCCCGGCCCCCAGTGGGTCAAATGGTTATAGCATCATTTCTTGCCTTCTTCTCCACTTCGTTATTAATGAAATATTAGATTAACCCCTAAGTTATTTTTTTCTTTCTTATTAATGTCGATTAAAAATCAGTTATTATTATATTTCATACACTCGTCAAATTGACTGTTCTGAAAAAAAGCAACTCGGAGGCCGAGAATCTGAAGCGAGCGCGCCGCGCCGCGAGACGAGTACTTTGATGATTGAGTAACTGTCTGTGTAACCTGAGGCTGAGTCTGAGACTGAGAATGGACCCAAAGTAGTTGTTTTGAAGTTTGGACAGGAACATTTTTGGAGCTCAAATGGATTCTAAGTATCCCCAGAATTTCTAGAGTACTATAGCAGAGAAGAGAGATAATCCCGTGGCGTGAATGTAAGTCCCTCTGGCTCTGGGCTGGCGAGACGAGAGGTGCGTACCGCCTCGGTGTGCAACCGGGTCGGGGCGCCGGGCGGGCTGGGCTGCCTCGCCTCCGACTCTGGCCAATTAGACTAGAGTAACCTGGGCCGGCCGGCGCGCGCCGGGCTGGCCTGCCCACAATTCGACATGTTTATTCATTTACATTGTTAAGCTTTTCTGCAATATTTTTTTGTTCTGCATTGTCTTTTCACAAAATGAAATTTGCATTGATTAATGTTTGTTGAACGACAGTGTTTGTCGATTTTTAATTCATGACATGACGACATGAGACTTCCAAGCCAATGTTTATTTCAAATTAGCTCATCATAAATCATGTAAATCCTTAGGTTTTGCTTATTTTTTTACAAAACAGTGATATGCACAACTTAGTGAAGTAGTCATTGATGGAACACTCACTATTTCTTTTGTTTTTTATCGTTTGAATTATACAATATTTCATTTTTACAGATTTGTCAATAAGGACAAACTTGACTGAACCATATACTTTAATAAACAATGATAATTCCACATGTTCAAGGAGGAATCAATTGTTGTTTCACTTGACAACTCGATGAGAAAATTAGAATATTTCATATAATAAAATACAAAAGAAATAGTGAGTGGATGACTTCATCAGTCTCCTCATGTGCATACCGACCAGAATGTGCATATAACTGTTTTGTGAAATTAAGCGAAACTTTTAAAAATGTCATAACTTTCGTATTTTAAATCTGATTTTGATGAAATTTTCAGTGTTATACTTGTTGGAATTTTCTCTTTTTTTCAAATCAACTTTTTGTTGGGATGGACTTGTCCTTTAAATATGGCGATGCATTTATCTGAGCGAGTGTACATATTGATCTAGCTAAAATATGCCTCTTTTGAAATTATTGACTCAGATTTTGTTAGCTGTTAAGCCTACAAGATGGAATGAGTGGCCATGGTTGGACCAACTATTATTTGGTTTGATGACTTTGGGTCAGTTTGACTTAGGAGTTAGGTGGTGACCAATGATCTCTTTTTGCCAACTGAGCATGTTGATGGTGGCGTAGGCAGCGTAGCTCAGTTGGTTACAGCGCATGTTTCGGATAAGATCGTAGATCTCAACGTGAGGGGTTCGAACCCCGCTCATGCCGAAACGCGTCTAACAAAAAAGTCTGATGCTATAGTGTTGTGTGTTAGCGTGCCTCACCACTGTATCCAGTGCAGGTGTGAATGCAGTTTGAAAACACTCCGTCCATCGGAAAGGACGCAAATGTTGGTCCTGTGTAAAGGAGAGTCGCAACCTATGCACGTTAAAACCCATACACTATTTGTCAAAGAGTAGGGTGTTCACCCGGTGTATTGCACCTGCCAGTCCCGGCAAAATTCAGGTCAAGTACCCGATGCGTATATGCCCTGGAGGGCTCTGCATCGTATACATCCAGATCCAGATGGTGGTGACTTGTGCCCTTTCATGAATTTTAGGTACATGGCATTGTCCCTCCCTTTATCCATCTGGGATTCACCCCTGCCGGGTAATTAATGATGAGTTTGAGATAATGTTCATTAGAATGATTCCAGTTTGAGAAGTTACCTTTAGAGAGGAAGCAAAAGGTATTTTTTCAATGCCAGCAGGCAGTTTTTGCCACTTTGGGGTACAAATTGTGTTTAGGACAAAGTTAAAACCAGAATTAATCTGTTTTGAAAATGAAGCAGGGGATTGCTTTTGCTTTTCTTTTTGTTGTTTTTCCCAAAAATAGACAAATTCAGAGCCTTTTTAAACTTTTTTTTTACACAGGTATTATAACTTTTCTGTATGCTCATTACAGTACAACGGGCCTGTTTCACAAAAATGTCATAACTCCAGTTGATAATATCTCCACTGCTATCACCTAACAGTCTCAACTTGTCTGCATAGTGCTTCTCAGCACTGGTCTTGCCAAGATGAGCAACAAGCAGGTTGAAAAAAATTAGTTGTCTCTCCTCCAGACTCCTCATACATGTACATGTATATATTTCATTCATTTGTTGAAAGTGCCCTCATAGTTTGTTTGTGAATGAGATGCAAATGTTTATTTGAAATATAGGCCCTATATAGATATTTGGTATTGTAGCATTTGTCACTAGTCAATGTTTCATTCACTGCTGTTTATTATTTACGTTGTCATTGCACTCTTGGTAGCTTTCTATTGCACTTATGATGAAAAGCATTCATTTTTATACAAGCCACATTTGTAAATTTTGCACCAGCAGTCATTCATAAAGCTTCTAGATTTTGGTTAATTCATTGTTTTACTGCCTTTTTTAATTTTAAAAGGTAGAGCTTGAAATCATCTGCAAACATGGCTAATCAAGATTCAAGCTTCACCGATTCCAGTTTTGATACAAGTAAGTTTCATAATTTCATCTAGATAAGTAGATAACTGTACAGTTTTTTTCAGTCAAACTTCTTTTATTCCAGTGATTGACGCTGGGAGATTGATCTAAGAAAACAAAAATGCCTTATTGCTCTACACTGTACAGAACCTGTCAAAAATTTTATGATAATTCAAATCAAATTCTCAAGCCATCCAGTTTTAAATATGTGTATCGTCAATCTTTCATCCACATTGTGCTGAACTTGACCCGGATACCCGGTAGCCGTAGGATTAATTGCTTGAATGCACTGAGTGCTTTTGATAAAGCAGTACTAGCTCAAGCTAAGGCAGGGCTAATAATGGTTACACTTTGTATCCTCTGGCAAAAAAATTGCTAGATAAATCCAACTATTCTGTGATGAAACTAGTTATCAAATACGTACCGGATATATTCTAAAACTTGCTAGAAGTTAACACTAAAGTGCACAGAACAAGAGATTTGGTTCACTGTGGTTGTTTGGTGTTATATTATCAAAATATACTGTACACTGTACTTCATGTATTCTTATAAAATAGGGACCCCAGCCCATGAGGGAATATAATTTTATGTATATTCTTGATACTCAGGGAATCTGATTAAAAATGCCTCAAATCTGCGGAAAGTCTGGGAATTTTGACTGGAATATTCTAATTGATTTCACTAATATACATTTCAAGTGATTCCATGAAATCTATTGCACTGACAATGGCAACTCATGTAAAGGAAAATGTGCACATGTTAAGCTGGAAATAAGTTCAAATAATTACCATGGAATTTTGAGAATTCATTGGAGAAACTTCAACTTTCAAGAAATTTGTTTACTTGAAAACCCTGAGAAAGATGTTGTGTTTTTTAATTTTTTATTATTTGTTGTTATTTCATAAGGCATTAAAATGGAACCCCTTTTGTAGAATGGACTCGTGAAAATGACTAATTTATGCCTCCTTTCAAAATTTATTAGTAGTACTAGAACCACTCCTTCCATTGAATTTATTCTCTCAGTTAATCAATGTGTGTTTACAACCTCATACATGTATATATTTGTGAATTCAAGTTCTTTGTATAATGATATGTAAAGTCAACTTTGTAATTTCTTTGGGCGTGTCGTGGTCTAGTGGTTGTGACTCTCGCCTTTCAAACAGAGGGTCGTGGGTTTGAATCCTAGCCATGGCGTGTTTTCCTTCAGCAAGAATTTTATCCACACTGCTGCACTCGAACCAGGTGAGGTAAATGGGTGCCGGCAGGAAGTAATTCCTGAAAAAGCTGTGTGCACCAGAATAGGTAGACTAGCTTAGCCGGGGTAATATAGGAGCGCCTTGAGCTCCTAGCAAGGTGGATACGTGTGCTATATACAAATCCTATATTATTTATTATTATTTTCTTTCTCAAGGTTTTCCAGATGATGCAAGTGTCAGGAGTTTATCAAGACAGAATAGTGGTATGTCAGGTACATGTACTAACTCTATTTTCTATATCAGATTTTGAATTAATCAATCTTATATTTTCATTTATCACACATGTTCGTAATTTGACCTATTGTATATTTTTCAGTCTGTACTTCTTTATTGATATTTCATAAACCATTGCCTTCTTGAACTGAATGGTCCCTGTGCATAACCTATGAAGATAACAGAATTCAGCAGTCAATATGTTAATAATGTTCATATTCATATTTTGCAGATGATGACGATGATGCAGAGGCGTATAGGAGTTACAAGGATAGGAGACGGAATGCTCATACCGCTGCCGAGCAGAAACGAAGAGATGCTATCAAGGTACATGATTCCTCTAGTAATGTTTGCCTCCCCCCCCCCCCCCATTAGAAATAATATTACTTGTATCAAAGTGGTAGGGAGTAGATGGAAGAAAGAAGTATTTCTCAGATTATATGGAATGTTACAATCCATGGCGATTATTTCACAATGTTATTTTTTGGCAATTATGCAAGACACAATGTGAAAAATGTGTTTTCAGAAATGGAGTCAGTGGCTGCTACAGAATTAACTTCAAAGATTTAAAGCAAATGAACATTTTATTTTTGTTAAAAAGATCCATTTGATATAAATGATAAATGAAATTACTGGTTGAAGGGTTTTCAAAGTCTTAAAAAAATACGGTCGTGATGCTATTCTCCTGTTGAGATTGGAGTCTGTGAACCATCATTTGGCTCCTTGAGTCATATCGTACAAAGAGTTATGATAGAATCTAATCAAACTCATGTCCTTGTGTACAGTTTTGGTACAGTTTCAATGATGAGACTTATTTATTATGTAACTGTCTAATCATACAAAATTGTGACTGTACAATCACTTGTAATCAGTTAAAACATATCGTGGTCTCTCTTTTATCAGTAAGGACCCTTTGAACATTTATTTCACAAATTTGGGGATTGCATAAAAGGATGTTTCTTGAAATGTTTAGCCCATTCCATTCTTCTGAAATGTCAGAAAGATAAAATGTGCAATTATTTGGTTGGCAAAAATGATTTTCATGTAAAATCGCAAAATACTTTCACCAAGACACGCTTTTATTTTATATCACCACACCAAACCAGTTTCAGGACACACATGTTTGTACAATGTCGACTCGAGTAGTTATAAACTGGTATAGTGTCCAACATTTTAATGGGATTACCAAAAGACCAAAAGTTAACTTAAGAGAACCTTTAAGTACAAACTTTGAGATCGATTCAGTCTGATGGAATGTATCGTACAATGTAACTATTTGATTAAAACTGCATTTAAATTAACAAGATAAATATTACCAAATCAACAAGGGACATTTTTACTTCCATTTTAAATTTCCTGTTTTGCTTTAAATGTTTTATTAGTTATCTGAAGATTTCTGTAGATTATTTTGTTTAATAAAAAGATCATGAAAGGTAGTATTGCTCTTTATTCAATATCAGTGATCAGTGACATAATCATATTGTACTTTGAATCTGGAATAATTTCTTTAGTGTAGTTCTTAGGGGAAAAGACCACGATAAGGACCTTTTGCTCTTTCCTAAAAAAATCTTTGCAGAATCATATATGTATCACAATCAGAGCAGACAAAGTCATATTGTACTTTAAATTTCGAGCAACAAATGTAGAAATATTTCCTGTGTGTTTGCATTGACAGAAAGGGTATGAAGACCTCCAGCTGATTGTTCCTACATGCCAACAGGCTGATCAAGTTGGATCCCAGAAACTCAGTAAAGCTACTGTCTTACAGAGATGTAAGTTGAATGAATTTGTCTTTATATTTCAGGCGATTGTTTCAATCTTGATGCACAAGTGGTGATCGATCACATGTTTCTACACTGCTTATACACAATCTGTCACCTCTCGCAACGTTTGGGCTGTTGGTAACGAATCGCAATATCCATATGCCATGTTAGTGATCATCACTTTTTTGTCTCACCTGCATAGCAGAGTGAGACTATAGGCGCCGCTTTTCCGACGGCGACGGCGGCGGCGTCAACACCAAATCTTAACCTGAGGTTAAGTTTTTGAAATGACAGCATAACTTAGAAAGTATATGGACCTAGTTCATGAAACTTGGCCATAAGGTTAATCAAGTATTACTGAACATCCTGCCTGAGTTTCATGTCACATGACCAAGGTCAAAGGTCATTTAGGGTCAATGAACTTAGACCATGTTGGGGGAATCAACATCAAAATCTTAACCTAAGGTTAAGTTTTTGAAATGTCATCATAACTTAGAAAATATATGGACCTAGTTCATGAAACTTATACATAAGGTTAATCAAGTATCACTGAACATCCTGCATGAGTTTCACGTCACATGACCAAGGTCAAAGGTCATTTAGGGTCAATGAACTTTGGCCGAATTGGGGGTATCTGTTGAATTACCATCATAACTTTGAAAGTTTATGGATCTGATTCATGAAACTTGGACATAATAGTAATCAAGTATTACTGAACATCCTGTGCAAGTTTCAGGTCACATGATCAAGGTCAAAGGTCATTTAGGGTCAATGAACTTTGGCCAAATTGGGGTATTTGTTGAATTACAGCCATAAATTTGAAAGTGTGTTGGTCTAGTTCATAAAACTTGGACATAATAGTAATCAAGTATCACTGAACATCCTGTGCGAGTTTCAGGTCACATGATCAAGGTCAAAGGTCATGTAAGGTCAAAGAACTTTGGCCACGTTGGGGGTATTTGTTGAATTGCCGTCATATCTCTATAAGTGTATTGGTCTAGTTCATAAAACGTGGAAATAAGAGTAACCAAGTATCACTGAACATCTTGTGCGAGTTATAGTAGTTTTCAAAATCAGCACTGCTGCTATATTGAATCGCGTGATGCAGGTGAGACGGCCAGAGGCATTCCACTTGTTTAAATTGGGTGGAGTTTGGATGGCACATCATAAAGTTTGCTTTTATTTGCATTGCAACATATTCGTCACCATGGACCATTCACATTGTGCATTGTGACACGTCATACGTTGCAGTGCTGCTGCTGAAGATCATAGAATATGTTCTCTATTGCTAATAGTTAAAACGTCTGAAGGACACATTATTGATAGCCTGTTGCAAATGGTGAATAACTTGTTACTGATCACCACTTATGATCGATAATGCTTTCCAAAACGAGTGTTGATAGTCGAGCGTTGTGGCCCAGTGGATCAGTCTTCTGACTTTGGTACAGAGGGTCGTGGGTTCGAATCCCAGCCATGGTGTAATTTCCTTCAGCAAGAAATGTATCCACATTGTGCTGCACTCAACCCAGGTGAGGTGAATGGGTACCCGGCAGGATTAATTCCTTGAATGCATGAGCGCTGAAAGGCAGCTCGAGCTAAAGCCAGGGTAATGATAATAATAATGTCGCTCCTCAGAATAGAATATTTCTAGATAGATGGCGCTATATAAATGCCTATTATTATTATTATAATAACATCTGAAAGTACCCAAAGACGTGTAAGCATTGTGTTTTCTTTCGTTACAGCGATTGATTATATCCAGTATCTTGTCCAACAAAAGAAGAAACAGGAAGATGAATTGGAGGCTCTTAGGAAAGAAGTAATGGCACTGAAAATTATGAAAGCGTGAGTTTTGTTAATATCTGTCTTTCTCTCTCTCTCTTTATTTTCACTTACACTAAATCATTTCATCTCTCTTGTTCCTTTCCTGTTTTGAAACAACAATGATATTTTACCTGATATGAAACAATGCTATTAATATCGTAATAGATTGTGCATTTCTATAGTACTCTTAAATAATTATTGTTGCTTAGCTCATATGAGAATCAGTGTTCTTCTGTGTAACCATATTGATTGAGTTACATATATTATCTTTTTATGTTTTGGCGGTTTATAAAAACATTGTTTACAGTTCTTTGACTATTTACATTCATTTAATGCTTATGTGAATTTAACAAAAAGTCATTATTGATATTTGATATGAATGTGCAACCCAAAAAGTAAAAAACTTCTATTTTTGTGGTTCTCATTGATAAAGTTTTTAATGTATATAGGGTCAATGTAATCTAAATGATTGATTTTTATTTTTATTTTGATTTGGTTGTGTAGTAATTATGAGCAGATAGTGAAGGCTCACCAAAGCACACCAGGCCGAGGACAGAACCAGGTTTCAGACCAAGTTAAATTCAATGTGGTAAGTAATATGGTCAAGTGCTACTTGGTCTACACACACTTTGTTCAGCTTTCCATTTGGTCTCACCTGTCATTGTCTAAATCACATTTTGTCTACTTACTATTTGTGACCAGTTATTCCATAACCAACTACAAGTTGATGATTTTGAAAAAGGACATACTAAAAAGCCTTAAAAAGATAAATACATGTATTAGTAGTTTGTAAAAATTGATCAACAATAATCCACATAAGAATGTGATCGAATTTAGAAGAAACTCTATGGGAGCATCAATGAATAAGGAGAAAACAAAAAATTTGATTTGTTTGTTTGTTTTATATTGATAACAGTTTAAAGCAATCATGGATGCCCAGTTCCAAACCTTCAATGCCTCAATATCAGTTGCTAGTTTTGCAGAGCTTTCAGCGTGTGTCTTCAGCTGGTTAGAAGAATACTGCAAACCTCAGGTTAGTGTTACCATGGTTACAAAAAACACAATAATTAAGAAACAGCGTCAAAGATAAGAATAAACCCAACTTGGGGGTTTATTCTTTGTGTGTCTGTATAAAGACCTAAAAGTTTGCATTTATGATTACAACAGTAGCTAGAATGGTAAATTATGATTTTGAATTTTGGATATTATTATTACTTACTGCCTTTAAACATCTAGATTACCTTGTTAACAGTGCAAGGATTCCATCTACTCTTTTCAATATTCATGACAAAGATAACATTCCTCTGAATTGGAATACAATTTATGCTTATTATATTTTTATTCTGATTTTAATTTCATATTGGTTTTTGGGGACACTATTCAGTTCATGGTTAAATATGGTAATGGTTCAAGCCGTTACATGAAGGTGTAGTCTAAATCAACTGAATCAATTCCATGCAAATAAATCGACCTAGCTTTATTTCTTAGACCATTGAAAAAAGCTCCTTTTCTGTACAAAATGGCTTGTTCTGGAGTGGCCTTGAGGTCATGTTATAATTGTCCTCTCTTTGAAATATGATTTGAGGTATCTATTCCATCCATGTTATCATGATGGTCCAAGCATGGTTATGGCAAATGTTCACTCTATTGTACTGTTGCTTGTGTTGTTTCATAATTAACGATCCCACAATGTCATTTCATCCTAGACGCTCCGAGAACTGGTTGCCGAGGTCTTGAGGAAAGCAAGTCAGAACCAACTTTATTGAATGATAGTAAGGGATTCCACCAACAATACAAAGAGACTTGTACAAAGTTAAAATAATGAATATAAAGTTAAAAAAATAGACTTCGAGAACAGGGATACTTCAGCATTGATAGTATCTTACTGACTCCATGGATTCTCTAAATCCCTAGGAAATTATGCAGGTAAATTTTTGTTGCGCCGACATCTTAAGAAACGATAAATTTTGGACTAGTATATCAATATATGATGCTACTGGAGAGTAACTTCCTTATACTGCATTGACATTGAGAGAGGAGTGCCTAACATACTATCCAGTTCGTGAGTGTTCATCATTAATCTTCAAGTAACCCTAGATTTCTTCATGAGGAAGGCTTTCAGTTACTGCCTTTCAGCACAGGGGCCCGTATTCTGAAGTCGGGTTTAAGTTAGACCATGGTCTAACTCTGTGCTAAAATTATGGGAAGCCAAACGGTTCAAAATTTTGTTTACAGTGAATGCTTCTCATGTTTACTGTGCTCTTTACTAATTCTTTAATGGTGAAGACAACTGTCATTCTTATCCTTCCCAGGCAGTTGATAATGTTATGGGAGTCAAATGAGCTGATGAATTGAACCTCTACTGTTATAGATTAACTGGCTTTCCATAATCACAACTTGAAACCAGAGTTTAAATTAAACCCGACTTCAGAATACGGGCCAGGATGTCCTGTATAGCTTTTATAAACACTGCACACTAATGTAGCGTATCACAGATGCAATGTCAATTTTGATGATATTGCCTAACTTCATATGGCATACAAGATTGTCCTGTTTTATTAGGT
This sequence comes from Lytechinus pictus, assembly GCF_037042905.1. Lineage (NCBI taxonomy): Eukaryota > Metazoa > Echinodermata > Echinoidea > Temnopleuroida > Toxopneustidae > Lytechinus > Lytechinus pictus. The sequence continues at coordinate 15,183,577 of NC_087247.1, read as the reverse complement.
ATCCTTGTATACAAATGATACAGGTGTTATTAATTTCATAGTAAATCATGTTTTACATTTATTGTACAGTATTGAATGAATTATTGTAGACAGTAGACACCAGAGTATCGTAATTGGGGGGGGGGGGGGGAGTCCACCCATTAATATTGCAGTTTTGGGGAGATGAGCCACATTGAACCCCCTTTTTTAGTTTCAAACTGCCTTTCTCAAGGTATGGGACTTTCTGTAAACTAAAATTGTTCTGTAAATTCTGTAAATCTAAATTGTTTTACCATTCTTCCCCTTCTTCAGCCTACAAAGAATAAGTGCTCCCCCCCCCCCATTGCACCATATGTATATTTATGCATTATTGGGTTTCCATGTACAAACGTTTGTATCATTCGTATTGAAACCATTGTATGAAATAGGAGAAATGAAATAATAATTCAGTAAGTTTTTCTTCAGTAACAATTGTTTATGTATTGATTTATTGTCACATGGTCTGATAGCATTTGGTCTTATTCACAGTTAAAGGACAAGTCCCCAACAAAAAGTAGATTTGAATAAAAAGAGAAAATCAAACAAGCATAACACTGAAAATTTCATCAAAATCAGATGTAAAATAAGAAAGTTATATTGTAAAGTTTTGCTTATTTCACAAAACAGGTATATGCACATCCTGGTCGGTATCATCCACTCACTATTTCTTTTGTAATTTATTACGTGAAATATTCTAATTTTCTCCTCATGGTCAAGTGATACGATTAATTCTTCCCTGAACATGTGGAATTACCATTGTTTGATATTATCTGGTTCAGACATGTTGGTACTTACTGTCAAATTAAATATTGTATTGTATAATTCAAACAATAAAAACAAAAGAAATAGTGAGTGGAGGACATCATCAACTGTCTCATTTGCATGTCATTGAATTGCGCATATCACTGTTTTGTGAAAGATAAGCAAAACTTTAACATGTCATAGCTTTCATATTTTATATCTGATTTTGATGAAATTTTCAGTGTTATACAAGTTTGATTTTTCTTGGGTGGACTTGACATTTAAGAATGGGCATAGCCTAAATTGTACACAATGGCCTGTACTCTGAACTCTAGTTAAATTCAAATTGTGGTCTAAAGTTGTGGTTTAACTATGGATAGCCAATAGTGACATAAATCTCTAACAATACAGGTTTATCAGCTCATCATTCATAATTGTCTGAGAATAATAATGGAATTAATTTCCATTGTCCTTATATAGTATGATGAAAGAGGACAATAAACAAAAGAATTATATAGTGATAGCAGAATTTTGAGATTTTTGGCTTCCCATAATTTTAGCACAGATGAAAAGACCATGGACTTCAGAATCTGGGCCAATGATATAAATTGAAATTATGCTGCTTATTGTGAACATTGTACTGTAGTGCTCACATCCATAAATGCCAATGTAATGTTGATGTTTAGATTTTTTTCTTCATGTGTGAAAAAGTGTTACTTTAACATTTAGTACAAGAACAAAATTTGTGTGCATATAGGGACATCTTGTGGAAGTATGTATTTTGCCCAAGTACAAAAAAAAATTGAAAATATGATTCCATATGGGGTTCAATAAAAATGATTTGAAAACAGATTCCATATGAAACGTATTACAATAGAAAATAGTTAAAAGGACAAGTCCACCCCAACCAAACATTGATTTGAATAAAAGGAGAAAAATCAAACGAGCATAACACTGAAAATTTCATCAAAATCGGATGTAAAATAAGAAAGTCATGACATTTTAAAGTTTCGCTTAATTTCACAAAACGGTCATATGCACATCCTGGTCAGTATGCAAATGAGTGGACTGATGACATCATTCACTATTTCTTTGTATTTTATTACATGAAATATGAAGAAAAAATCTAATTTACTCATTGTCATGTGAAACTTAATTTCATTCCTCCCTGAACATATGGAATGACCATTGTTTTAACAGTTAATGGTTAATTCCAGTTGGTCCTTATTGTCAAATCTGTAAAAATTGAAATATTGTACAATTCAAACAAAAAACAAAAGAAATGGTGAGGGACATCATCAACTCTCATGATTTTTCTCTATTTATTCAAATCAACAATTTTCTGGGGTGGACTTGACCATTGATTAGTACCGAGTACACAGATACGTTAGCACTAAGAGAGCACACTGACAGTAGACCCAGTCACATCTTTCAGATTACGATGTCAAACAATGATCCAAGATGTAAATAATGCACATTAGGCATCGCTGCGACTTCAGTCACATTACTGGTTGTAACAGGGGCATCTGTTAGTGCATTGTTACTACTAACGTTTCTGACTTACTGTGTGGCCGGTACTGGGCAATATTTCACTTGAGGTTAATTTGACTTTTGCAAATTGAACATGGGTAGAATTGCCTCAATTAATATGGAGACAGGAAATTCAAAAGCACTTTTAACTAAAAGAATGCAAGAGACTTACATTGGGATTCATTCTCTTTATTTATTTCATAAAAAAAAGTATTTACATCGACAAACAAGCAGTGTCAATTTAATTTAAATTGACTGCATAAAATACATGTATGTGACTATGGATATGTATTTGTCATCAGAAACTTCAAGATCTAGAAACACAAAATTGAGTTTATCTCCATACGCATGAAAAGTATAAAGATAGTAAAAGCCTTATACAAAATATTGGAAACCATGAAGTTTAATAATTCATCCAGGATTATGCCATACTGATCATGTTCATAAAATATAATAGCCAATGGTTTTGCAACATTCTTGTAAGAACAGTGAACTACTCAAATTTCCTTTTAACAGTGAAAACAAATTGATTAAGCATCCATTAGATTGCTCTGGGAGAAATCAAAGACTGTAGATTTAAGTACAATTACATTGAGTTTGAAAATACTGTTCTGGTACATGTATATTGTGTCAATAATTGTAAAGATTTCAATATAAATGGTATTCGTGTAATAAAATGTGTTATTTTAATATTGTGTCATCTCACTGTATGCTTTATATCTCAACAAAGTATTCGCATTCAAGGCACAATAATAATAGTAATATGCAACATTTATATCGTGCTTATCGTAATACAAATTTTTCTAAGCGCTGCATACTACTACCCCGGCATTAGCACAGCTACCCTGACCGGGTGCTCAAGCATTCTAGTAATTCCTTCCATCCCGGTAGCCATTTACCTGGGTGGAGAGTGGCAAATGTAGATGAACGCCTTGCTTAAGGATGTGACTGCTGCGGAGGGATTTGAACCTGGACCTTGTGGTTCAAAGTCCGGAGACGTATCCACTGAGCCACAACACCTCTACAATTCTTATTGTACACATTTGTACAATTCTTACTGTACACTTATCAATTCCCAAGTTACACAGTCATACTTATGTGAACAGTTTCAAATGAGATTTGACCTTTCAAGAATGCAAAGCTAGTCAAATCCTTTGTACACAAAAATAATCCAGGTGAGTTCATTGTACTCTTTTTCTTTTACAATGAAAAAAACTGGGTATCAAACCTGAATTTTATGATCAAGGTCATTGAGTTGACTCTTCAAAATACATTTCAAAATCATCTATCATCAATCGTTCGGTCTTGAAAATTCATTGTGATAAATTCATTTGGGTTTGTGGGATATATTTCTTTTTATTAATGACCACCATAGAATAATAAACTTTATGGGGAAATTGAATACACCATTGCATTTGTATTCAAAAGGGATGATGTTGTATTTTCCAGGGCCCTTGGTGTGTGTCACTCAACTGCTTATTTTCTTTGACACATTCATGTGATAAAAGGGGAAGTTCACCCTGAAGAAAAGTTTGTTGTAAAAACAGCAAACAAAAATATTGATAAAGGGCTTAGGAAAGCCATTAAAGAATAAGGTTATTGTATTAGAATTTAAAGTTTTGGATTTGTGACATACATCATAAACAAGCAACTGCCCCACATATTATTTAATATAAAATGCATAAATTTCCATTTTTGAAAGGTTCGTGATGACTTAGTGTTGTTTTTCATCTTAGGAATGGGTGTGGAAAGATTTTTCTATTGATATACTGAAGATACAGTAAAACAACATTTTCAAGATTTTTTACCATACGATTTGTAGAAAAGCTGCTCGCATGTGACGTAACAAATCAAATAATTAAAATTCAAACCACCATTTTATTCTTTGATGGATTTTTCTCAAACATTCAGAAATATTTTTTTTTTTTGCTTTTGTGCTATTTATACAATTAAAAAATTTTTCAGGGTGAACTTCCCCTCTGAAGGAACTACCAGTCTTTAATGTTAGAACACTGGACTTGGGTCAGCCTTAGCTGAGCTAATTCTCGAAGAAGAATATGCTTCCACACACACACACAATATCTGTTTAATAGATATATTGGTGTATCTATATATTTAGTTGCATACGAAAATTCTAGCGTTTGGGACATCCTCATAATTTAACATCACATATTCTTAATACATTTGGCAGCATCCTTAACAATGGTGGACTAAAATTTACTGAAAAGGGTAGGTCATTGGCCTCTTGAAGCAAATATAGAGTTATGTTTGTTGACAATCTACTCCATGTCAATTTCTGGATGTTTTTTACACTTCTCTTCCAAATCTACATATTTTATTTTGAACTGCTCCAATTCACGGCATTGCTCCTGCAAGCTGCCTACAGTTTCCCTCAGGTCCATGTTCTCTGTGGTGAGTTTTAACACTCTCTTTGACAAATTATTGTTCTGCTGCTTCAAGCGTTGATTATCTTTCTCCAATACATCAAGGCACCTCCATGTTTCTTCTCTCTGCTTCTTGGCCAGCTGAAGGTTTTTATGCAACGACGTCGTTCTTGGAGGTTCATGCTTTTTAATTGTTTTTGTGACAGTCTTCGGCCTTGTCATCATGGATTCCTCCTCACACAAATACATAAAGTTACTTTCTCCGTTCTCTGTGTTTCTTTCTATCCGGTCTCTTCTTTCCATCAGCCGCTTGACATAACCCCCAACATTCCCATTGCCAAGGTCCGGAGTATCGCTTAGTTTTTTCAGGTCTTTAATCAGATTTTTGGAGCAGTACATTTTTTTTCTCTGCAGATAATCTATGATTTCGAGCACGAGACCATTCTTGATGGTTGGCAAGGGCAGTATGTCCTGGAAGTGAGATGAAATGTCTGCAGCAGATATCCCGGCTTCGTTGCAGTACGGTCCTACATCTATCACAGGAGAGAAAAGATGAAATGATCATGGTAAAAGAGGGGTAGGGTCTAAATATTTAACATTCATTATCTTCCATGAAGTTGGGGCACAAATTGTGACATTTCAGATTTTCAGCATGACTCAATACTAATAATACTATATATATTGTTTGTAGGCATTACATTTGTATTAAGACCATACATTCTACAGGAAATTTAGACTAATTTTCCATGAATTTAGCAAAACTTTTTATAATGCCAGTGGACATGGTGTCCGTGTGGCATTGGGGTATTTACATTTGGTCCTAAAAGTTAAATTAATGCAATAAGACTGACTAAAACTTGAAACAATACATACATTTACTTAATAATAATAATAATATTCCGCATTTATATAGCGATTAATACATCGGAACGACGTCTCTAAGCGCTTTACAGACATTATTATTACCCTGGTCATCGGATCCTTGCATGCCCGCATACAATGTATGCACCTTCTCCACTCCCTGGGGAGCATTCCAACAAGAGTTCCAAGACTCAATTGCTAGGCATACTACATATAGGCTTTCACATCCTACCGGGTACCCATTTAACACCTGGGTGGAGAGTGGCAAAGTGTGGATTAACACCTTGCCAAAGGACGCTAGGCCATGGTGGGATTCGAACACACGACCCTCTGATTACAAGGCGAGAGTCAGAACCGCTACACCACGACTCTTCCACAATATAAGTCAGTTAAGTCAGTTACTTAAGTCAGTTAGCTAAATACTTCAGATTTCCTAAGCATAGTTTCAAAATAATTTTTTTTTAATTGTCAGTGTCCATGTAGCATTGGGAAATGTCACATTTGGTGGACACCGAGTAGCATAGTGACAATTCTGAAATTGTCTTTTTCGAAAATAGAACTATAAGGAAATCTGAGGTATTTAGCTACCTGACTTAACGAGTAAATATGCAAATTGTCGGTCTTTGAAATCTAATTGCCATAATTTGACATGTAGGACCAAATGTTAATATCCCGATGCTACACGGACACCATGTAGCATCATTCTGTTTTGCTCAATAACTTCATAGAAAATTAGTCTAAATTGCCCCCAAATTTCCAGTAAAATGTATGCCTTTAAAGGTCAAGTCCACCTCAGAAAAATGTTTATTTGAATCATTAGAGAAAAATCAGACAAGCACAATGCTGAAAATTTCATCAAAATTGGATGTAAAATAAGAAAGTTATGACATTTTAAAGTTACGCTTATTTTTAACAAAATAGTTATATGAACGAGCCAGTTACATCCAAATGAGAGAGTCGATGATGTCACTCGCTCACTATTTCTTTTGTTTTTTATTGTTTGAATTATACAATATTTCAATTTTTACGAATTTGACGATTAGGACCTCCTTGCCTGAAGCACAAAATGTTAAAATAATGTAATTCCACGTGTTCAGGAGGAATGAAACTTCATTTCACATAACAATGACGAGAAAATCAAAATATTTCATATTTCATATAATAAAATACAAAAGAAATAGTGAGTGAGTGATGTCATCAGTTCCTCATTTGCATACCGACCGAGATGTGCATATAACTGTTTTGTGAAATGAAGCGAAATTTTAAAATGCCATAACTTTCTTATTTTATATCCGATTTTGATGAAATTTTCAGTGTTACGCTTGTTGAATTTTTCTCTTTTTATTCAAATCAACTTTTTGTTGGGGTGGACTTGTCCTTTAATACAAATGTAAAGCTTATTGTACAATGAATACAATCAGTCTTGAGTTATGCTGGAATGACACAATCTATGCCCCAACTTCATGGAAAGACTCATACCAATATGTAGTCAAATAAACAAGAATAGGTTTTATTTGCATATCGACTGTGATGTGCATACATGTACATGAATACATCACACCGTTTTGTATAAATACATGTATAAAGTAAAACTAAATTTCATATATTTCTTATTAAACAGTGGCGGACCGTGACCCGGAGGAGACAAAGCATTGGAGGGGCACAGCATTGTTCACAAACGATACATCTGATTTTAATGACATTTTCAATGTTTTGTCTGTTTGATATCTCATCTATAATCTAATTAACTTGTTGGAGGAAGACTTGGCCTTTAACCATTAATATTTTATTGATATTAAAGTTACAACAACACTTGCCACAATCCTGTTCCTCAACCACAGTACACTGTGAAGTACTGTCCGTCTCTTCTTCACTCTCCATTCCTGAGTAATGATTCGATTCATCTCCATCTTCTTCCTGCTCATCATTCGATGGTAAACGAGAAGGGAAGAGGGGAGGAATAAAAGGCTCCTCATATGGTGCCCCTTTAGTGAAACAAAAAATATAAGGAAATGGAACAATGCAACTTAAATCAAAAGATTAATTTCACTACTATTGAACAGACTTGTAAACAAAAACTCAATTAGTGATGGGAGTTGTAGAGATGGAACTAAACAAAACTCTTAGCACAGATAAAAGGATATCTAACTACCGGTAATTTTGATATGTATCCTAGCAATACCAACCTTAACAAGTGTACTCAGTACTCCAGGTGCAAAAAAAAATCTTAGCATGTATTAACACAATGGACATCAACTCCACTGCATACGGTATACATTTTGGTAGGCTTTGTAAATTTATCTTCTGACCAGATCTTGCTTTAAAATTTACTGGAAACTCAATATTTTTTCTTCTATTAAGGGGTTTACCCCTTAAATTGTCAGTGAACGGGGCAGCTAGAGGGCACTGGGTTCCGCATGATGATGGGCTGATGGATGGGTTGGGGTGAATGAAGCAGATGTGAAATTATTATTCATACATTGTACTTGTTCATGGTTCTTGTGTAGTATTTATATAAATTTCTATAAAATCTAATTTTTCCATTGTAAAAGAGAACTGTTGCTCGGCTAGCGCCATGAGCGTCTACTGACGGTGTGTGCGCGCTCTACAAATATACACTATTATTATTATTTCTAACTCCTGATGTTACACATACTTCCAGTAAATACTCATTAACAACACTTGGTTTTTTTTTTTCAATACACCCTGTAGTTGGGCCATCTTCACTGTTGGTTTTTTTTTCTTTGTCACATGAAAGCAATTGATCTAGAGCCATTATGAACTTAGAATACACTAATTCAAAGGAAAATAATATATATCTTTTTAAATTGTTCTTTAAACTTAAAAGATATAAACAACACCACCCCTCTAATGTATTGGCTGTATTGATTGGTTATTTAGTAGGTCGCACAATTCAATTTATTTAGTAGGTCGCATTATTCAATTTACATAGACATTTAGTCGGTCGCATAGTTCAATTTAAATACATAGACATTTAGTAGGTCGTACTAGGTCCCATAGTTCAATTTATATGTAGAGAAATTTGTAGGTCGCATAGTTTAATTTATATACATGTAGTGTAGACATTTAGTCGGTCGCATAGTTTAATTTATATACATAAAAATTTAGTAGGTTGCATCAAGTTCAATTTATATACCTGTGACTGAATCTTCCGCCTTTGATGATTTTTTCTTCTTCCTGTACACAGAAAACAAAAATTACAGCTACATTTACTTTAAATCAATAGTGTGGCTGTGAACAGTGACAAATACTACACAATCATGTCATATTTGCTTCTAATATTTATAGATGCGCTGCTGAAGCTTGCACACCATTTAAAAAACAATGATCCAATAATGGTAAATATCGAGTGGAATGAAATTTAACGAGTAGGCCTAATGAAAATGAAGTTAATACGGCCATACGGAGCAGGTATATCTCTTTCTGTCTTTTTCCTTATATCACTCAAAGCGACTGGATTAGTCCTAGATCAACAGTACTAATTTAAAGTGATATGTACTAAAAATTGCACCTAATTAAGTGAGTTGTCTAAATGATTGATGTCATAACTTATTTCTGTTTAATCTATCATAGCCATTCATCCTTTTTTTATTTTTACATCATATGACCATGATGACATGTGTATCAAAAAGTTTCCCCTAGACTTTAAAAAAAAAAATTCAATTCAAATAGTGGCTATAAACTTTTCTAACTTCCAGATGAAAACTTACGAGACAATCAACATACAACAGCCAAATTCCTAAACTCATAATTGAGGAATATGATAGGATACCTTTTAGTTTTAGATCTATGCTTTTTGGGTTCTACTACAGCCGCTATGGTAGGGACGGCATCTGGCTTCAGCTTCTTCCTTGGTTTATATCCCATGATTTTGGCTCTCATATCCACTTCATAGCTCTCTGGTTCAAAGTGATCTTCACACACAACTCTTGATTTGTTGTGCAAGCTTTCATAAGCTTCAACTGGAAGCAACTTTTCTCTTCCCAAAAAGTTCAGCCATTTCTCGCATCTATCCCTCTGTTTTATAGGATCAGGTATGCAGAACATGCTCTTGTTGAACAAACGTCCACTCCGATTTCGACATCCTTTCACCTGACACAGTGGCATGACTGCTTTAACTTTATCAAGAGTACAACTACAAGACTAACTTACACGACTTAGATTTCACAAATTTCAGTTTCATTAAATTAAGCCAAAATAGGCATAAAGTGATGAACGTGTTATAAATGAGTGCCAACGGCCAACTGCTAGGCAGAGGGAGTGTTCAGTACAGTACAGTACGAAGAACTAAACCGGATGGTAGCACTAGCAATCAGAGTTGGAGGAGAGGGCTGAAAAATTGTGTAGATTTATGTGCAGCTGATCTGTGTGCACGTGCGGTAGAAGTCACCGGGTCGCAGCAGCGACGCAGGCCTGAGCACCGGCGGGAGTCGAGTCCAAGTCGGTACCGTCGCTGAGCTGAGTAAAGTACCGGTAGATTTCTTTCGCATGTAACTCACAAATTTAACAGAATACAAGAGACTTTAACAAAATCCGGCCAATACTATACCATGGCACATGTAGAAATATACACTTGACTTCTGCATTTCGCGTCGGTAGACGGTAATTGAAGAAACAAAAAGAGTCGGACAGCTGGCATTAGTGACAAGGCAGGCTCAGCTCAGCTCCGGCTCCTCACGTACGTGCAGTCGCCGCTGGCTAACGTCAGCTTAATGGACGACGCCATATTGCCAGATTCAGGCAGATTTGGCCCGCGCCCTCACCGGCTAACGCTCGGCTAAAGCTCGAACGCCATTCACACATACACTAATTCCCCTTGATTACCGTTGTTAAAAACCTCTGTCCAATCTTTTCCAGCATTTTTATGAATTAGCGATTGATGTTTTTCCGTTTATCAAATATCCTTCATTATACACATATTTTTTTCATATTTATAACATTTTTATTTTAATCACAATTTCAGTCCAAACGCGGGTCAGTTTTTGTTAACCCACGTTGTTTGTGCATGCCCACGTATAGCCTTACGCGTATTGAAAGGAATGATGTTGGGTCGAAAAACAGAATTGTTATTGTTTGTTCCTTGTTTGTTGGGGATGAAACTATGATGGCGACCAGTCACGTTTGACTGTACCGCCAAATAGTTAAGATTAATTAATTAAGGTCAAGGTGAGATAAGAGAAATGAGCAAGGGGCGTTGTGGTGGGGGGGGGGGGAGAGAGAGGGGGGGGGGGTTACGAGGGCCGAGTGGGGATACAGTTTCATCATGCAGTACAGGGCGTCGATGAACACTTTTATTTTTCTCTCCAAAATATGGAAAGTGACAGAATAATCAGAAAAAGGTTGATTGGTTCTGATTTTGAAAAAAAAACAGAATTTATCAAGATTGCTGTTATTCTTCATGGTTGTAGAATTTAATTTAGTTTCTCTGATAAGTATAATTCTTTCAAACAACTCAAATTTTGATTTATCGTATTTCATTTATTTCACTCTTTTCTTTCGCCTCGTTTTTTTTTCTTCCAAAAAATCAGGGAGCTGAAAAATATGAGAGCTAGAACCTAAAGATATGGGGTAGCTATGACGTTGGAGGGGGCGCAGCCTCATGCACTTGCAGATCCAAATCAATTTTCATAGGGGACACTTAGAGTAGCCCCTATTTCTTTAATATTATTTTTACAAGCAAAAAGAAGTCAATGAAGACATCAGGCCACCGACAGCTGCCTCGTCAAAGGGGGGGGGGGGGCGGTCGATTATTTTGAGTATTTTTTTTTCATTTTGTCCTCAATAGGGGGGGTTCAATTAATTCTATATACACTTCTATTGTCTTTATATATGGGGGGTCTGCTACTGAGCATGTTTTTAAAAGGGCTTAATAAGGGGCATAATACAACAGAAATTGTACGATTTAACACAATAAAATGTATAATCGAGGTTAATACTAAATTAATACATAATTAATAATTGTTTTAATTGAAAATGAAAATAATAAAGGCACCCATAGATCTTAACATCTCATAAATACAGGCCTAAACCTGTATTGGAAGTTGAACAGGCATAAATTATAAATGTTTAGCTATAGCTGATGCTTTGATCCCGCAACCAAATAATGTTATCATAAACTAGTAGATGTTATATCAGTCAAGTCAGTGGCGTAACAAGTGAAAATAATTGAGGGTACTACGATATGGCGTATCAGGCAAAATTTATAAAATATATAGTTGCAAGCAAGCGACATAAGCATAATTTTGACTTTTGGTTACAAAAATCCAATTGAACAATTTCGCAAGATTCTCTTACCTTTTCCTTTTTTTTCTTGTTCGTGAATATTGGGGGCATGCAAGACCCCCCCCCCCCCCCCCATACAGCACCACTCTTTGTTGTCACTGTCTAAAATTTGATTCAAACTTTGAGAATTTGAATTTCTTATCTAAGTAATCCAAAGGGATAAGACAAAAATATTTGCAGATTACTTATTTCAAAGTATTTTTATACCTATAACTCCCCAACTCTGCTCTAGCTGCACTGCACGTTGCCTAACGGCCTTCCACCAAAGGGCCAGGCCGACTCGCCCCGTGAGCAAGTGACCGCGTTCGCGTAAGTTCACCCGAAGCCATGACTAAATTCTGACCATAAACATCACCTAACTAATCACTCTCTGACAATATTTCAAAGTATCTTTTATTACAGTCGATCCTTTGGGCCATTAAACGATAATATTTCCAATGTTATCATGACAAACAATTTTAATGAGATAGTGGCATTGTAGAAAAAACAAATTTATAAGCCCGAAATGGCACCAGATAAATCATCAAACATACAGCGCAGCGTTCGGGACTGGTGAGTGGTACGGCTCGCTTGGAGTTTTCGCCCCGACGAATTCGGCGAAAACGCTACCATTGCGCCGTGCGAATGTTCAATCTGCGGCTCTCAATCAGAGACTTGAATGTCTCTTTTTGCATTATCGAAAATGTATCATAGACTTTGTTTGATTTGTTTACAAGTAAGTTGCATAACCGTCGTGATAATTAGGAAAATCTATGATGTCTTCTTCTAATTCTGTAAAAATTACCTCTTCAAAGTGCCTGTGTCAGAAAATTGCCGGAAATCGTAAAAACTTGCCTAAAATGTCTCTTTTTGAAAGTTCATCCATGGTCTGGAAAAAAATGTTATAATTTATGTAGACGTATACCGTAAACAAATACATCCTCGATCACTGAAATGAAGTGTTTGCTAAGCTTTTATATCTCAGACCGCGTTACCATGGCAACTTGGGAAAACCTTTATTTTTTAGTAATAAAATTCTGGTTTTAAGGGTCATTTTAGAGATATAAAACTAACCATATTTTGAAGTATTGGGTTTAAATTTCACATAAAACTGAATTATCTATGTTTATACTTTCGTATATGAATATTCATATTTCTTATAGAATCTTAGTTTTTGATTGGTCAATGTTTCAGTCATGGATAATAACTGAGCGTTAAAAAATCTGAAAATGCGCATTTTATCGGCAACCAACAAACAAGATGGCGGAACACATTAAGTTGGCGCTATGCACGTACGTGTCCTACATACAGTATCTGTACTGTACAGTCGAGTCTAGTCGACCCATCCGATCCCGCGTTCTCATCGATCGATCGAGCTTGCGGAGTCGAGTCGCGTCTTACTAAGAAAAATAACAAAATAAATGCTGGTTCAAGAATTATCTGACTAAGCTTCGATCAGATTAGTACACCTTCAATCATGGCTAATAATATCTTGTACAAATCTTTTGTGTCCTGTTACAATAAAGTGGTAAGTTTTTTTTCAAGTTTGTTTTGAAGAATCCTCATTTTCTCCCGTGATTACGCATGTCTTAAAATAGCGAACCGTCAAATCATAACATGAAAGTCTACGTGTGGGACAGTTAGTCGCAAAATGTCACATGTCGGCCGACCGCACCTAGCCGTACCTTTGGCCGCGCCGTGCCGCCTGAGATGAGGCTGAGCCAAGCCCCCGAAGCTACCGCCATTTTGTTTAATCCATTAGAAGCTAAAATAAGCCCTCATTAATATTAATTTCGTACGATGCTCCCACGTCAACTGTGGTTTTGTACGTGTATTAGACAATACGCACATCAGCGCAATGACAAAGGTCAACTTGGCAAATTCATTAATGTATTCATTTTGTTACGCGCTCGTGACGCGAAGGATTCATTCAGCGAATCAAGCAAGTGCAAATCTGAGACGATACGTTGCGCTCTATAAAGTATCGATATCACAAGCGATATCACTTATAAACAAATCATTGTTTGTATTGCGTCTTATAGGCCTTTGCTAATTCCAAAAGGGAAGATGAAAAGGGTAGATCGAGTCGTGATTAGGTAAAGAGGTCTCTACTCTAGTGCTTTTGCCATCCCTAAATCGTAATTACCATACTTGTAACTCATGATGGAACGGGCCCCAATTTATCATGTTTAATACGTTTCCTGTCCCCTTTATTCTCCAGCATTTCTTACTCTAATTTTTTTTCCATTTAATCATTTTCCCACTCAAAATTCTTTTGTGCCGCCTTTCTCCTACATATGTAGAGCTCATTTTCAAAAGGGGTTAGGTCCATTTTTCATCAAACTTGATTCTTATGTCTTAATGTAAAGATTTTTAGTAGCTATATAAGATGATACCATAGAAAAGTTGAAATTCCTATTAAAAAGTGAACTAATATGGCAAAGAAAAATCACCTTTTTTCAAAAGGGGTTAGGTCCATTTCAGTTTAGTTGCAAAAGGGGTTAGGTCCACACATACTTTTTTTGGAAAATAATATCTTAAAAAATATGAAGACAAGTAAATATCTTTTATACCCAATTTCATGTTCTCATGGTAGGGTATCATGAAAATTCAGTTTCGCATAAGAATATTGTAATATGGGAGAATTAAAAAAGAATTATTTTCTTGGAGTGGACCTAACCCCTTTTGCAACTAAACTCTTCTGAAGAACTCATTTGTCAAAAGGGGTTAGGTCCATTTTTCATATATTTTATTGTTTTCTGTCTCTAAACCTCTAAATTTTCAGTCACTCTGATGATACCAAAGAAAATTTGAAATTCAAATGAAGCACTGAAAAGTGCCTTTTTATGCAAGAAAAATGCCCCCTCACGAACGTGTACTGTGTCCCTTTCACCTGACGAGAACCTGTTTTAGGTGTTACCAAGTGCTCTTCCTTGTATGCAATTTTTTTAACCGAAAAATGCCCCCCCCCCCCCCGGAACGTGTTCTGTGCCCTTTCATCTGAGGACCCGTTTCATGTGTTAACCCTTGCCTTCTTGTAAGTGCCCTTTCTCGAATCACTGCCCCCTTTTTACCCAAGAAAAGTGCTCCTAAAGAACTTGTTCTGTGCCCCTTTCACCTGAGAAGGTCCCGTTTTATGGTCACCATGACGATTGCCCTTTGAAACAAGAAAACAATATTCTCATTTCGATAATATACTTATGAAGGAAATCCTTTGTGCATTAAGTTTAATAATTCATGGGTGGGGTATATAAGCAGTTTCGTACAGATGGAGGGGGGCTTGAATGACTCTTGCCCCCCCCAAAAAAAAAAAAAAAAAAAAGTCAAAATTTTGCTCGCTCGCACCTTCTTAAAAATTTCATGTAATACAGCATTTTCCCTATGCCCCCCCCATTTTCAACTTCACTCCGCCGCTCCTATTTGTATGTTTATAGCTTCTCCTTTTGCAACCAGTTTTAATGAAAATCAACAAGAAATTTCATACGTCATGAATTTGGGGTTGTGATAATAATTTTTTTGTGTGTGAAAAATTGGACTTGGAAAAAAAAAACCTTTTCCATCTTCATCAAGTGGTTCCTAAGTCAGACTCTTCAATGTTGAATTGTTGGATTTCTTGAATGAAAACATCTGTTACACCAGTCCTGCAGATTGAAAAAATAGAGAAAGAAAATCAATGAATTTAAATTAAAATTGTCCTGATTTATGAAACTTAAATGTTTCAAGAAAAGTGAGACTATACATATATATGTTTCTTCAACACATAACAGGAAATCTTACTTCTACTAATTATAAACTTGTACTTCTATAAAGCATATCACTTAAACCTGTTCTATGCAGTTTACATACCACTCTCCATTATAACGACATGTACTGTATGAAAAAATGCCAGAGATTTCTCATAAATATGAATATATGAATCAACATATGTAAATTATATAAATAGTCAAAATTAAAGTTGATATGTTTTGTTGCACAGAAATATGATTAAAAACGACACTAACTATAATCTAAAAACAAAATTGAAATGGGTTTTTCAAAGGCAGGTCTATTTGTTGCCAAAAAAATGTGAACAACCTCCATTATTAAAAATATTCACTAATTAACTCACTCATATAACTGCTGTAGGTTGTATTTTTCTTTGTGGTCTAGTCGCTGTTCTATTAGGCCTACTTCACCGATTATTTATTATCATCAATCACCTCCATGGAAATTGTAAAACTGCATCATCCTATTGGACAAAATGTAAAATAACAAGATTTTTAAAAATCGTAAATCTACAAATATGAAATATGAATATCACACTAAAGAATGCATAAAATGAATTTTGTAAAATATGAAAAATAAATATTGCTTTGTTTATAAACAAATAGGAAATAAAAAGGCCATTTAATTACTAGTAGATCAAGGACATGACCTTATTTTATAAATTTGCCCAAGGTACATAACTTTTGGCATTGGTTCTATTTTAGACTCGAGAGCCTTAGGCTGTATATTTAAGAAGTGTATATTCATTACAGATCCTACCTCTTTGTGGCTCAGATTATTTTTATTTAATGTAAACATGGTTAACATTCAATGCATGTAATGTATCTGTAATTTTGTATGGGTTAGTTTAAGTTTTATACCTGGATGAGAATCTGCAAAATGATGCATGCACGTATATGATCATCATCTTGAACCATATAGGTAGACCTCTACTGTTTTTTCTTGTTCGTCAAACTCAACCTGTTTGTGAAAGAAGAGAGAGAACAATAATAAGAAGTGATCTTTTTCATGGCCGTATGTATAGGGGGAGGGGTTTGGGTAAGAGCTGAAATGTGAAAACCTTCATCAAAAAGAGAATTACTTGACATCCTTCAATTTTACGTTAGAAAATGCACAAAACGGCCCTAGGTAATATTGGTCACTTCTGGCCCTCGCTTTCTGCATTTTAGGTTTCTCTAAATTTTTTCACATGTCTGCCCCCCCCCCAAAAAAAAAAAAAAAAAAAAAAACTGGATCTTTTTATTTCCAAATCTCATTTCATTAGATTTTAACATAATTTCATAATCTCATGCACTAGGTCTAGATCTATTTGTAAGAAAGTATAGATCTAGTCCAACGAGACTCAGTGCTGTGCGACAGCATTCATGTATCTAAATTAGGTCTAGATCTAGACTAACAATGGACTCTCGATCTATCTAGACCTAGTAGAAAGTAAAGCTTCGGTTCTAAACCCTATATCGGTTTAGAAATTATTGATGTCTGACTTTGTCTTTGACTTCTATTCCTGGCTAAGACTTCACTGCCATTATTGACCGAGAGTAGATCTAGATCTAGTCCGACTCCTTGGTCCACTGACAGTCATACTCGTACATGTAAATACTAAATGGAGTCGTTTAGGCCCAGACCTAGATCTAGGCCTAAATTACAGACCTAGATCATAAGCCCTGGGGGTAAGTATCGAGGGTTGGGAAAGTATAAGTTAGACTAGATTTTAATTAGGTAGGCCTAGCTCTTGATACTTGATAGCATCGATGAATAATTAAAAGTAAAGTAGCCTAGGCCTAGATCTAAGTATAAAGTAAGTAGGGCCTAGGATTAAGAAGATCTAGGTCATAGATCTATTGATAATAAGACAAACATGCAGAGCAGCATGTTATTTCTAAGACCGAGTCTATATATTTATGAATAACAATAAGAGTTAAAATGGGTGGGGGCTAAATGCAGAAGCCTGAAGTTATGCAAAATAAATTTGATAATGATATCTGAAACAAAGTGAGGACTGAACAATGACAGGCGTATCTTCATCCACACTCCGCTTTACTGTTTATTCCTGACCGAGTCTCGATCTACTGAAGATAGATGCAGATCTCCCTCTAGATCTAACGTTACAGTGTACAAAAAGAAGCCTCATTCTTCTTGTTTTAATCAATCGTGGGTTGGTCCTTGTTGGAGGTGAACCAAACCAGCCCGATTATCTCTCGATTCCCAGCCGGCTAGGAGCCCGTACAAAATACACTGCAAGCAACATACAGGCTGCACTGGGCGACGATGACAATCTAACTTCAATTTCAAAGACCAAATTCTGCTTTCCTTTAACAGAAGAATGATAGCAAACTCTCTAATTTGTTAAAGAAATAACCTAAGATCACAAAATACAGTGTGAAATGCGTAAATAGTCCACTGAATTCATGTGGTTATATCAATTTATGCGTACTCACCGGAGTGTTCGTAGGTCCATTTTGTGTGTGGAAAGAAAAGTTTCAGAATGAATAAATTAGATGACGTAATGAGGTCAAATGAATAATTATTTCTGTAACACGATACCACTAGTATCGATGACAAAGAATCGGGGAAATCGCGTATTAATGACGCTCTTAGCCAATGAAAAGGCCGGATTATGAATATCTTCATGCCCATGAATGTCAATGAGGGCTTATTTTTGTCTTCAAATGATCGCGGTAGGCGGAGCCTAATCTCATTTGTTTTGTGCTGAACGCGCACGCAGCTTTCGGTCTAGTAATATATTATAAGGTCTTTGGGCTGAGCTGAGCCTGCCGCGCGCCTGAGACTAGAGAGTAGATCGGTAGGTTATATTATAACGAGTACGATCGACCCACTACGAACTACAAAAACGGGGCATTATTGTGACCTGGGGTGGTATTCTGAAAACGTTCTTTTCTCAAATATGTTGTTGGTTTCGTCACGATCCATTCTCAAATTGGTATTCTGAAAATGTTCTTATCTTTCTTGCTTAATAATGCTGAGCGTGTAAATTATAATCTCGCGCACTAAGCTAAGGCAAAACGTGCTAAGTAAAAAAGATGATAAGAATTGGTATTCTGAAAACGTTCTTATCTTTTATCTTTCACGATATATAAGTGGTATTCTGAAAACGCTCTATCTGTTATCTTTCTTATCCCACGATATCTAAGATAATATGTACAATAGCTAGCTAACGTTAGAGGGTTATCACATCTCATGATGGCTGCGTTCGTTCTTGTTCAAAATGTTCAAAATCAACGGAGCCACAGTAGTGACGAGCATTCCTCAGTTCCACCCTTTCTTTTATTCACCCTTTATTTCGTCTGTCTCTTTTTTCTATTTTTTTTCTCTCTTTTTTCTTTCTTTTCTTTATTTCTTTTGCTTTCTTTCATTTATTCTTCATCTTTCTTCCTTTTCTTTTTTCCTTTTCTTTTTTCCTTTTTCGTTTATTTTTTTCTTTCTTCAATTTATCTATTGTATTGTAATCTTTACATTTCTTTCATTCATTCATTAATCTTTATTTCTGTTTTTCCTGTTTTATTTCTTCAATTTTCTCTTCACCTTTTTTCTTTCTTTCTTCCTTCCGTTAATTTTTAAATCTTTTTTTATTTCTTCCTCCTTTTTCTTTCTGTTATCCATGTTTTCCTTTTTTGTTCTTTCTTTCTCTTTCTGTTCGATTGTTCTTCCTTTCATTCATTTTTGTCTCACCTGCATAACAGTGAGACTGTAAGCGCCGCTTTTCCGAAGGCGGCATCAACATCAAATCTTAAAGTATTACTGAACATCCTGCCCGAGTTTCAGGTCACATGACCAAGGTCAAAGGTAATTATGGATCAATGAACTTAGACCATGTTGGGGGAATCAACATCAAAATCTTAACCCAAGGTTAAGTTTTTGAAATTTCGTCATAACTTCGAAAGTATTTGGACCTAGTTCATGAAGCTTGGCCATAAGGGTAATCAAGTACTACTGAACATCCTGCCTGAGTTTCAAGTCAGTTTCAAGTCACATGACCAAGGTCAAAGGACATTTAGGGTCAATGAACTTTGACCAAGTTGGGTTTTTTTGTTGAATTACCATCATAACTTTGAATTAAAGTTTATGGATCTGATTCATATAACTTGGACATAAGAGTAATCAAGTATCACTGAACATCTAGTGCTAGTTTCAGGTCAGATGACAAAGGTCATTTAAGGACGTTCCACAGTTATGTTTGTGCGCATCATGATCTGCGCATAATTTACACTCTGCGCGCTGACGTCACAATGGATATGAACTGGTGATTTAATCAGCTGTAGGTAATGTGAGCTGATTTTTCTCTTTATCTGCACAAACTGCAGATCCGATGTGTTATTTTATGAAGCTAATAAAGTGGAATTATTCCATGGACCATTTTTTAAATTCCTCTTCAATTTCAAAATAGTTTCTCTGTAGTGCTGCAAAGTATGATGAATATGACCCCGAGTTTGAATAAATGGAAAAGTGGTTCGGAATTTTTCCTTTTATAAAGCTTTTGGCGCGTTTCGGGGTGTTTTAACAAGCAAATTTGCTCTAATAAGAGTGCTGATAGTTTGAAAGCAAGCACATGAACCCATATTTTTTAATGTTTGCACCTCTTAGGTATACCTTCCTCTACAACTTTGCAAAGTTTGGTGAAAATGACATGGGTTTTGAATAAAGTGCAGCATTTCTTTTACTTCTCAAGTTTGTTATTGAAATTTCACATTTTTGAGGTTGAGTATCTTTCCGGCAATTTCTAAGAACTGAGAGTGTTGTTAGACTTAAATGAGCAAACAATTGACAGCAATATAAATAGATTATCCATCTTATGGATACAATTATTAATCATATTGCAATATTTGATGAAATTTTCATGGATTTTGACTGAGTAATAGAGCTTTAAACTCAATGTTGTGATCTCGTGAGGTCTATATGCCAAATACTTTTGGATGCACGATTCTCAAGAACATCCATTTGGGTTAACTTTGAAGCTCTATAGCAAAAAATCAAGCACATAGACCCATGTTAATTTTTGCATATTTGGAATATTCAGGTGCTAAAGTATTTATGTGCAAAGTATGATGAAAATGACATGGATTTTCAATGTTTGGGAGTAAGAATACGGAACCATTCGCATTTTAGACGGTATATTAACAGACTTTTGCTTGTTTTCGGCGCATTTTGGGCTGTTTCAAGCCAACTCGCTATACTTTGGACACTGATAATTTGAAAACGAGCACATGGACCCCATAGTTTAAATGTCTTGACTTCTTCAAAATATATTCCTCTACAAATCTAGAGATTATGATGAAAATGACATGGATTTTGAATGTTTGGGAGCAGGACTATAAGGAACATTCGTATTTTAGACATTTTGGACGGTATTAGACTTTTGCCCGTTTAAGGCGCATTGTAGACTGTTTCAAGCCAACTCTCAAAATTTTAGACACTGATAGTTTGATAACGAGCACATGGACCCCATATTTCTATTATTTTAACGTCTTTAGAATATATTCCTCTACAAATCTAAAGAGTATGATGAAAATGGCATGGATTTTGAATGTTTGGGAGCAGAACTACGGAACCATTCGTATTTTAGATATTTTGGACGGTATTATCAGACTTTTACTTGTTTCGGCGCATTTTGGGCTGTTTCAAGCCAACTCGCAATACTTTAGACATTGAAAGTTTGATAACGAGCACTTGGACCCCATAGTTTAAATATCTTGACTTCTTCAATATATATTCCTTTACAAATCTAGAGAGTATGATGAAAGTGACATGGATTTTGAGTGTTTGGGAGCAGAACTAACATGACTAAGGAACCATTCGTATTTTCGACATTTTAGACGGTATAATCAGACTTTTACTTGTTTCGGCGCATTTTGGGCTGTTTCAAGCCAACTCGCAATACTTTAGACACTGATAGTTTGATAACGAGCACATGGACCCCATAGTTTAAATATGTTGACTTCTTCAATATATATTCCTTTACAAATCTAGAGAGTATGATGAAAATGACATGGATTTTGAGTGTTTGGGAGCAGAACTAAGGAACCATTCGTATTTTCGACATTTTAGACGGTATAATCAGACGTTTGCATGTTTTCCGCGCATTTTAGGCGATTTTCAAGCCAACTTGCAACATTTTGGACACTGAGAGTCAAAAAACGAGCACATGGACCCCATATTTTTAATATTTTAATGTCTTTAGAATATATTCTTCTACAAATATGGAGAGTATGATGAAAATTACATGGATTTTGAATGTTTGGAAGCGAAATATGGAACCATTTGCATTTTAGAGTGTATTAAGAGACTTTTGCATGTTTTCGGCGCTTTTTACGCGATTTTCAAGCCAACTTGCAAAACTTGGGACACCAATAGTTTAAAAACGAGCACATGGACCCCCTATGTTTAATATTTTAATGTCCTCATAATATATTCTTCTACAAATCTAGATAGTATGATGAAAATGACATGGATTTTGAATGTTTGGGAGCAAAACTACGGTACCATTTGCATTTTTGACGGTATTATTAGACTTTTGCACGTTTTGGACGCATTTTTGGCGATTTTCATGCCAACTCGCATCACTTTGGACACTCATAGTTAAAAATCGAGCACATGGACCCCATATTTTCAAAGTCCCTACACCTTCGATATGCATTCCTCTACAATTTAACCGAATTTGATGAAAATGACATGGATTTTGAAAAAAGTGCAGCTTACAAAATACTTTTTTAATTTTTGAGTAGATTCACGTCTTTGAAGATTTGTTTTTCCGAGTTTTTGCACCATTCTTGCCAAATGAGGGCGCTGCTGACTCCAAATTGATATAGTTTTACCAATTAAAAGACTTTCTCTTACTTTGGTATACACTTTGTTATATATCTTGAAAATTTGATGAAGTTTGATGCGGTATACACTGAGTAAAGATGATTTAAACTCATTTGGTGAATTCGTGAAGTCTAAGAGAGGCATGATTATCTTGATTGCACAAGATTGCATGTCTTTCAAATACGGCGACTTTGAAGACCCGTAGAAAAAAAATAAGCACATGAACCTATACTATTTTTTGCATTTTCATAATTCATAGATACCAAAGTAACTCTCTGCAAAATTTGGTGACAATGACATGGACTTCACTTTAACTGTGGAACGTCCTTAAGGTCAATGAACTTTGGCCAAGATGGGGGTATTTTTTGAATTACCATCATAACTTCGAAAGTTTATGGCTCTGATTCACAAAACTTGGACATAAGAGTTATCAAGTATCACTGAACATCCTGTGGGAGTTTCAGGTCACATGACCAAGGTCAAAGGTCATGTAAGTTCAATGAACTTTGGCCATGTTGGGGGTATTTGTTGATTTACCATCATAACTTCGAAAGTTTATAGATCTGGTTAATAAAACTTGGACATAAGAGTAATCAAGTATCACTGAACATCCTGTGTGAGTTTCAGGTCACATGACCAAGGTCAAAGGTCATGTAAGTTCAATGAACTTTGGCCATGTTGGGGGTATTTGTTGAATTACCATAACTCTGTAAGTGTATTGGTCTAGTTCATAAAACTTGGACATACATGTAAGAGTAAAAAGTATCACTGAACATCCTGTGCGAGTTTCAGGTCACATGACCAAGGTCAAAGGTCAATGAACTTTGGCCATGTTGGGGGAATTGTGGAATAACCATCATAACTCTGAAAGTGTATGGATCTATTTCATAAAACTTGGACATATGAGTAATCAAGTATCACTGATTATCTCCTGCGAGTTACAGGTCACATGGCCAAAGCCAAAGGTCATTCAAGGTCAATGAACTTTGGCCATTTTGGAGGTAATTATTAGATTGCTATTATAACTTTCAAAGTTTATCGATATAGTTTATAAAATGTGGATATGGGTAATCAGGTATCATTGACAAGTCTTAGGTTGCATGATCAAGGTCAAAAGTCATTTATTGTCAATGAACATAGTATTGTATCATTATATGAATTGTGTTTTTTGTGAATAATTATGTTACAGTAGTTTTCAAAGTCAGCACTGCTGCTATATTGATTCGCATGATGCAGGTGAGACTGCCAGAGGCACTCCACTTGTTTTTTAATTTCTGCTTTCTGATACTTTTATGCCTTCTTATTTACTTCTGTTTTATTCTTTCTTTCGATCATTCTTTATTTCGCTCGTTCTTTATTTCATTTCTTTCTTTACTTTCTTTCTTTATTTTGTGCACATGTCAAGACATTTTTAAAAAATCAGTCATTGCGTATAATCTCCAGAAACTAGTGTATGTGCAGTGCCCATGATATTCTCTTGACATAAGGAATGCTTTTATTGGTTAACTGCCAATATAAAGCACATTTTGATTGGTAATATCTAAAAAAATGGGCATGTTGAAGATAAGAAAGGGGCAGAGATAAGAACGCATTAATAGATTTTCAGAATACCGATTTGCAATGATTTATATATGATAAGAACGTTTTCAGAATACCACCCCAGAATGCATTACCCAGCCAAGTTGTGTGTCCGACGTCTGGACAATCAATTTTTGACAGTCATTTGGAAAATTAAGCAAAATTTCGTCAATTTCTAGTATGGTTCTTGATAGGGGGTCCTAAACTAAAGCTACGCACCACCCATCGTGCATGCAATTTCAGTGGCACAATGTGCACTCTGTGTGTATGGAACTGTGACTGAAGAGTGATGAACCATTCCTTTTCAACTTTTCTACAGGGCAGAGGCTGCAATAAATCACCAAACGCAGAGAAAACCAGCAACTGTTTGGAGCTTTTGAGTTAATTCACCTTAATTTCACATTTTCCTTTAATAATATGAACATGTTTTAGAATTTGAGATACAGGAAATTTCTTTGCATGATATTGGGTGTACATAGCACAGATAGGCAGGTTACTGTGAATTGACAAGTTTAAGGGACAAGAAAAGGACATGCAACTTAAAGATAAAGTGCAAGGTAGCTTTTAAGATCAGGGCATTTAGAGGTTGAGGGAGGGAATCATCATAGGGTAGTAGGATGGCTACTGTGAATTGGCAGGGATTGCTGGCATTGAAGGAGGTTGCTGAGGAGGGAAAATCCTTTAAGAGATTCCTTATCTTGTCCAAGAGAGTGTTGCGTAGGTGGAGGGTACGTGGGCATTTGGCAAGGATATGCTCTGTAGTGTCCTCTTCAAGAATCCACAGGGCACAAGTTGGGTCTGTTCTCTTCCCAATTTTGCAGAGCCTGGACTGAGTAAGGTATGTTGCTGTTAATTGTTATGAGTTGTGCTCTCACGGTCAAGGCTTGTCTGATAATGGAAGAGGGAGGGTCCTTGGGTAAAGCACCAAAGGTTCAGTGAAGGGCCTCAGTGTCCAGCAAACAAGAGAAGGCTTGGAAGTGGCTGCCTGACTGCCTGTAATACATGTATCTGAGCTTGCACATGATCGTTGATGGCCCTATTGATGGGTGGCTTCCAAGCTCGATATGGGATGGGGTTGGTAAGCAGTTCTTCAAGCTGTGGTAGCCCATACTTCTGAAGAATAAATGACCTAAGGGACTTGACTTTTTGGGTGTTGGCATGCAGTGCTCTAGTAGGAAGGTTCCATACTTAAACCTGATCTGATCTAGGTTAAGAAGTTGCAGAAGCTTTTCGTAGTCTGTTCTAGCATTGATGGGAAGTAGACCGGTTAACAGGAAGACACATTCATTAGCCGCAGTATTGGGAACCCCAAGGACTCTCTTGAAAAGATGATTCTGCGACTTGTCCAGCTTATACTCCATGGCTTTGGTAAAGTGAAGGATTGCTGTACTGTACAGCATTCTTGGGATGCAGTACACGTTCCAAAGATGGGAAGACAGCGTTGGAACCAATCCCATTGTGTGAGTCCCGTGCCATGGAGGGCATAAAATGTCTTAAGGCCTCTCAAGATTATCTGGTCAATGGGGTTTGGCTGGAACCAGACTTGGGGATGCCCAGATGGTCGTGGCAATCCTTGTGGGAAATTGGGAAGTCGCCCATCGTCCAGACAGTCTGCGTGTCATTCTTCTATGGGTGTATGACCACCACAGTGCTTTTAGTTGGGTTGGTCTTGTACCTCCAGCACTGTGAATAGGCTAAGGTGGTGTCTAACATTGCCTGAAGCTCTTTTGCAGAGTTGCTCAAAAGTGACACATCATCGGCAAGAACAAGGACTCCACCCTGCCTTTTTCCCTGCTGGATATGGATTGGTGGAGAGACTTTGCCATCTCAGTAGACATGGCTATCCATACCATCATACAGGCTCTCTATTGCTCGAAGAATGAACTAGTCTGGTTCAGCGGCTCTCGGTTTGTTCAGCAAGCCCTAATGCCATACTTTATCAAATACCTTTTCAGCATCTAGGAAGGCAACGTAGGTAGGCCTTTTTCCGCTTGTTGAACTTCTATGATAGAATAGAATAGAAATGGTTTATTGAACAAAAAAATCATTTGTGGCCCAAAGGCCGAATTAAAGATTTTCAGACATAAAAGTAAATACACAAATATAAAATTACAACATAATGAACAACAGGAATTAGAAACACAATTCCAAAATACGTACAAAAATTATGATAACATGCCTGAGGTAAATAATACATACATACATTATTGTGAAATCAATCAATCATTGTAATACAATAATTCTATAACCATTTATTATTTAATTCATCAAACAAAGTAGACAAGAACGCAGGAAAATATATACCGAAGGTACGAGAATCTTAAAAAGCGGTGCTAGCTGCTTAACAGCGCCCTCTTAGATCAGTCGCAGACATAAAGCTGAGAGTTGGCAGGAGAATCCTCTTCTGAATCCAAATTGCAGCTGGTCTGGTATGTCCTTGATGGAGAGTTGGAATTCAAGTAGAGGTTTAAGGCAAGTCTGTAGCAGCTTTGAGATGGTAGATGTAAGGGTGATCCCACGGTAGTTGCAAGGGTCTTCTGTGCACTTTCATTTACCTTTGTGAAAAGGGAGTATGATGCCAGATTTCAGAGGCTGAAGGCAGTGTCCTTGATGTAGGACGGCATTAAGTTGGACAAGCAGCAGCCTGCGGGCTACTTCGCCAAGATGCTTCAGATGCTTAGAACTGATGTTATCTGGGCCACTAGCTTTTCCAGATTTCAGCCTAGTGATGGCATCTCTGAGGTCCAATGAGCTGAGCCGCTAGACTGGTTGTGTAGAAGGGGGTGAAGTATCTTCAGTTACATGCTCAGCAGGAGACGGATCAGTTGTTATTACCGTGTCAATATACCTTTTGGCTGCATTGGGTTGATGAATAGAGGAAATGGTCATGTGCAAGATCAGAGAAGTAGATGTGCCATCCATTGAGAACCTCTGAATCAAGGTAGATCTGTCAGCATATTCCAGGGTGTTCGTTTGAGTTTGGTGAGAATTGCTGCCTTTGTTATTCTTGATAAGGTGATGGAATAGAGATTGATTAGAGTGAGATAACTTCTCTATGATCTGCTTCCATAGTGAGAGCTTTTGGGAAGCCCTAGACTGCCTCAAGCAACTCTGGAAGGCCTTTTTTGCTTTCTAGATGTTTCCTGTAGTGATAGCCTGCTTTGGGTCGGTTCTCAGAATGCCAATCTCTCCAAGCTCTTTGATCTTTGTTGTAGGCAGCTTAAACAGCAGGGGACCATTCAGGCTTGCCTCTTTTCTTTGTCGACGGATAGCAGTGAGGTAGTGAGAGAGATATCTCCACCATTGCTTCGGTCAAGCTGCATAGGAGATTGTGTCAATTCTATCCAGCAGCAGTAAAGGCCTATCATCCAAGCTCTGATGAATTAAGGGCCATTTCGGGTAACTTAGATATTAAAAGATAGTCGTTACAAATTAAATTTTGATTGAAATAAAAGAGATCTATCTTTTATATACTAAAGTTACAGTTAAACTTCATGAATGTAATGTTAGAACTCAGACTCAGCAATGGGGGTGTCCAATGTCCGGATGCCTAAAATTTTATTAAAATCTGGCAAAAATGTATGATTATAATATAAATGCTCTGACAGGCGAAAGAGAGAGAGAAAGTTTAGTTTTAATCTAAAGGCTTGACTAGGAGGGGGAGGAAATATTCAAAGGAGAGTGCACTATGTAAAATGGGTTAGTATCACATTTTTCTTCCAGTTTTGATGATATCTGCCTGTAAGTTGCTAATCCCTTTGTTGATTCTTTGATTATTTATTAGATCGGACAGCATACATTTTACGTAGCTCGTCAGAGTGTTTTGAGCTCGTCAGTAATTGCTACCCAGCCATGCAGGAACAGAACCACACAAAAAATCCACAAGGCTCGTAAGAAGGCTAGACTGACTCTGAAAGACGAGGAGCGGATGAGAAAGGCCGAGGAGTACAAGAATGATCGACGCAAATACATCTTGGACACCTTGAGAAATGCAGGAATCAGACCTGGACAGCAATATCAGGAGAGACCAATTACAATAACCTGCACTGGTGAGTTTGGTGATAGGTCAGGCATGACCCTGTAACCTTTTAAAGAGATTGAGTAACTATGGGGAGGTTTGCAAAAATCTTAGTTGTTGGGCCCTAACATGCTGTCAGTGCATGCAATAATAGTTCAAGTGGAAACCTTGGCGTTGTTGTCTCATTAGCATCATTACATAGTTTGCAATAATGTAAAAGATGATTATTATGACCGTATTATCATAGTAATTCAGCAATAGTTAGCATTAAAATCTCAGCAATTCCTTTCTATATAAACCTGATGATTTGAAATTAGCTGCAAGAGAAAATATATTTTAGATCCTGAATGAAGTTCAACAATTCCAAAATTAGTGCAAGCTACTTTATAAGGCTTCTGAGCTGCTGCCAATTGATTGGTCAAGTACAAATCTTTTAACAGTTCAAAAGTAATCTTTCAGGATCTGATGATTGATATTATTATTGATATATCACATGATGTAAAAAGTATTACAAGGTACATGATGTTTAAGAATGCAGGTATAACATCACATTTTTTTCTTCCATTTCCAATAGCTCTCAAATACATATATCAATTACATTGTGTTTGTCATTTACATGCATGTTAAAAACACCCATGTAAAAGAGAAGTTCAATGTATTTCATTTGGAGAATAACGGCAATGTTATAGATCTTATTTGTTTAATAAAATAGGTCCCTGAAGTTGGGTGATTGACAAAAAAATGAGATATTGGTTTTAATTACGGTTTTTGTCTCTTCACATCCAAAAATATTTGATTTGAAATCTTCATAATTTTCATAGTTTATACAAGGTTCTGTTATTTTTTTTTTCTTCAGTAATTATGACAATTGAATGTGGTGTGTTTTTAACATTTTTTTAAAAACCTGATGATTAAGAGACCACTGCGTTTGAAATACAATACCCCCTAAAATATATATATCCTTATATCCTGTAAGAACTCGTATGTTTTAGATAGATTCGAACCCACATATATGCAGGCTCAATCTCCAGTGAGTTTAGCAATGTTTTCATTTTTGTGAAAACTGGTCAAATCCTTCATTTTATATTTATAATGTATCTTTAGAAATATGGATCTATTTTTTTGCATTTATCCTTTTTTAAATGATATTTCATATTCTTGCTATCTTTCAGGTGATTTCTTTGAGCCCTACGTCCCACCAGAAGGAGATGGAAGAGCCTCGTCACTAACCACAGAGGTAATACTTCCTGTACCGACCAACAGCCCACGCATTCACTTTGATCCCTGGAGCAATTTTCCTTCTTGAAACATGTATTGAAGCAGATACGAACTAGCAGCCTTAATAGCACCATCTCATGTCCTCAATTACTCAAATCTGGCCATTTTGCCTACCCATAATGCATCATTCTAAGCAGTGTAGTCATGTAATATAGGCCATCTTGAATGATAACACACTAATTCACTTCTCAGTACATGAAGAAATTATGTTACCAAATAGCCCCCTCCAAAAAAAAAAATATGTAATTTTTTTGTGTCTCTCTGCAAATAAAATTGTAGGCTAATTCATTTGTAATTGATAATTATATCATTTTCAGGGTGCCAAGCAACGCCTTGAGCGGGTGAAAAATGTTGGTGTCACGCAAATGTCCCAGAGGAAAATCCGGCAATTTGAACCAGAGTTCACAACGACAGACTTTGCTTGGAAAGCCCAGCAGATCTATGTTGATGCCCACAATGCGCTCCAAGAGTGAGTGTTTCAATTCAATTCATTTATTCTCATAATCCCCATGAAAAGCATAAATTGAATTTACAAATTTAGAAATAGAAGTCATCGGATTTACATGATAGCATGAGCAATATTATGGACTAGCAAAGCAAAGGTCCATCACAAGCTAGCCCTCAATGTGATTATTGTAAAACAATGGAGTCTTTAGATGAAAAAAGAGGACAATTACAAGTAACATTAGAAATGATACAGTGTACTTTGGTAATAGGAAATATGTATCATACAATAGCGGTTATTACCAGAGCGTGCTTTGTCTTGCCAAAGCCAGCAACAGGAGATTTGATTCAATTTGTGTCAGTTTCCTTTGCTTCAGATTATTATAACTGGCAGGTGCAATACTCTGGGAAAACACCCTACTCTTTGAGAGATAGCGTATTGGTTATAAATGTGCAGAAGTCGTGGCTCTAGACGAGACAAACATTTGCATCCTTTCTAATGGTGTTTCCAAGTGCATTCAGACCTGCACTGAAAACTGCAGTGAGGCACGCTAACACACAACTATAGCATCAGATTTTTGATAGACATGTTTTGACAAGAGGGGGACTTGAACCCCTCACATTAAGATTTATGATCTCATCCGAAACAGACTCTCTAACTGACTCAGCTATGCCGCTTCTTAACTGAGTTACGTCACCTCATATTCAAATATTTCTTTGCCTGAAATATTTTTTTTTTTAAACACACTCTTGTACTTCCAAAAAAAGTAAAGGAAATTTGTTCTTTGGCATTGGGTTTATATTTAATCACTTCGGTAATTGCATGTACTACATAAACCCTCAATCAAAGCAACAACACTAGATTGAACATGTTTTGTACTCATAAAACACTGCTGAAAATAATGGCACAATGAACAGTATTTCATAAAACTTAATATTCTAATCACATTCAAATAAATATATCTGCTGTGATGTAATTTATTTCTGATTGAACTAAACTAAATATATGATTAATGAACGTGGATATGATTTTTTTTTCAAGGAATATACATATTGCGACCTTTTAATACCTTGAATAATAATGAAAAATATGATAGTGACTAATATTTAATTCCATTGTATCTGTTGTTTCCATTATTTTTCTTTTTACAGCTTTGACAGACATTTGCTGCATTCGCTTGTCACTGAAAAATGCTATCCTGTAAGTGAACAGTTTATGTTACTTTTCTTTATCTTTATTTAGGGTTTTGATATTTGCCCCTTTTATATCACTTAACTTGTATCATTTTCAAGGAATTGCCATAAAGGGAGTGACTTAATACAGATAGTGTTTTTAGGCCTCCACCCATCTTATATGGTCAATGTAAGCATTATGTTTTTAAGTTTTAATTACTAAAGAACCCTTCAAACTGTATTCATGTTTGCAAACAGGAGTGACAATGCTATGATTATTTTTTAGGTTTGAAGGTCAGTAGGTCACAGAAGTTATTCTTGGATGATTGTAGAAGTTGTTTAATATTTTAATATTATCCATCTTAGTTTAAATATAGTTTGTCACTGCTATAAAGTCTGATAAGGATACTTAAAGTAGTATTATTCCTCCCTCTCCTCCATGCCATTCATATACCCCAGAAAAATGAGCAACCACAAGAAGATATCCTGCGGTTATTTAAATCCTTTGTTTGGCAGATTTAGGTAAATATTCCACAATAAAAGACCACTATGGTAACCATTTGAAATATGCAATGATTTAATGTACATAAATCACTGAATCAAGTGAAGAGCAAATTTGATTTTTTTTTAAATTTCATATATGTATATCAGCATTAAATGACATTGGGGGAAAATCAATGGTTTAGTATATTTTTTAGAATAGATTTTATTAAAAATTTTATTTATGACAAAATGCATATACTTATCTTCCATGTTACACCATGTGGAAATCCCCCCTGGCCTACAGAGTGTTGTAGTAATATAAAGTAGTTTGGCACTCTACATCGGTGTCAAGAGAATGCCTCCTACCCATACAGAAATCAGAGAAAATAAGGTCAAAAACATTATGGCAAATCGAAAAGTTCGTTTTAAAAAGTCAGCTTCCCCCTTCTGCTGAACATTTTGCCCAAAAAAAATGCTTTAAATGGGAATAATGTTAATATATTATATATATTTAAATTTATTTAAGTTTATTATTTTGTTCTTAATCTGTGTAACCCTGAAGAAGACGTGTTACGTCAAGAACTTGATTTTCATATGAATAAACTTTCTTGGAGCTAAGTGCAATACTTTGTGGAAATCTACTTTTTATTTGACAAAGTACCTGTATTCACGTGTATTTATGTATATGTAATTCTTTGCAGGAGATCACAGCTGGTTTTCGTTACAAGACGATAAGATGGAAGATGCTTGAATCTATAGAGAAACCTCGCGTTGTACACATGAGATGTACAGACATGATAAACAAAGGAAACATCTATGGGCAGGTCACTGTGCGCTTTCATACAAAACAGGTATAGAAGTGCTCTCTTTCTCAATAGATAGTCAAAATTCTAAAGGAATTTTTGAGCAAAGAGAACATTAAAAGACATCTCACAAAATATTTTCTCTTCATAAGTTCACACACTTTTTTACATATCAGTTGTTTTGTCTCCTAAACGGAAATTTACTTTATCAAAGACTGTTGATTGATTTATAAGTGCATTCCTTATCCTTGGAATAGGGTTGATATTCATGTATTTGATTCCTGCTACCTGTTCCCATTTAATAATATCAGACAGTCCCTATTTTGGGGGAAAATTAGAGAGCAATATTGTCCCCTGACTTACTCTTTATTTAGAAAGTCACAAATATCAGCATCTTGAAATATTCTCCACTATTTGACTCTATTATTTAGTTGCAAGGTCTGCAGGCATAATATATGTTTAATGTCACATTGTTAAATATTGGGCATGGACATTTTTCATATAAATCTTCATTAATAAGGTTCTCCAAGTTTTACTCTATGTCCTGAAGACTCCGATGTTAACATTTTCCTTCATACAGACACTAGCAATCTACGATCGCTTCGGTCGCATCATGGTCGGGAGTGAAGAGATACCTAAAGATGTTCTGGAGTATGTGGTCTTTGAGAAGCACCTGCCGCATCGATACGGAACGTGGAGAATGCATGGGAAGATCGTACCAGAGTGGGCAGACCACAGGGATCCCATCATCAAAACTATGGTCTTACCCGATGAGGAGGAGGAGGAGGAAGCTGGAGGAGAGGGGATGGAGCAAGGAGGTAGTGAGAAAGAACAGATGAACTGATTATCGGTGGAAGAAAAGTAAGATCAAAACAGATGAACTGATTAACAGAGGAAGAATTTGTTGTCATGGTTTAAGGGAGTCTGCATGGAAGAGGTAGGCTTGCCCTGAAGATCTTCAACCTAGCTCTTTTAATGGTTGGTTCTAGTAAAGATGTTTGAAAATGCACTCATCTTTATGGAGTTTAACAAAAGTCAGATTTATCGTCTATTAGGGGTTTTTCCGATCCTCAATTGTTTTGTCCATTGAGAAATGTGAGAAACAGGAGCATTTCATGAAACCACCAGGCAATGATTTTCCACTGACTGTTGTTATAAGCTACCAAAATCCTTGCATCTGATTGGCTCAGAGCATATTTGTTAGTAAAAATTAATGTCAAGCTCCATTCGGAAGAGGAAAATACCCTGAGTGGATTCTTGTTGAAAGACATGGCCAAAGGTGGCTTAGACTTTGATCAAGGTGACTTTGATTGTTGATGAAGATGACCTGTTGCTATTACTCTGGTGAATGAAGGAAATAACACATGTATCATCCCAATTCAAGTTCTAATTCTTGAAAACTGTTTTAATATCAGCTCTCCAATTTCACAGAGTTGTAACTAATGTCCATCCTCCAGAAAGGAATATATTTTTAGGACAAACCATTTGATCATTTCCATCCTATGGTAAAGTATTCACATCTCACCTTTCCTGGCCCAAATGTTATGGTATTATCTGTTTCAAAAAAATCTTGCATTTTTAAAAGAAAAATATTAATTTATATGTGGTTCATCATTTTATTTATAAGAGCAATTCAGAGAATAATCGGCTAGTGTGGTTTGCTTACAAATATTTTATTAAGGCCACCGCACACCTTACGACCCGACTGGTCGGCGACTGGCTTGCGACTGAGTGAGGGAAGATGTGACGTCACGGCTCTTGTCAGCTTGTGCGTCGCAGACCGGTCAGAGACAAGTCGCAAGGAAAATCGGAAGGATTTGACATGTCGAATCCTTATGACTGGATCGCAAGCTCAATCCAACTTCCAGCCAATCAGACAGTAGAGTTGCACGACGCATATATGATAAACAACGCGCATACGCAGTAGTAAGCGCACTTTCTCAGTTGCTATGCCAAAAAGCAAAAAGCGCATGCGTGAGTCGCAGATCGGATCGCAAGGCGTGCGGTGTCGAGGCTTATGACTACCTTGCGATTCATCTCCCCTCACTCAGTTGCAAGCCAGTCGCAGACCAGTCGGGTCGTAAGGTGTGCGGTGGCCTTTAGATACCATGTTTAGAATATGAAGAGCAAAAAGTTTGTGAGAAAAGGTTTAAAGGAGAAAAAATGCTCATGACCTGTCCTTTGGTATAAATTAAATGTGAATTGAACTTGATTCAATTTACAAGAACAAGCGGAAAAGTGTGAAACAAAAATCATTTATTTCAGCAATAATTCTATTCTTTTGCAATGGAGAATTGTGAAACATAGAACAAGGGAAAAGTTTAATGTTATTAAAAGGATAGAGCAACTGGCTCCAAAATATTGACAAGCAGTAATTATTTAATGAACATCTTCCTAATATGTGTAATGAATGTCATATTATCGTGGATAACCTGAATATGCTTTGTCCATTTACATGATTATTAAAAAGTAACTAAAAATCTGATATTTGTTGTACTTATTTGAAGCAAACTGGTGTTCGCCTATTTATCTGTAAAGACACATTTTCAGGGAACAGTATAACACAAACAAGTCATTTCATCGCTGAAACATTTTTATTGAAAAATAGAAAAAACATGCTGAAAATATATAAAGTAGTAATATAAAAAATAATGCTGATTTGACCAGTTATTAGAAAAACATGTCACATTGCTCTCATTTGTTCATAGAATGAAAGTGAAATACATTTACAGGACTTCCATACATTTTATCATATATATAATATCTAACAGAAGTGAGTACAGCCCTAATGGATATGTCAATTATTATCCATAACTTTGTATGTAGCTCTCGTTCGGTTAAATGCTACATTGTCATATTAAATGATGTACATTGTTATGTATTCACTATTCTTTTATTGTTTTGAGTTTTTAAAAGAAAATAGTTAAGTAAAGAGTTGCACTGAAAATTTTGTGGGTTTTTTGTGAGGTTTGTACTCACTTCTGTTGAATACTATGTATTAAGTTTTCATCTAACATTCATTTCTAAACAACAAAAATGTTATTTATTTTTTTTCACATTTTCAAAATTAGTACTGTCAAGTTCACACACATAAAATCTCGAAGGCACAGATGAAATATTGAATAAATGTATGCAAAAGTCCCATAGAATCTTTGTATCTCTGCATGATAGTATATATATTTCAGAGATGAATAAAGGATTGACACAGTTAACTTTAGCACTCTTTTTTTTTAATCAGAAATATTTTTATCTGATTAGTATCCTTGGCACTCTTCAATACATTTGAAATGATACAAATTATTTTAAAAAATACAAAGGTAGGGGAAGGCGGGGTAAGTTGAGACACTTTTTGCATTTTGCATGATAGAATTGATATGACTAATGATATTGTAGAAATAAGTACCTCGCCTTTAAATATGATTCTTGGGAAATCTTTTTCACCTATATACAACTTTCTACCCCCACACAGAAAGTTTTTGTGACCTTTGAAAAAAACGATGTCAAGTGGCACAACTTGCCCCATCTGTGGGGTAAGTTGTGCCACCTTCTAGGGTAAGTTGAGCCACAAAAACTACATGTACAAAATGAATGAGAGAAGAACCAGCATGTCAATATTTCATTTAAAGTCTTTTCACTTGCTAATTCTCTATAAATACTAACATTCTCTAAAAGTAAAAAGAACTGTCATGTGAATTTGCTCTTTTCTGCCTGCATATCGATGGATTTTTAAGGTTTGATTGTTTTTTTATTTACATTACCATAAGAATTACCATGGCTCAACTTGCCCCATGTTGGCTGGCTCAACTTACCCCAGTCCGAACTTAATGCAATAATTTCACATCCACACATTTCTTATGCATTCATCATGTAAAAGACTATGACAAGAATGAAGGTCCATACCTGGACTAACAATATTGTTCTTATGTCTTTATTATATGTAAAGACGTGTGTGTGTAAAAAACACTTATCTATTTCACACCCGTTTTTACTTTTTTGGCTGAAATTTGTATTTTTCCCTCTAAAAAAGTACTTTTTGTTTCAAAGGTGAAAACAATGTGGTAGGGTTAAAGGTTATGTAATGGGTCATCAATACATGACACCACCATAATATCTGACTCATTCATTTTTGGCCTGGGGCTGGTGGCTCAACTTGCCCCTATGCTCAACTTACCCCGCCTTCCCCTATACAAATGGTGCTTGAACACAAATTGGCCAATATATTCAAATTGAAGTATAGGCTCTGTTCAAACCAATTGACAAATTTCTGAAGGTGAGTGCAATGGCTTGAACACAGCCTCAACAAGGGTGGGTGGAGTCTATAATGAAGACATGCATGAGACGTGCATTATTTGTTTTATGTAGCAATACATACTTCATATGCTAATGTCTCACAACCATTTTGCTATATAAAGATAAATAAAGGAGCCACACCCTATGGATTTCTTTCCCCCATGTGAAAGCAACTGTCTGCTTTATTTATACATGCAATGATTCATGGATGTAATTGCGCAGTCATTTCAATTTAATGTGCCTACTGATATGCGCAAAAATGTCCTTGGTATAATGAAGCACACAAACGTAGCACTCGGACACAAACACTCAACTCCGAAAAGAGAGGGAGAGAGCTAGAGAAAGAGACGTTGGATTGGACTGTAAAATATTGAATGCTTTTCAAAACAAACAAGAAATGTGACATAGGCTAAAAAAACTGAATTACATGTGACTGCACACATCCAATCAAAGATAATCATTGATTAGAAGTTTGGAGTGAGTTGTATAGTACAGACAAGTCATGACAAGAATCTAAAATACATCAATTTCAATATCATATCAATATCAATAGATTGATTACTTTCTGAAAAGCACTGTAAACCATATTTGAATATCACTGAAGTATGAACTGCTTATTCTGGTTCTATTTATATTTATTACCATTGATTTCCAGATCCTTAAAGCTAAAGGTCAAATATTGATTTGAAAGTGGTAAACTTACAGGGGGCCGTTTCATAATGCTGTTCGTAAGCTAAGAGTGACTTTAAGAACGAATGGTAATCCTTGTGGTAAATGATATTCACCATTAAATGTTCATTGGTGATTATTTAGCATGTAAGAGAGGATCACCAGTTGTTCTTAAAGTCGCTCTTAACTTGCGAACAGCTTTATGAAGCAACCACCAGGGTCTCGTAACACAAAAGGTTTAAAAGCAACTTATCGATTTTCATGACTGACTACATTGTAGTTCAATGCAATCAATCACAGAAAAATATTCTACAATGATTGCTAAGCTTTGTGTTACAGGCCCCTGGTAATTCAAGGTCAGGGGAGCATTTCATTAATATTTTTGTCCGACAAGTTATCACATCGGACAACTTTCATTGATTTTGATTGTCTGAGATGTAGTGAGAAGCACATTTAATACGTCAACTATCGGATAAAACATCCAAGAGAATCTTTCATAAAATACACCTTTGATCTCTGGAGATCAAATTAAAGTTTGTTTTGTTTTCGACTTTAGGATTTGACTATTAAAAAAGACAACACAAAGCAAAGAAAAATTATCATGGGAAGGTCCCTCTTATAGAGGGACATACTTTATGGAATTGCCCTTTAAAGAGAAATTCCAGTAGTTGCAGTAAACACTGATTTCATGAGAAAGTCTGTAAAACCAGGCTTAATTGTCAGTATATCTTCGAGGATCTAGATCTGGTACAGTTACATAAACTGAACTTTGTGAAATCTTGAAATCTACGCTGAAAAATGTTCAGACTGAACTTCCCCAACACAGATAAGCGCACGTGGGACAGTGTATAATTATTGCTTTGAGCGTCGGGCCCGACGCTCTACCCGAATCCTGTGCTTATTTGCTGATTTCTCAGCAATTACACAATTTCTTCCAGAATCCTTTGGCACATGCGTTTTATTTATACAAACAGACACTTTGGTGGTCATTTCATTGGATTCTGTACGAACTCATTTTGATATCGTTACCAAAACTAGCATTTACCTTTAAGTACAATTTTGAGCAAAAGCTTTGAATTCATTCTGGAGGGGGGGGGGGTTCAAACAAGAATTTAACTAGGATTAAAATCTTTTGGCAAAGAATAAGTACTATTGACATTGTTTCACTTAACATCTATTTTTTACAAAAATGAGTTGTGAACATCAAAATTGATAGCCTATATTTACAAAGGTAATATAGCAGTGCCCTAAGCACCTTTAAAATATGTGAAAAAGATAATTATCCTGTATTATTATTTCTATTTCTATTACACAAAAACCATGAAATATTATGTTTATGGGCAGGTAGGTTTTGCCTGATATTCATCAAAAGCAAGCCGCCATTCGTCCATCCCGTGCTGCCAGTCAGCAAACTGCTCTTGCCATTCTTCTTCATCGTCAGACAGACCCTCTGTGAAGTGATTAAAAAAAAAAATGAAAGGATTGGTTCTTTCACCCACGCATAAATTTTACAAGTACAAATCATATGGAGAATAGAGAAGGATTAGAAGTGTCATTAAAAGGGAATCCAACCCAAGTTGGAAACACCATGTATTAAGCGCTATATAAATACAATGTATTATTATTATTATTTATAAGTGGAAAGTTATTTTTCTTATAAGAAAAGAAAAATCAGGCAAACAGATTGCAGATAGTTTGAGCAATATTAGACAAACAAAGTTATGAACTTTCAAAAGTTGTAGTCACTAAACTTAAAGGGAATTCAAAATGGCAGCATTTATGATTTAGGGTAAGGACTACTCTCCCCATTTCTTCAGTATATGAAATGAATAAAATATTTTCTTTTCAGATGACACACA
Organism: Lytechinus pictus; assembly: GCF_037042905.1. NCBI lineage: Eukaryota > Metazoa > Echinodermata > Echinoidea > Temnopleuroida > Toxopneustidae > Lytechinus > Lytechinus pictus. The sequence goes on along the minus strand of NC_087247.1, from coordinate 15,144,579 downwards.
ATATTTTTCTTATTTTCCATACCGCAAAAAAGTGGGGACTCTATAGTCTATTTGATAACAACTTAATCAATACCTATGAACTTTCTCAGCTCAGGAATATAGCGATTCCAGAAAGCCATTCCACTCGCTTGGACAGCTCTCTCTGTAGTTGAGTTATTCAATCTGATTTCTAAGTAACGACGCTCAGGGATAGTGTAGGGTGCCCAAGCAGGTAGCTCGGGATCAGGAGAAGAGTCGGCCGACTCCCGGGTGGGATCACTGCAAGAAAATAGAATGAAAACAATTGCTAACATGGTATGCAGGCCAGCCTGAGTAGAATATCTTAGAAACCACAGGAATCCGACTATAAAAGATGACATTTGACAGAGAAATAAATAAGACATCTTTGACATCATCTGGTCTAAAAAGTTGTTTCAACTTGATTATTCCACTCATGCAGACTCAATTGTATTTCCGTAGCCTCATTCACACTTGGGTTTCCTGGTCGGAGGTAAGAGTATCTTGGTCGGAGGAAGATCGGTGTAACTCTGTCCAGACGGGCACTTCTCCGACCCTTCCTCTGACCAAAACAGCCTACGTCTGGATCATGATAAAATAAATATCTTTGGAATTTTAATCCATGTATCCAAATTTTACTCCGACATGTTTTAATCCGAATTTTACTCCAACGTGGACCCCACAGCTATTATGTGGTAATTTAAAGGACGTTATGTGGCATAAGAAGCTCATGAATATAAAACGTTAGAATATTTGTTTACGTTGCTCATGACCGGGGCTGTGCTACAGGGGGGTTGGGGCACCCCCTCCATGGTTTTTGCAAATAACGGGGGGGGGGGGGGGACAAGCAGGTGAAGAAAGAAAAAAAAGAAGGAAAGAGAATAAAAAAAAAGAGTGGTCTTGGCTGTGCATAGATATCTATATCAACAATTTTATTCAACTGTTCCGATGGTAACTGTTTGATAAAATCATTCTTTGTCGGACATTCCATCCAACAAGTCCTTTCATCGCATACTCCCTAGGTCTCACCCAGATTTAGCAAAGTTGGTCCACATCTTCATCATCTGAGCAGACAGGGTCTTCTCATGATCCGTCAGTTCATGCTTGTACTCCAAGATGTTCTCATCAAATGACCATCCAAATACAAACTGGAGCTCTTCCGTATGACCAGCCTGGAGCCATGTTGGATTGACTGGCCCAGAACGATAAAAAGAACTGTGAAGGGAAATAGTGTAGTTGAAAGAGTACAATAAAGGAACAGCGTAAAAATAACAAGACGATACATTTTATTAATTGGATAACACACTTAAACCTAAATAGGCTATATTGACGCCTAAGAAGACTGGGGGGGCTGATTCAGCTACCCCCCTATGATCTCGGCCGTCGATCACACGATCCCAACGAAAATTGGCACGTGTGTTACCCATGGCATTATCTACAAAACTTTGATATCAAAATCTCATTTCTCATTAATTGCTAATTTATGCGTAAAATCATTAGTTTGCTCTAATTAACAAAATAATGCCCCTACAATGCTAATTTTTGTTTCACATACTCTTTATAGGCATCTGATCAAATTTTTTTTTTTGGTAATGTCAACATCACATTTTATTTTCTAATGTATTTTATTGTTTTCTTAATTTCTTATGTATTTCTTTGTTTTTTTACTTTTTGTTTTTATTGTTTTTTCAATGAAATTGTCGGGGACTTCATTTTGACCATAAACGAGATAAAATTAATTGATTTTAAGCAGTAAAAGGAAAAATAATGATACATTTTATGAATTTTGGCTAAAAACACTATTTGCATTGGATTTGTACACAAATTCATGTTTTTGAGCAATTTTGGGTGTGCATGCACTTACGAAATGTTGAGTCATTTCGGAACCGCGTACCTGGGGGTCACAATATTGGTCTCAAAAGTTGCGCGAGAAAAAAAAAAAAAAAAAAAAAAATTGCGCGGTGGATTTATTGTGAAAAATGTTGGGGGGCTGAATCAGCCCCCCCCCCCATCTTCTTAGGGCTAAAAAGAGAGTCCAGGGGAGCATTTCATCAACATTTTCATCCGACAATTTGTCAGGTCTGACAACTTTCCTTGATTATGATTGGCTAAGAAGCACTGTTACTATGGTAACTGTTGGATAAAACATCTGACAAGTCGTTTCATGAAATGCTCCCCTGAACAGTAACATGAAGTACCAAAAGATTTACTAAAATGAAAATATAATTAGTATTAAACTTTCAATTATGTTGATTTGTTATTAAAGTGAAAATATCTTTTAGATGAGACATTTTAAATCTGTTCATCTTGAAATAATTGTTCATTTTAATACTGTTTGGGATATTGTTTATTAATTCTGACATGTTTCAACTTTCCTGATTACACCTGTCTAAGTCTTAGTAGAGCAACCCACGATACTGATAATCTGAAGGTTTAGGTTAAGGCTGGTTTAAGTTAAACAGAGCTACTAGGTTCTTAAAAACTCCTTGGGATTTTCACCTCTCCATAAATTTGGCATAAGGGTAATTCCATAAAGTAACCCTTCTGTACCCTTCTTCAACCATGAACTGCCCAAACCATAATAATTTGAGAGCATTACAATTTTTCATATGAACTATAAAAGAGACAAATCATTTCAGGAAGATCAAGCAGTTATAGGGTTAAACATACTTCATGGAATCACCCATTAATCATCTCTTTAATTCAATTGTTTGGATACATGCAATTTGGAAAGAGGACATACAGAAACTAGAAAGAGTTGAAAAGCAAGCCTCTAAAATAACAAAAGAAAAAGGGTGCTTTGTAGACGAGTAGACGAGGTAGAGTCCTTGAAAAAGCCAAAGAGATCCTGACCAATGAGAACCATGCCCTTCATAAATATAATTTGATGAGGTCAGGCAAACGTCTGAGATCCCTTCCCGGCAGAACCTCACACTTTGTAAATTCTTTCCTTCCAGTTTCAATCCGTGCATTTAATAGCCATACTTGAAATTATGTTACCCCCCTTCCTGCCTTTATCTTCATTTCTCTTATATTTGCTTGTTGATTTGTATAATGTTTACTATATGTATCGTGTAATCTTTTGTGTGTATCATGTAATATTCTAAATTATTTTGTGCGAACAAATTGAATTTCCATCTGTACTCGATTGCAATTGGACAATAAAAATATCTGAATCTGAATCTATTTGATTGTACAGGACTGTCTGAAGAATTCATGGAAGGGCTATCTTCAAACTATTGATGAAAAGGGTGTCAGTATAACATAAAGGAGAATTATCAGACGAGAAACGAGACATATATGCTTTTCACATTGCATTTCCTTAACCCCGGACTATCCTTGACCCCATACTATCTTTTTTTTGATTCACTCTGTCTTTCTTAACCCCATACTATTTGCTTAGCCCGGGTTAACGCCTTAACCCCGGGCAATCACACAGCTCATTAATATTGATGATTTTACCACACAGAGCGCAATTAACGTGCAATTTCGACTTCTGTGATTGGCTAATGCTTAGCCCCACTTTTCCTTAGCCCGGTTTCGATTCACACTGCATCTCTTAGCACCGCAATTGTGGTGCTAGCACCGCAATATGCCGGCTAACCCTGCTTTTTTGCAGGGCCAGATAGTACCGTACTATTTACCGTGCTAGCCCACTTTGCTAAAACGTAGTGTGAAAACGAAGTGGGCTAAGCTTAACCCCGGGAAATTGGTGGGGCTAAGACCCCCCCCTTAGCCCCACCAATTTAGGACAAAAAGTGCAGTGTGAAAAGCATAATAGTTACCTGCTCGGGGTATGAGTAAAATAATACTGGTAGACGTTTTCAACGCCTAACTCATAATAACGTCTTAGAGCGGCATCACTACCGCTAGCCCAGATGTAGTCTCTGTAGAAGGCCACATAGGCATCCAAATAGTCCAGATCATTGTAGTCGGCCTGGCTCCAGTCTACATACTCCTGATAGATGGACTGCCTGACGATGGAATGCTTGTCGGAACCCAAGAGGGAGCTATGTACCATGCTCCTAAACATGGAACGATTGATGAAAGGACCCGTTTCCCTGATGCTGTACTCGGGGAAGAAGGAGCGCACGCTGGCAGTGCCTTCTTGATTGTTGAATCCGGCCATGATGGCTGCAGGATGGGGGATGGTGTCTTCACCGTACAGGAGATTCTCGGGAGTGTCCTCCAGGAAGATGCCATCCACACGAATGAAGTAACCAGTATCATAGACCTACATACATCATAAACAAAGATATATTAGATAATAAAGTTAGAAGTGTGTCATCAATGTAGGCATAGCATGTTTATTTTTATGCTAGATTTGTATTTTCTTACTGTAAACAATGTCTACATAATGGAGATTTGTACTACCTAATTTGAAAATTTACAAGTCGTGTCTTTCTTGCAAGAGGAACATACACAAATCTAAATCGAACTCGATATTGTATAAAGTTTTGTTAATACTATTCCAGGACTTTTAAGAGCAATAGATACATACCGAATCTTGCACTTCCAGCAAAGTCATTTCATCCACAGATCTAAGGCATGTAACCATGGCAACAGCATCTGTAGTAGGACATCCCACGGCAGAAGCAATTTCCATTGCGTCGCGGCGATCTTCGGCGGGGTCATTGCGGAAGTAGCGAGGAGACAAGGCACTACCACTCTACATTTTATTTTGATTGTAGGAAATAAAAGGATATAAAGTTTTACAATAATGTCCATAAAATGATTATGGAATTTTAGCATGCATGTCAGAGCTAAAACAAAATACATATGTAAATGAAAGACTCATCGAAGTTGAATCTCTTGAATCTACAGATAACTGATTGACTAAGAAGAGGCAATTAAATTAAAACGTAACTTTTCAACTTTCGTAAGTTCAACTTGAGTAGACTCACCTGCATTAGTATTGTTATTATACATACTGTGGAATTTCATTCCAATTTTTGATACACAATAAGCAAAAGGATACCTAACCCCTTAAATTTAAGATTTTCTTGGAACTTTATGCTCATGACAATGTGACTTGATCTTTAAAAAGTATGTGGAGGCCTACAAATGAAAATTGGTATGAATATTAAGGGTGCTGGCAGGACCAGTATATCAATGATGGGGGGAGGCAGAAAGTGGTTGGGTCCTGACAAGCAAAAACAAACAAACTAAAAAAAAAATGATGATGAAGGAAAGTTCACTCTGAAATGGGAGAGGTACGATCGGAATCGTTTGCTATAAGAAGTGATATATGTTCCCCCTATGCCCCCACCCCCAGGGTCCGGGTCTGAGTATATTAAACATTCAATCATTGAATGCTTGATCCACGAAAGGGAGGGGGGGGGGATTAATAGGTAGGCGACTGAAAACATGGTCCTCGGATCTTCTCATCAATAAATGGCCCTTTTCATATCAATAAATGTGTGGATTCACAAAGTCAAGCATCCTAGACAGTAGGATAGTGTCATATATTGGTGATAAAAACATTAGGTTATGCCAGTGGCAGATCAGGGGGGGGGGGCACATATGGCCTGTGCCACCCCCTTTTGAGAGCCATAATCAAAATTTGTAATGTAAATAGGCCTTTTTTTACCAAAGTGCCCCGCCCCCCTTTTAAAGTGAGGACCTTATATTTTTTTTTTGGCTTGTCAAATTTTCTTTGCTTGTCAGATTTTCATTGGGAAAATATGCCCCCCCCCCTTTGGAAAATCCTGGATCCCCCTGGGTTATGCAAACAATTATTGATTACTAATTATTGAGAGTGATATTGAGGAAAAAGTATTTTGCAAAGTCTGCATATTTCACCTGCAGTATGGCTTGTGAAAATAATCCAGCAGTGAGTCTAGAGAGGAGTAAGAAACCAACACTCCCGGCACCAGCACTTTGCCCGAAAATTGTGACCTTCTCCCTATCACCACCAAAAGCTGATGAGAGACAATGGAATGTTATATTGTATTGCATTCATAAACTTGTTCTTTTAGTTTTAAAGGGGAAGTTTACCCTGAAGAAAAGTTTGTTGTAAAAATAGCAGAAAAAATAATAAAAAATATTGGTGAAGGTTTGAGGGAAATCCGTTTAAGATCAAGAATTTCAAGTTTTGGATTCGTGACGTCATGAACGAGCAGCTGTCCCATATGTTATGTAATAAAAAATGCATGAATTTCATTTTTTAATGGTTCCTGAAGACTTGTTTTTGTTTTCTATTTATAATCAGGTGAGAAATTATTTGTCTATTGATATACAAAAGGTACAGTAAAAAACATAAACTTTCTGAAAAAATGGCATTTCATTGAATTTTTACCATTCGCTATGTAGGAATGCTGCTCGCATATGACGTCACAAATCAAATAATTAAAATTCTAATCACTTTTTTAATCTTTGATGGACTTTTTTCAAACCTTCGGCAATATTTGTAATGATCTTTTCTTCTGTTACAATAAACTTGTAAGTGTGAACTTCCCCTTTAATAGTGGAATGACAGCATATGTTGTAAAATAAAATAACACAAATAAATTGGTACATTTATTACATTGATAACAAGGGATAACAGTTTATCTTTCTGAAACTGTCTTTTACATGCAGAATAACAATTTTTATTCATATATTAATATTATATGATTGGTGGTTAATATTTTCTCTAGCTATAAGATAAAAAACATTTATTGATTCGAACCATAAATAAATTGTAATTGAGAGCAAAGGTAGTCAAAAGGGTATGGATCTGGGGGCAAAAGGGGCACCCCTTTTTGTAGGAACATTTTTTTTTATATATATTTATATTTGCTTGTCATTATTTTAAACAAGAAAATGCTCCTGTCAGTGGTGAGAGGCAAGGGATGAAATCAAAATTTAGACAAAATTTGGGACCTACGCTTGATTTTGAAAGTTAATTTGGTTTTAAAGCAGATACGAACCAATAGCGCCATCTTGAGTCCTAAACTACTCATACGTGGCCAGTTTCCTGACCCATAATGCTAGTGTAGTCTAGTAATATAGACCCACTTGAACATGTTGAATGATAACATGCTTATTAACTACTCAATACATTTATAACGCAATAATTATGCTACCCGCCAAGTAGCAAAACAATTACTTTTCCTCTCAAAACATTTTAGTTTCTCTATACAAATACAATTATAGGTCAGTTTATTCTCTGTAGTATTAGTAGATTTCTGAAAACGTATATTATAAGACTATGTATTTATAACACACAGTCAATGAGAGACCACACACAGTTCACTCCCCCTTTAATACAACTCTCTGTGCAACACAGAGTATGAGGACCAGCACCTGACATGAAATCACCCTATATCAGCAGATCAAATGTCATGGAACCAAACAGGTTGGAGATTTGTGAAGTTTTTTACTCGGAAACCTCACCTTCGATATTGCTATGGACCCACTGTAAAGCACCAACCTGATCCAACATGGCATAATTTCCTGGAGCAACTTCATCACCTGATAAAAGCATGAAAATATATTCAGTGAACAAATAGCAATTATGTTGAATATCGGAGTATACAATACTGTTTAGCCTATAAAGAAATTAGTATAATAATGACAATATAATTGGATTTTACATAGCATCTTTTCCTTTTATGTTTGAGACAGAGCAAGTTAAGATTTCTAATCATATAGGCATGTTTTCAGATGCTTTTTTATGCTTTCTGATGAAAAATAAAGTTAACTGTCAATCACAATTTTACCATGTACAAACTACAATCAAGCAGTCTGTGATTGGTGAGTGAAATAGTAATATCACAGCCTTATGTGAGAGTATAGCTATGGTCCCACACAAGAAGTCTTTGCAATAGTCATCTACCAGTGAGCAGTATCTAGGTCTTTGGTAAGAGCCAGTAACTTTTCTAAGCAACCATTGGAAGCTAGAACCATCAGTTTCTATGGAGATGAATGGCTGTTGATCATGACCCCTTCCTGATTTCTGCAATATCAGCTTTAAAAAAAATATAATTATGTTATATTAATTTACTCACCCGTAGTAAATACCCCAAACACTCCGACTCTGTACCCAACAGTGACGACAATGACATCAGATGAAGCAGCCAATGAGATGCCTGCATAGAGAGGATTTGAAGCACCACCAAACTTGAATGCTCCTCCCGGGAAGTACACCATTACTGCAGCATTGGTTGGCTATAAGAGAGAGAGAGAAGGAAAAAATGAAAGAGAGTAAGAAAGAGAGAGAAGGGAGTATGAAAGAGAGAGAAAGAGAATGAGAGAGTAGGAAAGAGAGAGAAAAGATAAAGAATAGGAAAGAGAGAGTAGGAAATATTTATTTTAAAAAAGAGAAAGAGAGGGAGAGTAGAAAGAGTGGGAGAGGGGAGAGAAGGGAGAAAGACAGGGAAGGGAGGGGCAGAAATTTTGATTTAAGTTATGGATGAGAGAGGGGGTAAGTAAAGGAGTGCAAAATATAAGTTTATGGAAAGAGACCAAGAAGAGGGGGAGAGAGAGGGAAAGGAAGAGATGTCAGAAAATGAGAGAGGGAGATTGAAATAGAGAAAGGTGGTATAAAATGAATTGTTATACTAGTAATGACAAAGATGATGACATATTGTTTTGATGATGGGCTGGTGTGTTTGATTTATGCAGAGTACCCTTCACTGATTGAAATACTTGTTGCTATGACTGGTAAACCTCTTATAAGCATTCATGTTAATATATATCAAACACAATTGTTTGAAAAGCATTAACAAACTTTGAAATTAAGGTATTTCTTTTACCCTCGGAGTTGGAGCGAAGATATTGAGATAGAGACAATCTTCGCTGGCCTGCATCTGAAGTGGATCTCTCATGACATTATTAGAGCAAGTATCCCTGAAGTATGTAGCATTCCAATCCCCTTCCCAGGGTGCCTTGGGTACAGGGGCTGCAAATCGGACTGGTGGCTCGGCAAACGGAACGCCCTGTAAACAAACACAATAAATGACAGTGCATTTTTAATTTCAACAGTGCCAGTGTTCCAGGCACAAACTGATCAGATGGCAAGATCTCAGATCTCTTCATGTCAACATCTTTGGAAGAGAGGACCAAATGTCAAGATATTTGATCATATCAACATCTTGTCATCTGATCATCTCTTCTCAAGTATTTAGACATGACGAGATCCAAGATATATACATCTGATCAGCTTGATGATGACATGACAAGATTAGGGATTACATAGAATATATTTTACCTTATTAAACTTGATTCTGAAAAAAACTTTTGCCTAAAACTGTATTGCAAGAGCGTAATGAATAATTTTTTATCTAATCTCATTCAAAAGCCCCTAGCAAAATTCATCTATAATATATATCCTACACATTTCAAATAGTTGCACAAGATTTATTTAAATAACTGAATTATAAATACTCAAATGGTATAACACATGAAATTATTAACCAGGATAACTTATAATTGTTATGTTTTAGAGGCCATTTTTTCATCACATTGGTATTTATTTAAATAACTGAATTATAAAATCATCAAACGGTATATCACATGAAATTATTAACCAGCATAAGACAAAATAGTGATGTTTTAGATGCAATTTTTAATTTATCACATTGGGGCAAATGCTAAATTATTTCTTTAATTTCAAGGTCTGCTTTGTGCAATGAGCAATTAATGGAGTGATTGCATATAAATATCATTATTCTAGAAAGTAGTATTATATTTTTTTATCTTTTTATTTTTCTCTTTTTCTCAGTATGATTTTTTTTTTTTTTTTGGGGGGGGGGGTCCCCCCCCCCATCATCTGTACCCAGTGCGTTATAGTGGTTACACAGCCAGCCCATGCCTCTCTTACATTCCTTTCTCTCCTTTTTCAAATTCCTCCCATTATTCCTAATATACTAGAAAACTCATCAAAGGCAGTCACCCACTGCCAGTTGTTGCCCCCCGCCCCCATGGCCCCACCTATGAAGTCACCGAAACCAAACATGTGACAGCATGAGACAAAAACTTTGAGGGGCTGACAATATGGCAAGGGCAACATTTCTAAATAAATGCGAACAATCAAACAACTTTGAAAATAAATTGGGAATTGAGATTTTGCCATAATATGATTTCATATCCTTCTTTACATTTCCACCTGTTTTCTCTTTCATTTTCTCCTTCTTTATCTGTTATTTTTCTTGTTTGTGGATGTTTGGGAGAAGGGGGCAAGTATAATGATTAAGGGGAGTGGTAAGCTTCCCTGCATATGACACATACAGTGTATGATTTCGGAATATATGATATTATTTACTTTCATACAGCTGATTTCTTTCTTTCACAAACAGTTATACATGCAAAAAGTCAACAGGATAAAACAGATTGCCAACATAAAAAACAAAGATAAAAGTGGTTACATTTGGAGGAAGATATAAGTTACAGAAAATTGACATTTTGAAAGAACTTAAAGAGAACATAAGGTAAGTGGGCTTGTCATCAGAGCGAGGTCCCCAAAATTTTTAAGATGTATAGTTTTTCTACTTTTTTTATGTCTAAATAAGACTGCAAACATAGGTATTCTTGAAAAAAAAAGAAATATACAATAGAAATAAGTAAAAGATCAAAGAAAGAATGAAAATTGATTTATGCAGAATGATATACCATTAGGCCGTAATATAATCAAAAGTTGTAATATATATGTGTGAGGGTGTGTGTGTATATATTAAAAATAGAGAATAAGAACTGATAAGAACGTTTTATATAAAGAGGAATTAGTATTGAGAATAGGATATGTCTTTTAGGAGAGAGAGAATGGGTATATAGGCCTATACAGAACGAAAGAGAGATCTGACTGGTAGTATATATAAGAGCAGCTGTTCAATATGTCGATCATGTTATGATTATGAATTTGACTGTACTGTATAACCATGGAGCTATTAATAGCTCTATGGTATAACTAATTCAGTGAACAAAGGCATTTGGGAGAGTTCGTACCATTTTCTAAATCATGTATGATTGAACCCAACTGCAAAAGATAGTTATCCTCTGCACCTTGAACATTTTATAACCGTGAAACAGAACACGATGATACAATCTGCAATGTATAAGAGTGATGTTCAAATAGCATAGATCACAGACTCACCAGGAAAACATCAACATTTGTTGTGATTCCGAGGAACTCTTGGTCAAAAGTAATCGTTTTACCGACCAGCCTTCCATCTATCACATCGACGATCACCGACTCACAATGAACCACGCAGATGCAGATGATGAGGAACAATCCCTCCAAACCCATCAAACGCCTCGTTTGTCCATCCATTTTAAGTTAATTAGAGCCGGGTCTTAGAGATAATATTACGGAATTATCATTAGGCGCCGCGCCCCTATCATTGAATTCACGAATGACCCAATTTGAGAGATACCTAAACGTTGTCCTTCATATTCTGTGCACTATTGAGGCACTATTCTAATGCATATCGATCATGCATACTATTTCGTCATGTAATTGAATGGGATTGTAGTCGAATGTTTGAACTTTTGTTTGGTCAAGGAAAAGATAAATAAAGGAACTCCCTGGCTCGATCGGCTAACTGAGGCATTCTAGTCTGTGCTACAGACTGTAGCTAGAACTGTATGGGGTACTAATAAGAGAGGCAGCTATAGATTTTCACACTGCACTTTTTGTCCTAAATTGGCGGGGCTAAGGGGGGGGGGGGTCTTATAGCCCCACCAATTTCTCGGGGTTAAGCTTAGCCCACTTCGTTTTCACACTACGTTTTAGCAAAGTGGGCTAGCACGGTAAATAGTACGGTATACTATATGGCCCTGCAAAAAAGCAGGGTTAGCCGGCTGATTGTGGTGCTAGCACCACAATTGCGGTGCTAAGAGATGCAGTGTGAAAACGAAACAGGGCTAATGAAAGTGGGGCTAAGCATTAGCCAATCACAAAAGTCGAATTGCACATCAATCACGCTCTGTATGGTAAAATCATCAATATTCATGAGCTGAGGGATAGTCCGGGGTGCGAAATTATTTTTCCCACCGAGTTCTGGACCAACATATGAATATTCATGACTTGCGCCTTCGGATTAAAAGTACGCATGCGCGTGGACTCGACCAGTGCCGGTGTCATAGAAATTTGGACCGGCCAGTCGATAGGGGCCGGAGGTACTAATCGACGGCTCTACTACCCGTCGATTAGTACCGGGTTTTGTTGTGTGATGCGATCGTCATATTGTACAGTCGATTTGTTCCGACCAGGCGATTTGTTCCGATACGCTGTTCATGCACCATTATCACCCCTATGTACAGCAAGAATGTGATATTCCAGTCGTCCTTTTCAACCAATTGTCTCATCCAAGTCAAACACACCCACAGAACAGATACAGTTGCCGATTTGAGAATCTCAAGTTATTTAAAGGAGAATGAAACTCTTGAAGCAAGTTAGCTTTTGTGAAAGCAGAAAAATCAAAGAATAAGATCAACAAAAGTTTGAGTAAAATAAGACTAGCAATAGAAGAGTTATGAGCATTTGAATGTCGAGATCACTAATGCTATGGAGATCCTCCCATTGGCAATGCGACCAAGATCTATGATATCACAGATGAACAACTCTCCCCTTTTGGACACTGAAAATATACCCCAAAACATCTCTTTTTGCTCATTCTAATCATATGACAAACGATTCATCAATGATATAATGTTGTGAAACCTCTGTACTTGTCCTCTCATAAAGAGAACACCTCACCTTGTGATAGACTCTATAAAAGTGAGAATATATATAGGTGAAATAAGTACTAAAGTAATGAGGGAGTTGTACGTGTGTGACATCACAGATCTTGGTCGCATTGCCAATGGGAGAAACTACATGACATTAGTGGTCTCAATATTCAAATGCTCATAACTTTCTTATTATTCATTCAATCTTCCTCAAACTTTCAACAATATGTTTCTTTGATTTTTCTCTTTGATATGGATTCAGCTGGTTTCAAGGGTTTCATTCTCCTTTAAAGAGTCGTATGCATTTTTTAGCACTCTTCCAATTACATGTAATTAAACATCCGGGGACGGCTGCTTTGTGCAGCCACGACACCCTAAATTAACATTGCGTGCTCCCTTTGTGCGCCTGGGCTATTCGGGGTGTGAACTTATATCCACCAATATGGCTGGTTTGTCTTGGTCTTCAAGCAACGGGATGAGATTGGCGACTATGGTGATGGAGGGGGGGGGGGGGTAAACACTGATGCATACTCTTCGAACCCCCAAAGTAATCAAGTAGAAATCAAAATGAATGTATCAATACAAGAAAACTAAGTCCAACAATGAGGCTGCCAAAAACACAGGGAACTCTCAGTGACACCTCAATGAGACACATATATATATATATTTTTTTAGGGGGGTTGGGGCACGGGACCCGGGTAGTAAAAAAGGAGGAAATATATGAAAATAAAAGGGGGAGAAAAAAAACGTAGGAAGAAGAGATCGCAAAAAATGGCCGAAACGTAGCCTGTATGAGAAAAGGAAAGAAGGAATATTGAGGGAATAAGGGGGGGGGGGAAATGAAGGGGAAAAAGAGGGGGAGATGAAATAATAATAAAAGAGCGTGCATGGGCCACCAAACTGACCTTAAGCTCGAGGGAGGGGGTGCTTTGGCGCGGATCCAGGGGGGGAGGGCACACCCGGCTCATGCCTCCCCCTTTTGAGAGCCAAAAAAAAGTCGAAAGTACCGTATATGTGCAAGTGCTAACCCTTTTTAAAATTTTTGCCTGTCAATTTTTTATGGACTAAAATGCCCCAGGAAATTCCTGGATCCGCACCTGGATGGTATTTAATAACACACATGTAGGCCCTATATATATATATATATATATATTATTTAGAAGTGAATGAATGACTCAAAATTGGTCGTATATAGCTTCTCATTGGCGGCGGAAGCCAAAAAAAATTAGGGGGGTCTACCTGGAATTTATGGTTGGACACAGGAAAAAAATTTGACAAGCAAAAAAAAGGTGAACTAAATTTTAGGGGGGACCATAACGATTTTAAACAATTTTAGGGCGGTCCACCTGAATTTAGGGGGACGCAGGAACGAAATTGACAAGCAAAAAAACAAACAAACAAACTCAAATTGAGGGGGACAGGACCCTCGCTCCCCCACCCCCCCCCCAGCCCCATCCCCGCTTCCGTAGCCTATGTAGCTTCTTAATATCACTTTAATTGCACTAAGCTTTCGATCAAAGCTTGGCACAAGAAAGAAGCTACAAGATTTGTATTGTCATTTCACTGATCATTGAAGTATGAAACACCAGCGACGTTCTGTCCGCAAGTCATTTCTCACGCTATATATTTTACCAAAAATATAGAAATATGAAGACAGAGGAAAAAATCAGGAGCGGCGGGGAAAATCTTAAAGTGGGGGAGGGACACAGGGGAAAAAGGCAAAAAGCGCACTTAAAATATGAAGAACAATTAAAAAAAATAGTATACTATCTACCCCAGTGGCGCAATGAGGCAAAAGTTTGGGCCAGACATGGCGTACAACGCATTTTTTTTAAGCTGCGAGCAAAATTTTGACTGTTCAATTAGAAAATATATAATTGTGATGTATAGATTTTGACGTAATATTCAGACCAGGGATGTGTTAGGAAGGATAGGAATCTCTTCGCTTTAGTACCAGCCTGCTTTAACCCTATCTGACGAGCCGACGACATATATTGTCTTTAAACATGTGAATGTCTTTTCAGGTGTTTCAACAATACAGGCATTTTCATTTGCCGACAGTTTCTCTCAGTTAGCAACAAGAGAGATTCGGATTTTTATTTGGCTGGTGCAGTTTTTGATAATGCATTAGTACGTATAATTGGTATCAGCGAACAGAAATCACCATAATTTGAGTAATATTTAAAGCTAATTATCTCGGAAACACACATGACCACGGATAAATTGTAATACAAAATATGTTCATAATCATATATTTTTCACAATGAGTGAGCTCTAAAATAGCACAAATTGTCGGAAAATGCTGAAATTTGTCAATTGTCAATTTTGGAAGTAGTTATAAAATTAAATTTGTCTTTTTTTTTCACGATTATTATATTTATTTATTATTTATTTATTTTGTTTTATTTATTTTATACTGCAGGGTAGGCCTGTTCAGTTCTTAAAACTGCTTTACAAAGGCGCCCTGCAGTTTAAAATACATGTCAAGATAACTATGAACAACAACAAGAAAAAACATCAAAAATACAAAATATCTAACATCAGAAACAATTAACACCAAAATATAGAGTGGGAAGTGACAATTTAAACATACATAGCATTGTAAATCAATGGAATATCATTTCGATCTTTATCAATTCGTATGAAAGGCTTTGCATAATTTTTTAAAAACTAACAAGGAGGTACAAACTTGTAAATTTGAAGGAAGTGCATTAAATAATTTGGGTCCGACATATGCGAAAGATTTTCTTTTATGTTCAATTCTAGCTTTGGGAAGCTGAAGGGGGCATCGTAAAGAATACCGTGTCCTGTATTTCACGGGCCGTTTACATACTAAAGGTTTTAAATAATTTGGAACTAAATCATTCATTATTTTATATACAAGAACACAATACTGATATTTTATACGCTGATCTACTGATTGCCACTTCAGTGACTGCAACAAAGAAATTTGTGATGTATTATAATCTTTTTTCAAAAGCATTCTGGCATATTTATTTTGAAGTTTTTGTATCTTATATCTAAATGTATTTTTGCACTGCTTCCCCAAGATGTAATACAGTAATCAATGTAAGGTAAAATCATAGAAAAGTACAGCTTCTTCATAATATCAAAGGACAGTAAGTGCTTAATCCGCCTTACACAACCTATTGCCCGAGATATTTTACAAACGATATTAGTAATATGTTCGCACCAAGTCAAGCCCGGATCGAGCATGACACCTTACATTTTCTAATTGTATGTTCCTGAATTTCACTGACAAATGAGCACCCCTCAACTTTTTCTTTTGACCAAATACCATGGCTTTTGTTTTTTGCGGGTGTAAATGCATATTATTTAAGTCTAGCCATTTACTTATTGAATCAAAATCATCTTGCAAATGCTTTTGTACCTCCTTAATTGATTCACCGTGATTAAAAATGGCGGTATCATCAGCATAAAGAGACATTTTAGAATGTACATGCAATTTCAAATTACACATGTCATTAATAAAAATACAAAATATCAATGGACCCAGTATAGATCCTTGTGGGACACCTGATCCATCCAGTTGTATTCATTGCCAGTAATACCATAGTACTTAAGTTTTGCAAGTATAAAATTGTGAGGAATAACATCAAAAGCTTTGCGTAAGTCCAAGAAAATACCACCAGTAACATGTTTTCGGTCCATTTTATCATACAAAAAGTCTGTAATCTCAGTTAGACAAGTGGCAGTAGAATAAGATGGTCTGAAGCCAGACTGACAATTTGCAAGTAGATCATTTACATTTAAGTACTTATACAATTGATCATGTATTGCTCTCTCTAGTATTTTGGACAGGACTGGAAGCACAGAAATTGGTCTATAATTTATATCATGTTGGCATGAAAACATCACAAGGGCTTTTTATTTGCTGTCTTCAATTAATTTGAAATTATCAAAAGAGATTGATGAAAAACGATGCTTTTAGAGAAAAAAAGCGTAAATGATATTTCGCTCCGGCATAATCCATTCTGATCCGAAAGGTTAAAGGACAAGTCCACCCCAACAAAAACTTGATTTGAATAAAAAGAGAAAAATTCAACTAGCATAACACTGAAAATTTCATCAAAATCGGATGTAAAATAAGAAAGTTATGACATTTTAAAGTTTCGCTTCATTTCACAAAACAGTTATGCGCATCCCGGTCGGTATGCAAATGAGGGAACCGATGACATCACTCACTCACTATTTCTTTTGTATTTTATTATATAAAATATGATATATTTTGATTTTCTCGTCATTGTCATGTGAAATGAAGTTTCATTCCTCCCTGAACACGTAGAATTCCATTATTTTAACATTTTGTGGTTCAGGCAATGAGGTCCTAATCGTCAAATTCGTAAAAATTGAAATATTGTATTATTCAAACAATAAAAAACAAAATAAATAGTGAGTGAGTGACATCATCGACTCTCTAATTTGGATGTAACTGGCTCGTTCATATCACTATTTTGTTAAAAATAAGCGAAACTTTGAAATGTCATAACTTTTTTATTTTACATCCGATTTTGATGAAATTTTTAGCATTGTGCTTATCTGATTTTTCTCTATTGATTCAAATCAACATTTTTCTGAGGTGGACTTGACCTTTAATATCGGCACGCCACAATGAATATCAAACACCCGTGAGTTTCATATCCTTCCTATTCCTAACACATCCCTGTTCAGACTAATATATGAAGAATTTTATTACAAAAGGAGCTATATCTATATAAAGCGATCTTCAGTAAATCAAGGGTTTTTTTTAATTTACTTTTAATATTTAATTTAATTTTAATATTCCCTTGTCCCCTGCTACTTAATTTATGATTTTGATATATACTATTTTGATATATAATGATGCTATCACAATAGATTAATGAAATCATGTTTATAAAATCTAGCGACTAATTTCAATTTTTCAGGAATTTTGATGGTTTAAATTTTCATGGATTTAGCCCCTTTTGGAATAAAATCTTAGTCGAATGTGCCTTTTTGCACATTTAAGCATGTCTAGCAATTTTTCAGATTTTTATTCATTGAAAATTGGGGGAATTTTTTTGAAATCTCCGAAGACGGTGATTTTTCGATGTTTTATTCCAAAAGGAGCTAAATCCAAAAATATTCATAAAAATAGTAAAATTCTGTTATGTATATCAAAATTTGCAGACGATGTAGACTCATATGTACAACAGGTACATAACAAACATTTAAACCATAACCCAGGTAAAAAAACCAGTTGAAACCAGTTGAAATTTTAACTGGTTTCAACTGGAGTCAACTGGTACCAGTTGAAACCAATTGGCACAACTGGTAAACTCCCACCATGCCAGTATATTCCAGTTGAAACCCATTGTCTCAACTGGACATGCTGAAAACATACAAGTTTATTCCAGTTGAAACCAATTAACTATACTGGTATAAATTAGTACACCAGTTAATACCAGTTAAAACCAATAGGCCTTTCTGGTTTATCTACCAATAGATTCCAGTTTAAAACCCATTAGCCAAACTGGACCATTTGATGCCAGTTGGAACCCATAGAAACCCAATGGGTGTATATACCAGTTAATGCCACCTTAAACCCATAAACCATACTGGTATATCATTAAACCAATTGATAATAATAATAATAATAATAATAGCGGTATATTTACCCAGGGTAGCCGCTTCAGTTCCGAAAACTGTTCTCCCAGCGGGCCCTGCTATTATTGATACCAGTTAGAACCAACATGCATTACTGGTATACCTACCAGTTGATTCCAGTTAAAACCCATAAACCAAACTGGATCAGAGTGTTCCAGTTGGAACCCATAGACCTCCCATAACCCCACTTGAAACCCATTAACCATACTGGAATATCAAACCAATGGATACCAGTTAGAACCAATATAGGCATTACTGGCATATCTACCAGCTGATTCCAGTTAAAAGCCATAAACCATACTGGAGCAGATTATACCAGTTGGAACCCATAGACCTCCCATAACCCACTTGAAACCCATTAACCATACTGGAATTTCAAACCAATTGATACCAGTTAAACCAGCATACATTACTGGTATACTACCAGTTGATTCCAGTTAAAACCCATAAACCAAACTGGAACATATTTTACCAGTTGGAACCCATAGACCTCCCATAACCCACTTGAAACCCATTAACCATACTGGAATATCAAACCAATTGATACCAGTTAAAATCAACATACATTACTGGTATACTACCAGTTGATTCCAGTTAAAACCCATAAATCAATTAAACTGGGACATATTTTACCAGTTGGAACCCATAGACCTCCCATAACCCACTTGAAACCCATTTACCATACTGGAATATCAAACCAATTGATACCAGTTAGAACCAATAGGCATTACCAGTATATATCTACCAGCTGATTTCAGTTAAAACCCATAAACCAAACTGGAACAGATTATACCAGTTGGAACCCATAGGCCACCCATAACCCACTTGAAACCCATTAACCATACTGGAATATCAAACCAAATGATACCAGTTAGAACCAATAGGACTTACCAGTTGATTCTAGTAAGAACCCGTATATACATATATAATATATACATATATATATATGTATATTAGAGGCATAGTGGTAATGCATTGTACTTATTTCCAACAGAGTTTATATATATATATATATATTATATAAGAACTATGTTTTCATACCTTTGTTGTTTTATTTGTCGCTTCTCTTAAACTGACTTTTGAAATATTTTTGTAATTGTTGATATCTGCAGTAATCATTCAAATTTCTTATCCGACAAGTCACTGGCTCAATATAGCTGTAACCCACTTTACATTAATATTTATATTTTTTGTACAGATCATATTACTTCAAAGTCCTCTTATCTTTGTTTTTAATTCCTTTTGAGATAATTCTTTATGATTATCATTCATGAATGTGTTTCCTATAACTATTATTATTGTTACCATCAACAAAGCGTTACTTTTCTTAAAAAAAAGCAAGTATTATTTCATACAATCCACTCTTTAATCTACATGTATTGTTATTCATTCAACATTGGTTAAATATATATTTATGTGAAAATGTTCATTATGTTAAAGGTATATACATTTAGCCTACTCCCAACCTTTGCCCGTTCCTGCTTTTGACATTACTCCCCCCCCCCCTCCCTGTATACTTTTCTTTTTGTATCCCCTTTCCAATATTATACATTAGTATACTTTGTTATTTTTTTGTTGCTTATTTGTTTACTGAAATTTTGCTCTGTACAAATTCATGTAATTCAGCCTTTTACCACAATAAATGCCATGCATTTATCCATCCTATACACAGCTCGATTGAGGATAAGAGGAAAAAAATATCTACATAATAACTAACTTAATTATTCTTTATGTTAATTTTAATATTTCCACCTTGAAAAGTTTCATTAAAGTATGTGGTTCGATTTTACCATATAACTTAAATCGAAACATGTTATTCTCAGTGAAATTTTCTAGTTTACATTAAAAAAATTGTTATCCTAGATATTTGTTGCGAGAAAAAAATTTCTTCCTATTTAATCCCTTTTTTCTAATTTAAGTTAAAGAGGACTATTTTACACTATTTTTACAAATCACATAAAAATTAATGTATTTTTCTTTTTTTAACTCACTGATATTTTAAAAATATTTTTGAAGGTGAATAGAATTGCTATTTTTTTCTATTTATAACGCGCATATTTATTGCTAGTTTACAACCTTGCCATGTTAAGCAAGGCTATCTTTATCTTTCAAATAAAAAGAAAATAAATAAAATAGAAATAAAGAACAAATATTAAGCTAATTCATTCTTAAACTTTCAAAGAAAAAAAAAAGCTCCAAAAGCAGAGGCAAAAATCGTCATTTCTTGACTGGTTGCCAACCAAAACCAAACAAGAAGAAATTTGTATGTTAATTAAGAAGTTCGTATTTCTATTTTAAAACTTCTTTCTTGCTTTAGACCCCCCCCCCCCCCCCCCCCCTTCGTTATTCCTGACTCAGCAGATCTTCCTTCAATCACCGGGCGGCGAAATTATTTTTCCCACCGAGTTCTGGACCGACATATGAATATTCATGACTTGCGTCTTCGGATTGAGAGTACGCATGCGCGTGGACTTGGCCTCGACCAGTGCCGATCGTAAGCATTCACGTTGCTCAGAATGAATTAGCATCGTCAAATTACCGGTACCCTTACATAGTTACTTACATAGGCCTTATAGGCTTAGATCTATATATATACATCCAATTCTTAAACACTTATCAAACTAGCTGCCATTAATGGCAAGACATGTGCTAGGGTAGGGCTAGCTTAGGCTAGCGCATTAACTTTACCTCAAATCTGGACCTGTCTAATGCCTAATACTAGGAATAGCCGACTAATGCCATGGTTAACTTCGAACTTGTTAATTCTGAACTTTACGTTTGATTAGGTTTGGACCAATATTAGCTTATTTACCATGGTTTAATATGTCTAGTCCGTATACAGAACCAGTCCTAGATCTAAAATAAATATCTTAGTTCTGGTCTAGTCTCTAGATCTAGACTCTGATCTACGCGCTATCAGCATGGAACCACTAGTGTACCAAAGGGGGGGGGGCAGACTGCCCCCCTGACGAGTCACAACTGATCCAGGGGACGTGCCCCCCCTTGAGAAGCCAAATTAATAATTTGTAATGTCAAAATGCAACGAAAAAAGACGTATTTCCCATCTTTTGAACCTGAAGATCTTTTTTTTTTCTTTGCAAATTTGTTTCAGCTACGAAATCCTTAATTTTGGGTGAAGACGGGGATCAAGATCACTGACGTTAATTTGTGCCTGACGTTAGAATACGTTCCATGCACGCACTGGTGTACCTAGGATTTTCCAAAAGGGGGGCAAATTTTTTAGAGGATATTTCGTCCGCGAAAAAATGTGACAAGCCCCCCCCCCCAAAAAAAAAAAGGGTATTCACCCCAAATTATGGATTTCTTAGCTGAAAATAAAATTGACAAGCAAAAAAAAAAAATCAGTTGTGACTCGTCAGAGGGACAGTCTTCCCCCCCCCCTTGGTACACTAGTGGTTCCATGCTGATACAGCGTAGATCAGAGTCTAGATATAGAGACTATAGACTAGAACTAAGATTAAAAAAATTTAGATCTAGGACTGGTTTTGTATACGGACTAGACATATTAAACCATGGCAAATAAGCTAATATTTGTCTAAACCTAATTAAACGTGAAGTTCGGAATTAACCAGTTCGAAGTTAACCATGGCATTAGTCGGCTATTCAGTGTTGTAGTCAAGGCTCAAACCTCCAAGGCCAAGGCCAAGGCTTCAATACCAAAGGCCAAGGCATGGAAACCCAAGGCCGAGGCCTGAAAACCTCAAGGCCAAGGCATTTCAAACTTACGATATACAGAACAATGAACTAACAATACTTAGGCGGCAGACATCACACATGGTAAAATGTATGTGAGCGAGGGGACTGAGCGAGAAAAAAATTAACCTTTGTCCATTTAAAACAAAAACAATTTCATGATAGAGACATATTAAAATAATGATATAGTTACCTGTGTACACATAATCCATAATTTTTCTATAGGCGATTTACATTGCAATAATTATTATTACCACGGTCATCTGATCCTGGCATTCTCAACGTATGTTTTTCTCCATGCACTCCCTGGGACAGGGGCAGCAGAAAATTATCATGGGGGGGGGTCAACGCCAAAAAGGCACCCATTTATCAAAGTGAGTTTTTTGTGCAAACAGATACATGTATTTTCAAAATGAGATTATGAACTGCGTGAAGTAATTGTGTGTTTTATAGAAATTAAGTTGAGCAAAGGCCTTCTAAAATGATTTTTAACTATAAGATAGATATTTTGCTTTAGGTTTTACTTCTCAGCGAGAAAGCATAGCGAGCAAGCGGTTTTGAAAAAAAAAATCAATTCTGATGTTGTAAAACTTGATTTATGGTCAATTATGGGGCTAATCATTGTTGAAATTTCCTTGCGCGATGTTGCCAGCGCGAATCACCAGCTCAAACTTCTTGACATGTCGTGTAATAAGACATGGAAATTATTTTATTCTGAGCTGGTTTTGGATGTGTATTTAACTAAAAAATAACTTTGCGCTCGCTAATTCTTTTTATATACTGACCAGTAAAGGAAGCAGTTAATTACTGCATTTTAAATAAGATACATAACTCGCCAATAAAAAATAATGCGAGCGCAAAGCGCGAGCTCAAAAATTTGTGATATTCCAACCTGAAAACTGGACATTCTAAGCATTTTTTGTGAACGGGAAGAGAACGAGTACAATAATTGATGCGAGTGCAGGAAGCGAGCCAAATAGTTGTGATATTTCAACCATAAAGCAACATTTTATACATTTTTGTAACCATTAGCAGTACTGTACTAAACAATAATTGATGCAAGCACGATTCAAAATCTGCGATTTTCGAACCTTAAAATGTATTATGTTTTATTATTAAAGAAGGTATTTCTTTTTTAAAAAGGGCATATTTCATTTGGAAAAAAAAATCCTACAGGGATTTTTTTTTTTGGGGGGGGGGCAAGAGAGCACAAAGCGCAAGCTAAAATTTTCAAATGCTTAAACTGAAAATGAGTCATTTTTAGGACTCTTGTCAGTTTTCATATTTTTTTCTGCTTACAACCACTTTTATTAAACAGTTAATTAATCATTAATTATTAATACTTATTGATAATATTAATAATTATTAATTATTTAATTATTTTTTGTTAATTATTATTTCTTGAAACCATATTGACACAAAAACAAATACGTTGTTTATTTCCTTGAAACTGTAGAGAAATGAGATTCAATGTTGAACGATATATGATTAAAAAGAAGTAAACATTTTGTCCCCTTTGTTTTGTCAATCTGACCCAAAACAAATATAAAATTTAGAAGAGAGATAGAGAGATGAAGAAGTCCCACCACCAAGAATAAACTTAGACAAGGGGGGGGAAGGGAAAGGAAAAGATGGAGTAAATGTGATATTATTTTTTGAACAATCTATTGCAAAATTAGCTTTTCTTATAGAAAGAGGGGGACAAATTTTGTTCACTCGCTCGCTTCAATCGCTTTCTTCTTCTTTTTTGACAGAAATTTTGCTCTATATATGTCATGCTTGGCCCCTCAAAGTTTCTGGCTCATCATGCCATTGACATTACCCATTTGGATATGACACAATTGGAGACTGTGTTCAATTTTACCAAATCTGTTCAGAATATCATTAGGACTTAAAACATTCTTGTTGGCCAAAGAAAATAATACAAGGAAAATCCTAATGAAATAGAAATCAACCTTGTTATCGTTCTTTAGGGTTAGCTATGTTTAAAGTATGAAAATTGTTGTCAAAATTGCAGTCAGATGTAAAAATTATTCTTGTCATCAAAGCACTATTATCTTGATCATGACCATTATTATTTACTGTCATTATCATCATATGATTACAACACATTACCAATACATAATGCTATTTTTCATAACTGATGTATTCTTTGTTTGAATTTCTTGATAATGGTGACAATTACAATTGATGACACTGCTAGTACACTTACTACTGCTGCTGCTACTGTTACTGGTGATTGGTAGTATTGACCATTAGTGTTATTAAATATATATTTAAAAAAACAATTGAAACATTTATAATTACTTATTAAAACAAATGAAAGTACAAAATACAAAATGCCTTGAAAATGCCTTTAAAAAAAAAATTCAAGGCTGAAAATCCTCAAGGCCAAGGCCCTCTCGAGGCCAAGGCTTTGAATAAGTAGCTAGGCATTAAGGCGCCTTAAGGCCGAGGCCGAGCATCAAGGCACTACAATACTGATTAGTGTAGTAGGTTTCACGGCACACCATGTATCTTTCTTGGGCAGATGTTGGTCCTGAAAAGGACCACCCAATCTCGACGTTTCGACAAGTGTGTTCTTGTCGTCCTCAGGAGAAAACGACAAGAACACACTTGTCGAAACGTCGATATTGGGTGGTCCTTTTCAGGACCAACATCTGCCCAAGAAAGATACATGGTGTACCGTGAAACCTACTACACTATTCTTCTTCGCCATGGAAACCTTCAGAAATTATAACACTGATTAGTACTAGGCATTAATTAGACAGGTCCAGATTTGAGGTAAAGTTAATGCGCTAGCCTAAGCTAGCCCTACCCTAGCACATGTCTTGCCATTAATGGCAGCTAGCTTATTAAGTGTTTAAGAATTGGATATATATATATATATATATATAGATCTAAGCCTATAAGACCTATGTAACTATGTAAGGGTACCGGTAATTTGACCATGCTAATTCATTCTGAACAACGTGAATGCTTACGATCGGCACTGGTCGAGGCCAAGTCCACGCGCATGCGTACTCTCAATCCGAAGACGCAAGTCATGAATATTCATATGTTGGTCCAGAACTCGGTGGGAAAAATAATTTCGCCGGCCGCGGGCGGGCCTGCGCATGTCCGTATAATTATGCAAATTACCAAATTAACCAGCGCCGCCAAACGCAAACCGCCAATCTAATTTGAATTTGAAAGAGCCATCTTCGCCTCGCCGTTAATTTGCACCGCACTTTTTATATCGAGTGCTAGTGCGATAAAGAAGGGTAAAGAAGGCCGTTTTAATAATAATTCAACCACTGAAATCACACGGACCAGATTTGGACAATGACTTGAAAGCTAAGACATTCGCAGTAGGCTC
Source organism: Lytechinus pictus (assembly GCF_037042905.1). NCBI lineage: Eukaryota > Metazoa > Echinodermata > Echinoidea > Temnopleuroida > Toxopneustidae > Lytechinus > Lytechinus pictus. The sequence continues at coordinate 15,119,210 of NC_087247.1, read as the reverse complement.
TACAGGTAAGTTAACAATTTTCTATGATTTTCTTTTCGTAGTTTGTTAAATGGCGCGGCTCGCAGCTAGCTGCGGGGCTAGCTGTAACGTTAGAGTTCGTCAGGACATCCTGTTACTGCCCCTCAGCGCTGCCTGCCGGCCGCGACTAGCCGGGCGTGGATGTGTGGCTGCCATGCCGGTGCAAGTCTGCGCACATACATCATATTGACCTTACGATTTGTGTTAAGATTTAACATGAATTTCTTTTTATTTCACAAAATCTTTCAGTTGATATTGTTCCATATATTGTTATAAGTAAATGAGAGAGATATGTGATCGAATGTGAAACCGATTTTCTTGGTCTTGGAAAAAATCTGAGACTCAGTCTCAGCCAGTTATGATTTTCAATTTCAGATTTAACATTATGATAGTGGCCAGCGCCTCGTGTCTGCGCACCAATCACTATACACACGATTTGAGGATTTTGATGAGATTTTGAAATGCCGAAAATCGAAATTCATTATTTTTTCCACCATTTTAAGAGTCTGATTTTTTCATGAATAGGCCTAGCTGTTTATCACTTTTTGACTGTGTATTTCAGGAGAGAGGGAGACCCAAAACCACCTGGAGTCATACTGAGCCTCGAGGAGGAGATGAAGTCAGTGAACATGACCTGGGGTACCGGTAGTTTCCAGAAGAAGGCCCAGCTCAAAACCGCCAGGACTCGGGAGTGGAGATCCGAATACTTCGTTGCTGCCCTCCATATGAGGAGGCTGTAAGTTAGGTAATTCAGATGTCAAGTTTTCTTTTGGGGTCTTTGTGTATCCTCTATTATGAGAATTATGGAAAAGAGATGGTGATTTAATGGTTTTAAAGATGTAAAATATGAAATTCTAGCACTTTTTTTAGGCCTAATATGAGTTCGGACACCCTACTTATAATTTTTTTTTGAGGAGCGCGATATTTTTGTACATGACCCAAGCCTAGTTTCACCACAGATTAATTAATAGCTACACAGCTGTTGCATTTACAATTTTAATAACAATCTACAACAATTGAGCATTTTATAAAATTGAGTGTGTCTAGGAAAGCAAATTCGGAGGCATAAGGAGAGCCATTTATTGAGCTCCATGGAATTATAAACATGAAGGACTGATCTCTGCGACATCGATTTCAGAAGTATTCCCAAGACCAAGTGAACTTACTCATTTTTTTAATAAATATGATGATGTGCTGTTTATCATTATAGTTGAATCATTGATTCACAATCCCATGTATTTTTCTTAATGTGCAAATGGAATTTTACAACACTCTGTAGTAACCCTTGCCCGCCTTAGGTGTAGACATGTATTGCTATTCACTGTAATATAGACGTATTTTTATTCACTGTTCACTGTACTGATTATTTTTCTCTCCATTGTTTTAAAAAAATTATTCAGATACATCGCATCTACCAGCAAAGAATGTGTGCCAGTAGAGGAAAGGAATGTACCTGTCGCACGTGAACTCTTTAGAGGCAGTGAGGACAAGATCTGCAAGCAAGTGATCCTTTTTGTAAGAAAATTTCCAATTTGTACATTTTACAATTAATTTTTTTTAAGCCTTTGTACACATTTAGAGTATCAAGGCTTACAAAATGTAAAAAATTAATGTTTGCCCAAAAATCATTATGGGAAAGGTGGATTTCCGAGGGAAATCTATCTTTGTTTACACAGTTGTACGAGCAACCTTATAGGAGGCTTGTCTAGGCTCCGTGATGAAAATACAATGTAAAAATTGATTCACAATCCCATGTATTTTTCTTAAAGTGCAAATGGAATTTTACAACACTCTGTAGTAACCCTTGCCCGCCTTAGGTGTAGACATGTATTGCTATTCACTGTAATATATACGTATTTGTTATTCGCTGTTCACTGTACTGATTATTTTTCTCTCCATTGTTTTTGAAAAAAATTCTTCAGATACATCGCATCTACCAGCAAAGAATGTGTGCCAGTAGAGGAAAGGAATGTACCTGTCGCACGTGAACTCTTTAGAGGCAGTGAGGACAAGATCTGCAAGCAAGTGATCCTTTTTGTAAGAAAATTTCCAATTTGTACATTTTACAATTAATTTTTTTTAAGCCTTTGTACACATTTAGAGTATCAAGGCTTACAAAATGTAAAAAATTAATGTTTGCCCAAAAATCATTATGGGAAAGGTGGATTTCCGAGGGAAATCTATCTTTGTTTACACAGTTGTACGAGCAACCTTATAGGAGGCTTGTCTAGGCTCCGTGATGAAAATACAATGTAAAAATGATAAAATTATCTTCATGGAGTCCTCTAGGCTAGCCAGTGACATGGGCCCAGGCCCATCAATTTTAATTCATGCTTTTGCATAACCAAATGGCGTGAATTTGGAACTGGAAGTATAATTTCAGATTGACCTCCGAAATGAAACGTGCACAATTAGTCTGAACTAAAATAACATTTCCTGAATTTTTTCTTAAATCTGGAGGCTGAAGTATTTTTTTATCTTTGAAATTAAATTGGTTCTCGTTGTTTTTTACCTCTGACTTACCAGTATGTGTGGGGGTACCGTAGAAGTAGAATTAAAGGGATGGTCCAGGCTGGAAACATATCTCAATAAATAGAGTAAAATTCACAGAGCAAAATGCTGAAAACTTGATCAAAATTTGATAATTAATTAAGGTTTTGAATTTTAAAGATTTGCATTATTCCGGTGAAATAGTTCTAGGCATGTCTTTATGAATATTCATTAGGTTGGCTGATGATGTCATATCCCAATTGCCCTTTTGTATTTTATTATATGAGATTAGGTTTATTAAGATATTTTTAACCAAGAACTATTGACAATTGGATTGACAACTGATTAGGTGCATTAGTTATTGACGCAACTTATTTCATTACAATGGAGACGCATCATTTACACATGTATGAAAAAATCAAACATTTATGATTTCATCTAGTAACATAAAAAAAAGGAAAGTGGAGATGTGACATCAGCCCACCTAATGAATATTCATGACGAAGTGCATACAACTGTTTTCACAAAATATTGATAAACTTTAAAATTCAATAACTTCTTGTTATCCTATTTTGATGAAATTTTCATCATTTTGCTCTGTGAATTTTACTCAAGTATTATTTAGATGTAAATATTTTCGGCCCGGACCATCCCTTTAATCCTCTGATAAAATTTTGTATTTCATTTTTTTTTTTTTTGCTTTGTCTTGCGTTTTTAAACATGTTCTGGGAACTGCTTTTTGAAAGTTGTCAGCATTAACAAGTTGTCTTTTTCCGACAGTTACCATAGTAACAGTCAGAGGCCAGTGCTTCTCAGCCAATCAAAAGCAATGATTTCACTGAAATAGTCGGCACTGACAATCATGAAATACCCATCAGATGTTAGCAGATAATGTGCAACATAGACTCCTAGATACATATATGCAAACATACATAGTCTAAGTCTTTATTATTAAAATAAATGTATAGGTATAAGGTCGAGGCAATTTTATCTCTGCGATGTCAATTTCAGAAGTATTCCCAAGACCATGTGAACTTACTATACATGTTGTAATAAAAATGATGATGTGCTGTCTATCATTTATAATTGAATCATTGAAATATGGAACTTAGAGAAGTTTCACTATCCCATGTATTTTCTTTATGTGCAGATATAATTTTACACCACTGAAATTTTGTATTACGGTATTCACTGTACTTATTATTTTTCATTCCATTGGTTTTTTTTTCTAATCTTCAGATACATCGCATCTACCAGCAAAGATCAAGTGCCACTACAGGAAAGGAAGGTACCTGTTTCACGTTTCTTCTTCAGAGCCAGTGAGGGCCCCAAGATCTCAATAAATAATAATTAAAAAAAGACTCCTTTATCATTCCTTTAAAAATAGTACATATTATTTATTGAAGGTAAATGCTTAGATGCATTATATTCAAATTTTGTCTCCAAGCTAGCATGTAAAAATTGGATTGACTACATATTTACTGTGTAAGTTAATGATCTTTGTTGACACATAATACAAGAATTATACACAGCATGTTACAGTTTGTAACATAATTTTCTTTCATTAAATTCCTAGTTTAAATACCATATAGATGTTTTTTGTGACTTTTGTCATTCTCTGATGTTTTTTGGTACAGATTTCAAGAGACTGAGGGATTGATTTACCAGAGCAAGTTTACAGTCCAATCCTGTTATATTGTGCATGTGGAAATTAACAAGGTTTCAATACAATGCTACAAATTTACCTTGATTCATTTCATCAGTCCTATGTGCAAGGATAATTATTTCACTTGTCCATGCACATTGTTATAACAGGAGTGGACATTCAATGTAAAGATTATTGAAGATAATTTATAATTGAAATAACCGCCTGAGAGGGGGGGGGGGGGGTGTGTTGGTACCAATATTATAATGTGTGTGTGCGCAAGGAAAACGAAGGAGTGATTATATGAGAAGAGTAAAAGATCGGGAATGTACATATCCACATGATTCATTTTTGTTTATGCTATACATTGCAGGGTGTTTCTAACTGGTACCACTTGACAATTTATGTTTCCAACTGGTCCTAACTGGTGCTTCCAACTTGTTCTAACTGGCACCAGTTGACAACTGGTGTTTCCAACTGGTTTTAACTGGCACCAGTTGACAACTCATGTTTCCAACTGGTCCTAACTGGCACCAGTTGACAATTGGTGTTTCCAACTGGTTTTAACTGGCACCAGTTGACACCTCATGTTTCCAACTGGTCCTAACTGGCACCAGTTGACAATTTGTGTTTCCAACTGGTTTTAACTGGCACCAGTTGACAACTCATGTTTCCAACTGGTCCTAACTGGCACCAGTTTACAATTGGTGTTTCCAACTGGTTTTAACTGGCACCAGTTGACAACTCATGTTTCCAACTGGTCCTAACTGGTACCAGTTAGGACCAGTTGTCAACTGGTACCAGTTGCTAACTGGTACCAGTTAGGACCAGTTGCCAACTGGTATTTCCAACTGGTACCAGTTACAATTTGTCAACTGGATTCCAGTTGAATCCAGTTGATTCCAGTATTCCAATTTCCATATTGAATCCAGTTCGCTAACTGGAATCAACTGGTACCAGTACCAGTTGGATGAACTGGTCCTTAACTGGTTTTTTGACCTGGGAACTTTAGCTAATGTTGTTAAATCAAGAAATCCGAGCAGTGAACATAGTGGATTTAGCTCCTTTTGGAATAAAACTGTTTTGGATTTAGCTCCTGTAAAAAAAACTCAATTTGTGTTCAATTTTTGCCAAACTTCCAAAAATTTTGGAATGCGATATGGTGCACTTGATTCCCGTGTCAAAGATAAACAAATTTATATTTTAAAATTACTTTTGGTCAAAAGTGGATTTAGCCTTTTTTTTTAAATTAAGCTCTTCAATTGTCAAAAGGGGTTGGGTGAAAAGTAACAGATTATGTTCAACACCTTGCCTACCCCATCAGGGCACCCTAAGGTAAAAAGGTAAAAAGTCTAATGCCCCTTGGGGCCCCTTGTAGACACTCAATGGTGCGTTAAATGATATGTGAACCAGTTCCCCGTAGTTTTGTTTGAATCGACGTAATCTGTTCGATTGACCGCCGGAAATCTTGGCGGGAACTTCAACTGATTTCCGCTCAACGTATAACTGGACAACTTCTAAAATGTCTCACACCAAAGGAGAAAAACGTTCAAGATTTGAGTTCAACTACAAGTAGGTACCGGTACTCGTTCGAAAGATTTGGAAGCGATGCTTGATTAATACGTCAGTAGGCCCTAATATGACTGAAAGTTTGGCCAAGCTTGGGGACACTTTGAAACGGGAAATTCGAGAAGTAACGTTACTTTAGCTGGGAAAGTGAAAGACATGGAAACTAAAATGTCAGAGAAGATTGAAGCTCTGAAATATCAAGGAGACGAAGTGGATGAGCTGAAAACTAAAACTATTCCTAAAATACAAGAGGAAATTAAACATCATTACGAAGAGGTCAGCAAAGAGGTTGAAAAGCTTCAGTTGTATGTTGCTCGAGAGAATCTCATGCTCCTTGGTATAGAGGAGGAAGGAGAATGATAGAATCCGAACATCGGAAGACTGAAGAAGTCGTGAGGAAATTTCTTGTAGAGAAACTGAAGTTTGAGCCTGCGGAGGTAACGTTAGAAGAAATCGAGTTCCAGAGGGTACATCGTGTTCCGGCGGCGTCCAAACCAAGGCCTATCAAAGCCAGGGTCACTCACACAAGCATGCGAGGTATATATACCGACAAGGGCAAGATCATGAAGGAGGCGCATCATCTGAGGGGAAGCAAGATGGTGGTAACTGATGACCTTCCATGGAGGGTGAGGCAGGAGCGACAGGCTCAACTACAGCTGCTGTACGAGGCAAGGAAGGCTGGACGTCTTGCCTTCTTCTCCCGGGCGGAACCCGACCGGCTTTTCATCGACAAGAAGTGGATTCCGAGGAAAAATCAAGCCGATTATATGGAAATGCTGAAAAAAGGTAACAGCAGTAGTTAAAAAATAGAGAAAGAATATATAGAAGTACACAAAGACATTTATGATTGAGACGACAGCAGTTAAAAGTAAATAAAGAAGATGAAGAATATAAGAAAACATATTGAAACGACTTAAGCTAATCATTGGATAAAATGTGAGAATAAGAACAAGAAGGAAGAATAGTAAAGAATCATTGGACAAATATCAGAACTATAAAAGGAAGAACAGTGAAGAATCATTGGACAAACATGAGAATAAGTCTAGATCTATAGTTCAGGAAGAAGACTGAAGAACTTTTTTTTTCTTTTCTTTTCTTGTTCGGGTGCTTTTTAAAGACCTGAATATGATAAATATGAAAACATAATGTATGTTTGAATTTATGTATGGATCTAAATCAGGGACATGAGAGGGAGAAACCTTCTGAAAATGAGAATGTGTATGTAGAGGTGACGTTTTTAGAGGGTCTTAGCTTCTGACCAAATGTGATTCAGAAGAAACTGAACGGGATTATAAGTTTTAAGTTAAAGAATTCTATGGGAATCGGCCTAGTTTAGGCGATACATTATTTTCTGTTTTATTCTAATTGCATGAAAAGGAAAAGGGAAAAAGAAAAAACCCTTAGTAATAAAATTGAGATGATATTATTTCATTTATTTTGTACTATTTTGAGTATTTGCTTACTATTTTCTTATAAAGCTTTGGGGGAAAAAAAATGGACGTTAAATAAAACTCACAAAAGATTGCTATCGTGCAGTGAACATGAGTGTGTACTGTGTACTGAGTAACAAGAAATCGTTAAGTTTGCGGATTCATGAAACATTGGCGTGTTTATTTGTTTATGCATATTCTGATTATAGAAACAAAGGAAGTGTTTTTATAATACAAATCTTCAAGGTAATTTCATAACAAAACAAGTTGTTCGGTTAATTTTGGAGAAAAAAAAGAACAACAGCCAAATTCTAGAATCCCATATTTATTGCAAGCACTGGATTGTATTCTTAAATGTTCACTGAATTAATTTGAATTTTCAATTAGCATGTAAAAGAGGCATTGGTGAGAATCAACCTTGCAATGGTAACCTTGACTTAATTTGCATGTCCCCAGTCATGAAAACTGCATTGAAATGTTAACGTTTAACAACTGGGCGTGGCAACTTTTCTCAGAAAAGATTCAGACAATGCTCTATACATGTACGTCTATTAGGGATAATTCACAACTCTCTTTTTTTTCTCTCTCTCGAAGAACCGAAAATGTTTTGGATTTCTGTGTGAATGTTTTTTGTAAATTCCATACAAGAATATTGTGGACGCTCGGTTACAATTCAAATACTAAGATGCAAAAATCCAATAAGGAATCGATGGTTCTAAAGCAAGAAGCTGAAACTATTTAAAATCTATGTCATTATGTTTCACTGTTCAACCAGTAATAGAAATGTTTCAAACGTTCACTGACTTTTACTTTAATTGATCTAATGGTATGCAAAATAGTCGTTGCAACTTGCCTTAGTAAACTCGCAATTTGACATACCAGGTTATTTGTTTCAATCAAATGTTTTGGGTATGAATTGTAATGGTTTTTAGTACAGTTCACCGCACAAGCTTTTGTACATGGAATCAATAAGGGCTCTATTGGTAAAATCAACACTACTGTCGTAATATCGATGTTATTTCGCATGTCACATGGTGGCATTCAAGTGGTTTGCATTTTCTAATGCTAAACAAATGGGCAGGGTTGTTTATTTTCTTTCCCTTATTCTTAACAAAGAATGTATAATCAGATAATGTAGCACATTCAGTGGTATAGTTCATCAATCTCTTTTTTTTTCTCTGAAAAAAAAGCTATTGTGTGTGTTTGCATATATTGCAAAATACTGAACGGAATATTTCGTTTGTGTGCAACCAATGTTATGCTTCAATACTAAGATACAAATATTCCAATCCTTTGTAAAATAGTTGAATCTATTTTAGACAAGAATCCATTTCATTCAATTTTGTTAAAATCATTATGTTTCACTGTTCAAGCAGTAATAGAAAAGTTTCAAACGTTCACTGACTTCTACTTTAATTGATCTGATGGTATGCAAAGTAGTTGTTGTAACTGGCCTTAGTAAACTCGCAATTTGACATACCAAGTTATTTGTTTCATTCAAATGTTTTTGGTATGAATTGTAATGGTTTTTATAGTACAGTTCACCGTATACAAGCTTTTGTACATGGAATCAATAAGAGGTGAAACACCCCTTAATCGTTGTACAATAACTCCAAATGTTAACTTGGAAAAGAGAGAGGAATAGATAGAGAGACGGAATTTGACACATTGTCGTGCAGCTTGGAACTTTTTTTTTTTTTTTTTTTCCGTTCTTTTCTGAAAAAAAAAGAAAAGGAATTATGCACATTCAAAGATTACGTAAAACAACAAAATATTGCGTCTTGATGGTCTGCGCAGGAGCTTTATTGATAGTTCCCCTCTCTTTTCCTCTGTTGATTTAGGTGCTATTTTTCATCTTCCTCTTGTTGATTGGTGGGTTTTTTTTTTTTTTATTCATTGTTATCAACACCGTTTCCAGTGATCCATGTATGCAGCGCACCAATCAATAATTTGTAAGAATCATTTGCATAAATGATCAGCTGTGAGTTCTTTAGATGACAGAGGTTTTCCCCTCGTTTTTCTCTCTCAAGCTCTCTCATTCTTTTTTTTTCTCGTTCTTTAAGAGAGCACCAAAGCAATGATATATATATTTTTAGTAAATTAAGAGGCTTTTATAGGAGGAAAGTATTATTTGTTAACAAATTTTCGGCATTACTCCTATTTGTTTCAGATCAGTATGCTCGATCTGTAAATGAAAATCATAAGATCAGTATGCTCGATCTGTAATGAAAATCATAAGATCAGAAAAAATTGGAACCAGTGGGATTCGAACCTGCCATCTACTGCTTTCCGGGCAGCGACTTAACCACCAGGCTATTCTGGTTCACGGCTAAGCCACGATGAACTGGAATTCAAATACCCTCGATCCTCTTCTTTCTGACTCATTAATATTCAAATACCGTCCGCCGTGGACAATAGATAGTAAATTAAGAGGCTTTTATAGGAGGAAAGTATAATTTGTTAACAAATTTTCGGCATTACTCCTATTTGTTTCAGATCAGTATGCATAGCATACAACCTCGCAATAGTGTGAGTGCCCAGGCAGGCACGCAGGCTGAGTGCAGCCTGTATGTTTCATGCAGTGTTGTGGTTATGCCGCTGTGTTAACCACATGTATTTTGTACGGGCTCCTAGACCTAGCCGGCTGGCCCCAGGCATCGAGAGAAAATCGGGCCGGGAGCCCACGATTGATTAAAACAAGAAGAATGAAATTGAAGCTTCTTGTATGTAAAGTTAGATATAGAGGGAGATCTGTATTTATCTCCAGTAGATCGAAACTCAGTCAGGAATAAACTGTGAAGCGGAGTGTGGAAGAAGATATGCCTGTCAATCATAATTGACATTAATTGTGTCAATCAGTTTCGGTTTCAGATAATGATATCAAATTAATTTAGAATAGGCCTGAGCCATAATTTCATAACTTCGTCAGGCTTCTTCTGCATTTAGCCCCCACCCATTTTAACTCTTATTGTTATTCATAAATATAGTTAGACTCGGTCTTAGAAATAACATGCTGCTCTGCATGTTTGTCTTATTCAATAGATTTAGGCCTATATCTAATTTCTAACTTGGTTAACATTAATGTCGCAGAGGAGTGAAAAATTGGGAGCCACCAATGGGAAATAGAGACAAAGAAAACATCAAAAGGTTGTACAAGTCACTAGTGAGACCAATTCTTGAATATGCGAATGAAATATGGTACCCAAGATATGTTTCTGACTTGAAGGCTGTTGAGAAAGTCCAGCGACGAGCGACCAAGCTAGTACCAGCCCTAAAAGAAATGGACTATGGTAGAAGACTGCGTGAAATGAAATTACCCTCCATCAAGTACAGACTGCGCAGAGGTGACATGATACAAACCTATAAAATAATTCATGGCATTGATGATGTGAATAGAGACCTATTCTTCACATCAGCTACCACTCAAGCAACGCGTGGCCACCCTTACAAGCTATTTTTGAAAAGGAGTAGACTGGCAGTGAGACAAGACACCTTCAGTGTTAGAGTGGTTAGTGACTGGAACTCTTTGCCTGCTGAGGTAGTCACAGCATCAACAATCAATGGCTTCAAGACAAAGTTAGACAAGTTCTGGTCTACGTGGCATTATGTTCACGCATGGGAATAGTGCCTTTTTCCATTGACACAGCACATTGCACAAATAGCACAGACTCAGTTTTCAAACTTATCCAAGCTAGGAAGACAACAAGAAAGACCTGGAAACTTGACTGCAGGAACAACTGTATTTTTCCAGTATATGCGGTATAAAGGTATAAAGGTATAAAAAAAATTACTCTATTCTCACAAATCTCTCTCAACAACCTGATCGTTATCAGACTGCCCTTCTCCTTCACAGTGTTGGACCGGAATGTCTTCATATCTACAATGGCATGGAATTTGCTACTGAGGCTGATAGCACCAAATGTTCTGTGATTATGGACAAGTTTAACGCACATTTCCTTGGAGAGAGCCACCGTCACACTAATACGAGGTTAGTATATATATATATGGTAGTGGATCGTATTAACACTTTTCATGAATTCAATCATATAAAAAACATTATTCTCATAAAATTCACCAAACTTTCACCATAAATACACAATTACCTACAAAATATAAATATGTGAAAAAATTGCCGAAATCGTTTTTCCTTTTGACGATATTATCTTCCAATCGGACCCCTCTCCGCATGTGAAATGTTTTGGTCACTTGAAATAGGTATCGTATTACCGAACGTGTCTTTTCTATAGGAAAAGTTGAGAAAACAACAAAATCACTGATGAGCTATTTTGACCATATTTTATTATTTTTTAGAATATTAAGACTTTGAAAATGTGTTTTTGACCATTTTTCATCATCTTTCTATTCAAGTTCCCTTTGGGAGGATGTTGCAAAAAATTGAGCGTATGATATTATTTTCTGACCTGTACGATGCGCGCGTTCGGTAATACAAGGCCGGTCGGTAATACAATCACTCACAGTCCAACCTCTCTTATCCGGCCTCCCCTTATCCGGATCTCTCTATTATCCGGACGCACATTTGCCAAGATTTTTTTTTTTTTTTATTCAATCTAGTACGTGAGTAAATTGAGATAGCAATCTAAACTCAATCCTATACACAAACTCCCTTTGATTACATATATTTTTCAATATAGACTACCTAAAACAACATTACGGTATTTTTCATGAAAATATCTCGCCCAAATCACCGAAAGAACTTACGCAGGATAATTTTCCAGGAAAATGGGGCGCAATGTAAACATTTCATCACATTCTCTTTTTGTTTCCCGGGAAAAACAACACATGTCTCGCTAGCTAACGCTAGGCCTCAATACGGACAGCGCCATCTATCATGTTTAAGCCTACAGTCAGTGTAACAATGGCTGACATCGCGAAGCTGCGATAGCCGCCGCTTTGATCTTATTGTAAAACTTAGTTTCATCGAGTCATTCATTTTCTTCCTTTCGAAGTATTCTCGATTATACCTCATTTGAGCAGGTAAATTTTCCAACAGTTTTGGACACCAATCGGTATTTTTGCGGAAAAATACCGCCTATAATTTGCACTGACACTGCAGTGAATACTGTCTGTGTATGCCCACTAAATAGACTACGTGCAGCTTCTATTGCAGAGGCAGCTGCGTGTATTTAACATTGGGTCTCCCAGATCCGGATAAATCCCTTATCCGGATTGGTGCTGGTCCCAACGTGTCTTGATAAGAGAGGTCGGACTGTATACTAACCTTGACCGTAGATTTCGAAGTAGTCGGCAAACATTACTTCATTGCTGAAGTAATATTTGCCGAAACTCCTTCTCGCTACGCACTGGGGCTCTTTCCGGTAAGTAGCTATACATAACAAAATTATACATACGATTTTTAACTAATTTCATTACAAAAAGAGCAAATTTCGCTAACCTCGGGCCTAGCAAGTGACTTCGTTTGTCTCTTCTACGGAAATACAAGGAAGCCCGTTGGTGGCGCTAATAAATTTCACAACCTTGATTCAGCTCCTCGGTAATTTCATAACTGTGTCTAAATTCTTTGAATGCGCAATTCTTATGATTAATTTACTAATTATGGGCACCAATAAATTAAATACCTTCAAAAACGTAATTCAAGATTACTATTGGCAATGATAACACTTTTGTTACAATTAATTTAAAACGATGACTAATAAAAAAAAAATTTAAAAAATACACATGCCTGGAACGAAACCAGCAGTACAAGCAGTATTAACAAACGTCACGGTATACCAAAGTCTATACAATGAAAAGATTGGACACTTCACGGACTTCGCGTAATGCCTTGCGTCGATTTGCGTGTAAAATACAGTGCCGGCCGCGGGAAACGTCACAGTGCCCCCTAGGGCGAACGCGGTAGCCCGTAGCGGACATTTGAGGGGAGCGGACGCGGGCGTCTTCCCTCGTCCGCTCCCCTCAAATGAGTGCCCTAGGGGAGCGCCCGAGGGTAGTGGCCGAGTCTATTCTAGGGTGTTTCCCTAGGATGTTCGGCCGTGCATTCTTGGTAGAAAGGAGGTCTCATTTGACACATTCAAGACTGCATGTGATTTTTATCTCATATCAAGCATAAGTTTTCGATCATTTTTTGTGGATAAAATCTGTTATGTAAATTACAAAGTTTTGGGTAGATAACTGGGATTTTAGGCTTTTTCACCGAATGACATATTGTGTTCGATTACAAACTTGCACCAGCGTAAAGGGTCCTTTCCTATAAATGAATATTCTTCCCGTGGTGTCCGTTATTTCATTCACTGACATGGTTAGTCTGAAAAAGGAGCAGGTATTTGTCGATGTTGACCCTACATTCCGGAGGTCGTCCTAGAACTATTTACCTTATTCTTTCCCTGCATGTTCATCCTTTTTTTATATATACCCTGACATGCCTTTCAGGCGCGGATCTACGAGATGCAGATAAAAGGGAGAAGAAGAAAGCATAAATGAAAGAAAAGGAAGAGATGGATTGAAGACCAGAAGGAAAGAGATAAGAGAAATAGAAAAAGTGAGAGAAGGGGAAAGGGGAGAAATAGAAAATAGAGGGGGGGGGGGCAAAGAGGAGAAAGAGGGAGAGGGGGTAAAGAAAAGAAATAAGGAAAAGGTGAAATGGAAAAGAAAACAGAGCGGATGAAAAAAGGGAAGACCTGCATGAGACAGAAAGAAAAGAGGGAAAAGGAGAAAAGGAAAATAGATTGAAAATCAAAGGGGAGAAGAAGAGACAAAGGAAGAAAAGGAAGAAGGACAGAATGAGAAAGAGAGAATGATGAGGGGGGAATTAAATAAAATGGAGAAAAAAACGAAGGACGGAAGAGGAGGGTGCAGGAAAAGGTAAGAAGTGACACGGACAATAGAAGTGGGACTTACGAAAAGTAGAGGAAAAGAGAGAAAGCGGGAAGAAAAATTTGGGAAATTGTCCAGTTTTTCATGTCAGAAAATACTTTAGTAACTCGCATCTGCCCATTTTTACGCTGATGACAAGTATTGAACATTCTTGCTCTTAATCTTGAAATTATTTTTTCTCACCATGCTCACAATTTCCTGCTCTCGTTGCATCAATTAAAAACTTGTCCCGAATTAACATCCGCTCTTTCAAGAAAGAAGAAAGAAAAATGAAAGAAAAAGGAAGGGATGGAGGGAAAATGAGAAGGAAAATAGAGAAAGTGAGAGAAGGAGAAGGGAGCGAATAAAAGAAGGGGAAAGGGGAGGAGAAAATAGAGGGGGCTTATTGTTTCATGGTAATATGGATACCATATAGTTCTGCAGTACTTAGTTTTGAAACTTGTCTTACTCAGTAATGCTCACGTGTGATGATTAAAAGGATTTTCGACTATATAGAGGTGAACCGGGACGGGGCTTTCATTCTTTAACTTGGCTTGACTAACTCCTTTGTTCCCCGAAAAGAATAGTTAGGTTTGATGGCTAGCGTTTGCATGAGCACCCACCAAAACTCTTAACGAAAGAAAAGAATGATATATAGCTCCATGTATAGCTCCATTCTTGCTTTGTCGGCAAGTGATAATTAACTCGTTAAGTACCCATTCCACACACTACGTTATAGTAGCTTTCGAAAACATACCTTTACTTGGGTATGTGTTTAAACATTGAAGCTAAATGTGCTGGATTTTTTTTTAAATAGAACTAGCTTTTGTTGCTTTGCTCTGAAGCGCATTGAGCATCCAATCAAGATGGAAAGTGAGCTTTACAAATGTCATGTATTATTATTTTTAGCTGCCATATAACACTAAATTCTGTATTATACCAAGTTGTGACTTGGTTTTATCATTTCCAATTCTAACAAAATATTTTTCGAAGGAAAATCTTGCTTTACTGAAATAAAATAAATAAATAAAAATGTTTATAACTTTAACTGATGTCCGACTAATCTACCAATATGAAACCGCAGTTCGTAAATATGATAGTTTAATCTTTACTTCGACGTCAATTATTCGTGTTATTATCATCATGTAGGTGTATCAGGGATATTAATATTCGTTTTAAACTCATCTATAATTTTGTATAAAATTGCGCGAAATATATGCGTTGTTCTCATCATGAAGCTGGAACCCCTCTCCATTTTTCTCATCTTCCTCTTCCTTCTTCTCCTTTATTATTTCCACCACTTTCATCTCTTCCCAATTCGAATATCTACCAATGTAACTTAAAAACCGCAATAGAGAGCAGGTAATGTTATCAGATGTTTTCGCAAAAAGATAAATCTGTTCCATATGTTACATTTAGGTAAATTTATATTTTTTATAGGGTGAGGGTTTTAGAGACCCGATTTTAACCGAAATAAAAGAACATCCTCATTTATTGTTGTTAACGCATCAACAAATTAACCCCCCCCCCCCCCCCATTTCTATGAACATCCTGTCATAAATTGGGAAGCGGATGTGATCAAAGGAGATCAAAGGTGTGGGCGGGGAGCAAGACTCTACCAGACTGTTGACAATAACAAAAGAACCAAATAACAAATCGATGAGCACAACCAGTTTTGCTGGTGTTCGCTTTTTGCACGTCTACTTTGTATGATCTTGGTCATACTAGTATTCGTTTTCACGTACCTTTCATTCCCTTTATTAGGGTTTTATCAACCATGTCTACGAATTGACGATCCCAGTATTGACCGCACGTTTGTTTTAACATAATGAGAATTCGCAAATGCCCTTGATATTCATAATTTTGTTTTATTCTAAGTTTGTTATTAATGTTTGTTAACATTCACTTTGTTAATGACTTGTCAATTTTGATTTACAAAGAAAATCAAGTCTGCTTAATAATGCCTTTTATATATTTCAATTTTTTTGTTGATATGCCTTTCTTTCTTCTTTCCTAATTCAACCCTGTGTACCCCGTTAAAACTCAAGGAAGAATGTTTCAAATGTTTTCTAGTTATTACACTGTTCATGATAAGGAGATGGGATTAGGTGTTTAGGAAATTGGCAAAGCCGATCTCCTAATATTTATATAAAAGTTAGGTCCTACCTTAATTCTTGCTCGCCAGAAGATAGAATGGGATCCAGCCGCTCAGAATCTCAGATAAATTGCACAAATCCGTGAATAGAAATATATATACTTCACAATTTCAAATAGATTAGAAAAAGGGATAGATGTCACAAAATGTCTCGCGAAGTAATGAGCTCATTAAATATGCAGAGAATATAGACTTCGAAGGAGTGGAAGTGACGGTAAGGAATAAGATTGGAAAATGCAGAGAAATAATTAAGTATAAGTTGATCCTCCACAAGATTTGATTCAATCCTCACTAGCAGCTGGATGAGATGGTCAGCATGAGTGGTCAGGACGAAGGCAGAGAGTAGAGTGGTGATGTGGTAGAGAAGACAAGTTGTTTTTACCAACATCAGAAAAGATGAGACAAAGAAATAAGCGCCAAAAAGAGGGGCAAAACAAAGTTGAAAAGAACAAAGAAGAGAGAAGCAGACTGTGAGAAAAGCAAACATGCCAGCATCTTGTAGTGATGTTGTATAGGGCCTACCTGCAAGTTCATTGTAATAAACAAGGAACAATGAAAGGATGTTTGCTCCAAGTCTAGGAACAAAAGAAAGGTTGTTTCTCAATATAAGAATGTGTTTGCCAAGTAGATTTGGACAGGAAATTGTCTTGCTCTGTGAATGTACAGTCTTGTAGTACATACACATGGCGTGAACAAGTGAGAATATATGAACTTGGAAATAAAAGAAAGAATTTATATACATATACAGAATGTTGAAATATAAATGAAAATATATACAAGGAAAGAATATATAGATGTAGATATATAAAAAGATATAGTCAAGTCACTACAGTAGCTCCCCCCTAGATTTGTACCGAATAGAAATGTAGTAACAAATCGACAAGGGAAAGTAAAAGGGAACTTGGCTATATAAAACAAGAAAATAAAAGGAGTGGAAACATCAGTGAATTTTGAGACATGTTTCAACCGTCTCCGAAAAATTGAACGTATTTGGCAGGAAACCTGACATTGCGACCAGAACGGGTCTTACGAATTTCGGGAGGCATGTGCTTGTCATCAGAATCCACTGCCAAGTCCGTGGAGTTGGATTGTTGATGAACTTGGTCAGGTGGATCTTGATGATGAAATGAAGGAATGTTAGCCTCCTGCTCGATGAAAGCCGGTTTCAGTCTGTCGACACTGACATTTTCATGTTTACCATTATAATCGATGGTAAAATACTTGTCAGTGCGACGGATGACTCGGAAGGGTCCTCTGTATGGAGGTTGCAATGGCTTTGTAACAGCATCATCTCGTAGAAAGATGTGAGATGAAGAATGCAGTTCAGGATGTACCTGTGTTCGAGTTTGCTGTTTTCGAGTAGGAGTGGGATGTAATTCTCGCATCATTCTCTTTAGTCTGTGGGCATAGTTAGATGGGTCATCGGCAGCATCAATTTGTGAAGGAGCTACAAACTGTGCAGGTAGAGTGACAGTAGTCCCAAACACAAGTTCTGCAGCAGAGCATCCAATGTCCGCCTTGATTGCTGTGCGTATACCTAGCAAGACTAAAGGGAGTGACTCGGTCCAACGGACCTTGTTATGAGCTTTGAGAGAAGCTTTAAGTTGGCGGTGAAAACGCTCCACTAAACCATTTGCGGCAGGATGGTATGCTGTTGTGCGGATGCGTTTAGTGCCGAGGAGGTTGGTGAGTGAAAGGAAAAGTGCTGACTCAAATTGCCTACCTCTGTCTGTTGTGATGGTAGTAGGTGCACCAAACACTGCTACCCATCTGGCCACAAATGCTCGCGCTACCGTCTCCGCAGTGATGTCTGGGATAGGGATAGCTTCTGGCCATCTGGTGTAGCGATCAACACAAGTAAGAAGATAATTGTTACCCTCTGATGAAGGAAGCGGGCCAACGAGATCAATGTGCACATGAGAGAAGCGTGCATCAGGTGAAGTGAAAGTACCAAGTGGTGCTTTGGTGTGCCGATGTACTTTACACTTTTGACATTCGAGGCATGTTTTGGCCCATTTTCTGACATCAGCGTTGATGCTAGGCCAAACAAAGCGCTCTGTAATGAGCTTTTGAGTAGCTCTGATTCCTGGATGAGAAAGTCCATGAAGGGAATCAAAAATAGCTCTTCTATGTTTGACTGGTACCAAAGGCCTGGCAGTACCAGTTGATATATCGCACAGAATTGTAGTGCTAGAACCTGGGAGAGCAATTGACTTGAGTTGAAGTGAGGAGTCTTTCACCTCAGTTTCATCTTCCTGATCTTTTGCGATGGCCGCAAAGTCTATGATTGAGGAAGAATCAACTCTGTCAATATACAGACGAGAGAGGGCGTCTGCTGCTGTGTTCTCCTTACCTGAAATGTGCTGTATATCAGAAGTGAACTGAGAAATGAAATCGAGTTGTCGGATTTCACGTGGCGAATGCCTATCCGGTTTCGATTTGAGTGCATGGGTAAGAGGTTTGTGGTCAGTGTAGATAGTAAATGACCTACCTTCAAGAAGATGGCGAAAGTGCTTGATACCCAGATATGCTGCAAGCAACTCCCTACCAAAAGTGCTGTATTTGGTTTCAGCGGGTTGTAACCTCTTAGAGAAGAAAGCCAGAGGTTGCCACACTCCATCTACTCGTTGTTGGATAGCTCCCCCAACTCCTACGTCAGAAGCGTCGACTAGTAGGCACAAGGGAACATCAGTGCGAGGGTGCACAAGAACAGTAGAGTTAGCCAATTGATCTTTAGCATGATTGAAAGCAAGAAGCTCTTTCTCTCCAAGATCAATTGGCATGTTCTTTTTTGTTCTGTTTTTCAACAGATCAGTCAGTGGTTGCAGCACCTCTGCACAACGAGGAATGAATCGCCTGTAGAAGTTTATCAATCCCAGGAATTCTCGAAGTTTGGTGAGTGACGTAGGTGCGGGAAAATCACGGATGATTTTCACTTTGTCGCTAAGAGGGCGGATTCCGGTGTTGTCCACCATATGTCCGAGAAAAGATAGCGATGAAGCACCAAACTGACATTTCGAGGGATTGACGATGATGCCATACTCCTGCAGGCGATCGAAAAGCTGACGGAGATGTGTCACATGTTCGTCCTTAGAGGAACTGGTTACCAGTATATCATCCAGATAAACATAGACAAATGGGAGGCCGCGAATGACGGTGTCCATCAATCGCTGGAATGTTTGTGCTGCATTCCTAAGGCCGAATGGCATTCGAACGAATTCGAATAAGCCGAATGGAGTGGTCACGGCAGTCTTGTGAATGTCGCTAGGCTCGACTGGGATCTGATGATATGCCCTAACGAGATCAATTTTAGAAAAAATTGTCTTACCTGCAAGAGTTGAAGAGAAATCTTGCAAGTGTGGGATAGGGTATCGATCCGGGACCGTGCGAGCGTTGAGCAAGCGATAATCACCACAAGGCCGCCAGTCCCCTGGCGTTTTCTTGGGAACCATGTGCAATGGACTTGACCAGTTGCTCTCAGATTGTCGGATAATGCCAAGTTCAAGCATGTGCTCGAACTCTGCCTGGGCAATTCTCTGACGATCTGGAGCAAGACGACGAGGGCGCGCTGCCGCGGGCGGGCCTCGAGTTGGGATGTGATGCGTGGTAGTATGTTTCACTTCTGAGTGCTTGTAAACCGGTCGTGTGATATCCGGATACTGACGGAGAATGGAGTGAAATCGATCCGATGTGTCATGTTGAACATACATCGGGCTAATAGTACCAGTATATGAACCACATCCCTGGACTGTAAGAGTGGTTTTGGTGTCTATCAATCGGCGGTGTTTGATATCCACCAACAGTCCAAATTGGTCAAGAAAATCGGCACCCAAAATCGGCGTAGGTATGTCTGTCACAACAAATATCCAGCGGAAAACACGCCGTAAACCGAGATCAAGTGTGAAAGACTTTTGTCCGAAAGTCTTGATTGGTGATCGATTTACAGCCTGTAGTTGGATATTTGTCGCGTCAACCCTAGCCGGTTTTCCCAATTTTGAATGAGGGAAAATGCTCACCTCAGCACCTGTGTCGACGAGAAAGCGTGTACCAGTGTACTTGTCGTTGACAAAGAAAAGGCGACTGGGTTGGGTGCTGCCAAGGGGGTTAGTCGCCGCTATTCCTTGGCGGGACCGTTTCCCTGGGCTTGTCTTGCTGAGAAAGAGCAAGGACTAATGCACTTTTGAGCACTACTCCCATGCTTCCAGTGATACCAGCACTGGGCACCTGCATGCTGTTCACTGCGATGCGGGCTGCGCGAAACTGATTGTGGGCGCTGAATCGAGTCTTTCGACTTGCGCTGTCGACTGCGACCTCTCTCGCGGTTATCTAGCATGGAGCAGGTTAATGCTTGAACCTGCATTGTGAGCTGGGCCACTTGTTCAGAGAGCTGGTCGACTTTAGTTTCGTGCATGGGGAGTGGAGGGGGTTGTGATGGCGCCAACTTTGATTGAATGTTTGAAATGCTAGTTGGGCCGGCAACTTCGACAATTTTGTCCGCTAGCGACGCTAAGTCCACCAAACTCACCCCATCGCTTGATGCGGCTAGGATGACCTGCACGTTGGTGGGCAAGCGTTGCAAAAATAATTGCCGAAAAATTGAATCCTCCATTGTGCTCGTCCCCATCAATTGCTGCATCCGCCGGAGGAGTTGCGACGGCGACTTGTCTCCGAGCTCCTCTCCTGACAGCAGCCGATTGAGGCGCGTCTGCTCGGAGACGGTCGTTCGCTTGACCAGTGCAGCTTTTAATTTTTGATAGGGGTTGTCACCCGGGATAGCAGTAATGATATCCCTCACCTCCATAGCTACCTCTTGTTGTAGTGAGGCAACTACATAATTGAATTTAGTGATTTCGGCGGTAATACCCTTTGTGTGAAATTGGGCCTCCACCTGAACAAACCAAATTTCTGGGTCATTTGCCCAGAATGGTGGGAGCTTAATGCTCACCGGAGCAATAGAGGGTGATACTGGAGAAAGATTAGATTCAGGAGTAGAGGAGACATTAGGGGTAGTCATGTTGTAGGATTAAGAAAAATTGAGGAGTAGAAAGGAAACAAAAAAAATAGCGAAGTGAGAATAGCGAAGTGAGAGAAATGAATATAAGGCGATAAAAGAAAATTAAGGTTTCAGGATCACGTCGGGGTCACCAGTTTAGGAAATTGGCAAAGCCGATCTCCTAATATTTATATAAAAGTTAGGTCCTACCTTAATTCTTGCTCGCCAGAAGATAGAATGGGATCCAGCCGCTCAGAATCTCAGATAAATTGCACAAATCCGTGAATAGAAATATATATACTTCACAATTTCAAATAGATTAGAAAAAGGGATAGATGTCACAAAATGTCTCGCGAAGTAATGAGCTCATTAAATATGCAGAGAATATAGACTTCGAAGGAGTGGAAGTGACGGTAAGGAATAAGATTGGAAAATGCAGAGAAATAATTAAGTATAAGTTGATCCTCCACAAGATTTGATTCAATCCTCACTAGCAGCTGGATGAGATGGTCAGCATGAGTGGTCAGGACGAAGGCAGAGAGTAGAGTGGTGATGTGGTAGAGAAGACAAGTTGTTTTTACCAACATCAGAAAAGATGAGACAAAGAAATAAGCGCCAAAAAGAGGGGCAAAACAAAGTTGAAAAGAACAAAGAAGAGAGAAGCAGACTGTGAGAAAAGCAAACATGCCAGCATCTTGTAGTGATGTTGTATAGGGCCTACCTGCAAGTTCATTGTAATAAACAAGGAACAATGAAAGGATGTTTGCTCCAAGTCTAGGAACAAAAGAAAGGTTGTTTCTCAATATAAGAATGTGTTTGCCAAGTAGATTTGGACAGGAAATTGTCTTGCTCTGTGAATGTACAGTCTTGTAGTACATACACATGGCGTGAACAAGTGAGAATATATGAACTTGGAAATAAAAGAAAGAATTTATATACATATACAGAATGTTGAAATATAAATGAAAATATATACAAGGAAAGAATATATAGATGTAGATATATAAAAAGATATAGTCAAGTCACTACAGGTGTATAGTTCACGCTGAAGGGAGAGGAATGGGTATGTATGGAAAAAAAACTTATCCCCAAAGATAGAGAATTGATCTCCATGACATTAAATCACAATTGTGTCCTATTTTTTAAACAAGTTTGTATGATACATGTATATTTCCCACGTAAGGCGTAAGGAAAGAAGTTTACCTAATGCATCAAATTAGATTAATATTAGATTCATTGTGGTAAATGAAAAATAATAAATTCGATGTCCCAGCCAGGGTGACCAGATTTCACAAAATTAAATACGGGACAATCGACAAAGCACTATGTACCATCGGATTGACCGAGCCAGGTCAAAAAAATCAACGAAAAGGCTACACAATGTTAGACTTGTTAAGAAGGGGGAAGGGAGGGTGAGCGGAAGAAAGAAAAGAGAAAAAAATGAGGAAACAAGAAATGAATTGAGAGGAAAGAAAAAAGTTTGAATAAAAGGATGAAAGAAAGAATAAAAGACAGATAGCGGTTTCTGTCATTACTTGAAATGAATAGAGAAAGAATTAAAATAAAGGAAGGGAAGATGAATAAATGTGTGAAAGAAAAAAAAGAGAAAGAAAGAAAAAGAATTCCTTCATTATTTGAAAGAAACAAAGACAGAAGAAAACAGGAAGGAAGCAAGGAAGGAAAAAAGGAAAGAAGGAATAAGGGAAAAGAATTAAAATGGAAAACAGAAATTAAAAAATGAAAGAAAAGTAACTAAAAAATCTAAACTAAAAAGAAATCTACAATAGATTCCGATCACGCTAGTTTAAAAACATAATGGTCTATCACAAGATAACCAAAGTATATGCACATGTAAACATAATGCAATGTACGTATCCTAGGGTACCCTATGATAAGTGCGGGCACGGCCAATATCATATAGCACGCAGGAAACTGCGGGCGCGTCTAAACACCCTAGTCTGCTCCCCTTGAATACCCTCGGTTAGACGCGAAAGCCCCCTAGGGTGTTTGCGTGCTCGGGCGTGACGTTTCCTGCGGCCGGCACTGTAGTGTAGTTTCCTAATCTTTCCCTTGTCGTGTCTTTGATATGAATATAAATCGCGCGCCCTCTTTAGGCGAAAATTGATATCTACGCTGACCAATTTTTATCTCCGTGAAATCGTCACTAAAGATCAAGAAAATATACATATTTTTAAAAAGAAACTTCAAGGAGAAGTCACAGAAGGATCTAAATGATTCGGTAAGTGTCAGCAGAATGTGAAATACCAGATTATAGGTGATATTTTATGTGGGCAAAACTTGTCGTGTGTGTCGCATGCATATGACTGATATTCCTTCGCACGCGAGATGATATGAACCCATGGGTGGGAGAGAGCAGAGAATTCTTTGAGAGATTTAAATTCAACCAGCGTAATCAAGAGAGTGGTGAATCCATCGAGGAGTATGTCACGGTTCTTCATATGATGAGCAAAACGTGTGGATTCTGTGACTGTATGAAAGACAAACTGCTTGTTGATCGTGTCCTACTCGGTGTGCGTGATGATCGAATGAGAGAACTACTCATTTTGAGATCTGACCTTGACCTCACGACTGCTATAGACGTGTGTAAAGCTGTAGAGGCTACTTCTGTCCAAATGAAAGCTCTGAATCAAAAGAATGGAGACATACATAAAGTTGGACAGAGACATTTCCCAAAGTCTGGAAAAAAAAGAATAGCGCGCAGAAACCAAACGGGAAAGATCTACAGAAAGGTAAATCAGAGGTTAAGAAGTGCAAGTTCTGTAACAGGGTTCATGAGATGAAAAAAAAAGAGTCCTGTCCAGCATGGGGACAAAAGTGCAAAGCTTGCAGTAAGCCTAATCACTTCAAGGGATCTTCAGTGTGCAAGACCAGGAATGTTCACCATGTCGGAGATGATGACTACTCATCCTCAGCTGAAAGCATTAGTTTTGTGCAAAATTAATGCAGTGGATATGGACAAAGAGCCAATTATCTGCAACATTCTTATCAACAATCAGGGGGTACTGTTCCAACTGGACTCAGGTGCAACAGTGAATCTTCTTTCACAAAAGTATCTAAAAGAGGAGGATGTAGTTCAGAGTGCAAATATCCGTCTATCTATGTGGAATAAAGCTACAACTCAGGCTCTTGGCAAGTGTAAGGTGATAACCAGAAATCCTGCTACTGGCAAGAAATACAAAGTTGAATACATTGTAGTAAAGGAAGATCTACCTCCACTGTTGAGCAAAACAGCAGTGGAAAAGATGCAGCTCATTTATCCCTTGAGGTAGTACGCAGCATAGTTCCCGAGGACATTGCTGAGATAATTCCTGACAAGTATCCTGATGTGTTCTCGTCTTCTTCAATTGGCACTCTGCCTGGAAGTCCTGTTCATCTGACAGTTACGGATGATGCATTGCCTACTGTTTGCCTAGCTAGAATCATCCCTGAATCCTTGAAAGGCAAAGTAAAGGATGCACTTGATGATCTTCAGGCAAAAGACATCATCGAAGAAGTTAGCTCTCCAACTGATTGGGTAAATCAGATAGCTGTGTTGCAGAAAAAATCTGGTAAAGTATGTGTTTGTCTTGACCCCAGACCTCTCAACATCGTACTTAAGAGGGAGCACTATCCCTTACCTGTCTTAGATGATATTCTACCACAGCTTTCAGATGCTACAGTATTTT
Source organism: Lytechinus pictus (assembly GCF_037042905.1). Lineage (NCBI taxonomy): Eukaryota > Metazoa > Echinodermata > Echinoidea > Temnopleuroida > Toxopneustidae > Lytechinus > Lytechinus pictus. The sequence continues at coordinate 15,094,393 of NC_087247.1, read as the reverse complement.
CAATCTGTGACTTGAAAGACGGATACCTTCACTGCAAGTTAGATGAAGAGTCTAGTTTATTGACGACTTTTGCCACACCCTGGGGAAGGTACAGATGGAAACGTCTTCCATTTGGTTTGAAAGTCAGCAGTGAAATCTTCCAAAAGAGGCTTTACCAAGCACTTGATGGCCTTTCTGGAGTCCGCTGTGTGGCCGATGACATCATCATCTGGGGCAACAGTGACGCTGAGCATGATGCCCGACTACATTGTCTACTGAATAGATGTCAAGCTGTTGGCATTGTGTTGAACTAGGAGAAATGCCAGTTCCGACTGAAGGAAATCTCATTCCTTGGCCACATAGTATCCAACTCTGGACTCAAACCTGATCCATCAAAGATCCAAGCTATCCTGAACATGAGCGATCCTTCCTGCAAAGATGACATCCATTGTTTGCGTGGCATGGTAAACTACCTATCCAGATACCTACCTAAGTTATCGGATGTGATGAAACCTCTCAATTACTTGACGTATAATAACTCAGCGTGGACTTGGGACTCCAACCATGACAAAGCTTTCAAGCTGTTGAAAGAGATGCTAGTGCAAGCACCTGTGTTGGCCTTGTACGATCATAGCAAACTGCTAGAATTTCAGACTGATGCCCGCTCCACAGGCGTGGGTGCGGTTATGCTACACGATGGTTGACCGATAGCTAGCAGAATGCTGAGTGATGCTGAATCCAGATACTCTGTCATTGAGAAAGAAATGCTTGGTATAGTATTTGCACTGGAGAAATGGAATCAGGTAACCTATGGCCGTGAAATAACTGTGTTCACTGACCACAAACCTCTTGAAAGCATCTGCAAGAAACACGGGGATAGAGCTCCAAAACGTATGCAAGGGTTACTGCTACGAGCTCTTGCATATGACATACAAGTGAGATATCTCAAGGGCAAGGACAATGTCCTGGCTGATGCTCATAGCCGTGCTTCTCTTCCCTATGAGATTGGACAACATGATCTAGAAGTGGTGAATGCTGTTAACCACTTGGCACTCCCTGATGACAAGATAGCAGAGATAAAAAGACAGACTGCCAATGACCCTACTCTCTGCCAACTCAAAGAGCCTGTTCAGACCGGCAGAGATAGCGCGATCTAGCGCGCGCTAGATCGCGCTATCTCTGCGGTGTGGAAGGTACAACGTCGTTTCGGTCCGCCCAACAGCGAGCCAAAACGGCGTGCCACTGGAGCACCTCTTGGGGATGGTCCACGAGAGATAGCGCGGTCTAGCGCGCGCTAGATCGCGCTATCTCTGCCGGTGTGAACCCGAGCTACGATAGCACGCCGGAAGTCACGCCGGAAATACATGCACAATGTATACAACGCCATGAAATAAACGTAGGCCGGCTAGCATAATAGGCACAGCGATATCGAGCTCTCAACTAACTAGTACGGGTTCGTAATAGCGCGCGAAATCTTTGACCGCTCTGACCTCATGACGTCACGCGTCATGGCAACAGGACCTCTCAAAAAAGGGGGTGCTACGATAGACCGCGCTATCTCACTGCGGTGTGAATCCGGCGAATGCCAATGGGCGGACCGTGGATCGCGCTATCGTAGCGCGATCCACGGTCCGCCCACGGTCCCCCCTTGCGGTGTGAACAGCCTCAAAGACACCATTCTTGAAGCGTGGCCAGACCACAAGTCACAACTTTCTTAGTCACTCACCCCGTACTTTGGTTTCAGAAATGAACTTTCTGTCAGTGATGATCTAATCTTCAAGGCTGAACGGCTTGTAGTCCCAAAACAAGTCAGGCACAAAATGAAAGAGGAGTTACATCGTGGTCACAATGGTGTTGAGTCAACTTTGAGGAGAGCTTGTGATCATCTCTACTGGTCGGGCATGAGTAAAGAAATCAAGGAATTTATTCAAACATGTGACACATGCCAAGAAAACTCTAGCTCACAGCCTGCCCAGCCTCTAATGTCGCACCAGATTATAGACAGACCATGGGCCAAGATAGGACTGGATCTTTTCCATCATAGTAATGACACATGTTTGATCATGGTCTGTTATTACTCAAACTTCTTTGAGATGGAAAAATTACAGAGGACAACTGCCCCTGCAGTCATCAAGAAATTGAAACACCAGTTTGGGAGATATGGAGTACCTGAAATCATGGTATCTGACAATGGTCCTCCTTTCTCCTCTAACGAATTTGCCAAAAAGCTTGGAGTTAAAGATCCAGACCGGACCTGAAAATGAAATTGATATATTATATACCGATCGAAAGCTTATAAGCTACTAAATACAGCAAGGTATGCTTTATGCATTTTCACCGCTTCCCAGCTGAGTATTTTGCTAAAGAATATTCCAATTATCGGGCTTTGAACCCCGCTTAGAAAATAGGCTTTATTGTGCTTTTCACCTGCCTCGAGACCGTGACGTCACGTTGTGTAAGAAGCGTCGTGATTCCATAGGTTTGTACACAGAAAAACTGGGTGATTTTTTTGCTTTCCAGATAACGCATTTCATTCTCTTCACTTCTATCACAGAGGGATATCACATATATTTTTACCCACAAGCTTGAATTTATGAAATCTACATTTTTGAACTAGTTTTTGCCATATTTTATTTCCTGCTTATTTGGCGCAGATTTCAATTTTATCTGCATTTAGATTATGTATAACAACTTTTCCTGACATAGCAATTTAGGCCCAATAAGAGCCAAACAAAGAAATCACAAAAAAGGTAATGAATAGTTGTAGGTTTACAACAATTTGAATAGTGAATAATTTTGAGTGCCATTATCATCTGAAAAAAAAAAAATGGATTCATAACATGGAAATGGAAGAAAATACCCAATACTTTGTACACAAACCTATGGAATCACAACCCTCCTGACACAACGTGACGTCATCATTACCAGGCGACGTGGGGGTTCTCAATCGAAGCGTACTTTGGAGGAGCAGTTTCTTTGATTTTTATTTATTATTTTTAACTATTGGAAGGAGATATATTTAATATTTTTGGTATATTTGTATTGTATGAATCATTACCTTTATTTTGATATATGATTGTTTTTACACCGGTCAGGGTCTTTAAGCAAAATACCATCTCTCCATACAACAGCAAAGCTAATGGCAAAGCAGAGTCTGCTGTCAAGACTGCAAAAAGACTACTTACAAGATGCAAGGATACTGGAGATGATGTTTGATCTAGCCTTACTCAACATTCCCCTACACAAGGTATCCATAGTAGTCCAGTCCAGAGATTCATTGGTCGTCGGACTCGTACTTTCCTCCCCACTTCGACTCGGTTGCTTGCACCTGATCGCAACCCACAGGCTGATCGTGAGAGACTGAAAGAAAGCCAGAAACGTCAAGCAAAGTATTTCGACAGAGATACAAGAAAGTTGAAAGATCTCTCACCAGGAGCAATAGTAAGAGTCAAGCCATTCAACAATGACAAGAAGTGGAAGAAATCAGTTATCCGTAAGAAACTGGATGACCGTTCCTATGAAGTTCGCTGTGAGGGCCAGGTTCTCAGAAGGAACAGAGAACACCTCAGAGCCACATCTGAACCACAAGATGTAAAGTACACTGGTCCTGCTCTTTACAACTGGAGACGTTCTGATGGTAATCCTCAACCAGGGGGGCGTTTCATCAATATTTTCGTCCGACAAGTTGTCAGATCTGACAACTTTCATGGATTCTGATTGGTTGAGAAGCACTGTTACTATAGTAACTGTCGGATAAAACAGGACTTGTCGGATAAAACGTCCGACAAGTCCTTTCATGAAACGCTCCCCTGATGTACCAACTACTGAGCGCCATACTTCCCATACCAGGACCCAGATATCCCAGACCGCGGATATCAACAGACCAAAGAAGGAAAGAAAGTGAATGCTGAAATTTTATAAACAAACTGAATACTAACATTTCTTAAACAACTTCTTGCTTATTTTTAACTCAGGCAAATTTTGAAGTCAGAACAGAACCAACAACCAACTCATCTATCAAATCGTCTTTCTGGACTTATTTTTATTTTGTGAAATCAACCTGGACAAATTAACCTGGACTCTTAAAAACATTTTGTTTGCAACTGGAAGAACTGTTTTGAACTCAATTCTTATTTTTTTGCAAGTATTATATTTGTGCAACTTCAAAAAATGTGAAAGTCTCATAAACTGGTATTTTGGACATATATTTTGGAAACATTTTACATACATTCAATTGTTTGGTTTAAAATTGATATTTTTAAATTATATGCATTCTTTCTAGCACAAAGCTCAAAGAAGGGAGGATGTTACAATATCTGCATGTTTATGAGATTTGAGGAGCATGTAATGATCCTGCCAAAAGAAGGCGCTACAAACCTTTAGTACTTATTAAATGCTACTCTCTTGACTATACAGAAGCTGTGTTATTCTGTTTGATTCTGACTCATAATTTAACTTGAAACAATTATAACTATTGAATTCCTATTTTTAGTGTAATGCAAAGACAAACAAGAAGGCTCCAAAATATAAAATGTCCGGACACCCGACCCCCCATCCTAAATTTAAATTTTGTTTTAATGTAAATATTAAGGAATCTTTTCCTCGGTTAAATTTTTCGAGATAAAAGTAAGATCAATATATTTTTAAAAATGACAAGTTAGGAACTCGACTTGTGACAGTGAACAGTGCACCACCGATTGTGTTTGTGTTCTGTGTTTTGTAATTGAATTTTCAATCATGATTCATGTTGCTGCTTATATTTGAGAATCAACATTTAACACACTCTTAGATCCGTCTTGTTTCTTGAGCCAGTGGGTGTTTTTGTCTCACCTGCATAGCAGAGTGAGACTAGAGGCGCCGCTTTTCCGACGGCGGCGGCGTCAACACCAAATCTTAACCTGAGGTTAAGTTTTTGAAATGACAGCATAACTTACAAAGTATATGGACCTAGTTCATGAAACTTGGCCATAAGGTTAATAAAGTATTACTGAACATCCTGCCTGAGTTTCATGTCACATGACCAAGGTCAAAGGTCATTTAGTGTCAATGAACTTTGGCAGAATTGGGGGTATCTGTTGAATTACCATCATAACTGAAAGTTTATGGATCTGATTCATGAAACTTAGACATAATAGTAATCAAGTTTAACTGAACATCCTGTGCAAGTTTCAGGTCACATGATCAAGGTCAAAGGTCATTTATGGTCAATGAACTTTGGCCAAATTGGGGTATTTGTTGAATTACAGCCATAACTTTGAAAGTGTGTTGGTCTAGTTCATGAAACTTATACATAAGGTTAATCAAGTATCACTGAAAATCCTGCGTGAGTTTCATGTCACATGACCAAGGTCAAAGGTCATTTAGGGTCAATGAACTTTGGCAGAATTGGGGGTATCTGTTGAATTACCATCATAACTAAAAGTTTATGGATCTGATTCATGAAACTTAGACATAATAGTAATCAAGTTTTACTGAACATCCTGTGCAAGTTTCAGGTCACATGATCAAGGTCAAAGGTCATTTAGGGTCAATGAACTTTGGCCAAATTGGGGTATTTGTTGAATTACAGCCATAACTTTGAAAGTGTGTTGGTCTAGTTCATAAAACTTGGACATAAGAGTAATCAAGTATCACTGAACATCCTGTGCACATTTTAGGTCACATGACCAAGGTCAAAGGTCAATGAAATTTGGCCATAAATGGGGTATATGTCGAATTACCATCATAACTTTGAAAGTTGTTGGATCTGATTCATGAAACTTGGACATAAGAGTAATCAAGTATCACTGAACATCCTGTGCTAGTTTCATGTCATATGATCAAGGTCAAAGGTCATGTAAGGTCAAAGAACTTTGGCCACGTTGGGGGTATTTGTTGAATTGCCATCATATCTCTATAGTGTATTGGTCTAGTTCATAAAACATGGAAATAAGAGCAACCAAGTATCACTGAACATCTTGTGCGAGTTATAGTAGTTTTCAAAATCAGCACTGCTGCTATATTGAATCGCGTGATGCAGGTGAGACGGCCAGAGGCATTCCACTTGTTTTTTCTTCTGGCACATCCAAACATTCAAAGTCTACTTATTCTCATAACCTGTTTTACTATCAATAGGCCCCATTGCTTCATTATCTTATGAACATTACTCCTTGTTATTGCAGGTCATGGAAGACTTTGTGAAATCAGTTGCCAATTCCGTCTACACAAAGAGCTCAGAGGATGTCCAATTTGTTGGGGACAGAATCAACGAAGGATTTTGGTTCAGTGAAAGACAGTGTTTCCACTTTGAAGGAAATAACAGAATTACAGGAAATGCAGATCATTTTCAGGTAATTTTTGAGAACTGAAAAAATATCAGGAATTAGTGGAAATCAGAAAATTACAATTAAAGTACAATTAAACATAGCAACTTTCTATATTCATGTTATAAGAATTTTTTGCCTCATACGTAGCTCGCAGGCCGCTAGCATTTTGTAATTTTGTTGCTTTATTTCTAAAAAGTGCATTCAACAAAAAAGGTTGTATTCTTTGATTTTGGTCTCTTAGACAAAGTTTAGTCTTGCTTTGTTAATGTGCGATTTTCGCTAAAAATAAAGTTTGAAAATTCCAGGAAATATCTGAATTTCAGGAAGGTTTCTAGTCAGTTTCTGTAAAAAAAAATTTTTTGATCTGAGGGGAAACACTGACTGATGAAACTGAAAGATGTCAATCGCAATGCATCAGGGGTCCTGTTTCGTAAGGACTTGTTATAATAACAAATGCACAATTTCTACCACAAGTTTACCATCAGCCAATCAAATTGAAGGGTTTCTTTAGCTTTGAACTGTTATTGTAAATTTGTTATTATTCAATTCGATTTTTTAATTCAGTTTATTTTTTTCAGTATAAAAACAATACAAGTAGTACAAACATGAAATAAATCAGACATAGACATAAATAAAGTATTATACTGAAAGAAAGGGTAGCAGCCAAAAAGAAATTAACCTTATGTACGGCCGACCCAAATAAAATAACATATTTGAACAATTAAAGTAGAAAAAGAGAAAGAATTACCCAACTTACCCAAACAATCAAAATATCAATTAAGTAGAAAATGAATAAGTAGTGATGATTTTGTATTTACAATTCGTCCTAAAAACTTTAAGAGAGCAACTGTCCTCAAGTTCCTTTGATAAAGTATTCCAAATTAATGGTCCCCTATAAAAAAATGAATTTTGAAATAATTAGTGTTCTTACTTTAGGAATATGAAAATCATTATTGCCCCTGGTTGTATAATTATGTACATTATGATTTAAAATAAAATAATTACATATTGACTGAGGTGAAAGATACTTATAAAAATTATGAATAAAAATTGCAGTTTAATAATTATAAATGTTGTAAAATTGTAAAATCCTCTGAGACTTAAAAATTGGTTCTGTATGAGCATAAAAATATGAATGGTTAACAAGTCTTATTGCACATTTTTTAAGTTTCAAAATTCTATCTAGGTGTAAATAAGAAGCACTGCCCCAGGCAAGAATACTGTAACTTAAAAAAGGTGCAACAAGTGCGTAATAAATATTTCGTTAAACAGTAATTGGATAATTGCGTAATCTGTACAAAATGCTTATGATTTTATAAATTCTATTACAAATCAATATGAGGAACCCATAGCAATTTACTGTCAATTATAATACCAAGAAATTAGACTTGCAATGCCTTTGCAACACTAGCATTTGCTAATTGCTCCTGCAGATTTTTAATATATATTTATTTATTTGTAAAAACATATACTGTGTTTTAGAAATATTTACAGATAATTTATTAATGGTCAACCAAGAAGTCACCTTCTTTAATTCACTATTAAATTGCACTTACAGAACATCAATATTATCATGTGACATCAAAATATTTGTATCATCGGCAAATAAAATATATTTCAATTTCACATTGCACAAATCATTTACATGTATATACAAAGTAAATTAAAGTGGCCAGAGGATAGAACCTTGGGGCACTTCACACCTTATGTCCTTGTAATTAGATTGTTGACTATTTAAAGTTACAAATAGTTGTCTATGACATTGTTTAAAAGAAAAAGATCAAAAATGTTTCCCCTTATTCCTTTTTTTCATGAGTATTCTATGGTCAAGTGTGTTAAACGCTTTCTGTAAATCTAAAAACAAGCCAATTGATACACCTTTCATTTCGATAACACTATTAATACTTTGAATAAAATGAAGTAATGCTGAAGATGTGGAATACCCCACCCAAAAGTTAGTGAACCCCACTGGAAATTAAACAATTTGAAGTGTTCACGTTCTGTCATGTTTCAGATATTTATTTGCGACGTCAGGTGACGAAATATCACATTCAATACAACTTGTTTCTCTGGGCTTGCCGAACATTGTAGTGTTGTTGTCTACATTCAACATTCAGGAGTGCATTTTGTGGTTTCGTTCACTAACTTTTGTGCACACTGTTCATTTGGGGCCAAAAGTCCACATACACTTGGTGTAAACTTATTTGATGTAAATAGATTTATACGCCTTTTGGTGGACTCTGAAAAGCATAGTGACAAGTTTTAGATTTTTAAAATTTTCCAAAAATAGAACTATGCATAGAAAATCTGAGATGTATAGGAACCTGGCTTAACGAGTAAATGTGCATATTGTTTAAAGATTTGGTCACCCTAATTGCTATGATTTGACTTTTAGGACAGTATGTAAATATCTCAGTGCTATTTGGACACCATGCCCACGTCAGCAGGTTTTGCTCAAAAAGTTCATAAAATATGATTCTGAGAGTCTCAAAATTTCCATTAAATATATGGTCTTCATAAGACTCTGACTGTAGTATAATTAGTATCAAATTATGCTGAAATGTCACATTTTTGGCCCCAATTTCATGAAAATATTTATATATGTTTATCACTTTTTTATGTGACTTCCTTTTTATGCTCTTTTTGTTTTTTACAGACTCTTGTATACAGAAGCCATCTCAATATTATACAGACATAAAGATCAATTTGAATACACACCATGAGAAAGTAGATAGGCCTTCTACCATGTACAAGGGAATGTCCACCCCAACAAAAAAAGTTTATTTGAAATGAGAGAGGAGAATCACGTAAGCTCAATGCTGAAAATTTCATTAAAATCTGATAAAAAAATAAGAAAGCTATGACATTTTAAAGTTTTGCTAATATATGTATGTAAATGAAATAATTGATGACGTCAGCCACTCGCTAAATTTCTTTTGTATTTTATTTTGAAAAATATTAAATATCTTAGAACCACTGGTTGAACCCGTGGCGTATGCAGATTTCCTGTATATGGGCAATTCCATATATTTGTAAGTCCAACCCAGACCTGCCAACCAGTACGTTTTGGCGTAATTAGTCCGTTTTTGCAACCAAAATACTGCAGTACGATTGTTCTTGAAAAAATATGTTTTTGTAAAAAAAAAAACAAATCTGGTTTTTAGATCAATGTAATTTCAGGTAACTCTTTTTTTTTTCAATCATTTTGTTAAAACCAGGGTGAGATATGCACATGTTTAAATGTTGTTTTTTTCATCTGCAAGAGCATTGTGCATTTTATTATGAAATACATTTTTACGACAGTCTGTAATGTTCTCAAAGGACCAAGATTTGGTCAGTTTATGAAGTGAAGTAAGACTTGAGAAAAATGGCGGTTGGACGTATAAAAATGTTGATCATTTTAAGGAATCGCCCATATATTACGCTTCATTTACTGAGTAAAAATTAAAAATCCAACGCTGATAATGTGTTTTCATCACAATGCTCCAGAGTGATGCCTATTGCCATGGTTGAGCATGCTATTTTATTCTTGAATCTGCTGTTTTAAGCAGTGGACTCAGCCATCGCAACAAGTTCATATCTGGAAATGGTGTAGGCATAAATGTTTACTAAGTGTAGTCGAGAATCCATGTAGTTTATCTCAGACTTTGGATGGGTAGAAACAATCTAGTTTTTATTTCCTTCATTGGTCTCCTTGTATTCTGGTATCAAACAAACTCCTTGAAACATTCAACAGGTTTGTGCAATTATTTATCTCAGAGTTTAGAAGGGCAGAGGCATCAATCAATTTTTCTTTCATTTATGCTTTTGCTTTATACAGTGGGGCGTTGACTTGCATTCTGAACACGAGGCCTTCTTGGTTTGTCACAGTGGGAACATCCCTGTCTTTGTAGTGTACTACCCCAAGGATATCAAACCTTTCTATGCTAGGCTGAATAGCGACGACAAAAATGGTGAGTAGCTGGTTTAACTTATTTCAATAACACTTAGCTGAAATCATATCATTTAACCCTTAATAAATGGGTCAATTTGACCCCCCCCCCTCTTAACAAATTTCATCGGTATGCCGGCGAGCGAAATTTTTTCAAAGTGCCGCTCACTGACTTTTTACTTTCAAGTCTTGCACATCTTTTGAAACCAAATTTGCAATGCCCGGGTACGCGGTTCCGAAATTACACAATATTTTGTAAGCGTATGTCGGTCCCATAATTGCACAAAAACTTGGCTACGTGGACAAAGTCATGGCAAGTTGTGTTTTTCAACCGAAAATCAGAAAAATATGAGTTTAGTTGGTTTAGATAGATTTATTTATGTTATTTATGATCGCAAAAGTGTCCCCGACGAAGTTCAATAAAAAAATATATAAATAACATAAGAATAAAAAAACAAGAAGATACATAGGAAATTAATTGATTTTCTGCAATTTTTTTGAAGACTTTTGTTAGAAATGTAAAAATCTATATATTCACCAATAATTAGCATTCTACTAGTTGATCAATTGAGTTAAAGGCAAAAAATTTCATACTCTTATTTGCATATTTAATTAATAAAAAAAAAGCAATTAATTTTTTGAAAATTTTACCAGACAGTCTTGTAGTTTACATCCAGGTCTACACGCGTGCAAATTTTTGCGGCGATCGCGCAATCAACGGTCGAGATCTGGGGGGGGGGGACTCAATATGACAAGTGTAAGTTTGTCTGAAATAGCCTAGTTAAGATAGGGTTAAATTCATTTTAAAATTGGCAAGTTTAAATTTCTATCTAATCTGCCCCAACAAAAAGTTAGGCTGAATATTCATGAAAATCTGATGTAATAAATTAAAAATAAAAATAGTTGTATGCTCATCCTGGTCATTATGCAAATGAGGGAACTAATGACAATGCTCATTTCAACAGTTTCTTATATGAAATATGAAATATCTCAATTTTCTCAGCATTATAATGTGAAACAATACTAGTGACTTTTCCTTAAATGTGTGGAATTGTCATTGTTATCTATTGTGATTTGATGAAAAGTCTATCTTTTGTCAAATCCGCAAAAAATGAATAATGTTTAATTCAAAGAATGAAATATTAAAGAAAAGTAAATGTGCATTATCATTTACTCTAAAATTTGCATTTCACTGTTTTGTACAAAATAAGTGAAATAGAAAAATATAACTTTCTTATTTTGCGCCTAAGTTTGATGAAATTTTCAGTGTTATGCTCATTTGACTTTTCTCTTCTGGACTTGACTTATAATGGAATATGTGTCCCAGTTAAAGACTGAGTAGAAGAGCCTTGTCTTACAAAGATCTGTGATTGATCCGATTAATCACAACTAGTAAAGTGCATTTCATAATTCTTTATACAGGGGTCCGTTGCAGAAAGAGTTGCGTTTAAACGCAAGTCAAAAATCAATTGCAAGTCCCAAATGCACGCTGTTGATTAGTTGAAAATCAAGTTGCGCATGATGACGCACGATTTATTGCAACTCTTTCTGTTGATTAGCAGTTATTTGCCAAGACGTTGCTGCTTGTAGAAGTATATGTCATATTTAAAAAATATTTGGAAATTACACCTGCGTTATAGATGTTGGGGTCGCTGGCTTGCCATAGTTGTGAAGGGACCCAGGTGTACAATGAAAACAAATCACTTTATGACAAGTACGATGCCTGGGGGCGTTTCATGAAAGGACTTGTCGGACATTTTATCCGACAGTTAGCATAGGAACAGTGCCTCTCAGCCAATCAAAATCATGGAAAGATGTCAGATCTGACAACTTGTCGGATGAAAATATTGATGAAACGCTCCCCTGGATTGCCTGGTAATCTTAACGTAGGACAGGATTTTAAAAATTCAACCCCCCCCCCCCTCCCCTGAGCTGCCAGACGCTGATTGTGCTAGCACCATGACAGTTTGTAAAATGGTAGTGTACGATGTAATTTTCAAGGCTTTATATACTTATTCCAAAATAATAAGATTTTACCTGATATGATTTTTTTTTAATTTAAAGATTATTGTGTTCTACTCAAAAGCACAAATACAACCGAACACAGTCTTTTATACATGTACTTTACAGCATACGTATGATGATGTGTTCCAGCATAGAATACAACACGTGTGACTACAGTACTTCACGACTACAAATTCATTTTCAATGTTTTACTCCAGGCAGCAGCTGTAGATCTGTTTGTTCCGAAAGTAGGCGAGTTGATCAGTGGTAGCTTGAGAGAGGAACGTCTTGATGATTCCAGCATAGAATAAAGCACCTGGGACTTCAGGATTCTAATTACCAATGGTATGTAGAGCAAGATCCCAGCTCCAGCAACATTGAAGCTAAAGCCTGGCTCTTGCCTTTGGGCAATTCCATAAGATATGTACGTCCGAACCCCTATATGTGGGACCGTCATGACATTTTCTGTCTCTGATTTCTTGTTCTTTAGACAGTCTTTATGCTCTCAAATGACTGTGACTTGGTCAGTTTTTAAATGTGGAGTAAGACTTTAGAAAAATTGGGGTCACACTACAAAATGGTTGATCATTTATGGAATTGCAATGGTTTCTAAAGCACCTTTGAGAATTCATGCCTTAATATATAAAAGCTCTTCCGGGTAAATTGCCACTAGGTCTCCACCTAATTTGTATACTTTCTATTTGGTCTCATTCTCGATGGTCCAGCAATATTCCATTTGGTCTACAACCAGTTCGTCTACTGCCCTCTTATTATCTCCTATTGCATTTACCACAAAGTCTAGTTCACATTGAGGCTACCCTACCTCTTTCATCCATAAACCACTCAGTCTGTATAATTAGGTAAACTGTTAATGAACAAAATTTTCATTTAACAAAGTGCAAAAGAAGTAGGTAAATGCAGGTGTGGATCCAGGATTTTCCAAAGGAGGGGGCCGGGGAGTTTTTTCTAAGGAAAATTTTGACAAGCCAAAAATAAAAAAGGTTTTCAACCACAAATTAAGGATATTTCTTGCCCGAAAAAAGTTGACAAGCAAAATAAAAGAAAAAAAAGGTTTTCAACCACAAATTAAGGATATTTCTCTTATCAAAAGGGGGGCCCCCTGTGCTCCCCTCTGGATCCGTGTCTGGGTAAACGGAGTAGAAATATGACCATCTGGGTATTGGACTAGAGGACAGATAGACCAAGTGAGTATTAGACCAAATGATAGTTCTATCAAGAGGCAATTAGATCAACTTGTTCGTAGATCAATTGGATTTAGCCTATGTGGTATTATAATCTCTTAAGGCGACTGCACACCTTACGATTGGTCTGCAACTGGATTTCAGAATAAAATGTAGTAGAATTTGATGCAAATATTGAGACTTGGAATATCTTACTGTGCAATGTTCTAAATCGTACGAATACCTATATCCAAATCTGTGACTATGCTATCATCCTTCTAAGAATAAAAGCAAATTTAATATCTAGTCGCAATGACGTCATAGCAGTCATACGTTTGGCTAAGATTTTAAACTAATTTGGCCTTTACCCCAAAATAAAGGTTCGCATTCTTTCAAAATTGTTATATTAGTATTCTTTCAATTGATTTTAACCTCAAATAAATGATGTTCCATTCACATTTTCAGAAAATGAGCCAGCCTTCACTGCCACAACACTACTAAGATCCTGCCTCGCACTACACTATCTAGAATGACGCAAAGCACTTTGCATTGAATTTGAAAATTCCAAGAATTAAACTTATCTTATTTCAAGTTGAGCCCAATGCCATTAAGAGTACTGAAATAAAAATCCTGCTTTGCTTGCAAGCCTTGTGGTCGGAATTGAGTCCACAGTGTATTTTAATAGTGGCAGCAAATTTGGAATTGACTTTGTTTTAATTCATAGAGGGAACCTCCAACTACACTGGAATTTTGATTTTGGTATTAATAAATTATTAAGAACTTTGATTTTAAAGGTCTTATAGGTTGGTGGCAAAAAAATTACATGTAGAAGTGAATTTGCTTAATTCTTACAGGGAAGCTCGAACTATACTGGAATTTCGATTTCAGTATTCATAAATTATACAGAGCTTTTATGGGTTGGAATTTTCATATCAAGTTCTATTGCAATTTCATTGACGCAACGGAGTGTGCAGTGTACGCCTGGCTTAACGATTAAATACCTGCTTTTGTTTCTCCAGGGATCTAGATTTAAGACGCTTTGGAACAGTTCCCCACTGTTGCTTTGGACTTGTGTATGAGTGCCTGCTCGGGTACTTACTTGGTGTGGACCACATACGAGATGTCATTCCCTTCCCACGATTCCCTGGCTCCTGCCCTCTCTGATGGTAGCTCCGCACAGCTGTCAAACTTCTTTATGGGGACGTCTTCCGATCGTGGTGTAATGGTGCTGATTTTACCCAAATGATAAGAAAGGATGATGAATGTCTGCTAGCAACCACAGGACAGATGGCTTTGCATCCTTGCAGAGGGACCTGGACATGAGGATCAAGGAAACCAGGAAGGGGGGGGGGTGTTTTACAAAGATTTAAGTGTGATTTATGGGGTGTTGCAAGAAACTTGCAGTTGATCGCAAGATAGTTTTTGGACCACAAATCAATGGAAAGTTACCCTTTTCATTGCAATTTTGCAATGATTGCAAATATTTCCCTGCAACACCCCCTAAGAGTCGCACTTAAATGTCAGTTGCGCACTTTATGTGCACTACCGTGTGCTAGCGTTTAAGCATGACTCCAAGTCACTCTTATCTTTTGTGAATCGTCCATCAGGACCTAGGCCTCGCATCAAACACAGGAATCTGTGTTACGAAGATCACTGTCCTACCATTGCGCGCTACCATTGGGAATGTTTCTTGGAACAAATAGTTATTTTCACTGACTAATTCTCTCTAAGCAAATCAGATACAAGGAATATGGTAGCTTATAACAGGGGACTGTTTCATCAAGATTTTTGTCCGACAAGTTGTCAGATCTGAAATCTTTCCTTGAATTTGATTGGCTGAGAAGCGGTGTTACTGTGGTAACTGTCGGATAAAACAGGACTTGTCGGATAAAACGTCCAATAAGTCCTTTCATGAAATGCTCCCCAGAAGTCAGTAAAGTCCAAGCGCACACTATGCGATCCGATACAACACATTTTTTAATGAATCGCATTTTGCATTAAACATGAGAGTGCCAAGGAGTAAAAGTATTTCATTTGAAGTCAGGCATGAATGTTAGGAATAATAAAGTTATCATTTTGCTTTGCCTGGCATGCTCTGTGGTCGGAGTAATGTCTAAATTGGCTTCAAGTCGCATTCAATTACAATAGTCAGGCTTTACACGACTTTACAATACATAGAAAGATATTTATTAAAAAATCTAACTAAAAAAACAATGATTTGGGGGCATTTCATGTGAAGGCCTCCAAATGCAGCCTTTTTCTTAAAAATCCCTGAAATCTTGTGTAAAGTGAATGGGTGCGTAGACATGTGGCTCCATTGTTATGTTTAATCTGAAAATGACTTGCCGATGTTTTTTTCCAAGAAAATCGTATATTTCTCCCAAATTCTCATGAGATTTCAACTGTAAATTTACTTGAAAATAAAGAAAAATCATGATTAATATTCATTAAAAAATGTTTAGGTGCGCAGACATGGCTCCCCCCCCCCCCTCAATCAAAAGTGAATGTAGTCTAACTACTTCAGACTCTGCATCATGCATTTTGTGGAAAATCAAAGGTCTTTGCCTGCAGACTACTAAAGGCTTTGAAGAAGTTAGTGCAATATTATACAGATAATGCATGGCTCAGTGCATTGGGTCAGCATGCGATAACACATTGTCTGGAAACCAATACATTTATGTCAATGGGTCATCAACATCATTGCCCTTTTGTGACCTTGGATTATCACAGTTTTTAAGGGTAAATGAAAAAAAGGGGGAAAAATTTATATTTCAAAGTCGGAAATTCAATACTCCTGGAATATTGCATTGCATAATGCAGGCAATATCTAGTTAACATAGGAGATTTCAGTCATATTAATCCAAGTAAATCTACACCAAGAGTCATATATATGTTTTATCCAATATGGGACTTAATGCGCATTTGCTACTCATGAACCCATTTTATATTTTTTATGTAGACTTTTGTGTAGCAGGAGCAGGTCCAAGCTATTTTCTCTTCGCTTACAGTTAAAACATCTGAATTATCAGTTATTTCATTAGTAGATGCAAACTCTGTTAGGCATGGTTACTAGGAGTCAATAAGTTGTGCATTGGTTAGAAATGATTTGCAAGTATTTTGAGGGCTTTGAATTATGATCATTTCTAGAATTAGGCTGAGTATTTGTGATTTAAAAAGCCTGTCTTCAGTTTTGGAAAAGGCTAAAAAATGTGAATTATACTTGATCATCCTACATTTTGATTGTAAGACTTTGAAGTAGCTGATTAATCTTTTTTTTTCAACCCCCAATTCTCGGACAATTTGAATATTCAAACCAAACATGTCTAGTGCCCTCTATCAGTGATATTTTGTGTTCCTATAAAAGGTCTCTTTGAACATTTAGTCTTACAAAAGGAGCTACATTCGCAAAGATTATGTCCTAAAATCTTCAGTCCAATCCATGCTTTGGAATAGGTTAACAAATATTTAAACCTCATAGTTTATTTTGACCGGGCACCCAATCAAAATGCATTGTCATGTACATGTAAAATGGCAATTTTTATCAATAGCCTCCACATCTGAAAATTTTAGGGCATACACATTCATATAGCCTCGTGATGAATTGCAATTACCATAGTGACATTTTGGTGGATTTACCAAGACTAAAAACAGGCTTTATGTTAGTTTGTAATTTTCTATCAGCGAAGTTGTGATTTGTGATTATTTTGTGTTGACTAGTCTGCAAAAGTGGATCCAAAGGTTTTCCAGAGTTTTTGCCGTTTGAGTTTTATCTCTGGTTTTTTACCCTGGACCTGCTTGTCGTAGAATTTTTTAACACAAAATTTTCACTCCCCTGCACATCAGGGTCAAATGTCACATAGGTCATTATTCTAAAATTAGGTTAGGTTTGCAATATATTCTCGGTCTGGCAGTGGCGGGGCTATAACATTTGATTGCATGAAGTCAATGATCCATGTTCCCATTAATATATGGTGCCTGTTATGTGCTTTTCTCTTTGTTAAGTAAAAGGTCCAAGAGTATTTAGGCCTGTTTAGGAAGTACTTTAATATAAATCATTAGATTGTTTTAGAAAAATATATGCAGAGTTGCCAATTAGTAGGATTTTTAAGGGGAAATCGACACTAAATAAGGTTTTTCCCCTAGAAATAAGATTTTTGAAACTTGTAATAATGATAGTTTTTAGTATGCTTCATTTTCTCAAAAGTTTAAAGAAAAATAAGATTGTAGGCTTGACGATAAGATAAAAATGAATAAATAATAGGATTTTTTTCACAATGTAGGTTAGCAGCTCTGTATATGGCACTATCGAGACAATTCCCAGAAGTGTTTCACAAGTAGCTGAAATCAGTCTCAAAGTTGTGCTATCATGTTAACATGCACATGATACTGTATGTAATGTGGAGCTTCATTGATTCATACAGAGAAGAGCTCGTTCTCTGAGCATGATCCAACCAATGAAGTTTTTGTATTTTCCAAACAAGTGAATATTCAAAAACAATTTGTAGTCATACTTTCATCTTTGTGAAACACCTCTGTGATTTGTCTCGTTTGTCGCATGTAATGTCAGATAGCTTGGACCTGCCTTACAGTGTACGATTGTCTGTACTACTTGCTTCGCATTCAGGATTTTACCTTTCTTTCTTGAACAAAACTGTAAGACCAGCAGCCAAGAAGTTTCGTTCAAGTTGGAGGACTGTAGCAGCTGACCTCATTGATTGATGGTGGTAGGCCCGACACCTCACAAACATGGCTTCCTGTCTGGTTTAAGCCGGGATCTTCTTGTCAGAATCACACAATATGTGATGTCACTACCAAGAGTTCTATTTTTCAGCGTGCAGAGGAGGGCACTTGACACTGCTGTGCATGACATACAGCTTCCATAATGTAAGTGCTTTATTGATGATTTCAATGATATTTTGTGTAGCCGAAAGTATGGGAGACAATGTACATGATTTTCCAGCAGTTATTACTGAAGATATTCATTAGTTTGGAAATATTGGGCAGCATTATTACCCACACTGGGCTTTTATTTACATTAAGCCTCGATCGCACTTTTCAAATTCACGACGTTCTCTTTAATCTTTGGAATGATATTCTTTTCATGAAAATCTATCAAAACGATACCATCCCTGAAAGCAATTTTGATGAATTTGTAGGGACTTAAAAACTCCCAATTGCTCTCCTCCCCTAGTGTTTAACTTTCCCCTCTCCTCTTCTACAATGTAATACTTGCATTATCTGTTGATCCATTGATTGCCGTCTTTCTTCATATACCTCTCAGCACTATCTGCTCTAGCTGCTGTTCTAAATTCATCTTTGTTTCACACTGTTGCAACATAACATCTGCTATGACTGATATAATAATGAGCTAATATGACAAAGAAATCATTTAAAAAGGAAATTGATATATGTTTACAGACTATGATATCATTGTTTTTTTATTAGTTGCCAAGACATGATAGAGCAGCGTGAATTATTTTGCAATCAAATCCCTTTTTCTGTACCTATTGTTTTTTGGACGGACCAATTGGAATTATTTTTTCTAAATGTTTGGTCCAATCCCCATTCACCATGAACCTAATTTTTTTCTTTTTCAAAAATGCCGAGTGTGTATCCATGATGTAAACACAGAGTGCGAGAGATCTAGCCAGACCTGTGTTGGATGATAATGATATTGTGATGAAGGTGGCTTCTCAATATCGGTTCGTCTGCAAAAAAAACAAAAAGACAAAAACAATAAAACATGAAGACAAACCTTTTGTCTTCTATACTAAACTTTGGATAAAAAGTCAAACCTTTTTATGGGGATTGTGTGCTTCAATGGTTTTCCACAACTTCGCCTCCAATCACTACAAGACAAGTAAGACTGGAATCTAGTTTTAGAAGTGCAATGTCAAATTTTATGTCTATCTTGCCAGCATTTGCTATTTACTTTTTACAAGCCTTGACTGCTCTAGTGTTTCTAGTTGACCATTTGTGTTGGGCCTTTTGCACATTTGTCAAATATATTGGATGGAGCAGTTTAGCTAAGACGGCTTTGAGCTTCGTCGCAGTAATCAAGGTCCATCAAGAATCGGTTTGCACTACAAACAAGCAAAGAGAGGAACTGTTGACCTATGTTTGAAGAGAGGTCTGCTGACTTCCGGAGTAATGTTTCAATTGCATGTGATATTTTTGTATTTGGTGTTTGAATGTCTGATGTTGAAGTAATCCTAAGGTATTCTCTGACCAAGAGGATTAGTGTTTTTCAGCCTATTTGTTGGTATCCATTGCTCTTCAAAACATGCAAGTTGCATATTATCAGTTAGTAATTCAAATGGTGACATCTGATGAGGGATCTGTGCCTTTGATTGTTTTACTAAAATACATGGTGCTTTACAGGTGGTCTAAATGATATTCCTTGCATCGTTTGGTAAACATTACAGCATTTTGATCTGCATGGCTCTTGCTATCTGCTGATTGCCATCTAGACTCTGGAATTCATCCACATTTCAGTCTGTGGGTGAGGCAGTGATCCACCAGATTCTCAACATTCTTGGACCCGTTTCATAAAGGACTTGCAGCTGTGGTAACTTTGTCATTATGGCAACTACCATGGTAACCTTGATTCTGATTGGCTGCTGAGCCCAGTTACCATGGTAGATGCCATTATGGCAAAGTTACAACAGTTGCAAGTCCTTTATGAAACAGGCCCCTGAATTCTCCATTTTCCATTCTTTCCATCTTTGTTTAATCATTGCATCGCCCAGTAGTTTTTTCCCCAGGGAATGAGAGTTGCATTTATTCACTTGGCTGAATTAAAAATGGGTTGCTGTATTTGTTGAGGTATTTGATAGAACTTGGCATATCTGAGTTGGTTGATCTGCAGGATGTTTCATAAAGCGGTTCGTAAGTTAAGAGCGACTTTAAGAATGACTGGCGAACCTTTCTTACACGCTTATATCACCAATGAATATTGAATGGTGCATATTTTCCACAAGAAAGGATCACCAGTCATTATTAAAGACGCTCTTAATTTATGAACAGCTTTATGAAACACCCATCTGGTCCTCTTTCAAATGTACATTATCTCCTGTGCTTTGAAAAATTTATTCAGTCCAAACCAGAGCTGATTAGACAAACCTAATTGTAGAGGATTGTGACATTGCATACGGTAAGGAGCCAGACTGGGATATCTCTTCAAGACCCGAGAGTTCTGACCATGGTGATCAATGAATGATGCTTGTAATTCCTTGAAGAGCCTCATCAGCATCCGCAATTGGTGCCATTATAATGATGAAGTTAGGGCGAATGAGTCTTTGAGACTTGACCATGTTATTGTATTGGATTGTCATACCTTGAATAGCCTCGGCAACATTCTCACATGGATCGATAATTATGGCAAGGACGCAGGGGCCCTCTAGCATAACCCAGTTTTGATGAGATGTAATTGAAAGGCTTCTACTAGATTGTTACAATGGTTTCCGACATCGGTCTGGTAGAAGTTTGGGAAATTCTATTTGGTGCTGTCCTTGAAATTTGACATTCCTTCTGGAAGATTGGTACAGTTGGCTTTCACTTTTGCCTAAAGAAGTAGATTCCTGCGTCAAGTCTGAAAGGAGATGTGGAAATTTTTGTCTGGTGCTGCTTCTGAAATTCCTTCTTACTCATCTTTCGACTGAAAAGAGTGTTTCCTACATTAATTCTGGAAGGAGTTATGGACATTTATTGGATGCCGTCTCATAAATTTGACATTGCACTTCACTACTAGGGAACATGCATTGTACTGTGATGATTGAGGGTGCATTGTGGGATATAAAGTGCACTTCCTCGGGACGAGTCTATCTTGAGGGTTCAACCTGTTAGATCTAGATTTACAATATCTTATCATTCTGAATGCAATAGCTCTATCTCTCAAAATTTCTGTGGAAGAAGTGATGGATGCATACGCAAACCATTTGGTTCTGGTATGGTGGTGAATAAATGAAGGGGAAACAATGAAAACAAAGAAAGCAAAACAAAACAAAAGAAAAAAAACATCAGATGTTTGTTTTCCCTATTGGTTTATTTCTAAAAATCAACCAAAAATGCAGTGTTCATTGAAGTTCATATAAACAACTGTATTATGTACAGAAAAACGGTGCATTTATTTGCAAAATTGTTCTAATACTCCCGAATTTCTCAGGATGCTGCTTATCTGAAAATAATAGCCCCCCAAAAAAAAAAAATAAGTAAATAGATAAATAATAATAACAAAAAATAAGTAAATAAATAACTAAATAGTAATAATGATAATAATAATATAATAAATAGATAAATACAAAATAGATTGAAATGAAAAAAAAATAATTGAAAAAAATATGCAATGATACATTTATTGAAAATGAAAAATATTTGGAAAAACAATACGGTTTAATGAAATTATTTAGAACATTTTAGATATCAGTCATGTGTTTAAATGTTGATATAGTGTGAAACAAAGGTAGGTTGGCAGAAATGGGGAGCATTTCATGGAGGATTTGTCAGTGATTTTCACTAATTAGCTCTCAGCCAATCAGATGCAAGAATTATCAGAAGCTTATATCATCTGTTGGTGAAAGTCACTGACAGAAATCTCTGTGAAACACTCCCTGAGATGGATAGCACAGGGAGGTATGGAGATACCACAATCAGTGGATAAACTGGTAAACCTGTAGAAAGAAGAGGGGGGAATAGGAGGGGGCAGATGAAAGAAAATTAGATGGCTTTGTTCTACGGTGAATAAAAACAAAGGAGATTAACAATTTGATTCATATGGCAAGAAAGAGAAGGGGGTGGGGAGTACGGGGGAGGAGTTAGAAAATCAATGCATTGTCTCTCATGCACTTGGCTGCACAAAGTATCATTGAAGTTGTCAATAGAGCACCTACATTAAGGAAGTGGTATGTCATGTACGGCAGTGTCCAGTGCCCCGCCCTGCACACTTAAAAATAGGACAATTGGTGGTGATGTCATGTATTGTGTGAGTTTGACATTGAGACCCCAGCTCAGACTGGCGGCCATTTTGTGAGGGTTAGGGCTTGCTCCTTCAAATCAAGGTCAGTTGCTATGGTAACCTAACTTGGATGGATCTTCTTGGCTGCTGGTCATTTTTTTTTTATCAATTTTTTAAAACTATTTGAATAAACCATTTGGAAAATGAAAACAATTCTTGCTTTTCATTTGTATTTGTATCTGTGAAGTGTCGCTCAGAAAAGGACTTGCCCCACCCCTTAAGTTATTGCAATCTCCCTGCCCCCTTTTATCATCTGATGCGATATCCACACCCCTTTTATCTACTGTCATCTCCCCTGCCCTTTTGATATCTGGGGGCCATTTCATAAAGCTGTTCGTAAGTTAAGATCGACTTTAAGAACGACTGGTGATCCTTTCTTACACACTTAACCATCGTCAGTGAATATACCATTTACCACAAGAAAGGATCACCAGTCGTTCTTAAAGTTGCTCTTAACTTAAGAACAGCTTCAAGAAACACACACCTGGGGGCCGTTTCATGAAGCTGTTCATAGGTTAAGAGCGACTTTAAGAACGACTGGTGATCCTTTCTTATGCACTTAACCACCAACAAATATATCATTTACCACAAGAAAGGATCACCAGTCGTTCTAAAAGTTACTCTTAACTTGCGAACAGCTTTATGAAACACACACCCGTTGTGATCTCCCGCCTACTAGCGTAAATTCTTGTGTTGCACCTATTGTTCTGGGGGGATGATCTATTGTTCCACCCCCCCCCCCGGAATAATAGGTGCGACGCAAGGATTTACGCTAGTGGCCCCGCCCCTCCTGCAAGCCAAAGCCGACATCGTTTCTGGAATCTGTAGCTTTTAAGGTTTCTAATAGGCATTGTACGTGTAGTAGGTAATCCAAATATAGTGGGGCCGACGTTAATCACTGCACAATTTCCATCATTTCCAAATTTTGACAAGGTCAAGATAAAACTTTCACACATGCCCTTTATAGTCGAGTCACTTCAGTATTAAGTGACAAATGTGCAGTGTCAGTAGAATTTATTTTTGAATATTTTTTCATTAACAATCAGCCCTCACATTTGGATTACCTTTTTTTGCGCCGTATAATTGGCAAATTTGCGACTTAATAAATTGTTGAAAATGCTTGAATGTATTAAAGAATTTCAGCGTGTACAGTACTTTGAAGGTTATGTCATGTTTTGGCTTGCAGCAGGTGAGGATAATCCCCATTGAGATTTGCACATTAATTAAAAAAAGACACCCCCCCCCCTTCGAAAAGTGGACATTATTATAAAAAAATCCTCTTGCCGACAAATCTGGAAAACTTACTCCTTTTCAACGGCATTTTTGCCACCCTTTTTACTGAATTGGTAATTTTTATGTTCTAATAATACTTTCCATTGATGTGCAAGTCTCAATGAGTCATCGAACCCCCACCCCATCCCATATTTAGGACTCTGGATAAAATGTTGCAAAATGGATCGATATTTAGGGCCAAACCTTTCCTCCTTTTTAAATGTTATACCATGGCAACTATTCCTTGGCTGTATTTGTGAGATAAAATATTACAATATCCACCAATTTAGTAATTTTCATTTACTGGTAGCTTCTTTCAAAGTGTTTCCATGATCCAAAATAGGAATTAATGGCACAGCGGTTATTGACCCATTTTGCAACATTCAGAGTAGTTTCAGTTAAAACTAAGGCGGGATATTTTTTTCATTTTCAAAAAGTGAACTTCATAAAATTTAGTTTTGTGGAAATGATTTCGATTTTTTTTTTAATTAGAAGATTACTGACAAAGTGTATAGTTTGTCACACATTTAATTTGTATTCTCGAATAATTCATTTTGAAGAGACGCAGTACATGGATAACATATAGAATTTACAAAACAAGAATAAATAGGCCTTTTACTTAAAATTGGCAGTACTAACGGATATATATCTAGTTTGAATAAAGTTTTTGAGTGTTTCTGTCACAAAGTTTTGCTTCTGAAGATAATTGGAAGGTTTTTTTTTCTTTGCTGAAGTAATTGTTTGATCAGCTTTATTCGCATTTGCATTTACTGAAGTTCACTCTTTTCCCCCACATCCAAGGGTAAGGCGGGAGAGAGAAGGGAAGAAGGGGGAACAGAAATAAAGGGTGATAGAATGAGTTGGGAAAAAGAAAGGGGTTGTCTTGTTGAGAAGGTAGATGGGATGGTGAGAGCGTTGGACAAGGATGAAAAAACCGTTAGTAAAGCTGGATGTGATTGTATGTATGTGAGAGAGCTGGGAGGGAGGTTAATGAAAGGGAGGGAAAGAGAAAGGGTTGTCATTTGAGATGGAAGGGATGATGAGATCGTTTGACAAGGATGAAAGAGCCATCGGTAAAGGTGGATGTGATGGAGCCAGAGTTACAGACCAACATCAATCGGGTAAGAACAGTTTGAGGTAAGGTGAGAGGAGGTGAAAGGTTGCTGAAGATGAATTGCAAAATCCACAATGAACAAGAATGGAAAGGAGAACTGAAAAAGAGCGTTCGAGATAAGATAACCCGGATGTGAAGGGGTAGTGGATTAAGGACTATTTTGTCATTCTTGAAAGAATAAAAAGATAAAGAATGAATTTGAAATTCATATATCAGATAAAATGAATATGATTCAAAAGAAATATTGAGCAATATAGAAGAATATGATAAATTATAAAGTTAAGTGATGGAAATTCCAAAAATATGAAGGGAGAGAGAGAGAGAGAGCAGGGAGGGATGGACCGGGGCGGGGGGGGGGGCGAGGGAGTTACCGATACAAGAATAAATACAAGTAGCCAGAAGAAGGGTGTAACAATCATTTACTTATGTTTATAAAATGGTGATATGGATCCCAAACAAATGATTGGATGAAATCGATAACGTGACCAATCATTTGTTTTAGCAAACATGAAAATTTGCTGATGACTTGTTCTTATGACCAGTTCTATACAGACAGGTCATTGCTTTGATATTAGGACAGTTTTACAACATAGGCGGAAGCGGGGGGGGGGGTCCTTCCCCTCACCCTAAAATTTCTGCTTTTCCAATTTTTACCTGTGTTCATCCCAAAATTTCAGGTGGACCCCCCCCCCTAAATTTGTTGGCTTCCGCCGCCAATATTTAACAAGGATCCACACCACTATGTTATAAACCATCATTTGATCAACAGACGACGTTTGACATTTCACATGGAGCATTCAACAGCGTAGTATTGTTCTGACGGCTTTTATCATGATTATCGGCTGTTATACAATCAGGGTAAACTCGATCAGCTGTCTAATTTGACAAAAATGTAGCTTTGAGTTTCTTTTCAAACTTTTCTTGTTTGTATTTAATTTTCGCAGGGGGTAATTTTGGACAGTGGAACGAGAAACGTCTGAAAAAAAATAAGCGGAAGTGAGCAAAGTGAACCGTCTATAAGAGTTTTGCATATTACTACACAAGTATAGACAAAGACATTATCAATCAAGTAATTTTTCCCTAAAATAAAAACTGTCTGAAGCTTTTAAGAATTTAGAAATTTAAACAATTTCAATAATCAATTAGAATTGGTGAGACGATGCACAAGGCTGCATAATACATGCGCGGGCTCGAAATTAAAAAAAAAATGGAAAGAAATAAGACAGTAAATTATGGTCAATTTTTGATAATGAATGTGTAGTCCAATATTTTTCTTCTTCGCAGTCTGCTATCAAAGTGTCATATAACTTGCCATCGTAGATTTGAGATTACAATAACATTACTTTTTATGATGCACAGAGAGCATTTTTAATTGATATTCCCTGATTGTAAAACAACCCATAAAGGAAACATAAGTACGCAGCATAGCCGACAGAAGGGACATAATTTTATTTCTCATTTTTTATGATTCTACTTTCAATTCATTGTTTTTTGAATTATGAAAACACGAAAAACATTTTATTTTGATCATCTTTACCATTCAATTTCAGTGTATGTTTTGTTAGTTTTATGGGCATAAAATGGCTATGAATTTATTAGACACATGTCACCATTGGAGCCACTTTCATGCAAACTTTACAATGTAATATTCTTTTGCATTTTAAATATTTATATACTATTTACAAAAAACCGGGTGCTTGTTCCTTCGCATTAATATTTTAGCGGCCACTGAGGCCACATATAAAATGAAAAGCCGCGTAACGTTTATTTTTAATTCAGATAAATTTTGAACGGAAAAATGCGAGCTTTCACATTTTTGGAGGAGGGGGAAGTTCTACGATCACGTATGTGATCAGAACTTTCCACAGAATATGCGTGTTTCTCCCCACACTTTTATACCTGTTTTGAAATGATCCTGCCCCCCCCCCTCCCCACTTCCACCGGCTATGCTGTTTCGTTTAAGAAATGACAAATATTCAAAGCATATTCCTTTCGTAAGTAACCGAATTAATGTTGAACCTTTTAACCAACAAGTTTTGTCAAAATACTATGAGATTCTGAAGGATAATCTTTAAAAAAAAAAAAACATTTAATAGATGAGTGAGCGAGGCATCTGAGCAAAAAAAAAAGATGTGGAATTCATGGAATTCAAACCCCAAGCTTCATTTTTGGCCAAGTGCATTTAGCTTTTGTATTATAAATATCAGGCCCCATATTCATCTTCATCAAAAAAAAAATTCTGCCCACTCAAACTGCATGCTGCCCTCGGATTTATAAACGCTGCTATACTGAACCCCGAATAGGCCTATGAAAAGGCAGTTTTATAAGGAATAAATAGGAGTGTGAAATAATGAGATTTCGAGAGAATAGTGCAAGGAAGCAAAGCGTTGAAGCTTTAGAAGACGATGTCATTTTAAAAGCCTCCAAAGGCATATTTCTTCAACAATCAGTTATTCAATTCATTTTTTCATCGCCATGGACCGCATGCGGTATATCTGCTAAAATCCTAATGAAGCATTAAACAATCATTATTATTATGTTTGACATGATGACATTATACAGCCTCTTCCTTGAGAAATTCAGGGACTTTATGTCACAGCATACATGGGAACACCCCGCAAATTAAACAGAAACCAGTTGAGAATTCACATACAGTAAATGTGTAAAATACAAACATTCCCTACTCAAGGTAGTCGGCAAAGGTTGTGTTACCTATAGTTTTTCACCAGGGTCCCGTCTTACAAAGAGTTGCGATTGATCCAATCAATCGAAACTGTGGAAAGCCAGCAAAGTCAACATTATGAAAGGCATGTCTGTTCAAAAAAAAATCTAGATATGAACATGATGAATTTATATCCATAAATTCATTGATTTATTGACAATTTGGTGTGTTCTCCTTTGTTTACAAAGGACATTTTGCAAATTTCCTGTAGAAAAAAATACGACATTGATGGATTTCCATAGAGTTACAATTGATCGTAACTCTTTGTAAGACGGGGCCCAGTATACGCCATGAAAACCCAAAACAGATCATGGGAAGGGGTAATTAGCGTTGTCGTTCATGCGAGGAAGGTCTTGGTCGACCTAGTTCAAGATGATGTTGGTCATATTGGTCATAACCAGGCGCGGATCAAGGGGGACATAGGGGGCACGTGCCCCCCTTTGAGAAGCAAAATTAAAATTTGTATTTTAAAAATGCCATTAAAACAGAGGTTTGCCCCCTCTTCTGAAATTTAAGACCATCTTTTCTTTCTTGTCAATTTTTTTTTGTGTATACGAACTATTTTTAATTTTTTTTTTTTGGGGGGGGGGGCTTGCCAAAATTTTCCTCCGAAAAAATTGTCCCCCCTTTTGGAAAATCCTGGATCCGTCCCTGGTCATAACGTAAAGTCCCTGGGCTCGGGCCAGCGGAAGACATACAGAAGACCAACTGGATCTTTGATCACCCCTCACCATGACGAGACTGCATCGGGTGAACCTTCCAACCATGGGGATCGGCATGGCCATCGACCGGAGTCCGTTATCCACATCCTCCTCGATCCTTCTCATAGTAAAACTGGGTCCTCGCATTCAAACGGCAAATCGAATTGAATGATCAGCAGAGTGGCATCAGACCTCATCTCACCGCATGCGGATGCCTTCCAATCCAAGCAATATTCTCCTATCCACCTGATCCGCCACCATCTCCTAATGAAAACCTGTTCTTTTCCTCGCTGACCTACTCGAACGTAAGCCTGTTCCACTCCAAGTTTTTGGCCCGTGATGCATGAGGTGCTCACAGATCGTTGACCACCAGCAAATCTTGAAGTCTTGGTCGACGCCAGGTTAATTCTTGCTCTAATGGAAAACGACAGAAAAGGGGGGAAGAAAAATGAAACAGTCTCCCGTATCTCGTTTATTCATCCAACAAAATAACGGACCTAGAGCCCCGGGGTGGGGGGCCACTTCCATTCATGAGTGGATACCATGCGCGACCATGGGGTCTTGAAAAGCACCCTAAACACGTAATTTCCATATTCTGAAAATGCACCCCTTAACAAGTATTGGCGTGTGAAACCCTACCCTTAACAAGTATTGGAGAAAAAAAACGATACTCTTGGCAAATATTCCCTGTAATGAACCCCTAAACAAGTACAGGAATGTTTTATTGTTACGGGTCCTTCGGTCGTCGGCTTAACCTTATTTGGTTTAGTATACGACCCCATCTTCTACACCTCGCGCAAATTGGACTCTAAACACGAAGTGTTGAAGCAAAATGGACATCCTTTGTAAAACGTTTTAATTTTGTTTTATCATTCCCGCAAATTCGACCCTAAACACATAATTTTCCTAGCAAAATAGACAACCTTTTTTCATTATTTTTGTGTTTTTGACACCCTTATCACGTTACGTACGTAACGTGCCCTATCGTGAAAAGGACATCCTTTTTACGTGTTTTTTTGGTCGCGCATGGTATCCACTCGTCAATGTAAGTGGCCCCCCCCCCCCGGGCCTAGAGCACGATTCGTAAAGAGCTGCAACTATCATGACAATGGTAATTTTTCTTTTTGGCGATTACCACTAGCGCTCGGCAGCCAATTACAATCAAGGTTATCATGGTAATAATTACAAAGTTAATATCCTTTGATTTTTTTTAATAATCTATCTGGCGCGTCTCGAATCAATAAACGAGACAAAGTCATAGGCAGCAATTTGTGACATTTTTGGTCCCTCGATGGGAGACAAACAGGAGAACGAGCAATCCTTTCCCACTGGCGCTAGTCGGCAATGCCTAAAGTCAAATCAAAATTGATTGATTCACAGTACTGAATATAAGTATACAACTCATACCTGTATATTGTTATTTCTATTGTAAAACATCCAAATAAGTATTGTAAATTTTTGAATTCATAAAAATTCAACTGGTCAAACTCGGTGTAAAAATGGAGTGTTGAATAGGCTCCCCCCAGGACTACACCCTGGGGTGTACAAAATACACCCGAGAGCTTGAAATAACACCAGAGGGTGTAAAAGTAGCAATCAAAGGTGTTGAACTAACACCCAAACTTTAACACTGCAGCTACAATTGACTGGTGTGTTCGTCTATAAATAAGTACATACAATCAGAAGGAGAAAAATCAGTTATTGGCTATACGAATATAATAATGACCCAAATGACACGATAGTTAATTTCGAGTAAATCAAGAAAAATAAAAACAACTTTTGTGAGCAATTTGGCAATTTTTTTCATTCGCTCCGGGCACTTTCATGTGGATTTTCAAGATATAAATTAGGCCCTACACACAAGATGTGCTTAAGTTTAAGCAGCAATTTTCCATATTTAATGTCAGCCGAGATATGGACGTGGATCAATCTCATACTCATATACTCAATAGTAATAACTAACATCCAGAAGTATGTCTGAATAATGCCATAAAACAGATCACAGAGAACAGTAAGGTTGAGTCAGTTTGGTTGATCTGGGCCCCGTCTTACAAAGAGTTACGATAGATTCAGTCAACCATAACTATGGAAAGCCAGAAACGCCATTATCTAAAATACATTTTTCTTCACTTTTCTAGAAATGGTGTGCAGTCCTACATTCACAGTTTTCTTAAAAATTCAGTGTGCCATTCTTTGTTTTCAAAGGACAGAGTGCAAATTTCCTGAAGAAAATTGATGACATTGATAGATTTCCATGGATAAATCGGATCAATCGTAACTCTTTGTAAGACGTGGCACTTGGGAGTCTTTCATGAACGGACTTGTCAGACGTTTTATCCGACAAGTCCCGCTCTATATCCGACATCTACCACATCAACTTGGCCAATCAAAATCAAGGAAAGTTATCGGATCCGAAAACTTGCAGGATAAAAAAAATATTGACGGAACGGTTTCCTGAAAGAAAATACAGAAGACCAACTGGATCTTTGATCACCCCTCACCATGACGAGACTGCATCGGGTGAACCTTCCAACCATGGGGATCGGCATGGCCATCGACCGGAGTCCGTTATCCACATCCTCCTCGATCCTTCTCATAGTAAAACTGGGTCCTCGCATTCAAACGGCAAATCGAATTGAATGATCAGCAGAGTGGCATCAGACCTCATCTCACCGCATGCTTTGTTTTCAAAGGACAGAGTGCAAATTTCCTGAAGAAAATTGATGACATTGATAGATTTCCATGGATAAATCGGATCAATCGTAACTCTTTGTAAGACGTGGCACTTGGGAGTCTTTCATGAACGGACTTGTCAGACGTTTTATCCGACAAGTCCCGCTCTATTTCCTGTTTTCTGTCATTGAATCCCGTTGTATGTCTCGGTGAACATTCCCATCAGGTCAAGTTGACCAACTAGAGATCCTTGATCACCCATTACCTGCATCGGGGGAACTTTCCAGTCGTAAAGGCCATCGTATCTGCATCGTCGACCGAAGTACACTGCCACACCTTCTACGTTCCTGTGGTGATCCTGCGTGTTGTAGGCTCTCTCAAGTTGGAAACAGACTTGGCCGGTGAACCGCGATGGACGTCAGACCTATCTCACCGTAGGATAGCCTCACGAGGACGCCTTCGAAGCAACATTCTCCTATCCACCTGACCCGCCATCATCTCCTGATGAAAACCTGCCCCAATCCGTGTTGACCAGGCCACATGGGTGGCGATGTATATACTGTACTATACTCTAGCGTAGCCCTATTAAAATTGTGATTCGGCATGCATTAGGCAATTTGAGCCCTGATGTGGGGTGGAAGACTTGGTCGACATAAGATTAAATCTTGTGCTGTTGGGGAAAAAAACAGAAAATAAAATGGGTGGAACTGTCTTCTACAGACATGCCAGCAACAGAGAGCTACAACTCATCACATAATGAATTACAACTGCATGTATCAGACTATATATCAATTTAATTCAATTCATCTTTATTTCTCAAGCCGATTAAAACGGCCCTTTTTAAAACAGAAATTATAACCATTTTATTATGGTAACTGCCATGGTAACAAGTCGGGGCAGCCAATCACGTTCAGTAAATCTGGCTGTTCAGAAATATAGGCCGTATACAACACTGAATGACCTTCAAAGTAGTGGTTTAGATTTCTTACCAGTTTTAAAACGTTTTGAATATAAACAAAATTTAATTTTAATAATCAATAATTGCACAGATTTAAAATAAATCCAGATGGAATGTAATTAGGGGCCAATTGCAATGTGGACTTTTAATCCTTTGAAAATAGTTTTAAAATCTCGAAGGATTTAAATTCAAAAGCTTTGAGATTTAAAAATGAATCTGTAGAATTCAAAATAAATTCAAAACTCGATTGGTCCGTGATTACACTTCATCTGGATTTATTTTACATCCCTGTATTAGTGTAGTGGTACTAAAGACGGAATCATTATATTCAATGCTTAGAATGTGTATAAGTCCTAACCGCGACACTGAAAAAACTCCGGCGTTGATTTAACACCAGCCCGGAATATGTCCACACCAGAGAAGTGTTAACACCACTTTGGTTTTTCCAACACCAGATATGTGTTTATACAACACCAATTAGTATTAAAACAGCTTCGATTTGATTCCAAACTGGTGTTATTTTAATACTTCTCTGGTGTAGTCATTATATAATGGAGCGTTGTGGCCCAGTGGATTAGTCTCCGGACTTTGAAACAGAAGGTCGTGGGTTCGAATCCCAACCATGGCGTAATTTCCTTCAGCAAGAAATTGATCCACAATGTGCTGCACTCAACCCAGGTGAGGTAAATGGGTACCTGGCAGGAATTTATTCCTTGAAACGCAGCGCGCGTAACAGCTGCACTGCTAAAGCCAGGGTAATTATGCTGCATATACTGTATAGCACTTAGAGACTTCTGACAAAGTATGTGTTAAGCGCTATATAAGCAAGTATAATTATTATTATAATTATATAGATTCCGGGTTGGCGTTAAATTAAACCGGAGTTTCGGTAGTGTATTTTGCTTCCATAATTATCATTATTGATGTCACCTGTCTCACCATTATTACCCTGTCATGGACAAAATATATTCAAACGATTCCTTTTTACCAGTTGTTGGTATAATCTTAACGAGGACGGATTTGTGAGAATGGTACATGAACATGTTCATATCTTATGCTGATAGCGTATATACTCTCTAAATGCAAAGGAGGCAGGGAGCTAATCTGGAGCCCGTAACACAAAGCTTAGCAATGATCGTAGAACATTTTTCTACGATTGATTCCATTGACTACAATGTACAACCAATCGTGAAGATCAAGCTTACGATCGATCGCTAACCTTTGTGTTACGGGACCCTGGTCCCTACTCACACTCCCCACAGAGTGAGATGAGGAACTAGTTCTGATGGAATGAAATTTCACTCTTTCAAGAGTGAATTTTTACACTTTTTTTAGTGAAAGTGCATTTTTTGAAAGTGCATTTTTTGGCTCACTATTATGCACAACACAGTAAAGACAATGAATAAGGACATAAGAGATCTTACCAATCCTTTATGTCTGTTTTTGTTCATATGTATAAGAACATTCTGCTTATTCGAACATATTGATTAAACATTGTCATATACAGTGACACCTAATTGTGATTTCATTTTAATATTAATTAGCTATACCTTTACCAGGTTTACGGGTTTTTTTTACTATTATTAATTGGATAAATTTATCACAAACATACAAGTTGTGTTTCCTTTTTGTGAATACACCCTATGAAAATTATTCTAAGTCGATTAACGCAAGGGTAAGATACAAACAGTCTTTAAAGGATCGGCTTCTCATAAAACCCCCGCCTAATTCAGTATTTGATGAAGGAGATACGAATGAGTTTAACCTGATGCATCGATGTTTCCTGGTGGCCGCTTGGGTCCCTGGTGGATTTCCTGTACCTCATTTTCTGCTGGATCATATTTATCCTAGGCCTATTTGTCCAGTAAAACCAGGTATATCTTAAAAAAAGGATTGACATGACAATAATTTTTTTTCTCATATTACCAGCGATGGATTCCTTATCACACGTAAGAAAAAAAAAGGTTCAACTATCCCATATAATCAATACAGCAAAAAGAACATTTAAAATCAGTTACAACATCACACAAATATCAAAATTTGGGGAATGACAAAGGACACGTTGACCTATCAAGGTTAATCCCCAAATTAGAAATTTTAAAAGTAATATGCACCAAGTCGACGTTCTGTCAAGATTATAGATATTTTACAATTGTATATTAATCACTTGATGGTATCCGCAAAAATGCAAAAGTTCTGGAAAATTTAGAAATTCAAAGGATGGCCCTTCCTAAGTATGCAAACATCACCTCTTCTTACTGAGTTTGCTGTTTCACCCGGGTTTTTTTTTTGACATGGGGCCCGCGGAGTCCTCTCTGACTTTAAGAATATAATCTATCATATAACAATGATATTTGGGTGAACTCATCTTTCATGATATAGTTTTAAATTATACTAATCCATTTCAGTTCCAGTTGCAGTATTCAGTGGCAAACCCTGTGGACCGGACTACCATATTATGGGGTAAAGGGAAAATATATTAAAGAATGTACCATAATTGATATGATACCAACATAATGAAAAGACATTGAAGACATTGGAAATATAATAACAATAATAATTAACATCATGTATATAGCGCTTATCACAAAGAATGTCTCTAAGCGCTTGAACGTTGATGTAATTTATCGAAAATCAAATCACATGAAACTATACATTTATACATTGGCGGAGGAAGCAAATCTTAGGGGGAAATATTTTCACCCGAATTTCACCCGGCTGCTAAAGCTGTTGTTTATATTTTTGTTTACGGGGTAGTCTACACTAACGTCTGTAGTTTTAAGTACATCTTAGTTTCTCTTACAAACATGATGAGATACCTAACGCAGCAGGTGCATTTACAGGATTTTGCACCCCGAGGGCCCTGCCTGATTTTGGTACCATGAATGTGTACTTTTCGAAAAATGGTGCCCCCCATAAACATGAATGATGAACTGGATAGTATCTAAACAAAGCTGAAAAGTTTTGATAATCTGACCTAAAATGTTGACATTCTAAGCACTTTGGGTCATCAAGCAGGATGGGTATCTATCTAAACAACAATATTGATAACATTTTTGATATTCCGACCTAAAATTTAGACAATCTGAGTACTTTTGATAATCATGAAATAATTGACATAATCTAAACTAAACATTTTATGCGAGCGCGTAGCGCAAGCTGAAATTTTTTCATATAGATCTGGCCAAAAATTTGATATTCTAAATCACTTTTTGTTACCATGAATGAGATGTGTATTTATTTAAACAATAATTGATGCAAGCGCGAAGCCCAAAAATATTGATTTTCCGACCTAAAATTTTGCGGAAATTTTGACAGTCCAAGCACTTTTGGTCATCATGAGTAGGATAGGAATATAACTAGTCACTTTTTTGTTATTCCAACCCAAAACAGGACATTCTAAGCACTTTTGTGACCATGAACAGGATGGGTACCTATCTAAACAATGAATGCGATGAATATTTTTGGTAATATGACCTAAAATTGGGACATTCTGAGCACTTTTGGTAATCATGAACACAATAGCTATTTAAATAAACATTTTTGCGAGAGCGAAGTGCGAGATAAACCTCTTTTATAATCCGACCAAAAACTTAAAATTCTAATACATTTATTGTAATCAAGAATATGATAGATATCTATCTAAACAATTGACGCGAGCGCGAAGCGCGAGCTGAAAATAAGTCCAACAAAAAGTTGATTTGAAGAAAAGGAGAAAAATCCAACAAGCATAACATTGAAAATTTCATCAAAATCGGATGTGAAATAAGGAAGTTATGACATTTTAAAGCTTCGCTTAATTTTACAAAAATAGTTCTTCTTCTTCTTCTTCCGGGTGTAGTACAGACCTCTGGGTAGAGTATTTTCGTACTTTGTGCAGTGCTTAAAAACTAGTGTGCCATGCTGCATTGCCAAACCTCAGTAATATGCTTATGAGGTTAAAGGTGTATGTACATAATAAGGTAAAAGTGTTCCTTGTGCAAGTAAAAACTAACTCCTTTTTCATCTAAGCCTGGCGCAGCGTTATCCCGTCCAGCTGCCTCTTAAACTGTTCCAGAGAAGAAGCAGATGTTAGACTGGCAGGGAGCTGGTTCCAAAGGCGTACAACACTAGGAAAGAAGGAGTTCTGAAACCCAGAGGTCCTACATAGTTGTTGTCGATATTGAGTATGTCGTCGTCCAGATGATCGTAGTGCTGGGTAGAGGTAAGGTGGTTCAGGTGAGATGGCAATCAGTCCATGAAGAATACGGTAGAGCATGATCACTTTTAGTTATATGCACATCCCGGTCAGTATGCAAATGAGGGAACTGATGACATCACTCACCCACTTTTTTCTTTTGCATTTTCTTATATGGAATATGAAATAGTCTAATTTTCTCCTCATTGTCCTGTAAAACAAAATTTTATTTCTCCCTGAACGTGTGGAATTACCATTGTTAAACATTATGTGGTTCAGTCAAGTTTGTCCTTATTGTCAAATCTGTAAAATTTGAAATATTTTATAATTCAAACAATAAAAAAACAAAAGAAATAGTGAGGGACATCATTGATTCTCTCATTTACATGTGACTAAATTGTGCATATAACTATTTTGTGAAAATAGGCGAAACTTTAAAATGTCACAACTTTCTTATTTTACATCCGAATTTGATTAAATTTTCAGCATTATGTTTGTCTGATTATCTCTTTTGATTCAATTCAAAATTTTCTGAGGTAGACTTGACCTTTTAGATTATGTAAGTTATTTTTTACTATTATTTTTCTTATTGTTTATATTTTTTAAGTTTTTTAGTCCCCCTATTTCTTTTAATTATATTTTACTTTTATTATCATAATGTATTTTGCTATGTCTATTCATCACTATTTCTGCACTTCATGACACTCCTTCCAGTGGTTCACTTTATTCATCATCCCAGTATAGCTTCTGTATGAGCTGCCATAGGGGTTACTACATCAAGTATCAAGTATTAAGTTTCTTTCACTAATATTGTATGTTTTTATGATTTATGTCATATGATTTTCTGCTTTTGGCATTATTACCATGTTTGATTGTATATTGTACTTTTTATTTTGTGTGCATGGACCCCTATACGAAAAACAGCATTTGCTGATAGGGCGTTCCATCCCACGAATGGCAAATGAATAATACATACATACATACATACATACATACATACATAAATAAATATTTACAAATTTATGGTACAATACATAAATCGGTAGCACATACGTAGCTGAAAGCAATCACCAAACGAATTCTAACTGTTTTTCTATTTCTTTTGTATTCTTCGGTTTCTGTATTCTTAGTTTTGGTGACATATTTTGAACTTAGATGACATCTTACTTTAATTTTCAAAATCATCTTTAATCGTCTTAC
This sequence comes from Lytechinus pictus, assembly GCF_037042905.1. Lineage (NCBI taxonomy): Eukaryota > Metazoa > Echinodermata > Echinoidea > Temnopleuroida > Toxopneustidae > Lytechinus > Lytechinus pictus. Next base: position 15,057,163 of record NC_087247.1, on the reverse strand, counting down.
ATGACGTATTGAGATAACTATCCCATGCACTTACCTGGTTATCGCCAGAATAATGTATGAAATCCCTTCCTGCATTTCCCTCCTTTCCTCTCATACGCTGTAATATAAGGAGAGAATATCTGTGGATATCTTGTGGGGAAAAACCTTCCAGCAGTTTAAATTCAGCTATCGTTGAAGCCTTTCTAAGCGTTGTTGTTGTTGGTGCACGTGATGATGATGCTGTGGTGTACCCCGTATTCACGGCTTGCATTCCTTTACAAGTAAGCCTGTATCACTACCGCCTGCCCTTCAGCTATTCAAATTTTCCCACCTATTGTGCGCTCGTTATTCGCCCCAGTGCATTGCTATGGATCTATTATCATTGACAGACATCGGCGTTTTGTTAATGAATTACTTTCGTCGATATGCACTTTCAACATTTGCTACACGTTTGTTAAGTTTAATCAATTAATTCAGGACAATATAAAATCACTGAAATCATTGAAAATAAAGGAGGAAATATCGTAATTCACAAGCTAGACGGGCTCAGGTCAACATCCCTTATGTGACAATTTTAAAATGTCATATGAAACCCTCGCCCATTTATAATTAATATTGTGAAAAGGGTTAAATGTTTTACAGACTCTTGCTCTCTCCAAGAAACTTTCGGCATACTGTATTGCATGAGAGCGAGTTTTCGAACCGGGACGCGTGACGAATTCGGGACGAATTAAAAAACAAAGCAAATGAATAGAAATGCCCGTCAAATGACAATGAAGGGCTGGGAGGTCTTTAATTGTCAAAAATTTGAACATTACTTGTCGGTAACTGACATTATACATTAACATTTACCAGTGCTATATGAGTTTATGAGTTTCAAAGGCATAATTTTCTTGGTACTTATATGTAAAGGCTTTTTTAAATCATAAAAGCTTCAAAAGACTTTACATTTTAAATTATCAAAAGATAAGAAATATATGTTTTACTTACTGGGGGGGGGGGTCATAGCAGTTACATGTATTCCTATAGTAATTTAATATTGCATTGACTGTACACATTGATTAATCTGACTATACACCCATTTACATATATTCATCAGCTTTATATTGACTTTTAAAACATTTTTCTTCTCCAACCTCCCCCTCCCCTCAAGAAAGGCAAAATAAATAAGGGATCATCCCCTAGGCTACCCCTCCCCCAATCTCATGCAGGCATGCAGTTTTATTGATTTCTATTCTGATCAGTGCAAGCAATGCTTGTTCATATCTGTCGGATTTCAATTTTCTTCATAATTTGTTTAATCTTTGCTAATTTCTTTTTAAGCTGTTATAACAAAAATAACCTCCAGCTTCTAAACTGAACTGAGCTATAATTTGCCATTATAATTGTAAATTAAAGAAGAGACACAGTTTTAGTAGATCCATGCAACTGTCAACTTGTAAACCCAAAACAAAAATTGTATAACACATCAGCTACACTACCAACAGGTACAACAAGTGGAACGCCTCTGGCAGTCTCATCTGCATCACGCGAGTCAATATAGCAATAGTGCTGACTTTGAAAACTACTATAAAATAATTATTCACAAAAACACCATTCATATAATGATAAAATACTACGTTCATCGACATTTGACCTTGATCATGTGACCTAAAACTTGTGATACTTGATTACCCCTATATCCACATTTTATGCACGATATCTATAAACTTTAAAAGTTATGGCAGCAATCTAATAATTCCTCAAAAAGGGGCAAAGTTCAATGACCTTAAATGGCCTTTGACTTTGGTCATGTGACCTGAAACTCGTATGATATGTTCAGTGATACTTGATGACTCTTATGTCCAAGTTTTATGAACTAGACCAATAAACTTTCAAAGTTATGATGGTAATTCAACAAATACCCCTAACTTTGCAAAAGTTCATTGAGCTTACATGACATTTGACCTTAATAATGTGACCTGAAACTCGCACAGGATTTTCAGTGATACTTGCCATTACTTTTATGTCCAAGTATCATGAATCAGATTCTTAAACTGTCAAAGTTATGATGGTAATTCAACAGAAACCCCATTATGGCCAAAGTTCATTGACCTTTGACTGTGGTCATGTGACCTGAAATTTTCACAGGATGTTCAGTAATTCTTGATTACTCTTATGTCCAAGTTTTATGAACTAGAACAATAAACTTTCAACGTTATGATGGTAATTCAACAAATACCCCCAACTCGGCCAAAGTTCATTGACCTTAAATGACCTTTGACCTTAATCATGTGATTACACTTATGTCCAAGATTCATGAATCAGATCCATAAACTTTCAAAGTTATGATGGTAATTCAACAGATACCCCCTATTTGGCTAAAGTTCGTTGACTCTAAATGACATTTGACCTTAGTCATGTGACTTGAAACTCAAGCAGAATATTCAGCATGTTCAGTAATACCTGATTAATCTTATGTATAAGTTTCATGAACTAGGTCCATATATTATCTAATTCATGATGATATTTCAAAAACTTAACATTCAGTTAAGATTTTGATGTTGATTCCCCCAACATGGTCTAAGTTCATTGACTCTAAATGACCTTTGACCTTGATCACGTGACCTGAAACTCAGGCAGGATGTTCAGTAATACTTGATTAATCTTATGGCTAAATTTCATGAACTAGGTTCATATACTTTCTATGCTGTCATTTAAAAAAAACTTAACCTTCAGTTAAGATTTGGTGTTGACGTCGCCGCACAGTGGGCCAGAATGAGTTGAAAGTGCGCCAAAATTATATTCCGGGTTATATTTTTACTTTAACATGTTGATTTAGGGTAATTTTGGGCGTAGAATCGACTGAACATAATTTAAAGCCGATATGACGTCACTTTGATACCAAATTTTGATTGGCTACTTAAAACAATTCTGTGAAAAGACAAATTACGCTAAACAATGTGCAATATATAAACTTTGTGTTATGTGTTACTTAAAGATTGACCAGAGTGAATGTTGGTTTATGCTTCACATGCCTTCTCTGTCACATGCCTAAAAATTGTGTATGAGATCCGGAAAATAATTTATGGCATAAAAATGATAATTAGATGAAACAAATACTTAAAAATCTGAAAAATACTAACCGTGCTTTATCAAGCGTTGTAGACTTGGGTAAAACGCAGAGTATATAACACTACGAATGTTTTACTATCATGACTGTGAGAAGGGCGCTTTCGGCTGAAATTATTCTACAAGTAAATTTTATCTCTGGAAGAGGGGCGGGTAGCACTTATATGCATTGTCAACCTTTATTTTGTTTTCATTATGACCGGAATTCATGTCATTTGTATGGAATGGAAGGGGAATCGTCCTCGCCGTGCAAAAATGAACGGCAATGTACACCCCACACGGTGCGCTGCGATGACTGCGCGGTATAAAAATGACCGTTTTTGAACAGGTTTTGGGGGAGTAGTGTCAAGTAAAATCGGCTCCAACATGAAAACGGGTAAAAACAGGCAGTTAAATTTAGTATCGACTTAAAGCTTAGACATCTGGCAATATGATGATGATAGAATTTAAACGGAAATCTAAACTTTTTAAATGTAAATGCAAAAAAACATGGATTATCCGCCTATTTCGAGGAATAGTTATCTTAGAAACCTCCTGAAATGTGTCTTTTATCTACTTTGAACCCTTTCACACACAAAAAAGAATATATCAGGATTATGTGGGTGCCATGTCAGATTCCTACATGAAAAAATTCCTGTGAAGTGGCTTGTTTTTCAACTAAGTTGTCATATACTCGTCATTTCGCAAAATGTCACATTTTACAATTTGAGGTAGGAAATTAACAACCTTTATGCCAATTCCCGAATGAAATATTTTACTGAAGTGTTGTCTTTCAGCTGGGCATGACAAAAATTAAAAATCTGAAATTGCCCAAAATAACTTTTGGCGCATTTTTGTTTCGCCCCGGCCCACTGTGCGCCGCCGCCGTCGGAAAAGCGGCGCCTTAAGTCTCACTCTGTTATGCAGGCGAGACAAAAACTAACTCCAAGTTTTGATTGGTCCCTTACTACATTCCACCTGAATTTACTTCAAATCCTTGCAATTTAGAGTGTCTAGAGAACACGGGGGGCTAGTCAAATATATTGCTGTACACACGCATGACCCCCCCCCCCCCCCCAAAAAAAAAAAAACGCGTTTAAAGGGGGTGTTTTTTTTTCAGTTTTGGACGCGGGACGCGCGTGCACCCGTTAAGGGTATCAAAAACACCGAATTAAAAAAAGGGGTAGTCTTGAAAAACTGGTCAATGGTCAATCGCAGGGTCAAACGTATTTAGGCTGTTTTTTCTAAAGCTTTTTTTAAAGACTAGCCAAATGTGTTTAGGGCATGTTTTTTGCTTAGGGGCCAAAATGTGTAAATAAAGCCCGCAAAACAACTTGTTAAGGGGGTTATTTTGCACACACACAAAAAACTCGTTTAGGGGGTGTATGGAAATAATTTGGCCACACGCATGTACAGCAATACATTTGACCCCTCCCCAGGAGAACACCTAATGGGTATAACTTGCTGTTTTCATGCTGTTTTTCAAAGGGGCGATAAAATTGCCACAAAACAGCTGTACAAAGGAAGAGAAACGGGCTACAAATAAAACGGCTGTACAAAAGGGGGTGTTGAAAAGGGCTACAAAACGGCTAAAATAAGGCAAGATCCTCACTGCCCTTTTCAACAAGGTGTCATTTTTATCAACTTGTTTCTGAATTTTCGGGGGGTGGGTGACAAGTGACACCTCAATTAAGGCCCCGTTGCATAAAGGTTACCACTATGGAATCCTTTATTTTGATTGGCTGTTTATCAGCATTACCATGGTAGTTGCCATCGGATTGCGAAGTTATTACCATAAGAGTAACTTTAATGTAACAGGACCATAGTTCTCTCATAAAAATATACAGGCATAACAAAACATTACCATAGTTTTATCAAGCAAAGTTATTTCCAGTGGTTGCCTTTTATAGCATTAAAAAAGGATTGACAAATCAACGTTGTTATTCCTGTTTAATTTTCCTGAGTTTTCATAAGAAAAAAAATAGAAAATGAACGATAAAACTATATGGGTTTCTCTTTGAAGTTCAAATACAATCTGAAAAATATTTTGGTAGAATTTTATTTAATTGGTCCCACTCAACTTAACATAAAATGCATTATGAGATGTGAGTTACATCATGATAATGATCAATTTTTTTTTTCAAAATGAGTAATTAGCATTTTGTACGTTTTTAAAGGGCAAGTCCACCCCAGGAAAATTGATTTGAATCAATAGAGAAAATCACACAAGAATAACGCAGAAAATTTCATCAAAATCGGATGTAAAATAACAAAGTTATGATATTTCAAAGTTTCACTTATTTTTCACAAAACAGTTATATGCACAACTCAGTGATATGCAACTCACTATTTCTTTTTTTTATTGTTTAAAGTATACAATATTTCTATTTTCACAGATTTGACACTAAGGACCCCCTTGGTTGAACCACAAAATATTAAAACAATGGTCCACATGTTTAGGGACGAATAAAACTTTGTTTATCATGACAATGTGGAGAAAATTGAAATACTTCATATTATAATGAAATACAAAAGAAATAGTAAGTGGGTCCCCTCATTTGCATACCGACCAGGATGTGCATATAACTGTTTTATGAACAACTGTCCCCATTACTTAGTATATATTTTACTTAAATTGCCTCTTTAATCACATCTATCAGTAGATCGTGTGTTCTTTCTATAGCAGGGCATGTAATACAGATTTTTAAAGAATACATTATGGATAAAGAGTTTGTATCACCACAAGAAAAAGCAGAAATACATTTTGAGGGTATTTTATAGTCCATCAAAGGGAAAGTTGTTCACATGTGACATCACCCATCCTTGTCGCATTGCCAATGGGAGGATCTCCATAGCATGAGTGACTGGAATATTCAAATGCTCATAACTTTCTCACTATTTGTCCGATTTTTCTCAAACTTTCTTTGTTTTTATTCTTTGATTTTTCTGTTTTGACACAAGCCTACTTATCCCAAAGGTTTCATTCCCCTTTAACTATTCATAGAATCTGAACCATATAGTAGTGTTTTCTGGCCGTTATTGAATTTTAGATGGCACGTAGTCTGGGCAGGATGTACCCTCTCCCCATCCTTAACTTCGACATACATGACTTAAGACGCCGATAGAGTGCTGTTTAGCAAGGTGGGCGACAGCAGGACTTTCGGACTTTGTCGTTAAAGCATCGATTCTTCAGAGTATGAACTATTCATCAAAGACTGAACAATATGGTGACGTATGGAACTGAGACAATGAGCGTGATTGGATTCTGAGAACAATTATATGTGCATATTTTACGTCGATTATCGTAGAGCGAGTGCGTCTACTTTAGCAAAGAAATGGTTCAGAATAGAGAGTGGATAGTGGAGGGATTGTTTACCGATGTAAGAGGGTAATAGATATTTAAGTGAATCAGTTGTTATATAGGTTTAAGTATTGGAGAGGTTACGATCAGGTCAGTACAAATGGACATCCCGGTTGTTCACTTATTTTGAGATCAGTGTCGTCGATTTCTGATTTACATGTCCCCATGATAAAATGCAGATTAATTCATTTAATCCGGTATTCTTGTCTGATCTCTGTTTGAGTAGACTCTCAAATTTCAACCATTAGGATAAAAAAAATCAACGCGACAAATTAGAGTATCCAAACAAATTATTTATAAAAAAAAGAGAAATAAGTAATGCACTGACCAGATGTTCAGCATATTGGAATGGTATTGGATTTAATTCATTTAGTATACATAGAATAATCTTGACATATCTTCTCTGGGCACTGCTGAAAGAACACCTAATAAATAAAGTGTTACACTTTGTAAGAAGATATAAATGATAGAAAAATGAGTAACATAACAGCAGCCATATCTCTTTAAATGGATAATCCGGGCTGAAAATACATCTTAGATATAGAGTAGAATTCACTGAGCAAAATGCTGGAAATTTCATGAAAATCGGATAACAAATAATAAAGTTATTGAAGTTTAAAGTTAAGCAGTATTTTGTTAAAACAGTCATCGTGAATATTCATTAGGTGGGTTGATGATGTCACATCTCCCCTTTCCGTTTTCTTATGTTATTACATATAATCATATTTTTTCATTATTTCATACTTGTGTGAATAATATGTCTCCCTTATAATGAAATAAGTTGCAGCAATAAATATCTAATGCACTAAATCAGTTGTCAATCCAATTTTTCTAGTTCTTTGAGGTAAAAATTTGAATAAAACTTATTTCATATAATAAAATACAAAAGAACAAGTGGGGGTGTGACATCATCAGCCCATCTAATGAATATTCATGACGACTGTTTTCACAAAAGATTGCCAAACTTTAAAATTCATTAACTTTGTTATCTGATTTTGATGAAATTTTCGGCATTTTGCTCAATGAATTCTACTTTATTTATTAAGCTATAAGTACTTTCAGCCCGGACCATCCCTTTAATTCCAATGAAATGAATGAACTCTAAATTCAAGGAAATATTCCAATGTACTTGAAATTGAGATATGACATTAATTGAGTCTTTTGTGCAAACTGAAAAAAAATCTAATCACAATTTCATGCAGATCAAATTTCATATTCACAAAAGCAAATGGCCTTGGGAATTTAGATATGCAATTGTCTACTTTCTATTTGATCAAAGTAACTCCATGTTAACAACTGTAAAGTTAATTTGGGAGATGTAATTTTTCGAATTGCTTGCGGAGGACCAAAATTCTGATATTCAAGGAAACCGAAGAAGAGAAGATTAAGAAATAAGTAAGTTATGGATGAATAAAAAGTATTGTACTTTCTGTTGGGATCCTTAAATTGGCCACCATGCTTCAGAATCAGAGATTTAGTGGACAACTCTCCATTTCTGTTGTACACAAATATTTAGATTTTCTCTATTATCATTTAAATTGCATCGTGCCTCCTGAGCACAACATTTGTCCTGGGAAAATGCAATTCACATTGTATATGTCAAGGTCAGGAGGAGATAATGTGAAAAATGTAAAATAAAGGGGGAAATCTGAATATTTGTATACAAAACAAATGGAGAGTTGTCCACAAAATCAGCCATTTGGAATGATGTTTGCCAATTCGGGGATCCCCATAGAAAGTACGAGGAGACTTTCAAACTTCCACAACTCACTTATTTCATAACCGATCTTGATGAAACAAGTTTGCTCCTCTCATTTCATTCTTTCTGATATTTGATTAATTCTCTCCAATGTATTTTGGTTTCTTTTAAACCAATCTGAAAATTGACCACTTTTGAATGTCAATGATAATCGTAACGTTTTATGGTTCACACAAGTTGGTCCTTATTGTCAAATCTGTAAAATTTAATATATTGTACAATTCAAACAATAAAAAAACATAATAAATAGGGAGTGAGGGACATCATTGACTCTCGTGTGCATGTCAATGTGCAAAACTTTAAGCGTAACTTTAGAATATCATATCTTTATTAAATTGCATTCGATTTTGATTACATTTTCAGCGTCATGGTTGTTTGATTTTTCCATGGAATTTTTCTCTATTGATTCAAATCAAAATTTTTGTGGGGTGAACACTAACTTGAAACTATGCCATTCCTCATTTTCTCCTTTGTTGCTAAAGATTTCTTGTAAATCATATTTCTATCCCTCTGTCTCTATACTTCCTTCTCTCTCCATATCTCTGTTTCTTTTCATTAATCATTTCAACACTTTCATACTTAGTCATTTCTCCCAACATTCTTCCCCAACCTATTCAAACTGTCTCCCCATCTCTCCCTTCTTTTCATAGAATAATATTTCCTCTCAATCCCCTTCTTCTAATCTAATGATAATCAGTCACCCATTTCTTTTCTGTAATCAATTAGAATATAAGTTTTATTCTTTCATCTTTAAAGGGACGGTCCATGCTGGAGGTATTTATACTTCAATAGAGTAAAATTCAGAGCAAAATGCTGAAAATGTGATCAAAATTGGACAACAAATAACAAGGTTATTGAATTCTAAAGATTTGCATTATTCCGGTGAAACAGTTCTAGGAATGTCTTCATGAATATTCATTAGGTGGGCTGATGATGTCATATCCCCACTTGTTCTTTAGTATTTTATTATTATATGAAATTAGGTTTATTCAAAATTGCTCTACCAAGAACTAAAACAATTGGAATGACAACTGATTAAGTGCATTAGTTATATATTACCACAACTTTTTTCATCATAATGGCGACATCATTTACACATGTATGAAAAAATGAAACATTTATGATTTCATGTAATAACATAAGAAAAAGAAAAGTGGGGATGTGACTTCATCAGCCCACCTAATAAATATGACGATGTGCAAATAACTGTTTTCACAAAATTTTAATAAATATTGTTATTTGATTTTGATGAAATTTTCAGCACTTTGCTTTGTGAATTTTACTTTATTGATTTAGACATAAATATTTTCAGCCCGGAGCATCAAAAAAAAGAAAGAAAAATCTTCTCCCTCTATCACTTTTCACATCTGGGTTGTCTCGATATTTTGTCCTTCCCTAGCTCATTACAGATTTTGAATTTAAACTTTAATATTTAAGCAATGAGTTACTTCTCATCTCAATTTATAACAGTTCTTACCTGATAAATGTTGGTCTATAATGTTGGTCTAAAGCACATCCAACTAAACACACCCCAAGAAGTTAAGACATTTTAAAATTTGCTGAATTTTTAATAATACAATTTTTCTTTTTTTCTGCAGAATTGACAATGAGACTCTACATAAAATCACATTAAATTACAATAATGGCAATTCCACAATTGCCTTTTCATATTTCATAAAAATAAAGTTTAAAAAATATACTAATGATGGGTGACATCATCGGTTCCTAAATTACATACTGACTGGGATGTGAATATAACCGATTTGTGAAATTAAACAACTCTGAAATGTCATTAGTTTCTCATTTTTGCATCTGATTTTGATAAAATTTACAGTGTTGAGCTCATTTGATGTTTCTCTTGTTATTTAAAAAAATCAACTTTTGTTTGAGTTGACCTGCCCATTAATTCTCATGAAGCATAAGAATCACAATACTTGCAAATAATTTCCAATTTTATGCATAAATAAATGATAGTTTTGATACTTGATAACCTACCATGACACAAAGAAATAACAATTCAGATATGACCTGTCTGCAAGGAGATATTCAATACCTTTGACCTACTCCTTGGAGCTACACAAAAGACATCATAAAAATACAGATCTGGAATGCATCAGACAGTCTCGCATGCAATGTATATTTCATAATTCAAATACATACATGCAATATGTGCAAATCGCCATCTGGGAAAGCTAGTGGGGCTGTTTTCAATTCAATTTCAAGTAACATTAGGCTGGTGTTCTGTGCGTTTCATTTTGCGCGCAAATTAATCCATTATTGTGAATTCATACGCAGTAGTGCTACGGGATTGGTCGGCCACAGAGTGTACGAAACACTGTGCACTAATTACTGTGGTACATGTACTTGTTATACATGTAACTACAGTTTTCCCGGAATCTCTATTACTAAATTAATCTTTACTCTTATCTAGGCTCAGGGAGTAACCAGTAGAATATATTTTTAATTTTTTCAATTTCCACTTCTGGCCCATGGAACATTGTATGTCCACAAGGCTATCATAATAATGAACAATGGTAGCACATGCATTATGATACAATTAAAAAGTTATATTTAAAAGAAAAGAAAGTCTAGGGAGATTCTCAATACACATTTTAAATTCAAACAGCCAGAGCTAAAGTATAAAACTTAAATAGCAACTTAAACACTCTCTAAAATGGCAAAGTAATAAAATCATTAATCACTATTTTATTAAGAAATTGGCAATTCATAAGTACATTTCACAATAATGCTTTTAAAAATTCTTGTTAAAAAAACAATATTTTTTTAAATGAGTAAAATGGTAGAAAATTCAACTAGAAAGGTGTTGCCAAATGACACTAAGATTGCTGTATATCTTAACATGTAACATTTTTGGAATGTGGTCATTTTCAAACGTGAGTGACACGACAATCGGAGAGGGTTAAGGGCTCATATCTTTAAACTTAAAGGTTATGAATCAATCATGACTACCCTATTATATACAATGCAGGACTGGCATGGGCCACTACCAGTTTGATTTGAATTCTACAATTTGTTTAGTAGATATGATTGAAAAATGATGCGTGAGTGACACGACAAATTTTGGACATGGGTTTCTGACCATTATCACTTATGATTGGATTCGTGCCCAAGTAGCTGTCCAGGAATACTGTTAGTACCCATACATGTACGAAAATAGTGTACCTATCTAGCACATATAGTCAGAATAAATCAAACCTTCTCTATGGAAAATGGTGCCCTCCTATATACCGTGAGTGACACGACATCCAAAACGTGAGTGACACGACAAGTGCAAAAATACAACATTTATCTCAACAACGAAAGTATCTTTGGCATGATGTACGAGAGTGAAATCCCATCAACCAAAAAACAAGCTTAATTACATAACAACTGCCTTCTTCAAAGTTGATAATGTGTTATCCTAATGATTTATTCTTGGTTTATGGTCATATTTGCCCATCAACTCACATTCCCTATACCATACCGCATTATTGTCACACTCGGGCTTCTACCACTCTCCTCTTTGGAGGAGGAGGCACTTGAAGGAGGTGTTATGTGGTCTTGGCATTGACATCAACTCAAACATTCTTTTTGTGGCCTGATTTCATTCAAAACTTAACTCTTTCTACATATCTGTATATGACAGTTTACTTTACAGGTTTACAATTCAGCATCCACAACTGATGGAATAATTTTTCATTGTAAGAAAGGTATTCTCAATAGTCACTCGCATCATCTGGCATGGTCTGGTTGCCAATGATGTCATGTATATCTCCTTTTTCTTGAAATATTGGATTACAATATTATCCTCCTTAATAAATATTTGAGGCATTGTCCAAATAGGACTTGGCAGCTTCAATGTCTTTTTTTGTACACTGTACCAAACCACAGTTACTTGGCTGCACACTTCAGATGGACTATTAGCAAATCCTTGTGAAACTTTAATAGGGATCAAGTTCAACTCATCAAGCATTGGTTTTCTCCTGAACACTGCTTGTATGTGGACCCCTCCAAAGGCACTGTACCAAAATTCAGAGCTATGATTTTTTCAGCAGGAATCTTGCAAGCTGATTTTCATTGCTAATTATCATATTTGATAATAAACCAAACCACGGGTAATACATGGAAAGCGACGAGGTGAAAGACGCATAGTCAGTACCTGATTCTTGCAAAAAGCCACAGCACACTCTTATGGTCTTACCTACAACTACTTATCATTAGCCTTTCCTTTGATGAGCCCTTGGATGTTGCACTGAAATTCAATTCAGCATCCCCAACCATCAAATACTCCCCCTATACTTCTATAGCTTTTTCCCCATGAGGTCCAGCTCAGTTCTAACCAGGGTACCCCCAAGAAAAATTGATCTACATGAAAACATGGCAACTCACCAAAGTTGCTTAAATGCAAAATTTGGTCTTGGTTAGGACTTGTTGGTACCAACATATACATAATTTACTCTATCAATTTGTTGTGTGTAATGCAAATCTGCTCCGAACCCACATCGGCCCGCTCACAGTAGTTTGCTATGCAGACCCTAGTTCATCACTAATGATATGAATGGTGGCCGAACAAAGAATGATTTTGAACCAGGCATGTAGCTACTTCCAGCAATATCTAAAATGCTCTTTTAAATCTCAGAATATTCTCACCTGAGATGTTCTTGCAAAAAATTGTTTATTTCATGTCCTCGAATACAAGCTTTGTGGCATGAAGGGTTAATTTTTTTTTAATTAATCAGAAGTTGAAAGAGTTTTTCTGATTTTTAAAGAATGTTTGGTGTTCACGGAGATCTCTTCATACACTTCTCTCCCATTAGAATATTTTATCCTTTTCTGCACATTTCAAAATAAGATCCCTGACCTTGCTAGCTTTAAACCTTTAATTAGTAAGACAAAGAAATAACATTCCTAAAAAGATAGATGAACGTTCTGCTCATTTCTGTATTGGAGACAGAGAATGTTCAAGTCATACCTGACTATTAAAATTGAACCATCACCAAATCTTTATGCACTGTAAATATGTTCATTACTAAGTATAGTGGTTTTTCTCTTAAAATATTCATAATTTTGTGTTATGTTATTATATTCTTTTATCTCAGTACATCATTAAAATATGAATTAGGATCTGAGTCTTCACACGAATGGAAATGTATTTTTGAAACTGAGGAAACCTTGGAGAGGAAAGAAGATAGATGAGCTCAACGTCAAATTCAATATTTCCATTGATAGGGGTGAAGTTGGGTAAATGGAAAAAATATTTGCCTTACATAGGCCTAAATGATGTCAGGAACAACATTTTGACTCCATCCCTGGATTTATCTCGTAAAATGCTTTAAAAATTATTCGATGTGCTTTTTTATACACAATATTAGACCGTGAGTGACACGACATTTCGTGAGTGACACGACATTGTGAGTGACACCACACAACTTTAACAGTTAATTATTGCTTAACCTTAACACATTGGACCAAGTTACTTTATATACAATAAGGTATGGGAAAACTGTATTTGCTCCTGTACTGGGATAAATTAATTTTCAGAATACACAGCTCTAGAAAACTTTTTGTCTTTAAAACGTGAGTGACACGACAACCAGTTTTGAAAACTTTAAAGATCTACTTTTTTCAGAAAAACACTTCAGATAATTTTTTATTTTTTATTTAGGGGTTAGATACAATACAAAACTTGTATCTTGCCAACAAACAGGCTTCTAATACAAATTTAATATTGTGATAGGCAATATGTGAATTTTAATGCAAAAATCTGCATTTTGTAACATTAAATTTCCCTTGCACTTAATTCACTGTATCTCAAGACACAATCAATAATTTTATGTAACTAAAATGGAAAAACATACTTCGAGATGTCTAGTTTCAAAAACCATGGAAGCCTACTGATTTCTAGCAAGTTTTAATTTTCACCCCCATGTCCACTTATGTTTGAAAATGACCACATGGCAAAGCACTGGTCCCCTCTTTACCTAATCACGACTTAATCTACTCTTTTCATCTTCCCTTTTAGAATTAGCATATTCCTATAAGACGCAATACAAACAATGCTTTGTTTTTCAGTGATATCGCTTGTGATATCGATACTTTATAGAGCGCAAAGTATCGTCTCAGATTTGCGCTTGCCTGATTCGCTGAATCCTTCGCGTCACGAGCGCGTAACAAAATGAATACATTAATGAATTTGCCAAGTTGACCTTTGTCATTGCGCTGATGTGCGTATTGTCTAATACACGTACAAAACCACAGTTGAAGAGGGAGCATCGTACGAAATTAATATTAATGAGGGCTTATTTTAGCTTCTAATGGATTAAACAAAATGGCGGTAGCTTCGGGGGCTTGCCTGGTAACCACTGCTAGGTGCGCAAAATGCTGTTATGAATGTATAGTGCGCGCTTTTGGGTAATAGACCTTTAATGACGTAAGTTACGTAATATGATTTAGATTTCGTAACAATAAAAAGATTTCGTAATAAAAAGAGTGTCTAGCATATAAGGCTTATGTAACTATGTAAGGGTACCGGTAATTTGACGATGCTAATTCATTCTGAGCAACGTGAATGCTTACGACCGGCACTGGTATGGTCGAGGCAAAGTCCACGCGCATGCGTACTCTTAATCCGAAGACGCCAGTCATGAATATTCATATGTTGGTCCAGAACTCGGTGGGAAAAATAATTTCGCGTCCGGCGTTAGGGCATTAACCACGGTTGAGCAGATAGTATGGGGTTAAAGGGGAATCCAACTCAAATAAAAACTTGTTTTTATAAGGAAAAGAAAAATCAGACAAGATGATAGGTGAAAGATTGAACAATATTGGACAAACAACAAGAAAGTTATGAATTTTTAAAAGTTGTAAATATTGGTAATCACTATACCCATGGAGACTTCAAATTGGCCGCATATGGGATGTCGTAGTGATGTAAGGCAAGGTCTACTCTCCCATGTACTCCAATACATATTATGGCTAAAATGTCATTTTTCCCAAAAGTTTTATTTCAAATTATATTTTTCTTTCATGAGGACATAAAACAATATACTACCTGGGTTATATTTAGATTACTGCCCCAGGGGAATGGGTACTTAGGAGAAAACCACAAATCCCTGATAATAAAGTACAAGGCCTATGGGAAAGTTGTCCTTGCCCCTTGTCATAATTTACTTACCCAGTTGCCAATTTGAAATCTACATAGTATTAGTGATCTCAATTTCAAAGCAGCTATAACTTTCTTATCGCTTGTCCGATTTCTTTCAAACTTTCACCATTTTGTTTAATTTATTTTTCTCCTTCCCAACACAACATTTTATGGCCAAGGCTGGATTCCCCTTTAAAAGACAGTGTGAATCGAAAAAAAAGATAGTATGGGGTTAAGGATAGTATGGGGTTAAGGAAATGCAGTGTAAAAAGCATATTTTCCGATTCACAATTCCCTTCTTTCTTTCCCCCATTTTCAACTGTGGGACGGGGGTATAAGGTCCCCTCATGCACCCCTCTATAGATCCTCGCCTGCCAAAACTTATTTTTTCCTATATGTTTTTCTTTTCTTTTACATTCCTTTGTGTGGGAAAATTCAGACACAAAAAAGCTCAGAACCTCCGCCCTTTATTCAACCGACGTCATCTATATGGCGCGCAGTCTGACCCTTTTTTAATTTCCCTTTTCCCCCGTTTTATTTCTCCCCATTTTCCTTTTCTCTCTCTCTCTCTCTCTCTTCCTCCCTTTATTTCCCCTCTCCTTTAATTTCCATTATTTTCCTTCTCTTTCTAACTTTCCCTTCCTTCCTTCCGTCTTCGATCCCCTCCTTCTCTAGCTCTTAAGATTCTTTCTCTGTCTCTCCCGCTTTCTTTCTTCACCTCTTCCTTTCCCTTTAAATTGTCCATCTTTCCCCCTTTTTTAACTTTCATTACCCCCTTCTCTTAATATTTTTCTTCCCTTTATTTCTTCTCTCCATTTCCACTCTCCCCTCTCGCTTTTCTTACCCTACCTTCCCCTTTCCCCTCTTTTCTATTCTCCCATCCATTTTCCCCCTTCTCATTTCATTTCCTTCTCTTAATTTCTCTTCCTTTTCCCCTTCCCCCACCATTAATTTTTTGGAGGGGGGCAAGGCAGATTACACGCTAATGGAAAACAAAAAAGAACGATTTTGCGGCCCCTCTTTCATGGATTGGGGAAGATGTTTGTACAGATATTTCAGAGAGAAAACAATTTGAATTTTCCAACAATAGGTGGAAACGGCGTTTTGGGGGGCGAAAGCAAGGGGAACAAATAAAATATATTGTACGTTAATTTGCAGATTCTGACAACCATTATTTTAGTTTTATCTATTCATTAAGATCAGTAAGATTAAGAATAATTTCCTTTCCTTTGGCCCTTTATAATTTCATTTTGCCTTTTGTGGCTTTTCACAAGCAGGTTTAACAGTGAAAGAGACATCTCACTTCAAAAGGAAAAAAATTGTCGCGCACAAAAATGTACAGTACCTATTATATAGCCATTTTATATATATTTAAAATATTCATTTATCTTTTTTTTGGGGGGGGGGGGCCGGGGTCCTATCACCCATTCTATTTTTCAGAAACTATCAAGGCCCTTGGTATTATGTCTCTTCTAAAGGAGGCCGGGGGTTGTCTAGTCACATGAATTAATGTGCTTATGCACTTTTTATTTATCATTCCATTCCTACCTCTCCCCTGCTCCCTCACTATGTGTATGAGAACTTTATATTTAACTTGCATGTTTGTCCATCCATCCACCCATCCAATCCATCCACACATCCAACCAATCCATCCACACATCCACCCATCCACACATCCAACCAATCCATCCATCCACCCACACATCCAACCACCCACACATCCAACCATCCACCCATCCAATCCATCCACACATCCACCCAATCCATCCATCCATCCACCCACCCATCTCACCCATCCACCAACCCATCCATTCATCCAGTTTTCCTTCCAAGAATGATAAATTTGGACTGACTCATGATCAACATCATTCATTGCTGCAACTTATTTTGGTACACAGGCAAGAAGACATCTTACACATAATTATGTATGAAAATACGAAATAAAGATTTCATTTAAGTGTGGGAAAGTGTGGACAAGACATCACTCAACCTATTGCATATTCATTGGCCCGAACTGAAATACCCCTTAGATTTAAATAAATGCATCAACTTTATATAAGAAACACAGACCAAATTGAACACTCTACCAATTAAGTTAATCTATATAATCCGTACATTTTATTCACATAATCATCAGGTTAAAAATCTCATTAATTAATAGATATATTTACAACATTGCTTATTCATTTACATTCAAAGTCCTTTATCTTCATAATAAAAGTAGCATATACATAAAAATTTATTGAACTTTTTACACCAAAGGCACAAAATTCTCACATCTCAACTATTATAAAAACGTGGTGATTTATGTTTATAAATAAGTATGGGAAACAGCTTTATGAAACACTAACTTGATCAAGTAGAATATAATGTTACTGCTGTAAAGTCAATTTCTCAATCAGAGTCATACAGGTTTCTGTGGGCCATATAGAGTATCGAAGTGATGACATCAGTTGCCATGGTTTCATGGCGGCCTGGTTCTAAACAAATGAACCCGCCGAATGAAAGCGTGTGTTTCTCATAGGAGAAAATGGCTGCTATCGGAATTTGATCGCTTGCAACCTATTTTTTCAGACGAGCCAAAGTCATACAAATGTGTACAGACGATCGTCAGCTGCGACTGTTGAGAACCAGCCCGCCATGACACCATGGCAACTGACATCACACTTCGGTACTCTATATATACATATTCAATTAAGAGAAAGCTACATGTATTTCTTCTATTGCTACTGGATAGTCATCTACCTCCTGTAATTTCATAATTGTGCATTTCTTATTTCTATTTGAGGCAAGCAAAAGGCGATATTTATAATCACTCAATTATTACTTGCTTGAAAGTCAATATACATGTACACTTTACAATCAAACATCTATGCTAACAATCTACCTCATTACTTTTCTTCCATTGCAGTGCATTGAAGTGGTCAGTATACACAGTGCTTGACTTAAAAGTACATTGCATTTAGTTAAAACCTTAAAAAAGACGAAAATATTGAAATTAATAATCCTCTCAATCGATTTCAATCCAGTATAAAAGGGATCTCAGGGATGATAGGAGTAATCCCAAATGAGTGATTTCAAGTTCAGTGTTGACGTTTTGGTGATGGTGTACACGAGTATAACACCAAACATAAAATGAAGATGGTCCTGCAAAAGTCACTCACTAGTTGAGATGTCAATAATGTGATCTGGTTCGGTTTTACAAACTCAGAATAGGTTTTGGATCTACGGGAAGCAATCCAATTTGTGCTTCCAACACCAACGCCAACACCGACCTAGAAATCACCCAATGTAGACATTTAGACTAGCTAATCTGGGTAGTACTTTATGAAACAAATATTCACGATTTTCACTGCGAAGAAATCGGTGAGCACGTCCCACTGGGAACTGAAGACAAGCTCGGAATGAGCATCATTTGACTTTAATTGTTATTTGTTATAAGCTACTTTCATCTGATTGGCTAAGAACAAACTTGTTAAGAAAATAACTGACAAGTTGCTTCAGGAATTCCCTGAATGTCAGCAATATTCTGATTTTCTAAGGTTTTAAAAAAATCTATTGGACTGATTTGGTCTCATTTTTGCTAGATATCATAGCTTTGGCAACAATACGCCACACAGATCCTAGATATTCTCCAATGTCTCTCTAGCGATGCCCTGTTCCCTTGCTTCTTAGTGTTGTAGCTAGCTCAGGAAGAATCTCATCTATAGTCTTAGAAATTCCCTGATTACCCTGGATACCAGTGATGTTGTTTATAAGTTTAGTGGTCCCGTGTTTATTTAATAACAACTGTTGGCCATAAATACACCACACAGATCATATATATTGCATGAACTCCTACTAGCGATGCCTTGTTCGTTTGCTTCTTGGCGTTGTAGCGAGCTCCGATCCTCTGCGTTTGGTAGCTGGTCCTGCTTGCTCCACAAGCCTAAGCAAACAAGATGGAAGAATGGTAAAAGAAAAACATAACAATAACAGAAGAAAAAAGTGATAAAAGCAAAAGCAACAATCACAATGCCTGCATAACAGGCATGGGTGTCACACTGTGGCATTATCATCACCACCACCACTACAATTACCATTTTCATCATCATCACCACCACCACCACCTTTATCATCACCAATGACCATCATCACCACCACCATCATCATAATCATCACCAACACCTTCATCATCACCAATGACCATCATCACCATCACAATTACCATTTTCATCATCATCATCATCATCATCATCACCACCACCACCACAATTACCATTTTCATCACCACCACCATCATCATCATCATCATTATCATAATCATATGCAAGATTATCATTCTTTTTTTTTTCTTTTACTTACTTTTGAAACTTAAGTAGAAAGTAAAGTAGAATGTACACTTACTTCTGTAAGATAGGCTTGGCTTCGCTGATTATATAGTTTTCTGGATCTGGGCTTGGGTCTAGGACCAGATAATCAGCAATATATTCAGGCTTCAAACACATGATACCAGACTGAACCAACTCATCAAGGGCAACCTAAAATGGTAAAAGATGTTGAAATGCTATTCAATTCATCTACAAGATGGAAAAACTCACAATGAGAGCATTCTACATCAAACAAACTTGATTGATACATGGGTGTCACATAAGTGTCAAACCATTGTTCTAAAAAGGTTTACACTATACATTAGAAAATTCCTATTACCTATTACAATATTGTATACAAATATTACCAAATTAAAACGACTAATATATTAACTACTTAAATGGGATAAACAAACTTGTAGACATACAGGCAATTCCATAACAATATCAACCTGTTTGAACATCTGACCTCCATTTTGCTTCATGCATACGTACTCCAAAAAATACCCAAGCCAAAACAGAAACAAATCATTTGAGGATGGTCTAACATACAGCGGGCCAAATGCAGATTTTTTTTTTCTGGAATAATCCTACAACTTATTTGAACAGGAGGTTAATGTGTGTATATCCTTACCGCTTCGGCTGTGACTTTGACCTTATGAAGGTCAAAGAAAGCATGGCTAGCATCAAGATGGTTGGTAAATGGAGGTCTGACAGCAAGGACTTTAGCGCCACCAGCTTCCAGAAGACGTTTGAAACACATCTCTTTACTCTTCTCAACCATCAGCACGACCTTCCAGCCATCAAACGCTCCAATGCTTGAGCCCATCTAAACATCAGATGATATAATCAAATTTAAACGGTTATAGGGGAAAAAACACACACAAAGATACAGCTATGCTTAAATGTTTGTGAACCCAACTACAAATTGCACTTCTTCATGCCGAGTGTTGAATGTAGACAACACTACAATGTTCGGCGAGCCCAGAGAAACAAATGTTATTGAATGTAATATTTTATCACCTGAATTCACAATTAAATGTCTAAAACATGGCAGGACTTGAACTCTTTAAATGTTCATTTTCTGGTGGGGTTCACTAACTTTTTAGCACCACTGTAGGTGATAACTTTGCATCATGTATACATGTCTAAGCCCCTCAAACAAAACAAACTAGAGTCTCCTTTCTGTATTGATCTAATGAAAATAACATTAATATGTCATCCCTATGGCAACACATCAAAATATTCAGAAAATGTGTTTTGCATTTCCTTGCTTTCATGACCATAAACTATGTTTAGCAGGAGTATAATTGAAGCAATGTGCCAAATCATATAGTAATGGTGGATAACTTATTTTGATATTTCAAAATCAAATATATGTTTTTAATTGTAAGGTTATTCCAGCATTCCATCAGTTGATATGTCACGTATTTTCACTTCTTTTGAATACTACAAATCCTCATCACGTGGACAATTCCATATGAGTAATGCATTTTCTACTGAACACATGCTACATTAGGTTTCACTTTATAAAGTGATCTTCTAACCTTTTCTTGTTCCTGAATCCGACACCTCCATCTTGTAGCAGCACGAGCCATCTTCTTACCGGTCTCACTCAGTTTACTAAGATCGGTTCTATTACCCCACTCGTGAGGTTCCTCCTATAAAAAAAAGAGATCAATTTGAATGTTTATGTGGTGAATTCTAATATTACTAATAGCATTACAATCATCTTTTAAATTCTGATTTCATGTAACAAAGCAATTTTATCATTATATTCGATGGTTGTGGGGGCATCATGATCTACTGGTTATGACTCTTGTCTTTCAATCTGAGGGACCCGGTAGGAAGAAATTCCTTGAATGCTTCAGCGCCTATATGACAGCACAGACAAAGCCGGGTTGACAATGGCAGCACATTGTATCCTCGGGCAAAAAGTGCTTTATAAATCCAGCTATTATTATTGACAGTGTGCTTACATGAAGTCAGAGATAACAATAACATACCTCAACAAAGCCCTTCTCTGCTCTGCAAGCCTCAAAGTAGGATTTATGAAGAACCCATTTACCGGTAGCTAGAGCCGCCAGATACTTCTCATTCCTGGTTGGATTACCTGCAATAAAACCAAACAAAATATAACACATCTTCACAACATAACAATACTAACAATGACAATAAATTGTATTTACAAAGCAGTTAAAAATATGTTAGATAAGAATTCAAACATTAGATAAGAATTTGAACATCAAATCGTTATACCATAAACCAAGTCGTATATGAGGAGCCTAATGAAATATATCTTAGACTTAAAGTCTGACCTCTAAGAGTATCAAAAGCTTGGCCAATATTGCCCTATGTGGGGTAGCATCACGCAAGGCAGACTTCATCTGTATCTTGCCATGAGAAAGTCTGAAGATATTGCTAATCTGACGCCAAGTGATACGATCGCATACCTACAATGATATGAGAGCAAGAGGCATCAAAGTATTGAGCGTCTTTGACTTCTCCGCCAAGCTCTTCGATGAGGGCGCTATAATCAATCTTCTCATGAGCTCCCATTCCAGTGAACAGAAACTTGGGAGGCAACGCTGGTTGCTTCGTCAAAACCTGGGGAGAAATAAGAACATTGATAATTTTGATATTTTACCTCATATCTATGGACAGACCTTGATCGATTTAAAAGACAAATTTTCTAAATTAATATTGCAAAAATTCCTCTACAATAGTCTGAAGTCCTGATCAGATATGGGCAGTTGTCTCATGCAACGAACAGATTTCCTTTCATTCATCATCTAAAACAGTCTCAACTTTTAGATAAATAAACACATTACTGATCATTCACAATTGTCCATGGCACTCAGGAAATGTACATTACCCTAATAGTAATATATAGCATTTAGAGTGCGCCTTCTATCTAGTTTCCTATTCAGAGGCGCAGAGGGAATTACTACACAGAAAGGGGGGGGGGCTGTTATTTGAAATACGATAAGAATAGATATGCCTTTAAGGTTGGCTTTGAATGACTATATAGACTTGGCATTGCGTATTGTTGATGTATATATTTTCATAGAATAGACTGCATCAATTAGAGTATGCACATCCATAGAGTATGCACATCCCAACCACTTCCTGAAATTATCTGTCTATGCTTTCTAATTCATATGAAAGGTTGTAATGTACTTTAAATGATCATAGCTTGAGTAGTTTGTGCAGTGAAGTAAGCTGGGTTAGCAACAAAAGTGCATCTCAGAATAAATAGTATCTAGATAGAGGGCAAATCTGATATTTGATTGCTACGATTGTTTTTTTTTTCTCTACGCTTATTGGACATATTTATGTTAAGAGAAATTGTGCAGTTCCATCTAATTTGTAGAAAATTCTGAAATTTTTGTTTTAATAGTAGTGATATATTTCCTTGTTTAAAGTGGTGCTAAAAAGTTAACGAACCCCACCAGAAAATGAATGTATTTCAAGTGTTCAAGCTCTGCCATCTTTAAATATTCAAATAATTGTGAAGTCAGGTGATAAAATATTACATTCAATAAAGTTTCTTTCTCTGGGTTCTTGGGATATTGTAGTGTTGTTGTCTACATTCAACACTCAGCATGAAGGAGTGCTTTCTGTGGTGAGATTCTCTAACTTTTGAGCACAACTGTACATACAAGATCTTGCTTTATATGATTAGTGATTGTAAACTGATAGATACGAAAAGGAAAAACAGATTTAATTTTAAAAAAACTTTTTTTTTTTTTTTTTTTGGGGGGGGGATGGGACGGTATAACACAGGTTGAATGCTTTATTTAATTGATAATTTACCAGTCTACACATAGCTGGATAGGCAAGGTTGACGTTTATGTTAGAAGACATCAAGGGAAAGAAAGAATGACTGACCTCTTGTTGTGGATCATCCTGCGTATCGTCCATTGGTTGTGGAGCCACGGCGGGCCTTGCAGGGGGTAGTCTAATAGGAGGAGCTTTAGGGGTAGGACTAGGTGGGCTGTCTTCATGTTTGTGAGAACTACTTGTACCGTGTCGAGCTACATCGGTCTTGGTTTCCGCATGATCCTGGCATGAACAAGAATTTGATCCCTTTGGAATGTATGTAGCCAAATATATGATGTATCATCATCATCATCATCACCATCTCCATCATCATCATCATCATCATCACCATCATCATCATCATCATCACCATCATCATCACCACCATCATCATCATCACCACCACCACCACCACCACCACCACCACCATCACCATCACCATCATCATCATCATCACCATCATCATCCTCATAACCAGCCAAACACATTCATCAATATAAAATATAATATGCTAGCATTAGTTAAGTGGAGGATGGAGTCCATAAGATTCTATACAAGAATAATTTGAGAATCTTAACGGTCCAAACTTGGAAAGGTTTTGTCACCCAATCTACAAAAAAAAAAAATCCTTGGTAGAGGGGTTTCAACCTATAATTATACTAATCTGACCAAAATCTTTATTTGCATTGGAAATATTTCACTGTTCTCAGAAAACAAAGAGTCTGGACGTTTAGGTACCTCAACCATTTGCTCTTCCATCTGCTGGGCATCCTCCCCATCTTGTTCCTCAGGTTCATCGAGTCCATTGTCTGCTCGTTTGATCTGAGCCATGATCTTTGCTTTCTCCTTCCGGCTGGTAGGATCATCCCAGGTGATCTGAACACTCTGAGAAGCCTCAACATGTTGACCTATGAACAAAGAAAAACAAATTCTTCTACTTGTTACTAAAATCAGAAATGGTCTTGCTCCTACATACCTCCAAAATCTCATTTCAGATAAAGTAAAAGATAAAAATCTCAGAACTTCTTCTACACACTTGTTCCTGTCTCCTTCACTTCGTACTTTTAATGACTATGGTCAACATGCTTTCAGAGTCAGTGCTCCCACTCTCTAGAATAATCTTCTCTTACAAATTGGTCAGTCCACTATCGAAAATCCTTCAAATCTCTTCCTATCCTAATTCATTGAGTACTAATTCTAATTATTCTGGATTTCTCTTATTCCTTGACTTGATTTTTCAGGAATGCATAAATTAACTCATTTGTATTACAATTTTGTGCTATTTCTATTGTGAAGTGCTTTGAAACCACCATTATTACAAAGCTTTATATAAATATGATGTATTATTATTTCATTAGAGCATTTTGTCATGATAAACAAATGAGATAATTCTATAAAGTATGTACATGTGACCCTCTACATGCAAGAATTGACCAGATTTATCTATTTGTTCTTCATATAAAAAGAGGGGCCTACTTCTCATGGCTTGAGGAGTAAAATTAAGAGAAATAGTGGTTGGATGGACAAAACAGTTGGTTTAATGGATTTGCCCAGAACAAAACCAAGCTTAAACTTTTATTTTTTTTCCTGAATACAAACTTTATATCATTACTTTGATCTACTAACATCTTCATCAATTTCTTGTTTCCTAGCTATTCCTGAAATTGCAGCTACATAATCATTGGCGATCATTTCCTGGCAAAAGTCCTTCACTATAGAATTACATTCACTGCAACCCTAACGCTTTTTGAGGTATGCTACACCATGGGTGGGTGGGCACAGAGCCCACCGGACATATACAACATCTTAGTGCACTATGGAGATATCACACAAGTCTTCTAGAAGGTGGATTTAATTCTATCTAGCCCTTTAAGGGTTAAAAGAAATTACAAACATTTGCTAAATTACCTAACAAACATTTCCAAATCCATCTTTGGCAAAATAAAGAGTAAACTTGACACTATACAAGTTAAGGTTCTTGATCTACTTCTCTTTATCATAAAAGTCGCATACTTTACCTGAATCTTTGCTAGCCCCTTCCTCCTTTTTCTCTGATCCACGCTTCACCCTAGACCTTGTACTTCTCCTCCCATTGCTACTGTCATCAGCACTGGTCGTATCTCCAGCCAACGAGATGGAAGCGCTGCTACCAGGCCGCCGGCTACGTCTTCGACTACCCCTTAGATTCCTACAATAAGACCAGTAAAAACAAAATTCCTGCTCAAGATATCTATTTCTCAAGACTTGTCTGACTACGGAGACAGGTCTACTTTGTACCTTGAAAGACATTGTTCAAGTACTGGTGATTATGGCCCAGTCAATTTGCATTGGACCACAGAAATCTATTTGACATAGATTTCAAGCGAACTCATACTTTGCATATTATGGTCTGAAATTTTTTTTTTACCAAGGTGATTCTTCTACAAATGGAATATTGATTTAAGCAGACTCTATTGTAGTGAGTTTCAGACATGTCAGTTTACTCACACATAATGATTCACTGCCGATTTCAAAACATCGCAAATGCAAAGGATCTTAGTTCAAGATCATGAATATTCCTTTTGATCGGGATCATTTCGCTATTGCATATTCATCAGGGTGCGACATAAGTGCTTGCCTGATTGCCAAAGGCAAGTAAAAGTAAGAGTCGGGCAAGTGTTTTGAAGCAAAGACAAAAACTGCTTGCCCGAATCGGGCAAGCAAAATTCTCATTGTGAAATGAAATTTTTCGAAGTTTTCCCATATTTCACAAGCAAAAATACAAAAGAGAGAGAAAAAACAAAGTGAACAACTTCCCTCAATTCATATTGCAAGCCGGTAATTGCGCTATTTTCTTAAATCTACACACAAAGACACACACACACAAAGTCAGCATACAAACATTAACTAGCCGGTGGACATGGCCGGGGCCTCCCGCCCGTGTGTGGCAGGCATGCAGGCTGTGCTTCCCTGCATGCACTGCAGACCTGCACATCCCCGATCAATCAGAGTGAACAATCTCACATGAAAAATATTTTTTCCACCAAAAAATAATCACAAAATTGGCGGGAATTTGTTATAATTATATCGATTCTCATATCACTGATTTGGTGATGTGATCAGAGGAGCAAGTTATTGAGTTTTCAGCTTTCGTTTTGAGTCTTGAGATCGGTGTGAACTTGTAACTGTGTGTGTGTGATGCCGTGATGATTCACCTAATTTTCAAGTTTGACAAGGTTTCACTTTGAATTTTTTTTATTTTATTCTAAAACATTTTAGTTTTCTATCAATTTTCTATCAATTTTAAGATATATAAAAACATATCTGTAATTTTTTTTTAGATGATTGGATGTTTTTTTGAAGTTTGAACTTTCTTTCCTCTCTTTCTTCCTTCCTTTCTTTCTTTCTTCCTTCCTTCCGTCCTTTCTTTTTTTTTTCTTTTCAATCCAATTCATCCTTTCTTCTATCCTTTCTGCTGGCCTTTTTTGTTCTATCTATCTTTGTTTTTAATCTTTCCTTGCTTTCTTTCCTGATCCTCTCTCTCTGTTCATTTTTCTTTCCTTCCTTTTCATACTTTAATTCCTTTCTTTTTGCTTCCTTCTCCCTTCCTCTCTTTCTTTTTGTTCTCTTTCCTTCTTCCATTATTTTCTTCTTTTTTTCATTCTCTCTCCCCTTCATTCTTTCCTACCTCTTTTTCATCCTTTCCTTCAATGTTACTTCCTTCCTCCCTGTTTTTCATAATTATTTCTTTCTTTCAAAAAATGAAGGAAACCTTTTTCTTTCCTCATTTTATCTTACTTTCTTTTTCTTTTTTTGCTTTCATTCTTTCTTTCACACAATAATTCATTTTCCATTTCTTTCTTTTTCTTTCCTTTCTTTCTTTCTTTATTTCAAAGAATGAAGGACATATTTTTTTCTTTCCTTTATTCTTTCTTTCATCCTAATTTATCCTCTCTCTCTTTTCATTTTTTCCCATTTTCTTTACTTCATTTTTCCATATTTTTTCTCTGTTCTCTTTTCTTTCCTTTTTTCTCTCTCCTTCATTCTTTATTATTTATTTATTTCCTTCCTTCTTTCTTTGTATTCAGTATTATTTTCAGTGATTCTCTTTTTATTTTGTGCCATTGACATATACAAAAGTACATGAAAATATTTGATAGAGGAAATTAATCATATGGCATATTGACACTAATGTCAGTCATGGCAGGCAAATACAAGGTACATAGGCCAGTTCATGTTTAAAAGAGAGGAAAAAAGCATTGGTATATAAACCTGCACTTCTTTCTTTTGGAGCGGTAAAAACGTTTTGAAAGAGATTTTGCGGGCCAGTGAAATATATTTTCGGGCAAGTATTTTCCAACTATTTAGGAGTTCACTTGCCCGACTGGGCTTCAAAAAAGTTATGTAGCACCCTGTTCATGTATCAGATCTCGATCTTGGCCTGTTTTTCTCAATCTTCACCCTTTCTCTTAAAGGGATGGTCCGGGCTGAAAATATTTATATCTTAATACATAGAGTAGAATTCCCTGAGCAAAATGCCGAAAATTTCATTAAAATCGGATAACAAATAATAAAGTTATTGAAGTTTAAAGTTAAGCAATATTTTTTTAAAACAGTCTTCATGAATATTCATTAGGTGGGCTGATGATGTCACATCTCCACTTTCTGTTTTCTTATGTTATTACATAGAATCATAATTTGTTCATTATTTCATACTTGTGTGAATAATATGTATCCCTTATAATGAAATAAGTTACAGCAATAAATATCTAATGCACTAAATCAGTTATCAATCCAATTTTTCTAGTTCTTGGAGGAAAAAATTTGAATAAACCTAATTTCATATAATAAAATACAAAAGAACAAGTGGAGATGTGACATCATCAGCCCACCTAATAAATATTCATGACGACTGTTTTCACAAAATATTGCTAAACTTTAAAATTCAATAACTTTGTTATCCGATTTTGATGAAATTTTTGGCATTTTGCTCAGTGAAGTCTACTCTATTTATTAAGCTATACATACTTTCAGCCCGGACCATCCCTTTAATGGAACCTCCCCCATCCTCCTCTCTCCTCCTCCTCATCTCCCCCACCCTCTCTCCCTAGAAACATGTCTCTTTCGCTTTCTTCCCTCTCTCTCTCTACTTTACCAAAATTTTCCCTCCGTGGGTGCCTCACTTTTCACTGTCGATTGTTTATAAACATTCCAGAAGGCATGTCTCATTTACCCACCCTTGTTCAGGGTTCAAATAGGGGTCAATGTTCGGAGTTCACATAATTCAACTTTCGTTGTAGGTGTGATCTCTCTGATCTTTTGTACTAACTTTGGAGTGAGATTAGTGATTTACCACATGATAGTTTGATACAAAAGCAGTATACAGTCAATCTGAGAGAAGAGCAGGGCATCTTGTCTGTTCTGTAAGCTCCGACACATTTTAGATTTATTCGATGAGAGGGATCATTTCTGAAAATTAAGGCGCCCGGTCCGGGCGCTTAGAATTCTTCTTTCTTTATTGAGCGCCCGGAGGTCTGATTTGGGCGCCCACTAATGTCGAGCCCTGGATTACCCATGGCAAAGTAAAGGAGATGGAAAAGTTCGCGACTGGATAAGTATCAAATGCGATCAAAGATATCTTGCTCGGCCAGAGTTTGGACACCAAGGACAGCTTCAAAATTTAGGTTGCTGGTGTTTTTCATCATGCTTTGTCAAAACACTGAAACGGACAAGTTTTTTGTGACACGATTGCTTCAGCACTGCATAGATTAGAATACACTTGACTTACAGTGTCGATGTCATGACGTCCTCGAGCTGTTTCTGAAGATTAATAGAAGTCCCATGATCCCCTGCTGTCTTGCTTTGCTCTTCGTTCTCTACCGCCCTCAACAGTTCATCATCGGACATGGTATCTGCTTCAATGTCTTCTTTCTTCTCAACGGCTGGTGGAGGTTTAGGTGGAGGCGGTTTCGGGGCTAGTGGTGTGGCCACGGCAACGGGTGTGACCTTTGACCTCACTGAACGAGCAGGTGTGCGACCTTGGGAGGCAACCACCGACTGCAAGAGAGTTTATGGTTAATGCAAAATAATATCACTATTTACCTATTGAGACAATGTTTTTTTAAGAGGTAGTGTAATGTACACAAGAAATAGACAAATGGGAACAAATTAATAAATTTATACATGTTAATCCCGAGAAATATGTTGACATTGCTTGCATAAGTCACTGATTCTCTCCTGTTTTACTGGCATCTCAGTGCTATTTCTGATTAATCTTTCTCTTTTGTGCTCTTTATTTTACCAAATCAAGGAATGAAAACAGGTATGAATGAGTAGAAAAAGTACAGATAGAAACACAAGTTCCTGTGCAAATTATTTAAGACAAGCCACAGTTTTTATTTATTAAATATGAATTCACGACATATTTGATGATCGCAAATATCTGAAAACATGCATTTTTCTGGTACGCACTGTAGATCTAGGCATTATTTCAACTGATTGAAGATGGCCATAAACCACTCCTATCCAGTGTTCATAGACACAAAGACATATAGAGGTGACCTTCATCCTGATATATATATTTTTTTTCTTCAATAACCGTATATGTATAAAACCAATTAAGATACTAACCAGACTAAGTTTTGGGTTGTAGGTGTGTGGATAGCATGTTTCATCAAGTCTCTTATTTTCTTCTTGACAAGCCAGCAACCAGTGCGAGGAAACAATGATCTTCCCTTGGCTCTTGGCTAGACGGAATTCTTTGGCCGTGTCATTGGCTTTGCCCTGAAACAAAATCATACAGAAAGCAGGAAAATAGCTGATTTACTATGGATCACTAAAATCAGACAATTTAAGTGACAAGTTATTAAATAAGTCAAAATCAAGGAAAGTTGTCACATGACAAATGTTGACTGAACACTCTCTAGACACAGACCTCCCAACCTTCTACAAAAAAAAGTATACTTAGAAGGAAAAAAAAAAAAGGATTTTTTGACAAAAAAGAGTATCTTTAAAAATTTGTCTCAACATAACAATCACCAGCTTGTTGTAGTGAGATCGGTGAAAAAACATGTGAAATGACTCTACTTGAAAACTTGATAATTCACCCTTTTAAACATGTGCTCATAGGCAAGAATTTACTTGTTATTTTCATGCAACGAGTTACTGGCCCGACAGTGATTTTTACCGGTCTGCGACCGTCGCAAGTGTCCCGCGCTGTGTATAATACATACTCCATGATTGGAAATTTCTTGAAAAAAGTAACAAATCATGCATTAAAAGTATTGGTGTATTCATAGCAAAAAGAAGATCAAATACTCTAAAAAGGGAATGGTTGGCATGTCTGTAGACATGTTATAATAAACACATACTTTCTTTTTATTGCCAGCCATTCAATTTAAAGATTTCAGTAAATTTTTAATCGTTATTGCACATTTGTTAATATAATAAATAAGTTTTAAGAAATAGGCCCCACAGAAGGATGGGCACTAATGGAATGGAGAGATGACATGTGACAGCTGACTAACCTGGAAGATAAAATGAGTGCACTTCTCATCGTAGGTCCAGTGGTACTCGGCGCCCAATGCCATGGCAATGTCGTTGTAATCTCCTTGCTTTCTGCTCAGTTTCTTACTCACACAGATCACAACTCCATGAAGAATACCTGGTGCAGGCTCCTAGATGTGGATATACAGAGATCAGTTACATCCGTTATACAGGCACTGAGAGATATGTTGACAACCATGGTAACAATGCTCAGCAACCAAGTGACCATTAAAAGGGAATATTACTATCATAGTTACTGCTAAGCAGCAGGGCCCTGGTATTAGCTTTCGTTGGCTCTCAAACCCCAATTACCTTTGGGTTTGAGATGGTGAGGCATGTTAGGTCACAGAGAACCTTGAGCTTGTGAGGAATGAAGTTCTTCACAAAATAACTGGCCATCAAATCACATACAGTCTGACCATATATATCAGGTTTTCATTTATTCATTTACGAGCTGCATTCTCAATCCTGGCTAACTTATCACAATGAACAGAAAACAATAAACATAGTAATTTCAATTTTACTTCATTTCATTTTCAAAATGACATAACCTATAATTAAGGATCATTTACAACCCCAAAGACATAGATATGCTACAATAATAGATCCCTCTCCATCTAAACAGCACCCCACTATTTTATTATTATACCCAACCTTTTCTCTTAACCATCTTATACAAATGGACACTGCTCCTAAGGCAGGATAGTATCAAGTCATGTACCCACTACACTAACCTCTTCTTTGAAGACAGTGTCATCATCTTCATCTTCTGACCTTCCTGCTTTAGTACTTCCCATCTGTAGGGCATTGGTGATGTTTTGATGAAAGAATTCCTCCAGTGGCTAAATAGAATGTGGACAAAATAAAAGCAATTTTCTCTTTAAAAACCCCCATTCCACAGAGAGCAAGCCCTCTGAAAGACTGTTGTAAGACCATGAAACTTGCTTGATCTTTCAAAGGTCTTTCAATCAACTTTCAAAGATCTCCGAGGTCCTTCACGATTCCTGAAGGATCTTTCAGTGGTCTTCGTGGTCCTTGTGAGTCGCAAAACTTTTTGAAACGGTTCAAAACAGTCTTTCAGCGGTCTTTCAGGAAAATGGTCTTTCAGCCGTCTTTCTATGAACTTTCAAAGTTCTTACTAGTCTTTCCAAGTCTCTCAAGATTTTTGCGGAGATCACTGTAAGACTCAGAGATCATTGAAAGACCAGGGGAAAGTCCATGGAAAGAATTCTGAAAGATCACTTGTTGCATAAATGATCTCTGAAGACCATTGAAAGATATTAGTCTTTCACAGCTCTTTGAGTCTTTCGGAGCCACTCCACAGAGATGACAAATTTCAGTCATCTTGAAGATTGCTGTAAGACCTTGCCAATTTTTTGTCTTTCAAAGGTCCTTCAAAGGTCTCCCCCTCTGTGGAATGGGGGCCAATGGTGGAAAAACTTACATGTTGAGGCAAGTTCATTCATTCCCCCAAATAGTCCAATACAATACTGGTTTAAGGTTCCGATATGTATAATGATTTGATTGTTAAGGATAAAGCAAAATGAAGCCTGGACTTTTAATCTACTCTGAAATTGTTACAAAATATTTCACACTACCATAATTCCTTTGGTATAGTCTCTCAATGTATTCCATTATTCCTCACATACTGTTAGAAAATTATCAGGCAAACCATTAACTAGCCATATTTCAATTGCACTTTCACATTTATCAAGGAAATAAATCTTTTTTTACTCTCAAACATCCATTTTCAAATTCTGAAGATTTGGTCAGGTTTGACCATTTGATCCTGCCAAAAAAACATCACCATGATCGAATAAAACTCACCAGACTTGACTTCCTTCGATGACCCTTCCCTACTGGCATTCCAGGAGAATCCAAAGCTGCTACAGCATCATCCAGATCAAATGAGGGTTTGAAACCTGGACGTAAGATCCTGCTTGGAGTGCTCTCTTTACCAGGAGTCTGACCTTTGACCTGTTCAACGCTCTTGTTTGCGATTGGTTGCTTCACCATCTCAAGTGTTTTGTTCCTGACAGGTCGTCCAGCAGGGGTTGTGGCTTTAGGAATCTGGTTCCGAGTACTTGCTCCTGTATCCTGCACAGGAGATCTCTCCTTGATTGTTACACTCTTTGGTGTCTTCTGAGGATGATCCTCAAGAGGCTTTTCTTGTTGCTTCTCTGACTTTGGAATGGTTTTTGTTTGTTCTGGTGAGGTTTCCTTGGTTTTTGGTGTTTCCTCAGGAGGTAATAATGGTTTCTTTGGTGGTAATGGTTCCTCCTTAGTAGAAGTGGACATGTCACTTGGTTCTTCTTTTGTGAGATCCACAAGGTAGTTCTTCTCTGGTTGTTTTTTACCTGTTCTGGCGCAGTCCAGAAGCCATCTGTAAAATACAAGGTTAATATTTCAGGATCTAGCAATAATTGCACTGAATACAAAAAAAATCATAATTATGACTTGTTTTTAAAAATCACTGAAATTTTAACATAATTTTTTGTCACGCTGTAGAATGTTTACTTTGCCATAAGGTACTTCTAAAATCTTCTATAGTCCATCTACACTACTCACTAGGTAAAAAATTGTCTTTAAAAAATCCACAACAAAACTTGAAGATGAGGACAATAGAACTTTAAGGAAAAATAAATTTTGAAATTTAAACAATATCAAATTCTGATCGCAACAGGTAATGGACATAATTCCTTTCCTGATCTTTACAGCAAAATTGCAAAACATGCGAATTCTGTGCGGTGGAACCATGGAGATTAATCGATTGTCTTCAGAGAATTTATGGAAAGATCAGAGCAAATGACTTGGATGAAAGACGACACTTACCGTCTGGTTATGGCAGGGACCTTCCATTTCTTAGAAGCCACATACTTGGTACCCTCTGGGTCTCTTAGCAGTAGATGAGTGTTTGCTTCAAGGTTGTTTATAGCTTTCCTCACAAAGTACTCCTGGCATTGTGCTCCCAACAACTCGGCGATGTGAAGGAGACAGTCACGTTCTACGAAGCTGTACTGACTACAGGAGCAGAAAGATAAAGAAAACAATCATGCAGTTAGGAAGGCAAAATATAATAACGCTAACATCAACTACACACAAAGTTATGACCATTTTTTTTTTCAAATTCAGTGTAATTTCATACATAACATGTAAAGGATGACTTATATTGCTCAAAAGGGTTTGAAATGTTCATTTACAATCAATATCAACATTATCTTGGTATTTTTAAATGGATGGAGGACTAAATTAGAAGCTGCAATAAAAATCTGATGGATAGATCATATCACTCAAGATGCATGTCAGGATCAGACCGGTAACTTTATGTTAGTTTTTTTTTGTATGCTGATCGTCTTGCAGTAAAATGCAGTACATACAGCATGTCATGTAATGGTTATATTTTAAAGGGACTACCTTGATAAGCAATTTTAGATCAGTGATTTATCACAGATAATCTTAACCTACTGAAATCCATGCATCTGATTGGCTAAGACGCAAGTTGTCAATGGATATCACTGACAAGACCCTTCCTTGAAATCCGCCCCACGTGAAAGAGAACGCGACTGACCTTATTGATATGACGCAATTCCTGAGAGGCATGGCTTCTTTCATGATAGGGATAGGAGTAAAGAGATCGTTGCTGGAGGGTTCTAGCAGTGTCTCCACCTCAAGGGACATCTGAAGCCAACAGTTGGTGACTATCTCACCTACGGTCATGTTGACGAGGGTTCCGATGATGGGAACCACCGCGTAGTCCGGTATGGAGCGGGTGTTGAAGGGTAAGACCATTCCTAGAAGAGAAAGAGAATTAGCGTCTTAAAGATCAAATAAAATCATAATCTCACATACATGTTGACAGAGGTAATAATGACAGGGATCCTTGCCTAATTAGGTATTTAGGGTTAAGACAATACCCAAAATAAGAGTGAAATGATCATCACTCCCAAAGTCATGTCATCAGGGGTTCCAAATCAGGTACAGAGCAGGCACTGAGGGGCAAGTCCATACCTAGAAGACAGCTGAGAAAATTATGTACAACTAAAATAGCACAATCTTTTTGGTACTACAGTTGACAAGACTAACCTTGAGTCATGCAAGTGACAATGATACATGTATCTATTCTATTCTGTCATTATATTGATGACTCTACACTTCACTTTTCATGAAATAGCCCCACTGGACCCTGTAACACAAAGCAAGCAATAGATCCTACAGTTGATTTGTATTTGCACATAATGCAATCAAACATAAAAATCAGCACTATGATTAATCACAAGGTTTTGTGTAACAGGGCTCATATGTATCTAACCTGCTTGACTCGGGATCATTTCACACAGATTACGCTCTTGCTCTGGAAGGAAACCAAGAACGACAAACTTCTTCCCAGCAAAGATTCCATCCTTCTCTCCATCTTCTCCTTCCTCTACTCCTTCATTCTCATCTATCTGAGTCTCGTCATCATCTTCTTGGGTTCTATTCCCGTCACTATGAGTCCTGTCTGCATTTTCTTCCTGGATCATTGTCGAGTCGTTGTCACCACCACCTAATAGTAATCCAAAAGTGTGACATTAAAAATCAAATTATGGAAGAGATAACTCTTCCTGTGTTTTCATGTTATTTATGGAGAATGTAGCGAGGATAAAAGAAACTGGCAAGTGGTTGTACAAATTCCATGGGAAATTCACAATTTCAGAAGTCACCGCATCAAGCATAGATTACCTGCAGATGAAGCATTTGGTAAATACTGGCTCAATATATCCTCTTCTTCTCCATGTTCATCAGATCTCTTTCTCGATCCAACTTTTGACACTCTCTTTACTTGATTCGCTGGGAGTCTAAAGATGGAAATAGATAACATTGTTACATGGACTTAGTAGAGATCAATAGACATGGGAAATTCTACAATTATAGAGCCTGTATAAAGCTTTGATAATTGGTCAGTAAAATGAACTATACTAGAGTATCATTGAACATTAGAATATCACAAAAGCGAAGTTGTCATTAAACAAATTTCTACCCGTTAGAATTTAAATACAGCATTTTTCTGGTCGTTGGGATTTAAATTTAATTCTAGTTCCCTCTTTTGATGTTATTTTCATTCAACATTGTCGTTTGAGCAGTTTAGTGTATTTAGTAATATGATATTAGAAGCTACTGACAAAGATTGTATACTGAACTTTTCAGCCCATTCCATTGTCTTTTGAGAATGTCTTTTATATAAATAAGACACACATACACAGATTGGGCACCCAAACAAATGAAATTTGTATGTAAAATCTGTAAATATTTTTAGTTTATATCAATCACACCACTACCGTTTTGGGTATATGCATTAATATGATCATTTACTGAAATTGCCATTATTTAATTTTTTTTAAGGATTAGGTTAGCAATTGTAACTCCTTTGCAAAGGAACGACAAATTTTTTTCTTATCTTTTGTGTTCATATTAAGACAATTCAAATTTCTTAAGGGCCTTAGGCATCAGAATAGTGCAGATTCCTGAGCAGATGTCAATTTTATTGCATTTTGACTTTCATCGGATGATCTTTCCCTCAACTGATTGAATTTTCTTTAAATCGTTGTCAAAGTCTCATCTCTGAAAAAAAAAATTTGCATATCGAATATATCAGTAAATCCTTGGACCTACGTTTTTTGTTGTCAATTTGGATTGCTGGATCTTGCCATCTGTTCACGAGATATGGGAAAATTACCAGATACTATTTGCCGCATATACAGGGAGTTGCAAGAAACTTGCATTCAATTGCAAATCAAGCGCAAGTTCCAAATTAAGTGTAATGTCGAGGGTGCAAGAGAGTAGAGTTGCAATTTTATGCAACCCACTACAATTTGCGTTTAATCAAGGGAATTACAACTGATTTGGGGACATAAACCCATTTTGGAACTGAACGCAAGTTTCTTGAAATTCCCATCAAGAATCAAAATGATATGCAAGGTAACTGGAAGATATTAGATAGAATTTGAATTACTTGAAAGTGATTTCATTCTCCTTATCAGCAGCCTCATGGACATCCAAGATATCCTTTAAGATAAAGTCCTGTTCAGAAACCTGTCTGCCTTGCTTAGCACACTCAAGCAACCAATGGACGGACACTGTGGATGGTCTGGTGGGAAAAACAATATTTGTTATTTACAAAGTATTAGTCGTTTAGAACATGTCACCACCCATTTTGTACATTTGAAAGTTGATGGATGCATGTTGTTTTGAGTCAGAGATGGAAAATAAAGCAATGAAAAGTAACTCATTTCATCTCTGTGTGGGCAATGTAAAATACAAGACAAATTGCTCAGTATTTGATAATAGCTCAATTTCCTATCAATACTTAGAGGGGATGTTCACCCTCATAATAAAGGTATTTCACTAAAAGGAAACAAAAAATATATATATAAATAAAGAAAATATTAAAATAAAAGTTTTGACAAAAATCAATAAAAATTTGAAAGTTTCATATTATTACCCCTGCCGTATCAATCAAAGAATACTAGAGATTTTAATATTAGTGACATATGCAGGCAACCGCCCTCTATGTTATGAAATATAAATAATGTTGATTCACATTTTTAATGATTCAAGACAAACTATTTTTATCATAGATGTTGGTTTGAAATGATGTGTCTGATGATAATATTGCATGAATAAAATCACCTAATTATTTTAAGAAATGCCCTTTTTAAAAATTTCTATAACATGGTGAATGGGGGACTTGCTTTAAAATGACGTCACAAAATAAAAACTTAAAAAATCCATTACTCATTCATCTTTGATCAGACAAATTTACACCAATTATGTCTTGGATTTTTACTTCTATTATTACCAACTTTAAACCAGGGTATACTTGTCCTTTAAAATCTTAGAATACTGCTAAAATTTTCATCAAAATGACAAAAATCATGACATTTGCAGAAACAGCAAACATTTAGACACAAAAAACTCGGTGGTGCCAAATCAGTCTTCATATACTTACAGTTTGTATAAATTATGTACCATTTGTAACCCTGTGCATAAATTTCTAAAATTGGAGATATTTTTTTCCCAATTTTTTTAGATACCCGCTTGTAGTTCATGTTGAAACAAATGTGCGTGCCAAGTTTTGGCCCAATCCTCGAGACACCTCAAATACCCCAGTCCTTTCAGGGTTGAATTCCTATTAATATTAATTACCTGTTTGTTAATTCTTTCAGCTCAGTTACGTGATCTTCTATCCTTTTACCAATAATGACATGAGACACATTCTCATTTATCTGATTAAAGCGTGTCCCACCTCCTGCATTCACAACTTTACGAAGCTTCTCTAAATGCTGCCCAGAGAACCCGCTCAAGAAAATCTGTAGAGAAGAAAATAAGGATTAACTGAAACTACATCATGAACTTTAGCTTAGTTACTAATAAGACTGCTTTTCTGCACATCCCCCTTTTCCGGCCATGATTACTAGAAATTTTTTTTTTTTTTTTCTACGAGTGATTTTTTTAAGGATTTCTTCTCCTTTGAAATATTTTCTATTTTCTTTTAAAGGACAAGGCCACCCCAACAAAAAGTTTATATGAATAAAAAGAAAACTCCAACAAGCACAACACTGAAAATTTCATCAAAATCGGATGTAAAATAAGAAAATTAAGGCATTTTAAGTTTCGCTTAATTTCACAAAACAATTATATGCAAATGAGGGGACTGATGATGTCATCCATTCACTATTTCTATTGATTTTATTATATGAAATATGAAACATTCTAATTTTCTCCTCATTGTCAAGTGAAACAATGATTAATTCTTCCCTGAACATGTAGAATCAGCATTGTCTAATACTAATTGGTTCAGTCAAGTTTTTGACTGTCTAATTTGCATGGCACCGAGATGTGCATATCACTTTTGTGAAAAATAAGTGAAAATTGAATGTCATAACTTACTCTTTATACATCTGATTTTGATGAAATTTTCAGCCTTATGCTAGATTGATTTTTCTCTATTTGTTCAACATTTTTCTGGGGTGGACTTGACCTTTAACATGGGAACTATAGGTTCATTCCTGAATTTTTGCCCAGCTTAAATTCATTGGAAAATTACAATTCTGCAGATCGTTCTGTGGGAAATCAGTCGATGCTACGATTACTTACATCAATATATACATGTGGGACAAGAGAACAATATTGGCAAAAATGGCCAATATAGATGGGTATTTGAGTATCTAGCCTACCTTACATCCATCAAGAAACATCTCTGCTTCACATGTGGCAAGATCGAGCTTTTCTAGCTCTGCTAAGCCAACCTGAGGTTGAAGAGGCGGTACAAGTCGACTCGTTTCCATGGTGATGTTTGCATCACTTACAGCCGTCTCGTCTATGGGATGGATACTGCTAACGTTTATTGCACTGATATTTCCAAGGGCTGCATATATTTGAAGAAAAAATGTTTAAAAAGGCATTCTTTAAATTTGGCATAGCATTGCAATGAGAATGCTACTGGGGTAGCACATTGTGAAATGAATATTCAACATGCCGAAAAACAAAAACATCCTGTATCCATTTTCAGTCATACACAGTAAAATCAATATAAAAAGTATTTTCAAACTACAGAAAGAAAAAGAGGCAGGAGGTCCTGGCTGAGATTTGGCACAAGTTTTGAATTCTGGACAGTCATAATTTATGTCATTGGAATCCTTTACATGTTTCTATCCCAGTATTCTGATGCAACTGGTGATTGCAGCACAATTCATGCTCATAAATTCTATCTGTAAGATGTAAGGCATTCTTGTTTTTCCCCATCTTTCTCAGCATTGATATTCAAATTCAAACCTTATATCAAGTACATCAATTTACAAAGTGGAATGAGCAAGGTGTATTTCTTAATTTTCTTGACAGAATTTATCTTCTCATAATTCCAACAAAAGCAGGCACAAGTGGATCTCTATTCAGTTGATCATGTAGTTGCGAGTTTTCCCACAACAAATAATGCTGATCATAACAGCTTCTCCTACATACATGACATACAACATGGAATTGCCCGTGTGAAAAAGTAGCTTTGTACACGCCAAGTATCAAACACTGGACATGATTACAAAGTCAAATCAGAGACACTTGCTTTCACTTTGTAAAACAAATGGGATAGCATTAAAACAAAACAAGTGGAATGCCTTTTGCAGTCTCGCCTGTTTTGCGCGATTCAATATAGCAGCAGTGCGGACTTCATATAATACATTTAACAAAATACTAAGTTCATTGACCATAAATGACCTTTGACCTTGATCATGTGACCGAAGATTCATGTAAGATGATCAGTAATACTTGATTATCCTTATGTCCAAATTTCATAAACTAGATCCATAATCTTCAGAAGTTGTGACATCCTAAAAACTTAACCTTGGTGAAGATTTCAATGTTGATTCCCCACCATGGTCTAAGTTCATTGACCCTAAATGACCTTTGACCTAGGTCATGTGACCTGAAATTCAGGCATAAGGTTCATTGATTCTTGATTACGTTATGTCCAAGTTTCATGAAATAGGTCCATATACAGGGTTCCCAGCTTTTCAAGAAAACAAAATTCCCTGCTTTTTCCCTGAAGTTTAAAAATTCCCTGATAATTATTTAAACCCATTCCCAGTTTCGCATGTTTAAGTTGTTGCAGTGAATTACATGTATTTTCAGTATAACAAGTGGAACGCCTCTGGCAGTCTCGCCTGCATTACGCAATTTAATATAGCAGCAGTGCTAACTTTGAAAACTACTATAAAATAATCATTCACAAAAACATCATTCATATAATGACATAATACCACGTTCATTGACCATAAATGACATTTGAACGGAGACTTAAGACTGTCAACTACACCCATGTCCACATTTCATTCACTCTATCCATAAACTTTCAAAGTTATGATGGCACTTCAACAATTACCCCAACATGGCCTAAGTTTATTGACCTTAACTGACCTTTGACTTGGTTTTGTGACCTGAAACTCACAGGGGATGTTCAGTGATGCTTGATTACTCTTATATCCCAAGTTTTATGAACTAGATCCATAAACTTTCAGAGTTAGGATGGTAATTCAACAAATACCCCCAACCTGGCCAAAGTTCATTGACCTTTAATGACCTTTGACCATGGTCATGTGACCTGAAACTCGTACAGGATGTTCAGTGATACTTGATTACTCTTTTGTCCAAGTTTTATGAACTAGATCCGTAACCTTTCAGAGTTAGGATGGTAATTCAACAAATACCCCCAACCTGGCCAAAGTTCATTGACCTTTAATGACCTTTGACCATGGTCATGTGACCTGAAACTCGTACAGGATGTTCAGTGATACTTGATTACTCTTTTGTCCAAGTTTTATGAACTAGATCCGTAACCTTTCAGAGTTAGGATGGTAATTTAACAAATACCCCCAACACGGCCAAAGTTCATTGACCTTAAATGACCATTGACCATGGTCATGTGACCTGAAACTCGCACAGGATATTCAGTGGTACTTGATTAACCTAATGTCCAAGTTTCATAAACTAGATCCATAAATTTTCAAAGCTATGATGGTAATTCAACAAATACCCCCAACTTGGCCAAAGTTCATTGACCCTAAATGACCTTTGACCTTGGTCATGTGACCTGAAACTCAAGCAGGATGTTCACTAATACTTGATTAACCTTATGTCCAAGTTTCATGGACTAGATCCATATATTTTCAAAGTTATGATAGTAATTCAACAAATACCCCCAACTTGACCAAAGTTCATTGACCCTAAATGACCTTTGACCTTGGTCACGTGACCTGAAACTCGAGCAGGATATTCACTAATACTTGATTAATCTTATGCCCAAGTTTCATGAACTAGGTCCATATACTTTCTAAGTTATGATGTCATTTCAAAAACTTAACCTTCGGTTAAGATTTTGAAAATAATTTTCCCAACATGGTCTAAGTTCATTGACCCTAAATGACCTTTGACCTTGGTCATGTGACCTGAAACTCAGGCAGGATGTTCAGTAATACTTGATTAACCTTATGTCCAAGTTTCATGAACTAGGTCCATATACTTTCTAAGTTATGATGTCATTTCAAAAACTTAACCTTAGGTTAAGATTTGATGTTGACGCCGCCGCCGTCGGAAAAGCGGCGCCTATAGTCTCGCTCTGCTATGCAGGCGAGACAAAAACAATAAAGTAAAACTAATTAGTATCACCATAACCAGTCATTCAATGGATGTTGTCGTGATATGCAACAAAATATATCAGAGTCTGACCGACTACCATGCTTTTGACTTTTGGGCTGATCAAAATTTCCTGACTTTTCCCTCATTTGAGGCATTTCCCCCCGATTTGATGGATTTAAAAAAAATCAAATTCCCTGAATTTTCCCTAATTTCTCTGATGGGCTGGGAACCCCGATATACTTTCTAGGTTACGATATTTAAAAAAAACGGCGCCGATAGTCTTGTTCTGCTATGCAGGCGAGACCAAAAATCATATTTTCAGGCATTTTCAGAGTCTGAAACTTTGTGAGATTGCACGTTTTAGTCACATGTGCCCGAAGAATGCATGACACCAAAATAGTAGATTTCATTTACTACCAATTCCTGAAAAGAGAATGAATATATGGTCGCATTTCATAAGTTGGGTATGCAAAAAGGGTGGCGGATGAACAAATTTCCACGCAGTGCTGTGGATAAATTGTAGCTACATCACAGCCCCATGGCCAAATTTGTTGTGTAAGGTCTCATTTTGAAGCTAGAACTATAGGCTAAATATATTACTTTAAAGGGATGGTCCAGGCTGAAAGTATTTATAGCTTAATAAATAAAGTAGAATTCACTGAGCAAAATTTCATCAAAATCGGATAACAGATAAAGTTATTGAATTTCAAAATTTAGCAATATTTTGTGAAAACAGTCGTCATGAATATTCATTAGGTGGACTGATGATGTCACATCCCCACTTGTTCTTTTGTTTTTATTATATGAAATTAGGTTTATTCAAAAAATTTCCTCCAAGAACTAGAAAAATTGGATTAACAACTGATTTAGTGCATTAGATATTTATTGCTGCAACTTATTTTCATTATAAGGGAGACATATTATTCACACAAGTATGAAATAATGAACAAATTATGATTTTATGTTATAACATAAGATAACATAAAGTGGGTATGTGACATCATCAGCCCACCTAATGAATATTCATGAGGACTGTTTTCACAAAATATTGCTAAACTTTAAACTTCAATAACTTTATTATTTGTTATCCGATTTTGATGAAATTTTCGGCATTTTGCTCAGTGAATTCTACTCTATGTATTAAGATATAAATATTTTCAGCCCGGACCATCCCTTTAAATTATATCAATACAATATCAGCAACAAAAACTACAGCACATTAAGTTTGAAGTTACCGGGGTGGCGGAGCCGGTGGATGCGGAAAATGATAAAATGTGGTGCTTAACTCATGATTTTTGTTCATTTAAAGCATTTGTTGAGTTAAATGTCACTACTTAAACAAAATAAAGTTCATTTATTGTCAAAAACAAACTTTTGGAACTATTTCAATGTCACTATACAGTTAAATTATTAAAGGGGAAAAGAAAAATCAGACAAGTTGATAGGTAAAAGTTTGTACAATATTGGACAAACAAAAAAGTTATGAATTGTTAATTAAAAGTTGTAAATATTGGTAATCACTATACCCATGGAGATTTCAAATTGGCCGCATATGGGATGTCATAGTGATGTAAGGCAAGGACTACTCTTCCATGTACTCCAATATATATTATGGCTAAAATGTCATTTTTCCCAAAAGTTTTATTTCAAATGATATTTTTCTTTCATTTCATTTCATTTATTTTTCCATTTCCAACAATCATTTACAATCATTTACAATAAGTTTTGTTACATACATCTTGATATAATCAATAAAACAAAGAAACTTATTATATGTAATAATTAAGATAACAGTTCGGAAACGGAGGAGGCTGCTAAAAAAGCGAAGCTTGTAGAATGCAGCCTCCTATTACATATTTGTATGAACAATGTAAACAAAACACAAATACAACATGTAGAAGTTGAGCTTAAATCTATTTAAATGAATAGTTTAAAAGAAAAAAAGAAAAGAAAGAAATAGAAAATGAGAGAAAAAACAAGATCAATGGTCTCCAGATTCTTGCCCCGGCACTCACAGCGAATATTACGGATCAACAGGAAAACGAAAATTTCACACTTAGTAGTGCTAAGTATAAATGAAAAATATATTGAATGAGTGATGAATATAATGTATGAGTGATGAAGAGTTAAACAAACTAACGAGTATCTTGGAGAAG
The DNA here is from genome assembly GCF_037042905.1 of Lytechinus pictus. Taxonomy (NCBI): domain Eukaryota; kingdom Metazoa; phylum Echinodermata; class Echinoidea; order Temnopleuroida; family Toxopneustidae; genus Lytechinus; species Lytechinus pictus. The sequence goes on along the minus strand of NC_087247.1, from coordinate 15,012,813 downwards.
CTTTTTGAACTTAAATTTAAAAGAATTTAGACTTGGGGAATCTTTGATAGTATTATCATGAGGACATAAAACAATATACTACCTGGGTTATATTTAGATTACTGCCCCAGGGGAATGGGTACTTAGGAGAAAACCACAAATCCCTGATAATAAAGTACATGGCCTATGGGAAAGTTGTCCTTGCCCCTTGCCATAATTTACTTACCTAGTTGCCAATTTGAAATCTACATAGTATTAGTGATCTCAATTTTAAAGCAGCTATAACTTTCTTATTGCTTGTCCGATTTCTTTCAAACTTTCACCATTCTGTTTAATTTATTTTTCTCCTTCCCAACACAACATTTAATGGCCAAGGCTGGATTCCCCTTTAATTATCTGCCTAATTGATATACTCGATTAAGTAGGAAAAAGTTAGCCAATACATACATTCAACAACCTTTATTTTTTTCCTAATTTCTTTAAATTTCAATATAGATTGGGTCTAATTTCGCTTTAAAATTATTTCAAGACTCTAGGCATCACTTTTTAAGTTGATGTACATTCATAAAAAAAGATATATGCATGCAGGTAAATTGTTAATTAACTTAAATAACTAAAACATGTATTATTATGCCATAATATATTCTATTATGTCATAATATGTACATGTACTGATGTACACGTATACTGACTGTCAGTCTCGTATTTCTAGTCAGTTTAATACAAAGAACAACTAAGTTTCATTCAAATTTGACAATTTCGAAAATATTCAAGAATTAGCTCCATCTGCAACATATCTAATTTTTAAATTTTGGAATAAAATGTTAATTGTTTAATTTGTAAACTTCATTTATAGGTACTATTTTAAAGTCTTTTATCATTCATGGTGTAGTGAATTTGCAAGGCATTTAAGGGTGAGAGTCACTTTTTTTGGAAAAAATTGCAAAATTAAACATTGTTAAAATTAGATGTAATTAATATGCATGCAAGAACAGATTACCATATATTTTTGTTATTGATGTAAGAATTGATGTTCAAATAATACAACTGCAAAATACTAGGGTGATCCAATGTAGCATTAATTTTTTACACCATTTTACGTGCAGAAGGTCCAATATGAGAAAAACGCATTTGAAAATCCAAATTTACATTGACGTCAATGTATTAATTAGATATAAATTAGTCATTTTAAGAAAAAAAGGTATTTTAGGATAATATCCTCCTTCATTATTTGAAGAATGGTAATACCTATAACATATAAAAAATAAATTTTTTGACCATTTTTACCCTGTTCGTGAAATTGGACCACCTTGACATGTGACCATATGAGAAGTAGCGTTAAACTTTTCCAGAACAGTCAAGCACCAAAAAGAAAAATGCAATGATTCAGGCCTAAACTTGTGTACTTCTTTGAAATTCAAAAACTTTAATTAAATCACATAGGCCTAACTGAAAGCTACTGACAAAAATATTAATTCACTTTACAGTACTACATGTACTTATTTCAGTTATTTTGTCCTTTATTTTAACTTACTTAATTTGATCAAAAATGTGAAACTCATTTGGTCAGTATTTAATAAGATCCATGTAAAATATAACATTTTCATTAATTTTATGAACTAGAGATCCAGCATATTTCTGATAATAATACCATGACCAAAATGTTTTTTTAACTATTGAGAATTTGAGATTCAAATAAAATTCATTTGTGATATAAACTGGTGTTGCTTGATGTAGGTAGCTGTCATTCAAAGGCCGGGGGGAGTGCAATACTGGCTTTCAAATGAACACAGGATTACACAAGCTCCGCCCTGTGCAAAACAGCCAAATGGGAGACCACTATAAAGAGGGAGTTTGCTCGCTATGTTCTTTTCATTAATGGAAAAGTCTTTTCTTTTAAATTGCCTGTATACATGTACATTTTTGTTATTTTATTGTTTTTGATAAATGGAATATTCTGAGATTTCTTCAAAAAAGAAAAATAATTATGCCCAGAAAATATAAATTAAATTTCAGCTCCAAACTCCCTCAATACAATGATGGCCAGTTTATTTCACAAAAATAAAATTCAATACTATTTCTTGAAGTGTTCATTGTAGATCAGATGATGTTGGACGAGCTTCTGACATGTAATCGAGGTCCAGATGAGAAATCAGAGAGCATCAAATAAGCCGGGGTAAGTGCAATATTATCGTTCAACACAATCAAACATTGCACTCACCACGACCTATCTGACAGCCCCAATCGTAGTACACAAGCCAGACTTCAACTGCTTCGTCAGTGTTTCTTGCAATATCCATTCAGCAGGGCTGCTAAGAGGCTGAATTGACTTCTGTTCATCATCTTCATTATTGACAGCAAAGTAGAGTGAAGTTTGACTCCTAATGTAAACATCCTATCTTCTTATCTAAACAGTGGTAATATAATCGCAATAACCCCAATTGAGACTTAAAGGGATGCTCCAAGCTGAAGATATTTATATCTAAATAAATAGAGTAAAATTCACAGAGCAAAATGCTGAAAATTTCATAAAATCGGATAACAAATAAAGTTATTGAATTTGAAGTTTAGCAATATTTTGTGAAAACAGTTGTATGCACATCATGATGAATGTTCATTAGGTGGGCCAATGTCACATCCTCACTTTCCTTTTTCTTATGTTATTACATGAAATGATCATTTTTTCATACATGTGTGAATTGACTCCATTATGATGAAATAAGTTGCAGCAATAAATAACTAATGCACTTAATCAGTTGTCAGTCCAGTTGATTTAATTCTTGATATACAAATTTTGAAAGATTTTAATAAACCTTATTTCATATAATAAATTACAAAAGAAAAAGTGGGGATCTAACATCATCAGCCCAACTTATGAATATTCATGAAGGCATGCATAGAACTGTTTCATCGAAATAATGCAAATCTTTAACCCTAACTAGGCCGGGCTTTTTTGGCTGTTCTGTGGCTGGGGGGGGGGGTTGATTCAACTCCCCCCTGAGATCTCGGCCATCGATCGCGCGAGCGCCGCAAAAATTTGCACGCTGGTAGTGTGCGATGTAATCTACAAGGCTGTATGGTAAAATTTTCCAAAATAATGAGATTTTATTTTGTATGAATTAATTATGTTAATTTATGCATAAATCATACTTTTTGCTCTAATTCACTAAATAAAGCTCCTAGAATGCTAATTTTTGGTAAAAATATTCTTTTTAGCATTCTTAACAATGGCAATTGAAAAAAACTTCGGTTTGGAAATCAATTTCTTATGTTTTTTATTGTTTTATGAATTTCTTATGTATTTCTTTGTTTTTCAACCTTTTGTTTTTCTTTGTTTTTTTCACCAGATTTATTGCACAACATTTTTGAAGCATAATTATGCTAAAATCAATTGCTTTCAGCTGTTTGAAGTAAAAATAATCATATCTTTATGAATAAGATGAGAAAACTCAATTTGCATTGACTTTGTACACAAAATCACGTTTTGGAACAATTTTTGGTCTGACATGCACTTACAAAATGTTGCGTAATTTCGGAACCGCGTACCCGGGCATCGTAAATTTGGTCTCAAAAGATGCGCAAGACTTAAAAGTATAAACTCTGCAAGTGGCGCGGTCAAAAAAATTCGCGCGGCGGAATGATCGCAGAAAATGTTGAGGGGGGGGGGTTGATTCAACCCCCCCCCCCCGCCATTTTAGGGTTAAATTCAATAAGTTTGTTATTTGTTAGCCGATTTTGATAAATTTACCATTTTGCTGTAAATCCCTTTAAGAACTATTCTTTTCCATGAAGAGGAAGCCATCTATAAGAAAATTTTATATCATTCATTGTGAACTGTAATCCTAACTTTGGCACATTTTAGAAGCATGTCTCCAAGAAAGTTGCTTGAATTTTAAAAAACTGGAGAGCAAATGTGGAATAAACACCCATTTATAATTCTATACATCTTAAATTTTTAACAAGGTATATCCACTTCTCGACTCGTTCACCTAATGAGCATTGATAACCTAATAACCATGTATTGTTTAACTTTCCATAGGAATGGAATGTAACCCCAAACCTCGCATTTTGATAAAATATCTGCTGTGGTTCAAACGCATCGTTGTGAGCTCGGCAATGATTCCAGACGATGTATGAGACCGATGCATATCAGCCGGGGTAAGTGCAATACTTGCTGCAATGCTGTCACAGAATTACACTTGCCTCGACCGATATGAAGCAGTCTATTGCAGGTTACCGAGATCCTCAGAGATCAAGATGCATCTATAGCTCCTCTCAGGGGAATCGCCCATCTTCAACTTGCTGAAACTTTAAGGCGATGCTTGGAAGAGTGCACAGCCTACTCTTCGGAAACCTTGGCAATCTGCTGGCCAAAATGGTGCTCCTACAGAGATGATTCAGTTGGTCATGAGAGGCTACGTACAGTGGTACTGAAAAGTTAGTGAACCCTACCAGAAAGGTGCACTCCTTCATGCTGAGTGTTGAATGGAGACAACACTACAAAGTCTAGTGAGCCCTGAGAAACAAACTTAATTGAATATAATATTTTATCATCTGATATCACAATTACTTAGTACATGGCAGAACTAGAACACTTGAAATATGGCATTTTCTGATGGGGTTCACTAATATTTTTTTTCGCACCACTGTACATGTTGTCAGTCAAAAGTGACAAAACAGGGCATTCAACCTCAAATGGGCAATTACTGAACATTCTAGTGAACTTGGTGAAGGCGAGTCCTATGGTTTAACTTACTACTAAGCCTTGGGTGTTCTTGATTGGCCTTGACTGGGGTTGATGTTGGTTGTTCCTGTGAAAGTACATTGTAGAGTTGTTCATCCAGACAGTAACCAGCTTCTACACTGTCATAAAACCACTGAAAAATAAAGACATGATCATCATGTCACTCCACTTTTATATGATGCTTGTCACATTAAAACATCTCAAGCGCTATATTCTAGTGCTCACAAGAAATTATGTGATGCACAAAAAAAAAGGCAAGATGGAATATTTTTTTTCCTACTGGTTGTTGCAAGCTTTTTACGCAGCACCAAAATGTCACCTCGATAAAACTACAGAAGAGCTCACAATAAATCTTTCTTCATAATTCATTAATACAAGAATTAATCAAGCACTCACAAAATAAGTCACTTTTATCTCTTCAGTTCTGCTTATTATCCTGAAAAGGAATTGAACCTGCAACATGTTTGGATCTTCAGTGGATATTAAGAATCTTTGGCAGGGACCGTTTTCATAAATACAACAATGGTGGCTGCCATTATTGCAACTACCATGGAAACCTCGATTGTGATTGGCTGCTGTCAGCTGACCCTTGTTGACATGGTAGTTGCAACAAGGCAAAGTTACCACAGTAACTCTTTATCAGACATGATATTCCCCTCTGAAAAATAGCCAAGGTTCGCTAAGTCACCTCCGAAGTCAGAGGCGCTCCGTTTGGGGTTACAAGCTCTTGCATAGCAATTCGGCAAAGAAATCGAAAAACGATTTTTCAAGGCTAGTCTGCATGATAGCTTTATCATTTGACTTTAAAAACAGCATGAGAATGTTCTTGGGCAAAGGATTTCAAGTAAAAAAAAATATATAAAATAAAAAATCGAAATTCTGATTTTAATCGGGAGAATATCATGCCCGTCTTTATCAGACAGGCCAAAGGACTTACAACTGATGGACAAGAACTACTTACATTGATAGAAACAGTATGAATCTTCCACTTCCTAGCAAATTCGAACTTTGGACCTCTTGCAGCCCCTACGATGAGATGGGTACACTCATTGTACTTCAGCTCTCCAGTGTAGTAACCACCTGAAGAAAAGAGCAGAGGTGTTGACATTTCTATTTACTTTGCAATTATGGTGTTTGAAGTAGACATTTTGGAGTTTGTACAATTTTCTTCTCAACTATTCTTTGTTCTGCTTTTCTACCTTTTTTTCTGGAAGAGGGTGTCAGAAAAACAAACAGACATAGCCAAAACTGAAAGTATACTTGTCTGTATATCACTGCACAAGTTCACATTTTGCAGTGATTACTTCTATTAACATTTCCCTCGGGAATGGCACATTATCAAGTCTTGAACTTACCGCATTCAGGTACACGCTGCCTGACATCTTGTCTCTGTGATGCCTCAACCCCCGTCACACAGATGATACAGCCTTTGAATGCAGGACATCTGTATCTACTATGGAATTCCTCGGATTTCGCACTGAAGTGTCTGAATTTGAACAATTCAAAGGAGAAAGGACGATTTATGGTGGGCAATTTGACCAGATTCCCTTTGTTTCATCAAGTGATCTGTCATGCACACTCTATATATTTTTTGTTCTCTTAATCATTACTTATCTTTCTGAACCAATCAAACTGCCATAATTTCACACCTTTTCATATGGCTTGGACATATCATTTCTGGATGATTAACATACGGGTTGGACCGAGGAAATCCTTGTCATGACTTGGGAATCTTAAATGTAAAAGAGGGGCCCTTTCCTAATTTTCTGAAAATGTAACACTGCTAACAGGAAGTGAAAGATATATCAATGTGATCTCTAGGTCACACCTCGCCTTCTTTTCTCTGCATTACTTACTTGGTTTGGCTCTCTTCCCATGCTACTTCTATCCATTCTGGCAGCATTATTTGCTTCTTCAGATTAGCAGCAACCTAAATAGGACATAAGACATTAAAATAAAACACATGTAGTTGCAGCAAACATGAGATAGTATATAAAATCAAGGTTAACTCACTATTTCATAGTAAATCTATATCTGGGTCCGAATCCTATCTAACACTTAGAGTTGTGGTTGATCCAATCAACTATATGGTAATCCATCAATGTGATTTTTCCTCCAGAAAATGTCACTTTGTAAAAAAAAAAAAAAAAAGGAAGCACACTGAATTGTCAAGACAACGTATCTAGGAAACATGCATTTTCGACGGCATTGCTGGCTTTCCAGTTGTGTTTAATCGGATCAATATCAACTCTTGTAAGATGGGCCCCGTTTCATTTGCAGAACCGTTATTTACGCAAACAAACACTGTTGCAGTCATTTCTAACATATTTTTAGACTGATACAACTGGAACCATCTCTAAACCGAATAAAAAATTTAGCCAGTAGCATTTACCATAGATGCTTAAAGTCAGATCACAGTAAAAAAAAAAAAAAATTAAAGACTTCATCAAAAATGGAAAAAGTTCTGCTTCTTAGTAAGCTATCCCTCCTTTTTGATTTTTTTTCTTCAGGTTAAGTTGATAATCTTTTCCTAAGAAAAAATGAAGTGGAGACTCGAGTAAACAATTATTGAGAACTACCCATCCTAGTCCAAGGGCCCTGAAGTGATGACAAAAATATAGAAACTTAAATACATGTATTACTTTTATAATTCGTCACAAATGTGTGTTGAACAATTCATTGACAACCTAATGATCATTAATTATGCCAATAATGTAAAATGAGATAACTTACATGATACTTCTTGGAGCCAACTTCTCCTACGACCAGGTGAGTTACTATCTCAGTAAGGTCCTTGGAGACCTTTCCACCCATCCATTCTAACAGCTGATGGATTCGAGCCTAAAATAAAATGGAAAAACACGATTATTCAAAAAATTATATTCAAACACCCATCAAATATTGCTATAAGATTGGTGCGTGGGAGCCTACATGTACAAACGCCAGGCGTTCGGGGAGTGACCATACGTAGAGTATATTACTTTTACTATCCAGACGCCTCCAGGCTACTAACCCCCCCCCCCCCCAAAAAAAAAAAGTGCTTCTTACCCTCTGTGCCCTCTCAATGCTTGAGCAGCTGACGACCACATCTTGCATGGCTATGTTGTTGATTGGATGAGGGACATTGGGAACAGCTTTCTGAAGCTCTAGACAAGATATCACACACTGGGGACCAACGATCCTAGAAAAAAGAGAGATGGAGATTCAAACATCAAGAAATTAGCTGATCAACATACATGCCTAAATTCAATCAGTTGGTTTTGAAACCATGGTTTACTCGTTTGCAGATTGTACATGTAACAGCAATTATCCATTCCAAATATGCCAAAGACAATATCATATACTCTCCTGGATTTCATAATAAAATTGCATACATGGCCATGTCAAAATTGTGAAAGCATTAAAAATAACATAAATACATAATAGAATCATATAAAATTGGAACCACTGTTTGAATACCAAGCTTACCATTTCAAATCCAGTGAACATTTTAGGCAATAGTAATGGCCTCTACAAAGAATGGTATATGCCAAATTAAAAAAGGTCAATTCACGTCATCCAGAAACTCTGTGATGCTGCACACATGCTACACCTACAATGTAGGCTGCTGAAATGTGTGGCATGAATGCACAGCACAATGTGATGAAGGAACTTCACCACCTACATGTACTTCAGCCCACCCCATATCATGCATGAATGCATTCAAATGACAAAGGGAGATGCCATTAGAAAGAAGTGCTCAACAAAGAAAAATACGGCAGCATAATCCAAATACCAGCACACTGCAACACAATAGACCAACCAGATTTACACATGTGTGTACATATTTGAAGCAGTAAATCAGGGACCTAATTGCATTCCTTTCATTGGCTTTGAAAGCACATGCATTGGAAAAAAAACTTCTTCCACCTGTTTCATTAAATGTCTTTCACAATGCATCTGAATATCATTAGGTCAAGGAGACTACTGCTCAACCCCTCAATACATCATAAAAAGAACCACTGAACCATTACATCGAATGCCACCAAGCATTCATCTGCCTCATTAAACAAAGAATTTATCCATCCCATTTAACATTTATCATTTACAAGTCCAATGATGGATGTTTTCTTTCCAAATTCTATGTCATACACCTCCATGAACTTAAATCCAAATTATTGCATCACACCATCAAAGTTGATGTGATTACAAAAAAAGGGGGGGGGGGGGGAATCCACTGGTTCAATACTAAAATTTCATCAAAATTTGATGTAAAATAGGAAAGTAAGTTACATGCACATTCTGGTGGGCATGCAAATGAGCAAAGCAATGACATCACTTACTATTCCATTTGTATTTCATTAGATAAAAATTATTTTCGAATTTTACATTATAGAAAATAAAATTTGATTCCTCCATAAACATGTGAAAACTGCCATTGTCTTTAAAGTGATTGGTTAACATTGGTTTGACTTTAAAAAATCTGAGCTAGAAGGTCACACTTGTCACCTGTGTCTGTGATATGTTACAAAAATGAAGCCCAGAAAAAATTGCATTCGAAAATAATTATTTAGTGCTTCAAAAATTGAAATATAAAGTGACAGAAAACACCATCTTAATTTCATCCCATACACTTATGTGTACTATCTAGGCGTCTATAAGACGCCTATTTACAAAATCGAGGTTTGCCTTGTAGTTTTAGCTTTTCATTCTCAATAATGGTTGTTTTCAGGGTTTATTAGTTCTAATACATGCACTTGTACACATGTTTCATCTTGGTTTGAGAATTTTTTAAATCGGTTGCTCACAAAGTTAAATACCTTTAACCTACTGTGATTAAGATTATCCAAATTGTAACAAACTGCTTAATTTTTTTGTAATTCACACAATAAAATATCTATTAAAGTGAGTGACATCAATTCTCTCAATTGCATATCAATGATATACTTTTATTTATTGCCCCCCTTTCTATTCAAATTGTATGAAGCAATTTCAACCAAATCATACAATTTAAGAGGATCCTTTTCTTTTTAAGTCTTCATGTCCAATATCATGGGAAGGAAATATATGAAGCAGTCCAAAACAGATTTCAAGGATTAATTACAGTCATGTGCTGCCAACTTTCATACTCTCCTTTCATGGAACATTGAAAAAAAAATTATTTATTAACGAATTCAATCAAAGGTAGAATCAAGGCACAACATACTAATAATGTCTTGGTATTTTATGTGAGTGGGGAAGGGGGAAGGGTCACACCAAGATCATTCAATTTGCAGAAAATTCATGACTCAATTATACATGTAGCCTACATATTCTTCCATACCTTGAAAAAATGTTTTCTCCATATTATCATAACACTGTTTTGATATATCAATATTGGAAATAACACTGCAGGAACTCGAGAGGGGGGGGGGGGGTCACATGTATTTTCTTTTCAATGATACCTGCACTATCCCATCCCTTCCCATGCTGCTTTTAAACTTGACTTACCTGCATTTTATATTGACCAAGTGATCAAATGCTTCACCCAAGAACTGACCACAGACGTAGAGGTGTTTGTCCTTGCTTTTCAGCTGCAAGACATCTTTACTAGTGATTTTCTCTGTTGGTAGACGGGCACTCTGAACAGACTGAATATAAGGCAGAAGAGCAATTTTTCTTTTAATTCTTGATCAACTTTATTTGGGGAAATTGGCAGACTGGCAGTGATCAAAACAAAGTCATGCCATTCATTAGCGGATAAAAGGCTCACATGTAAGAACCTTTTTTGTTGTTGGACCCTATTCTTTTGACGAAAATCAGTTGTATATTACAATTGCAGAGAATTCCATTTTTGGTTGAAATTGCTTCATACATTACACAGGCATTAAATGCATGCCGTCTTTTAATTGCCACTTAACATACAATAAGAAAAAGATATAAAAACTAAATACAATACAACTAAGCTAAACTTGTTAACTTTTTTACAATGGTTTCCATTCAAATGTTCATACCTGCAATGCCTAAATATGGACAAATATATCTCAAAGAAATTTCTTCTACTTTTGTGAGTTGGAACAAAGGCAATTTATGCAAGATTGAAGGTGAAACTTTATATATTGGGGGGATTCGAGGAGAGTATTTACCTGAGCTGCTTTTAACATCAAATCCTGTTCACCAGATCCATCCACCACAAACCTCACCTTTGTGCTCATCTTTCCATTTGAAGAGCCGAATGAACGACTAATAATGAAAGAAAGTACATTTATAGAGATAATTTTAGCAAAGGGATAAAGCATTTTTTGCATTAAGATTCACGTACTAAAAAGATTAATCATGCTGTATCATTGGTCTTCCAATTTTCAAGCATCTGGAGAAAAAAATATCAACTTCTTCCAGAATGTGTTTCTTTCAGGGGAAAAAATATCCACACGTTCTTTATACTTCATATTCCATGGGTAAGTTAGGCCTACATTTTATTTTCAGGGATTTATTTTACACCAGCCTGAACTAGGCTGACAATCATAATTTTAAAACTGACTGGGTTACACTATCACTATTCATTCATGTCTCGAGAGGAACCCACCCCCCCCTCCCAATTTCCAAGTTAGGGGCTATGGCTATACTGCGCTTACAAGCTTCATCTTTTAAGAGTTTAATACTGTCATTAAAAATTTGAAATCTGGATGAACTGTCAGAATTTGAAAATACATGTATCTCCCCCCCCCCCCAAAAAAAAAAATCCCTTTAGCTTCCCAATGATTGGAAATGAATGTGAAATTTGTGATTCCTTAAAAATAAGAATCATTTACTTTTTCCCCTGTTAATTTCATTTTGAAATAAAATGAAGTACATGTTGGTAAAGAACAGAATTTTCTCCTTTTTCAAACATTTCCACAGAGCAAGATATGAGAGAATACTCCCAAAACTACGCTGAACAAAGATCCAGATCGGAAGAAAAACCAAAGTCGCAGGGTAGTTCTATAGCATCAAGGGAGCTGGGCTTTTTTTTTTTTTGGGGGGGGGGGGGGGGTCATTGCACAATGTAGTTGACCAAATGGATAAGATTCTATATCATAAGTAGAAATTGCCAAGTGCAATCAAGGCATAACACTCGTCCAATTAAAAATCCCTCTCCTAGATTTGGATTTCAACTTTTGAAGACCTTGTTACTGTGTTAACCCTGCTACACCTTTTGCCTTGAAGTTGTGTAATCAAGCGACATGAAGACGATGAGATGTGGTCTTCATTCAATTCAATTTGATTTTATTGTCCACATGGAAATTTGTTTTGCTCACATCTCGACTTAACATTGGAAAACGGACCAATTTTTTGGAGCAAATTTTGGTCATAATTTCAACTTGCATTTGTAGCAATAGCCTTGAGTTCGAGTCCTAGATCTAGACTAGACCCCCTAATCATATAAAAATGGAAACAATTTTTGTTCTATACTATTCATCTGAAAATTGAATTTTACCTTTGCAATAGTCTACAGATCTCATGGTTGGCGATTTTTTTTTTTAATTAAAAAAATCAGATTTATTTGATATAAATCAGTTTTTTTTTTTTAAACAAAGTGCAAGTGCAAACACCAAAAATATAACCCGTACACTGACAATTTTTAAAATCGTAAATTTCACTACTAAAATTATTCTTAACTTCCACTATTTCAAATTAAATTCAGTCAAAATTGAATGTATATAGAATATGTAAGCCATGATGAAGTTGCCGTTTTCTGCATCCTCTCGTGTAGGGTATTTAGCTCCTACTGACAATTCACCTCTAAACGGCGCGCGAACGCTACTTAGTGCGCACTAATTGCAAAAGCATGTGAAAATAGTGAGCGTACTTGCAGTGGCCGCAATTAGGGGACGATATTTTGCGGTTTTGTCGTAATTTACGTGTTTTTTTTTCGATCGTAACATTGACTTCTGGGAAAAGCGGCCGACATCGGCTTGCGAAAGTGCCATTTTTACGCGAGGACGTTTTCAAAATCCATGAACATCGAGGATACCATGAAAAATCCACCTTATTGGACCCCTTATTGTGTAGTGTGGGAGTGACTTGGTGAATGTCTAGTGTGTTGGTGATTTCAGTGGTATATTATTGCAGTCTGCTGAATGGCCGCACACTGACACCAAGCCGCACATCAGGGCAGTTACTCTACCTGCATGACATGTAGATACCAAGGATTTATTCATTCTGAGTTTTAATGATATAAAGTTGATCAAATCTGTCTATTTTTTGTAAAAAATAAAAATATCTTGAATCATTTGTACACATTTCAATGGAAGTGATTTAAAATGAATGATTTCTTTTAGAAAAATTCAGTGATTTAAATCAGCCAAACCTGAAAGATCTTGCTGTGAGCCTGTGTAACTTTAATTTCCAATGACAATGTCATGAAAAACACAATTTCCATTTTTACTCAGTTTGAAATGAAAATAATTAAATGTTTTCATAAAATGTAAGACAAGTTGTTAAAATAAAAAATCAATCCCTTTAATGATATCAGCAGATGGGCCGAACATTAAATCTGAAATGTGTTGTGGACTAACACTAACAGAAAATATTTGCCAGCATTTTTTTTTTCTGACACTGACAAGAGGCAAGACAAGCAGAAAAAAAATCAAGTCTTGTCACAGCCACAGGACTGTTTTCCTATGAAATTAAATCGAATCAAATCAAGGGTGATTTCATTGTCACTCTCAGTTTTTGATCAATGCCATGGTCGTACAATCAACATTTTTAAATTCACCAACTTTCAGACAAGTGCACGACTGTTTGACATTACAACTAGCAAAATTATTCAAGCCAAGCACTTGTTTGACAGCACATGCGCCTGCATGCCGCATGCAGAACTTTGTATACACACACTCACAAGCACGTTTAAAACCACACGACCCAATGCACACACAAATGAAACACCACCACTCATCCGAGCCAGCCACCAACAAGACACCAATCCCACTTCCCCATCACTTATTTGACACCCCCAAAATACAATTTATGCACAGTAAAAACCATTAAACGCTACCACATAGTTACCTCTGTTAATACTAGATGAACTTAATAAACTTTTCTAAGTCGATCATATCACCTGTTGCTCTATATTTTAACAAATCTTTTCGAAATATTTTCTCCTTGCTCCTTCCCGCCTTCCGCCATGATGCCTCCAATCCTTTTAATTTGAATGAAAACTTCGTGGGAGGCGAAAACGCGCGCGAAATGCACGAATCGCCAGCGTGCATACGCCCTCTTTATAATGATCTTTGAGGCTTTTCAATTGAACTGTTTGGCATTCCTGAGCGGTGATTTTTCAGCGGGGCTCATTCATTGTTGTGTGCCGGGATATATTATCCTCAAATAAACCAGGGATATATAAACTATCCATTCAAGCATGCAAGCGCCTTTACCACTTTTATCTCATTTTAGATGTAGGCCTATCTATTGTTCAACAGCAGTGGCTGAGCCCAAAATGTTGAAGAGTTTCCTGTAAAATTAATAATTAAAAAAAAAAAGTTGCGAGCGAGCAAAACTTTCAACGTTTTGATTACAAAAATCCAAGTTTGTGATGGATTTTCAATATTCTGAAAATGCCATATTTCACCCTTATCCCTTTCCTTTTTTTCCCGTGGGTTGGTCGTGAAAAATTTAGTGGGGGCAATTAAGAGCCCCGGCAAGAGCCCCCACCCCCATAGGCGGATCTAGCCCCCCCCCCCCCCTATTGGCAGAGAAAAAAATAATAAAAAAGGGGAGAGAAAGAAACAAGAGAAAAAATAAGGGGAAAGAGAGGAGGAAAAAAAGCAATGATACGAGTGACGCCGAGTGAATATCTGAGATGAGGGGAAATTTTTTCTCGCGCTTCGCGCTCGCATTGCTTGTTCGATGATACATATCTTGATCTATCAATGAGGCTGATATAGATCTTAAAATATCAAGTTTTTAAGTAAATATACAAAACATATAGGCCTATTTCAACTCGGACATCGAGCTTTCAATATTTTGTTTGATTTACAAATTAATTTTAAAAAGTGCTTTGTTTTATGGTCTGAATATCAATATTTTCAGCTCTGAAAGCTGCGCACTCACTTCGTAACACGCGACTAAATAGAGTTGTGATATATTTTTTTCCATTCAAATTCCTTCAGTCTGTTAAAAATAAAATGGGCACACTGGGAGTAGGCACACTATGTACCGCACGATTCACATCATCGACAAATGGGTCAAATTTCTGTTCTTTCTTTTTTTTTTTCTAATTTTATGAGAAAAAAAATCATATTGGAGGCCACGCAGGTGGACACCCGTGCACGGATTTTTTTTTTTAAAGAAGAAATAGATCGATCCGAAGCAAGTACAAGTCTTGCTTATAATATAGGTCCTAAGTATTGTATGTCTATACGTTTTTTTTTTTTTTTTTTTTTTTTTTGGGGGGGGGGCCTTGGCGGGGGCTTGAACATTTTTTAAAGTTGGTTTAATCAATACATACAATAATATTGTGGATATTCTGACCAAGCAGCTAGTCCCCTCCCCTATAAAAAAATATGTCTAATATTATGAGAGAGAGCGTATAGCGACCGAGCAAAAAAACAAATCACATTTTAAAATGTTTGAACAATTTTCGTTTATATTATGCATCAGGGCCCAGAAGCGGATCTAGAGGGGGGGTTGGGGGGGTTGCAACCCCCCCCAAAAAAAAAAATCCGGGGACCATTTTTTTAAATCTTATCTTTTTTTTTAAACTTGTAATTTTATTTTATTCTATTTCTATGTATTTATTTTTCAAAAATTTTCCCTACTGTGGGAGGGGGGGACACCCCCTCCCACACCCACCCCCCTCGCTCGCTCCGCTCGCTTGGACTCGGTCGCTACGCTCCCTCGCATACCACCCCAACCCCCCCTTTATAAAAAGCTGGATCCGCCCCTGGGGCCTGAAGGGTTTTATATAAAGGTAGGGGCATTTAAAGATAAGGGGGGGCGGTGGAGGTAGGACTGGTTATCAAGAAAAGTTTGTGTTGTTTCTCTCTCCAGGCGTTTTTTTAAGAAGTTGAACGTAACTTATAGAACATAGCAGGAGATGGGGTTTCAAGTCAATGACACCCCTTGAAAATAATAAGAGGGAATCCGAATGTGGTGACCAGTGAGAACATTTTTAAAGTGAAACCTAGAATTTGGAGCACTTTATGAACTTTATAAATAATGTACATCACTCATCATGCACAATTAATTTTTTGGGGGGTGGGGCTTCAGTCCCCAAAGCCCCCCCCCCCTAAAATCGCGCCTGAGGGTGAATATAATTATACCCTTTGCACCAAGCTTTATATTGAAAAGTGTAAACTCTATTTAGTGTCGGATATGGCTAATATTATAAACATCCATATTTTCCCCGATCAGCCGCTAAAGTGATTTTTCAATGTTGTTTTTTAAAGTAAATATTCACATTAGAGATTTTAAGGGGCCATTCACATAAGATATATATAGGTATGCAAAGGTAATATATAACACATCAATAATCATTACTAAATCTTAATTTTGGATAAAGCATACATGCATGCAGGTTACTAATTTGAGCTGCTTCTTGCAGCCACCCCGCACCTGACGGTCATCAGAGCAAATTCTCCGGGATGGGCCCATAGCTAAAACAAAACAATCTACATAGATCCTAAATTATTGTCGATTCCGGGGATGGGGGATATACCCCCCCCCCCCCTATATTTCATGTGGGGGTGGCCTGTGTTGTCATCCCCCACTGATTCTACGAGCATCGTGATTATGATGATGAATCATATCGCAAGTATATATCATGATGATAAGGGAATAGGCTACCAGACGGCGATCAGAATGATGGTATAGTATTTTTATGTATTATGTATTTTTATGACCATAATTTTTTTTCGGAATGTTGTTATTGAATGAAACCTTTCCTTTCAGAAACTATTAGAAACAGATGGGTGGAAAAAAGTACAGGATGAAATAGAATAATATGTTCATGTTTATGTTTTGTACATGACATGATTATCTTTTAAATATCGCCCATTTTTGTTCGTATTCTTTATCCCACTTACTTATTGTTGGGCAACATACTGTTCTTTGTGTTGGGTAATGTATGTTCACCTGGTAAATATATATATATATTCTGGGCAATTATTATCCAATTAAGCAAAATTATTACCCAATTATTAGTTTTTATTACCCAATTTGGACAGATTTTAACCAATAGTTGTGTGGGCAGTATGTCGCACATTGATGGTTAAAATTGGGCCCTTTTTGCCCAACTTTTTTGAGAGTGCAATTCATGATGTAAATTAAGTGGAGAACATATAAATTAGGATTGAAACTTAAAATGGTTTATAAAAAGGAAACATGGAAACCAAATAGTGTTCTCAAAATGGACCATTGTCAGGTCAATTTTTTTCAAAAATTTCAGCTCGCGCTTCGCGCTCACATTATTGATCTAGTCCTTACATGTACATAGCACCATGTCTTGATATAGAAATAAAGCTGCCATAAATTTGATTGATTTTGTAAAGTTGAATAAAAGATAAGTTACGGGCGTTTTTAAAACCCTTTTTTCCCGGACAGCTCGGAACTTTAAACGTTGTTTTCCCGTTATTTTTTTCAACCTCCCACTGAATCTTTTCTACATTCAATCAAGTGCTTGTGTGGGTTATTGACTTATTGTTGATCAAGTTTCGCCAAGTTATAACCTAAATCAAGCTCAGGATATGTGCTTGGTCAAGCTCAATTATAGTCTCAAAAACTGATTATGGGCGTCTTTTTTATCAGGCCTATAGGTTTTGGGAGTCACATTATAAGAAATACAAGACGAAGTTGTAAAAAATTCGATAAATCTTTATTCCATGTTCAGGAAAATGCTCACCCTATCTTGTTTTGTGCCCTTTATTTGAAAGTTTGGATATTGCCCGAGTTCTTATAAGGCACAAAAAGAAGTACTTCATAATCATGAGTCAAAAGGCCGGGGTCAAAGAAATAGCAGACCATCCTTCCCAAAATTTGAGAAAATCATATAGAGGTTTCTGATCTTCGCGCGAGGACCCCACCCCCTTTCGCCTCTTTCCCATTTGTGCAATATTTCCCCCGTAATCTTAGAAATCTTACAAAAATAAATAATAATTGAGTGGTACAGGTAAAGACATTGATATCTGCATTTGGTTAACATTTGATAAGCATATAGACTCTCCTTTGAAACTTCAGCTTCAATGCTATTTGCGGACAGATCTTCTCCGTGCATATATAATTATTATACCCTACTTATTTGCGAGTTAAAGATGCAATTTTTGCAATCTAATCTGATATTGCCGAGGGATCCATTTGATATAACTCAAGGAAATCCTTCTTTTCAATTATTTGAATATAATAAAACATTAATAATAGCTTCTGCGTTTTGCGCGGGAGGGGGAATTGTGTCCTTATAATTCCTCCATCTTATTCCCCTGTTTGTGACTTTACAATTTCTTTTGAATACAAGTTTTATAATCACAGCAAAGTCAACTGAATTTTATATGATGAATGTACTAGCCTTTTTAATTTTATTTTGATGAAACCAAAAGCCCCCCCCCCCATGGAACTTCCCTCCCCATCCCTAACGTTTCGCACACCTCTGTATATAACCGTTGCAATTGTTTATAGGCGAGCGGCCAGAAGCCCAAATGTGGATTATTTCTTGACTTTAATCCCCCGGCTGGATCAAAGCAAAATTATACCTCATTTTAAAGTAAATATTCTGAATTTATAGAAATCGAGCATAAAATTTGTCGCATCTTGTAGCTTCATAATGGAAACCATCTTTGAATTGACCACGTTTACTTTTAACTGAACAATACACCTTATGTGACAAGTAAGTGGCATTTATTGTGCTCATTTTCAACGAAAAGTATTTTTAATAGATAACAAATATTCTATTTGACAAGGCTGAAAAAGAAAATATTTTAATGTTTCAATTTAATACATGTTTAAACCAATTTTGTTGACAAATAGCAATTTAGCAATGAAAGTGGGTGTGGACTATTCAAGGCTGGTTTTCGTGGTGAAGCTACAAGATGCAAATTTTTGTATGCTCATTTCTGAAAATTTCAGAATTATTCCTATGAAATGAAATATGTGTTTGCTTTGATACAGCCGGGGATCAAAGTCTAAAAATTTGGCCTCTCGCCACTCACAATTTATTTTGTTTTCTATTGTTCAAATTATACAATATTTCAATTTTTATAGATTTGACAATAAGGACCTCTTGTTTGATCCACAAAATGTTAAAACCATGACAATCACACGTGTTCAGGGAGGAATAAAACTTTGTTTCACATGACAATGAGGAGAAATTTAGAATATTTCATATTCCATGAAAATAAGGAGTTGATGAATTTGTCATCAGTCTCTTCATTTGCATATATACCAGGACGTGAATATAACTATTTCTTGAAATAAAGCAAACTTTAAAATGTCAAAACTTTCTTATTTTACATCCGATTTTGGTGAAATTTTCAGTGCTATGCTTGTTTGATTTCTTAAATTCAAACCATCTTTTTGTTGGGGTGGACTTGTCCTTTAATTTGTACAAATAGTGCAAGGAAATAGTGTAACAAATGGGATGTTCAATCAGATAAATATACTAACATCTCTGATTTTATTTCTATCCAATATGAAAGTCGAGGTGTTTTTTTTTTCATTGCGGAATTTGATATCCTCTTTTTATCCTCCTTTTTAGCTTATTTGATAAGATTACTTAATATGCCCCTGTAATGGCAGGTCCATTGCTATTACAAGTTGCTTTCAATGCAAGTTGAACACAAAAAATTTAAATAAGCATAATGCGGAAAATGTACTCGGATTTAAAATTAAATAACAAAATTTTGCTTCATTTCACAAAACAGTTACATGCACAGCACAGGTGGTACGCAAATTGGACAACAGATGCAAAAACCGAGTATTGATTTTATTATTTGTAATATCAAATATTTCATCATTTTCTCAATGTGTAGCCAGTATTATAACTTTGTATAATTTGATCAAGACTTTCTTCAATATCAAATGTACACCATTTTCTTTGGTTTCATATGCCAAAATATAAATGAAACAATGTATGACAGTGGTCTCTTTTTTGCTTTTCACTCCTGTTGTGCATATCAATTGTAAAAGTAAGCAAAACTTGTGTTTAATAGCTTTCACTATATCTTCATAAGATTTTGCTGACATTCACGACCAGTACTAAACTTCAGTTTTAAATGCAACTCTCTCATGGGGCGTTGCAAGAAACTTGCGATCAATTGCGAGTCTATTTTTGAACCCTAAAGGCTAAATCGATGAAATTATTGCGGAATTTGCGATAATGTCTAATTTGCTTCTTGAAACAAGCAGTGTAATCTGACTTGCTACAGTTAACATTGATCTATCAATTGTAAAATTGCAACAGAATATTTGCAATTGATGCATATATTTTCTTGCAGCAGCCCCTTATATTACAATAATGCAGCAGATTCCATGTAGTGATTTTTTTTCTCCAATATACAAATCTTTATTGTACGACAGTATGGTACCACATACAATTAACATTACAGGAAGTGGTTTCAGGTTGTTACATAACTTAACAGAGAACAACATGTCATTAGAGGTAATGGTTCATTCACATAAAAGCTATATAGAAAATCACCAATCTCTACAAGAGAGTTGTAAAATGTTTTTAATCCAGAACCATCTTTTAAGGCCACACAAGGGGAACAAGAAAATTAATAGGTCTTTATGGACAGGTTCATTTAATACATGTTTCAATAGGGGCTATTATATCCCTTACTTAAGATTGTTGTATTGAGAGTGTACACAAGGAGAAAAAGGATAGTTTTACTACGAAAAACGTTTGCCATGAAATAGTTCATTTTCCTTGCTGACGTCACGCATAGTCCATTTTTTCCCTAGGGAAAAAGTGAACTATACGTGTTTTTGACCCCCCCCTGCCTCGCAGTTCGCGAGCTGTGCGACGCGATGCGAGCAGAGCGCTGCTCAGCCAAACGGTACTCTCCACTGCATGCCACGGGAAACTTTTGGCGAGCTGCCCTAACCAGGTGCGCTCGCTGAACAGACGATCCATACGGCAAGACTTTAATATTATTTTCTCAACTTCTCAACGATTGTTCTATATCGACTTATTAAAAATCTTTTCGCTGTAAAATGGTATGAGTGGAAGGGATATAAAACAAATATACAATGACCCATTCTCGGAACAGGCTAAAACTATTCGCACTCAGGAACATCAGATAGTACTATTCTCCCTCGGGCCGATGGCCCTCGGGAGAATAGTACTATGTGATGTTCCTTCGATGCTCGATAGTTTTAGCCAGATCCTCGAGTGTCATTGTATATTTGTATACTATTCAAGGGAAAACAAATATGTGGTCTTTATAGATAGGTTATCCTTCTATTCAGGTGGTCACTTTAGCAGGTTTGATAGTAGTAACATTATCAAAGGATCGATAGCTAAAAAACAAAAATAACAAAAAGACATGATAGAATATAACCTCATCATAAGCCTGGTAAAAAGGAAATAGAAACTTATTTCTCCTTCCTGTGAAGCAACCGCAACCAACTCAATGATTATTCAGTCACTTCAAGTCTTCTATTTATAATCATTATTGGTGTTATCAAAATCGGCATAGCACGTATATTCACACTGCTTTAGGGAAACATTCATGTCTATTTGATGTTCACAGGGACCAGTATATGAAATAAAGGAACTTGGCAAAATGCAATGCATCAAGAAGATTTCACACTTTAAAAATATAACTTATCATTGAGGGCATTATTATGAATAATACACGCCTCTGTAACAGTTTAAACATACACGGTGAGTGTTTCATAAAGCTGTTCGTAAGTTAAGAGCGACTTTAAGAACGACTGGTGATCCTTTCTTAACGCTCTAAATAATCACCAACAAATAATGGTGAACGTCATTTACCACAAGAAAGGATCACCAGTCGTTCTTAACTTACGAACAGCTTTATGAAACGGGCCCCCGGGCAGTGTTTCATAAAGCTATTTGTAAAGTTACGCACAAAAACGCACGAATGGAACAAGTTCTTAGGACATATTCAATTACATAGGGATATCACATAGCACAAAAAAAGGATCACCAGTCGTGCGTAAAGTCATTCGTATCTTACGAACAGCTTTATGAAACACCCACCTGAAGCGATAGCCGAGGGTGTTCAAACTATTTCAAAGGTACCCAGTGTGAATATTCATGCCAATGCCCATACAAAATATTTGTATTATTTTGCTTTATAATAGAGTGATGGAATTCCTTGCTAACCGATGGATCATTCTCATCTCAAAACCATGGCCAGGTAGACATAATGCTTTACTATGACAACTTTTTCTTGATCTGTATAAACCTCTCTTTAAGAATGTTGGATAATCCTTTCCTCTAACTGGCCTTGAGCATTGTTGCTTTGCAGTTCCCTTGAGCCTTTTTAAACAACCATGCCTGTCAAAGCAGTCCATATTACTACATTGTAAGATTGTCCGTAAGGCAAAATGAATACCTGAGGGAGTTTCACAAAGATTTATGAGTAACACTTCGATTCCAACTGGCGTGCAGCATAAAAGGCATCACCCCATTGTTCAAATCATGCCAAGAGGATGCACGATATTAATCAATAGGAGTGCAAGTTTACATATCATGTGTGTATCAGCATTCAAGCATGATTCTAATTCATACCTTACTCTTTGTGAAACTCCTCCGGGTCACCTGTGTACAAATAACCTATCATCTGGGCCAAATTGCATTCATCATCCTGTGAGTCATGTTGATGCTTTATTTGTACAAGATCAGATTCATTATCTAGAGTGAATAATGGATCATTTCTGTTTCATAACAACAACAACAAAATCCAGAAAAAAAGAACAACATAGATATAGGCTCGTATTCTGAACTTGGGTTTAAAATTGTAGTTTAACTATGGAGAGCCAATTGGTGCAAAAATCTCTATAAGAACATGTTCAATTTATTAACTCTTATGAGACTCAAATCATTTATAACTGTCTAAAATGAAATATTTTCTTCATTATGAAAGTAAAGGGAAACATAATAGTAATATAAGAAATGTACAAAACAAAGAGAAATTCTAAGTTTTTGGCTCCCATAAATTTAGCAGAGTTAGACCATGGTCTAAGTTAAACCTGACTTCAGAATACGGGCCATAATCTCCTACTGTATGCTAGTACCAGTATTTCTATGGATAATACTTCAATAAATAAATTTTAATGTGATAGATTATCTGTATCACACTTCATACTGCAAGTTGTTATAAACAGGGTAATGAATTTAAAAAACATTATGAGAAGTGTGTGGCAATTTTTTTGTTTTATTCGGCAACATTCATTGCCAGTAAACTTCAAACAACCTCTAATGACAAGCAAACAATTTATCATCAAAATAGAAGCATACAAAAACTGAGTTTTACGTAAAACAACATAAACACATAGTGGATAAATGCGCTATTTGTTTTCACAAATTTCAATTTAAAGGGACAACTTAGAGTGGAGCTCGAAAGTCAGTGAACCCCACCAGAAAATTGAACATTTCAGAGTGTTCAAGTCAGGTGAAAAAAATATTACAATCAATAAAGCTTGTTTCTCTGGGCTTGCCAAACATTGAAGTGTTGTTCCCTACATTCAACAGGAGTGAATGAGTGCATTTTGTGGTGGGTTTCACTAACATTTGAGCACAACTGTATACACACCAGTGCTATGCCTAATGGAATAGTTCTATTTCCAGAAAGTATGCAGCTCTCAATGATGTTTATTCTCATCAGATAACACAATATTGATTTCATTAACAGAGACCACTTTTCAAAAAGACTGGCAAAGTTAATTACATTTTTAAACAAAAACACTAACAAATCATGACAAGGAATACACTTTTTGTTCTCTTCTCAATTCTGGAATGACTTCTGGACAAATAAAAAGTGTCTTAGATGGTTCATAGGGTTTTACTATAACAGCATATGAACAAAATTGAAGGCAATTAATAGGGACAAATATGGTAAATTTACAACAAGGGCATGCAAAAAATGGACCGTTTGCCGGTATTGAATAGCATTTGATTAAAGTCTTTCAGAGTTGTCGACCCAAGTCGTGCGACTTGGACTCAAGTTGCTACTTTGCTCACTAAATGCTTAAATGACTTGAGCCTTGACTTGGACTTGCAAGAAAATGACTTTTACATGACTATGAAATATTCCTTTTATTCATTCATCGAGCAAACCTTGACAATCAATCATCATTCTTTCAGGCTTTCATCCTTGCTACACTCATCTTCCTTGGCACTCGCGTCTGATCCAGCTTTCTCATCATCTGCCTTCACTCCCCCTCCATTACCCATCCCCAACAAGTCCTTCCCTGCCCCTTCCTGCACTACATCCTTGGGTGTTTCCTCTGTTGGTGTTCCTCCCTCCTTAGGTTTCTCCACAGCAGTATCAGGAGTTTCTTTCTCTTCTTCTGTTTCATCCTGGCTAGACTGACTCTCCTCAGGTGATTGCAGTAACGCATCCAGGTGGCCCTGGAACTTCTTGGGTTTGCGAGGAGTACCTGCACAAATAAAAAATAAAATGATTAATTAAATTGAATATGAACAGATGGGTGTTTCATAAAGCTGTTTGTAAGTAACTTTATACATGACTGATGACCCTTTCTTGTAGTAGTTCAGGTCCCTGTCTTACAAAGAGATGCGATTGATCCAATCAATCGTAACTATGGAAAGCCAACCACGTCAACATCTAAATTACATGTTTGTTTAAAATATTTTTTTATGAAGGACCATAATTCATATATTCCTTGAATTGTATATTTGTTTTGTATTATTTTGAACTTCTTGTTTTGAACAAAATATTGGCGATTGCCAGTGACGTTCTAATAAACTCAATTCAATTCATTCATATATTCAGTTTTCTTGACAATTCAGTAAAGGTTTGTTTACTAAGGAGATTTTGCAATTTTCCTGTAGAAAATATTATGGTATGGATGGATTTCCATACAGTTGAGATTAATTGGATCAATCGTAACTCTTTGTAAGACAGGGCCCTGATTGTCAATCATTTTCATTCCCAATTATTTTATTCCCATCAACTTATAAAGTTGAAATCCAAACTTTTTCATTGTTAACATGCATTTCAATGCAAATTTGATATTTTTCATTATTTGATTACAATTATAGCAAGTTCACTCCCGTTATATGAAAACAGGGAAAACTATGGATATTTTACTTAGCGCAAGAAAGTGTCACCGGTAGTTCATAAAATGATAAAAAGATCACAAGTCAAGCCCATAAGCAAGAAGAATTAGAGGAGGAAAACAAGAAGAGAAGGGATTGAATGCCCTAATTGAAAACCCTGGCTACGGGGCTACCAGTCGTAAATAAAATCGTATATAACTTACCAAGAGCTTTAGAATGAATAAGAACTGGCATTATTATGTCAAAAAAACATATGAAACTTTAGAACAAAAATCAATTAAAATGCAGGGAAAAATAAAAACATGAATGACAATATTATTTGAAATTTTAATTACTATATATACTATGATTCATTAATCTTTTGTTTTAAATTTGTGGAATAGTAATTTCCCAGAATCACATTGTACATCTATTTTTGTTTCCAGTTTTCTCAATTGGATATCTGCTGGCCATGCATTCTCAGTTTCACCCCTTCTCAGATTGGATTATAGAAAAGCAATCAATTGTTCAAATTTAATATGCAAATGAGTTGCTAAAATTAGCTGTATTGGCCCCTGGAATCAGGGTATATGTTGTTATCCACTGACTGTCTGGTTTGGATTGGTTAAGAAGCACTGTTACTATGATTAACTTTCAGAGAAGATCAAGCGGTCAGTGATAACAGCTTCCATGAAACAGTGTCCTATTTCCATGACCCTGTTCACACAATGCTAAGTAATTAATTCGGTCATTTCGGTGGATTCACAATAAATTGCACAACGTATCGGTTGCAGTGGACAGGCCAAAGTTCGTAATGCCTCAATGGGAAAAAAATCGATGTCTGTTGTGCGCGTATTTAACTCTGATGCATGTGATTATGCTGCGCTGGCCGCTGCTCGGCTGGCTTGCATAAAATTATGCTGTTTATGGGACAGAAATTAGCCGTATACTTCTTTGCGAAAGTTAGACCCTTCAATGAATTCTTCCTCCGTTTTTGCCACATAGTTTCATGTTTGAAGCATCACAGTCACATCACAGTACACTAGCACTGTGCGCTGTCTGCGCGCGATGTTGGCCACAAATTTAGAAACTGGCCTGTCCGCTGCAACCGATAGATGGCGCACTGTATTGTGAATCCACCGTAAGATTGATATACATATCAGCGATAGAGCCCTTACTTTTCTTCTGCGATGAAGACGTTGTGTAGGAGCTGGCCTTTGCAGCCTGTTCGACGGCAGGTTCCACGCGTTGCGGTTGCATCGGACCAACGTCCGGCTGGTTCTCCTGGACCGGCTTGATCCCTGGGGCATCTCCTGGGGGTCTGCGTAAGACTTGGGTGCTAGGCATGGGTACTGCTTGAACCTGAATGAAAAGACGCAATAGGTAGGTAACAGCTAAAAATATTCGCTATAGCTGCAGGAACACAGGCCCAAACGGTCTGACCTCATGGCAGTCACTTGCTGGTCAGAAATGCTTCTGACATGCAAGAAACGGGGATAGGGTTCTTGCCAAAATCCAGGGTAGTACAGTAAGGTCAGAATTATTCAGTAGTGTCATGTCACATTAGTCTCAATTCAATGAGCATGAAATGAACATCAAATATATATGTTTACCAATGTTTCAGATCAATATCTTGATTGAATTTATAAAGAAATACAGGGGAGCGTTTCATCAACAGTTTGACCTGACAAGTTGTCAGATCTGACAATTTTCCTTGATTCTGATTGGCTGAGAAGCACTGTAACTATGGTAACTGTCGGATAAAACAGGACTTGTAGGATCAAGTCCTTTCATGAAACCCTCCCCGTGTCTGCAAAACCTAATATTTTCAAATACATAACCTTGAATTAAAACATGTCATTTGAGCCGCAATAGAATGGTAGTGATATTCAATTTTTATCAACCAGACAGGGTATGTAACTCTGGCCATGATATGTTTCTGAATGGTCAGGGTTTATATGGAGGGTTTATGGAGCAGTGTGGCCCAGTGGATTAGTCTCTAGACTTTGAAATGTGGTCGTGGGTCCGAATCCCATACATGGCAAATTTTCATTCATCATCAAAATGATCCATATTGTGCTGCACTTAACCAGGGTGGGGTGAATTCCTGGGAGGATTTCTTTCCTTAACGCTTTAGCAGCCACATGGAGGCTCAGATACAGCCGGGGTAACAATATGATACAACGTATCAAGCACAGTAGAGAATAGTGACTGTACTATATATATAAATGGACAATTATTAAAACAGTCCTAAAATACTTACAAAAATCATGCACGTAACATGAAGAGGAGCCGTACCTGAGAAATTATTCGACCCTTTCTCAATTTAAGCGCTAAGTGAAGCGTAATTCATGCATGAAATTTGCAATAAACCATCTTAATGAATTGGGACCCAAAGTATCCACAATACTTCCCACATCCTGCACCACATAGAATGACTAGAGCAATACCTGAGAGGCCATGACAGGTTGCGCGGGTGCCTGAGAGAGAAACTTGGCCGATAGCGGCGGTCTCTGACCAGAGGCCCAAGATTGAGAGTAATCAGGGAACATCAGCTCATCCCACTTGATCTCAACCTTTTCAGCACACAACTGTAAAAAAAAAAATATAGGAAAATCTTTTTTTAAGAGAAAGGTGTCAAATAATAATAATAACAATAATAACGGTATATTTACCCAGGGTAAATATCTCTCCTGCAAGTGGCTACTTCAGTTCCGAAAACTGTTCTCCCAGAGCGGCCCTGCTATTATTATTACCCGGCTAAGCTAGGCTACCGATTCAGGTGCACACAGCTTTTTGAGGAATTATTTCCTGCCGGTACCCATTAACCTCACCTGGGTTGGGTGCAGCACAGTGTGGATAAATTTCTTGCTGAAGGAAAACATGCCACGGCTAGGATTCGAACCCACGACCCTGTTTGAAAGGCGAGAGTCAGAACCACTAGACCACGACGCGCCAATACTCATTGAGATTCCGCATTACAGGCTCTTGCTCATTCACTTTCTTTTCTCATGCCTACACCTCAGTCTATTACAATATACCTTTCATTTCATTTTATTTTATTTTAAAATTCTCATTAAAAACATATAACATACACTGTACAATTCAAATAGAAAGAATACACTGTATACAGATAACGATGCAAAAAATGGAAATACATACAATGTAAATGTATGAGAATATGTGGATCCAGATTAGGCCGATGGCCTTTCTAAGGCTTGGCTCCCAAAACCATAATTTAATTATAATAATCATAGAAGAGAGAGAGAGGTAGTATTACACTTACACTAAACATCAGGGTACTGTTTCATAAAGACTCGTTTTCAAAACAAATGCATAATTTCTATAAGTTAACTATCAGCCAATCAAATTGGATTATTTCGGTAGCTTAAAACTGTCATTGCAAATTTGCAGTTGTAACAAGTTTCATGACATGTGCCCCGAGAGATCTCATGTTGATTCATGTTCCCCTTACTAAAATTTCACCAATAACTGGTCATTGAAGTTTTTACCTCTGACATATCATTTCATGATGGCAACATCAGGTCCAAAGAACAAACTAAAAAAAAAATCATGAGTATTAAAAGGGACTGTTTTGTGTCGTATGAAAGATGAGTTTCTGATCTTTTCATAGATATGAACCTTTCCCAATAAGTTTGAATGATCACATGATCAATTATGCAAGGCTGAAATTTCTCTTAATGACATATCACTGCTATAGCATGGCAGAAATGTGTATCGTGTGCCTTATGTGTGCGCACTATAAAGTCGTTGCCAGATGTATAATTTGAAGAGATTCTTACCTTTTTCATCTCTGTAGTGAAGTTCTCGCTGCTCTCAACAAACTTCCTCTTCTTGTTCTGGTATTTTTCTTCAATTAGTTGCAATTCAGCTTCCAGCTTCTTCTGTTCAGAAGATTGAATAAATAGAAATAAATGATAGATACATGTACATCCACTTCCACATTTTCAAAATATGCCATCATCACCGTGACATCATTCAGTGAAAGAATTACATAAATTATACATGTAGTGAACATATTCTCGAGAGTAATATCTACAAATGCTGTGTCAATGAACAGGTTATTGCATTATATTTATTTGTAAATTAATCTATTACACAGAATGAATACATCAAGTGTTATTGTGCCACTCTCCTGCAACACAGATGTAACCTACATTTCAAGGAAAACACTTCCTCCCTCCTTCAGACAGTGAGACTGGACATGATGTCCTGGAGGCCTTAGCCCACTGAATGAAAGTTATTACATTCCACATGCTAACAATCTTACTTAAAGGGATTGATCACACAATGGGTGATATCAAGTTCGGTGTTGAGAGTTTGAAAAGGCTGCTGAACCGAGCTGCTCCAACACCGAGCCGGGTTCATAAGAACGATACCGATCGCGTTATCAATAGGCTATGACATCACGCCTATGCGCTGCGCTGCTGATCATCTCAACTTTACGAAAGAACTTCTCGATGACGAAAGTGAAATCGGGGAGAAATTACAATAAAATCTCATCATACAGAATGCAAAGGCTAGAATCACTTCAAGAACCCGAAAGAGTAAATATCAATGTCCATTAAAATATATAAGGCTCTAATGATTTGTACATAGGTAGGGACAGTGATTTTCCGTTTAAAAAAATTGCCTTTTCCGTTTCAGAAAATCTCAAATTCCGTTTCAGCATGTCAGAAAACGGAAATTCCGTTTCCCCATAGACTTTGTACACACGGAAAATTGACAATTCCGTTTACACATTGAATAGCAAAATCACAACACGCACACTCGACTCGCACTGGTCAAAATTTGTATCTGCTACTGTACCAACAACACAATAAAATCCGTTCTAATCGGATCTATGCGGGTGCATAAAATATTTTTACACACCCATTTTGCATTCATACATCCTCACCTTTCATATTATTAGCATTATTTCACGGTGAAATGATATTTCATCGATAATTTTGGGGGTTTTTGGACATCGTTATCATCAATCAACGGCTCTTGCCAATCCGCCATCTTGGATTTTAAGACCACGACATCGTGCTGTTACATCTTCAAACGTAGAGGGCAGCAACACACGACCGTGTAAGGAGTTGAACGATATGTGTGCATGTGAAGCCCAACACCCGGCCGGCTGGGTACGGGTACGGTGCGGGGTACAATCGAGTGTGCTGATGTCAAGTGCAGTCACGATGTGTGAATTGTCATGATAGTAGCAAAGTGAGATCGTGTTTTCTGGGTTTTTTGGGCCCTTTAATATTCTCATTTTGTTGTGATTTTGGAGTAATTTCTGTTGCTATTCTGTGTATTTTGAGGGAAAATACGTTTTCCGTGATTTTCCGTTTGAAATGCCACTTTCCGTTTCAAAAGGCCCTTTCCGTGAATTCCGTCCGTTTTCCGCGATCGCGGAAAATCACTGTCCCTACATAGGATAATTTTGGTTTGTTTTTTGTTTATTAAAATAAAAAAAGACATCTGGGTGGTTTTCCTCTTTGGATTTGAGTGTCCTAGGGTTAAATATTGCCTTATAAAATGGTAAGTAATTCCCATACCTGATGAACTTTGAGCGATTGGACCTGTCTTTTCAAGATCTGCATACGTTGATCAGTAACAACCGTCCTAGGGTCAGGTACAACAGCATCGCTGAAGATTTCGTTGATCAGCCGATGGTTCCGCTGGAAGCGAGCTGCAGCAATGTGCTTTACCGAGTATCCATCTTCTTGATCTAGGATAAGAATGAGTAAAACAGAGTATATTTATGTATATTTAATTTCCCATTAGCTTATACGTCATAAGCCTTTTAGAAATAAAGAGGTATGCGATGAAGAAATAAAAGTTCAGCATAATATAGAAAAGCATGTTCTCCTGCTTTTGTTCTTAAGTGTCTTTTTTTTATAATATACACTCATCATATGGCAGTAATAATCAAATGTAGTCATACATCAATTTGAAATGACATCGAGTTTAACAGTAAAATATGCAATTGGTGTACAGGAATTAAAATCCAAAACATAAAGTTTTACAATAAAATAGAGTTCATGTTTATACAATGTAAATAATCCATCTGATCCTCCTTCAAAATCAGATATATTCCAAGTTTGTGGATGAATTAAAACATAGTGAAAATATATTGATCCTCTACACAGTTTGAATGGGATATCCCATTTAAAATTTTTTTTTTTTTTTTGGGGGGGGAGTCTGGAAGAAAATAGGTACCAGTTATCAATTGCAATTGACAGACCAATTTTGACTACAGCATTATCAATCTAATACAAATCTGCAATCATGACTTATCATGATTTATTTGGGGACAAAAAAAATGATTTGCAGTCAATTTCCACCACAGCCTGAAATAGCAAGGTTATGTGAAATGTCCCCCCCCCCCCCGCCCATCTCACCAGGTCTATACTCACCATCATCGTCTTCGGCAGCTTGCATGCTCATTCTTGGTTCTGATTTGATACCACCGTCAATTTCGGATTCCTGCTCTATGGCCTGCTGAGCTGTGAGTACATCAATACATTCAGATTTGATTTCGTGAGTACAAGATAATACAGACAAGAGGAATCTAACTACGCCAACAAAAAACCTCATG
Source organism: Lytechinus pictus (assembly GCF_037042905.1). Classification (NCBI taxonomy): domain Eukaryota; kingdom Metazoa; phylum Echinodermata; class Echinoidea; order Temnopleuroida; family Toxopneustidae; genus Lytechinus; species Lytechinus pictus. The sequence continues at coordinate 14,981,307 of NC_087247.1, read as the reverse complement.
GAGTCAAACTACTCTATGTATGCATGCTAGTAAAGTCAATCAGCCTTAAAGGGATCAATACCAATTATTGAAGGATAATTGAGAGACTAACATTTCAGTAAAGATGTTTGTGATTTCCAAGTATATATGCAGCATTTTTACCTTAGTACCAACTGACAATACATGTATGCAAATAAAGAGAAAAATATCAAGAAATGACATTACCTTTTCCTTTCGCCACCATCCATGCTTGATAAGCAGGCGAGTTGTGATAAGATTTCAGTGCTCTGTTGTACTCCTCCTGTGATTGTTATAGATAATACAATCAAACAAAGTTAATATGCACATAAGACAGATTCATTCAAACCTGACTTGTGGCCACCAAACTGTCTGCCATTTGAAAAGAATATGTTATAAAGCTTGACTATAAAGGTCATCTGTCTTCAGAGGTAATTTTTTCCTGTTTCCATTGGGTGACCTTCATAGACACGGTTGTCTTTATGTCCATTTCTAAACAAGGGCAAAAATTAATAATGATAATAGGCATTTATATAGCGCCATCTATCTAGAAATATTCTATTCCGAGTCGCACAAGAAAAGAAAGAATGAGAAAGTTTGGATGAGTGTCAAAGTGCCAATAACAAATACTGTTAGAAAAGATAAGACTTCAGTTTAGATTTGAAGGTCTCTAATGATGGTATACTTCTTAAATTCAACGACAAACTATTCCAGAGAGAAGGCGCTGAGGCAGAGAAAGCTTAGCACCATATGCTACATGTGTCTTGGGAGTCTCAAGAAGTTGCTGGTGTGACGATCTTAGGCTACAAGCTGGTGTATAAGGCATGACAAGGTCTTGTAGATATTTTGGTGCCATACCATTTCCTTTCGTTGACAGGGGGAAGTGAGAGACGGAGGTTAAGTCAGAAATTCATTTGCAATCACTTACAAAATGCAGTGCTATGTTGCAACTGATCAATTTTTAACTTCCACAATTCCATTCACATTTTCTGTTGCTAGTTGCAGGCCCGGGGGCAGTTTAATAAATCTGATGTAAGATGCAAATGACTTAACACACGATTGTGGAACCTTTCTTGTGCTAAATACCATATCCCTATGTAGCTGACTTAGTAGTAGTACCCATGAACATGTTCCAGCCCTTCATCTTTACGAACAACTTTATGACGCACTACCTAGTCAACTGCTAGACTCATGCAACAACTTTTGGCATGCAAAGGGTGAGGAGTTTACCTTTTCGATTTCATACTCTTCGGTGAAAACTTGTTTGCCGTCCTCCGCCAAATCTCTCCACATCTGACCGATGATCTTTCCGATCTCCCACAGCTTCAAGTCTTGGTTATCATTCTTCACTTTCTCCCAAACGCTGCGGCTGTACCTCATGTACGGCATCAGGGGCTTATCGGGTGGTTTAGGTGGCTTTGGGATGCGGGAATCGTGTGAACCCTACGGAGTAAAGCGTGAAAATTACACTTAATGTACTGAACCTACAAGGGCAATTCCTTAAAATGATCAACCTTTTTGTACATCCGTCCCCCATTTTTCTCAAGTTTTACTTCACTTCATAAACTGACCAAGTCATGGTCATTTGACAGCATTACAGGCTGAGGCTGTCATAAGAACCAGAAATCAGAGACAGAAAATTTCATGAAGGTCCCAAATATAGGGGGTCAAACGTACATATTTTATGGATTTGCCCATAAATAACATTTTGCTAATTGAGTTTGAATGATAAAAGACCTATTCTTATCGACAATTCATATCATAAAACACAACATTTTGAAAGTACAATATTCTTCAAAAAAAAAATTATAATTTGTCTTCTTCTAAATCTCATTGATTTAAATATCATGAAGACGTAGCATAAATCAGGGGCTAGTGGCAAGAAAGAGTCTTTGCAAGGACCATCTTTCCTGTCCCTGATTTATTATGATGCATCGTTTCAGACACCTTTTTAACAAATTATTTGCAAACAGAAAACAGTTTTTATAAATACAATATCTCGTGTCATTTTAGTATATAGAAAATTGGATTCATAAAGTGAGTTAAATAATGTTAATACTTGATTTACAAGAAGTCACATCAAGGTGACTAATTTGGCGCATCAAAACAAATCCGCGAGCTTCAAAGACAATTCTTTGCAAAAACCCTTTCAGGCAATCAGCACTCATCAATACTGTAACCTTGGTGCTGAATGTGACAAAAGCGTACATTGGATCCTTTCTCGTTCTTAAGTGTAATAACAAATGACATCTGCACAAGCCATGTTTCCAAACCATGAGCTCCAAACCACCTTGGTGGATATGGACCTGTATAAGAATACTGCCACATTCTTGGTATGAATTACAATATTTTTGTTTTCTTACCCCTTTAGCTGGGCTGCCTGATTTACCACCGGGTGCAATCACTCCAGAGGTCGGAGTGTTGGTAAATGGACGAGAATGGGCTAAGGAAGAAAGAAAGAGGAGAAATTACTTGATTGGACAAAAGGATAAAACAGATTTACAATACTCATACACACAGACATAAAAATTAAAACATATAATTGATTTGACATATGTATATTTTTTTAGATACATGTTCACTTCAATTCCTCACTGTTATTTACCACCCCCCCCCCCAAAAAAAAAAAGGTAAATCAATTTTAATAAGAATTCATTTGGAAGCTTTTAAACTCAATCTGCGAAGTTTTGAAACAGGTCACATCTGTCACATGGTCCAAGGGGACCGTTTTATTAATTATGAATGATCAAGGTAACTTTGGTATAATGAGGATGCAAATTAAGCCAAGAAGTGGCCATTCCAGGCCATGGATTTCAACTACTACCATGGAAACCTTCATATATTTTAGCTGCTGAGTCCTGTTACTCTGAAAATACTGATGATCATTGTGTTATGTGATATCTCACATATTCATTGATATATCAATACCTACATATACATGTATGTAATTAATACTTAATCAATTCTTCTGCAGGAAGTATAACAGGAAACTATATGTTTACCAATTCCAACTTTCTTTAGAAAGTATTACTCATTTTTCTTCTAGCTAAACCTCTGATGCACACTCATTTTATGGGTTTCTTATTTACTACATTCCCCCTTCTCACTAAATTGTCCACTCCCCCAATTCAGAATCAAGTTATAACATACAGATTATTATTTAAGGCTGTCCAACAACTGTCTGGCTATAGTCTTGATTTGACTGTGATAAAAAAGGTTCACTTGAGAACTCCAGTCAGATTGGTTTTGAGTTACAAAAGACTTTATGTTTTATACCAAATCAGCTTAGTCTTCTTAGGCGTCGAAATAGCCCAGTCTATTTAGGGTTAATAAGTACATACGAACTGTACATCTCATCTTCCTTCATCTTCATTATAAGGGGGTGTTGCAAGAAAATATTTGCGATCACTTGCAAATATTCTGTTCTAATTTTACAATTGATAGATCAAGTTTAGCTGTAGCAAATCAGATTACACTCTTTTTTTCAGGAAGCAGATTAGCATAGCAATCAATCACAAACTTGTAATTAATTGCAAGACTTATGATTGATTGGGGACCAAAAATTGAATTGCAATTGATCACAAGTTTCTTGCAACACCTCATAAGACTGGTTGAAAGCCAAAGTGCCATTGATCTGACAAATTCATAAAAATAGATTTCTTTTTTAAAAAGGACCCTGGTGTACATACATGTACATTAAAATTTATCTGTAAAAACCTAATTACACACTTGCAAGAAAGATGATTTTCATGCCAAACACTTACAGGATTGAAGGGATGTATTCATAAACCCTCCCATACTCCTTCTGGAAGCTCCAGACATCTTGATTGTTCTAACCACCTATGAAAAAAAAATATAACAGGATCTATGATCATTCATATTTACCAATCAATGGTTAGCACAATTACATATAGGCCTGTGTAATGCCAGAAGAAAGCGAATTTTGAAGACAAACAGATCAGGATCAGCCAGGTTCTTCTTTGATCGCTCGATCACCATCAGCACAGCTGATGACAAGGACATGAGCAAGCAATAACCGTAAGTAACGGTCTATTAACCGCACCTTTTTCTCGGCGGGATAGAAGCAAAAGTCGGGGGTGCGGTTTATCCACGGTGACGGGTCTGAGCCAGCCCGTCGTAACCCCTCTGCCAGTTCACAACACATCGAGTGGCCAGGCGTAGCCGCCCAGGGCAATGTCGTTTAGAGGGGAATGAGCTGTGGGTAATGAGAAGCGATTATAACAAACGCACCCACCTTCATGACACTAATTTCGAATTTATTCTCGGTTCAAAGCAGCGAAGTTCCCTGGCTAAGTTCAAAGAGAAGCCAAGCATACTCGGTAATATTTTGTCACAGCTGATCGAGCGCAAGAGTTGAGTTAGCTGAGCTAGCTTGCATTGTATTGTGGTTTCAGTGCGACTTAAGCTGGCGCTATTCATTTTAACCCTCGATCCCCTCCAAAGTCCCGTTTCGCGCCAGCTTATTTTTTCTTTCCTGTTTGCTTTTCATAAGATACCACCTACACCACGCAACGAGAGAGACGGCACGAAGCCGTCAAAACAACTGTAAAAAATGACAATTTCTTTGTTTCTTGAACCTTCCTGTAATCCCGTATCCAAAATTCATGCCAAGACATCGAATACTAGACAAATTCTGAAAGTGATTGTGAGTTTGTGATGCAAGAAATGTGAATGTTTCTTCCTCCTACGGCGGGAAAGACACAGATCATTATTTGATAAGATGTACTGACACTGGTACCGTATCGTAGTTTGCAATGTACAAGAACGGCAGTGCTGTGTGTGTGTACACCGTGACTGTGTAAGTGGCCAATATTGTAGGGACCTTTCTTTCTTGCAAACATTTGTAGATGAATCAATCAAGAACAGCAGATTTCTGCATACCGGTAATCTCTTTGGATACTTTGAAATCTTTAACTTAGACTTAGTTTTTGTTTCTTCGTACCTCAAATATAATGTGAGGATTTTTTTTTTTTTTTTTTCTTTTTAGTCCAAAGTAGTTGGGGGTGCGGTTTATAGTCCGTTACTTACGGTACTGGTGGGGAAATTTGTTGTTTGAAAGTGGCCGGTGCGAAACTGCATCAGCGCCAGCATGCCATGGCGACCTTCCTTGCACGTTATTTACTAATCGCCGAGCCCGCGACGCAGGGCGCTTTGAACTTCCACGTCTGCATGCGACGCTATGCGGGAAGTGCTGGGGACCAAAGCGGCGACGCGATGCCTTGCTGAACAAAGAAAGCAAAATGGCACAGTAGAAAAAGATTTGTTATTTATAATTTTCATTTTTTACATCATCACACAATAAAATCAAAACAATTTTAGGTTTGCTTAACAATGAATAGAATTACACATATACTTACCTACAGCAAGAACAATATGTTTTCTCCCAAATGTGGAAAAAAAAGAAGTCTTTTACGGCAAGTTTAGTTTTTTCCGGCAGATTCTTCCCCGATGTAGTCTAATTTTCAGACGGCAATTTAGTTTTATTTTCCAAGAAGATCGGAGGATCAAAACAGAGAGGGGGGGGGGGGTTCTTCTTTTTATTTGGCAATCAGTCAATTTGACTATTTTCGCCATCATAAATATTGTATTATTAACGTTATTTTCTTTGATTTTTTTTTTTATAAAGTAATATTCAAATATTTCTTTCTTATTCTTTTTTTTTCTTTTTCTCTTCTTTTTCTTTTCTATTTATTTTTATTATTATTTTTTTTTTATTTTTAGGTTATCTACAAGGATTTAAAGTCGAGAAGGTGTGTCTCAAAAATTAAAACCAGGGCTTTTACTGAAAATATGTTAGATATATAGGTCTACTAGTATGCAAGTAAACCTATAGGATGGAGATGACAGAGAAAAGAAATGAAGAAAATCACAGCTCCAATCCTACACTCGTATACCGGAGTATATAAGCTGTTTCAACTTATCTTTTGGTTTACAGTCCTTTTCAGGACTACATTCAAGAAAGATTACTCTACTCTCAAATTTCCACTTTCTCGCCTATCCATTTCTTTTCTTTTTTCTTTTTTCTTTTTATTTTTTCTTCTTCTATCCACTGTTTCTATAATACTCCACATGGTGTACCGTACGTAAACCACATCAGCGAATATTAATTCTATATAACAAACTACTTAAATTGCCATTTCATGACAATTTATCAAAATTATGGCTCGCGATTTGCGCTCGTATTGATTGTTGAAAATAATTTTATTCACACATGCATCTTATTCATAATTACAAAAGTGCATTAAATGTACAGTTTTCAGGCCATAATATTAACAGATTTCACGCTCTCATTAGGCTTATTAGATTAATAAATAAGATTAATATAATATTAATAATCAAATTAATTGTCCCTTTTTCAGAATGGAATATCGAAAAGTGTCATCTCGCGCTTAGGAGGGAAATAGGAAGGTAGTTATCATTCACATGATGACAGTAATGTTCTCAGAATGTCCCGGTCTTATGTCAAAACTCAAATGATAACAATGAAACACATCAGCTCTTATTTAAAGGAGAATGAAACTCTTGGAGCAAGTTAGCTTTTGTGAAAGCAGCAAAATCAAAGAATAAGATCAACAAAACTTTGAGTAAAATAGGACTAGCAATAAAAGAGTTATGAGCATTTGAATGTCGAGATCACTAATGCTATGGAGATCCTCCCATTGGCAATGCGACCAAGATCTGTGATGTCACACACGTACAACTCTCCCATTTGGACACTGAAAATATACCCCAAAACATCTCTTTTTGCTCATTCTAATCATATGACAAACGATTCATCAATGATATAATGTTGTGAAACCTCTGTACTTGTCATCTCATAAAGAAAACACCTCACCTTGTGATAGACTCTATAAAAGTGAGAATATAAGTGAAATAAGTACTAAAGTAATGAGGGAGTTGTACGTGTGTGATATCACAGATCTTGGTCGCATTGCCGTTGGGAGGATCTACATGGCACTAGTGATCTCAATATTCGAATGCTCATAACTTTCTTATTATTCATTCAATCTTCCTCAAACTTTCAACAATATGTTTCTTTGATTTTTCTCTTTGATATGGATTCAGCTGGTTTCAAGGGTTTCATTCTCCTTTAACAGTGATCCATATCCACCTCACCATTTTTCTACAAAGTGCTTGAAATACAGAGCTTAAATTGACCCTTTTTCAGATCGGAATATCAAATATTTTAAGCTCGCGCTTCGCGCTCGCTTTACTCATCCTTTTCATGATTTACAAAACATGAATAGAGTGTCCCATTTTTAGGTGTAAATGTCTTTTTTTTTTTTTGGTTGAGTTATATACTTATTCTTTTCATGATTACAAAATGTGCTTAGAATTTTTATTCTTCAGGTAGAAAATGTCAAAATTTTCAGCTCGCGCTTCGCGTTCGCATTATTTGATTGTTGAAACAATATTATTATGTAACGTCTTCATAGCTAACTGCAAGCAGCTGTTAACAGATTTTTTTTATCAGATCAAAACGTATATTAATTATTTAGTTGGATACACATCTCGTTTAGGATAAAAAAAAACATAGCCCAGAATGTTTTAATTTTAGGACAAAATATATGAAATGAAAAATAATTTAAAAAAATAGCTCGTGCTTCGCGCTCGCTCTTTTTTAAAAGGTTTATGAGATTATTATATATATATACGTTGATTTATAAGATTAAAGCTTGTGTGACTTTTAGGACTATATACCCCTTCAAAGAAACAAACAAAAATCAACTTCGAGCGGCCGATCGGGGAAAATGTGGCTGAAAAAAATTCCGCCCCCCAATTGGCGAAGGCTGGATCCACCCCTGATACGTCTCAAATAGCCCAGTCCTTTTAGGGTTAAGGGTGTTGTGATAAATTTATGATCAACCGTGACTAGTTTTGTTGTTAAGCAAATTTCATGAGTGAACACAAATTGCACTTAATTTGGGGCAGCATTTCAACTTTATCACGTGGATCTCAGCAATGTGATCATGAGAGTCGGGAGAATATAGGGGATGAGATAGGACTCGAGTGGGAGAAGAGGTTGATGGAAGGGTCAACAGAACATTTAGCCCCCCCCCCTCCCTCTCTCCCGCCCTCACCTCCTGTTGAGAGACTGATTGCTATTACATGTACGCATGAAGTCCAGAGCAGGATGTTGACTTGATGATAAATTCTGAATTGGGGAATCAACCTTACCTATCAATCATTAATTTTTAATCAACAATTAATTAATAAATCAACTCATTCAATGTGCGATGTGATCAACCAAACATTCATTTTTTTTCAATAAATTATTTCATAAATCATCATAATCAGTCAATATCTTGGTAATCATTGGTGAGAGAATGAAAGGAAGTGAGGTACGTTCAACTGAATAGGGACATCATTATCTAAGAATTATGAGTCGCATCTAATATGTTTTGAAGTCGGAAGTAGAAGGGTGGTTAATAGAGACAATAACAGCAAGTTAAGACAGTTCAAGGAAATACAAAGATGTTATCCTTACAATGAGTAAATTAATTAGCACTAATTGGATCATACGTGATCTACAATGCAAAGAGTGAGCAACAGTGGACCGACATGACACTTGATTGATTGATTGATTGATAACGAATTTATTTCATTCCACTTCATTCTCATTCTGAATTTCCAATTTCCCCAATATGATTGTTGGACATCCAGAGATAATTATTTGCTATAAATTTTCCTGGCATTATTATGCTGTTCAGGTTGGCGTAAGGACTGATTCCACTTCCCTTTTCCCCGGGCCTTTTCCTTATACTTCACCCCCCTCTCTTCCTCTTTATCTATATTCCCCTCTCACCTTTTTCCTCTCTACTTCCTAACCTATACCATATACCCTTTCTTTTCCATCAGCCCTTGCTTCCTCATTCTCCCCATCGTAATCTCTTTTCGTTCCAACATTATTTTATCATCATCATCCGTACAGTCCACCAGGTTGGTGTATCATCGTACCGTGTAGAATTAAAAAAAAAAAAAAAAAAATCAGCGCAGTCTTAGCGCAATTGGATTTTCTGCACCTCAGCCTTGAAGCTATAGCTACCGAAGTGCAGTTAACTGTAATGGCAGGGAGAATATTCCACAGTCTAATGGCATCAGGAATAAAAGTTTTCTGATAAGTAACAGTGCGAGCATGTGGGACGTGTAACCTCATCTGATGACCACGAAGCGAAGTGGTCATCAGAAGCATTTATGTATGCCAGACTGTAATATATCATATAATTTGCCGAAGAAAATCACACCTTTTATATATATAAAATATAAATTCAAGATTTAGGTCTTCTTATAAATATATACATATACACATACAGTGCGTATATAAAAAAACGGGACAGTTTTGAAAAGTCTTTAAAAAAATTTGTTTCAAATTATGATATCTATATTTCGATGTTAATAGATGCTCTGAAATCTTATCTTTGAAACGCCATTTAAAAAAATAAATATTGTTCATGCTTGAGCGAACACGGAAAGTTTTTGTAAGGGGTACAAAAAGAGGCTTGCGCCAAAATGGCAGAATGGTGATCCGACTTCTTGCTAATCAGCAGACTTCCTCTTAACCTTTTCATTATCTTTGCCATAACTTTGAATTATGCTGTCAAACTTTATTTACAAATTTATTTATTTACTTGAATTATTTTGTTTTTCTTTTAAACTTCTTTTACCATTGAATTTTCCTTCATAAGTAAGAAAAAAATGCTTTTTGTCAACCCATGCAAGAAGATTTGCATTATTAATTGCGAAAACTTGTAATTATTCAAATCATTTTATTGTGTGAAACAATTTACATGTATGTTATGGTACCTTTAAAAGACATGAATCAATTTTTCGAGGGGTTATTGATTCATTGACCAAGTTTAATTGTGTGCTTGACAGGATAACCTGGAAAGGATTCATATCTTTCAATGGCAATGGTGTATTGGGTCAATTTCGAAGGAGCTAGATATGTCAGATTGGGTAAAATGTATTAAAAATTTGTGAGCGAGCGATGCGAGCAAGCAAAAATTTCCACTTATTTTATTACACTCTCCAATTTTGTGACAGATTTTGACATAATATTCAAAAAATAATATCATATTTCACTTTCTATCTTTCCTTTTATTTCGTTTCCACTTTTTTCTTGGTCAAGATTTCTTTATTTGTGGGGAGGGGAGAGCATCCCCGAGCCCCCGCCCATCTGTATGGCACTGTTTAAAGGGACCATACCATTTGTAGCACACAATGAAAGGATTTGGAAAAAAAAAAACACGCTCTCCCATACTCCGGTTGAAATTTTTGCTTACAGAATATTCAAAGCTAAAAGAGAGCATATATTAAAAAGAAACAACAAAACAATTCAAGCAAATACATAGATTTGAAAATAAATTTTGACCGCATAATTAGAAAATTATGGCAAAGATAATGAAAAGGTTGAGAGGAAGTTTGCTGATTAGCAAGAAGTCCGATCATCATATTTTTCATTTTATGCCATTTTGGCGCAAGCCTTTTAAACCCAAACAATTATGTGTTCGCTCAAGCATGAACAAAACTAAATTTTCTTAATGGCATTTGAAAGATAAGACTTAGAGCAATATTAACACCAAAATATAGACATCATAATTTGATTTTTTTATAGACTTGACTTTTCAAATCTGTCCCGTTTTTTTTTAGATACGCACTATATATATGTGTATATATATAATGGTTTGGTAAATGCCGTGAAAATAAAGTCGTATATTTTAAAAGGAGCATAGCTCTAAAAAATGAAAGGTAAAGTCACACTCTTCGTCAGTGCCCATATAAATATATAGATATATTTATATATATTTATATATATTTATACATATTTATATATATTCATATATATTTATATATATTTATATATATTTATATATATTTATATATATTTATATGTATTTATAAATATATATATATTATCATTTTATGGTTCTTTCACACTCAACGTTATGTTTATTGGTTTGTCAGCACCACATCGTCACGCCTCTCACTCGGCATATCATTATCTTCTTCTTCTTCCTCTTCTTCTTCTCCTCCTCTTTCTTCTTCTTCTTCTTCTTCTTTTTCCTCCTCCTCTTCCTCTTCTTCGCCTTCCTCCTCCTCCTCAAAATAATTGACATTTGAAAAAAAATCTAATGAACGACGTCGCGCTCTGCGAGCGGTACTTGCTCTCGAATCTGGTTTAGCGCCCCCTCTCGGATTTATTGAGAAATTTAGGTTAATCAATTTTGTTGTGTCTGCTGTGGTTTTCGAAGACTGACGCATGATATTCCTGTTTTCCTTCTGAAAACAAGTATTCAGCATCAAAATGGTGTTCGAATCCCTTGTTGCAGATCTCCTAAATAGGTTTCTTGGTCCTTACGTCGAGAATTTGGACGCTTCACAGCTGAAACTTGGCATTTGGTCCGGTAAGTTGTCTGTTTTTAATTTTAATCATGTCGGATGTCGATCTTCCACTTTCCAGTTCCAATTCAGATCCAGGCCCCAGGGCCGGGCAGAGAGGCGGCCGGCTGGCGGCAGAGCAGAGAAAAGTACTAGGAGACGTCCTGGGCCCCGTCTTACAAAAGAGTTGCGATTGATCTGGAAAGCCAGCAAAGTCAACACATAATTTTCATGTTAAAAAAAATTTCTAGATATGAATTAGACAGCTGGCAGCCGTCTGTTTCGAGGAGTTTTTTAACATTTTTTTTTTTTTTAATTTCTCCTCATACACAGACGGCTCGCTAGCGTGCAGCCACCATTAGGGGACTTGCAATGCAAAATCCCCCCGTCGGGGCTCTTCAATTTTTGTCTTTAATGAGTAAAAATTTTGAAAATTCACGCGACCAAAATGCAAATTAATATTCCCTCTTGGCATCAATTGCCAAAAAACTGAGAAAAATCAAGTTAAAAGGAACAAAAACAGTGACTTACCTCGGGTGTCGCGCAAATTCACTTCCCCGTTTTATCCGATCTTAAGTACATAAACATATGGCCATTGAGTCCCCTGTACAGATCGCGCTAGAACTTTGGTCTCTGTATTTGGTGAGTGAAGCCAACGGAGTTCAGCTGAACAACCAACATAACAGAGACCGAAGCTTTTGGTCTAGATATGAATGTACCCATAAATTCATTGATTTCTTGACAATTTGGTGTGTTTTTCTTTGTTAACAAAGTCAAAGGACATTTTGCAAATTTCCTGTAGAAAAAATTATGACACTGATTCACTGACTGATGCCCGTATTTCCATATAGTTACGATTGATTGAATCAATCGTAATTCTTTGTAAGATGGGGCCCAGATGACAGGTACTACAGGACTCAGCCGCAGCTTGCGAGGAGAGCCGCCGGCAAGTGGCTGAGCTTAGTAGATGATGAAAAGTAACGTTAGACATTGTCACTGACGAGTTTATCACAATATACCTCAGACCAGCATGACCGGTAGAGGCGCACGGCCAATATGGGAGACTCTCCAATATGGGAGACAATCTCCCATATTGGAAAGTCTTGCTTTGCAAAAGAATAAAGGAAAAAACACCAACAAAAGTTTATTTTTTCCACTCAAAATTTTGTCTCCCTAGCCCTAGGTGGTTTCAGACTGCCTCGAAGTTCGTCAGTTCCAGATATTTTCTGACCCTGAGCAGAAAATACCAGGTAATATTGGCAATGTGAAAGCAAATTATGCGTAATCTCCCCGAAAGAAAATACCCACTAAATAATAGGTATTGTCAAAATTACGAGAACTTTCGCAGGGATTTTTTCCAAGGTCGCAGGTATTTAGGCGATGTGAAAGCAATTTACAGGAACTTTTAGCCTAGCGTGTAGTTGGGCGCGGGCGCCTTGGGTGGCTGCTTAGCTAGTGATTTTGAATCTCGCGCCTCGCTTGCTTATCAGATCATACTGTGCATGCAAGTTCTTCAGGAACTTATCCAGAAGGGTATGTTTTGGGGCGGTGTAAATGCAGGAATAATTAATGGGTATTTTTTAGCTTTAAAAAGTTCTCGTTATTTAACGGGGATTCTCATGATCGAGGCGGTTTGAAACCACCTACTGAGGTCAGAAGCCCATTTGTTTTGTGTGTGGATGACAACAAAAATCCTTATCAAAACAAAAGTAGACGATGAAAAGGGGTAATTTTTCATGAGGAATCTGCTTATCACGTTTTTATTTGCCGGTAAGCTAATCCTTTTGCAGCAAATGTAAACAAAGGAAATTGGTCTCCCAAACTGGAGACTGTCTCTGAAATTGGATACCCAAAGTCTTCACAAAAGTCTCTGATATTGGAGATAATCTCTCTCATTGGAGACAGTCTCCCATATTGGCCGTGCGCCTCTACTGCAGACCGAGGTAGACTAAAATGGACCCTAATTAATCCTTTTTCACAATACAGCGAAAAGGCCTAAATAAAAGCCAGAAACCAAGAAGGTTGGTCTCCTTAGACTTAGTCTTTGGACCTTACTATAAAGAAAGTTAGCCTAGCCAGGAGGCTCCTAGAGAGTAACAATCATTTACTAACGTATGCTTACTCTCCACGGAGCCAGGGATTGCATCCCATTCATGTGCGTGTACCGCGAAAAAAACTGAAACTTTGATGGCAACTTCTATTCCATTTTATTTTTCTTTCCAACCTTGTCAGATAAATGTGTCATTTATATTTTTCTTTTCTTCTCAGAGAAAGGGGAGGTGTTTCACAAAGAGTTAAGTTTGACTTCGAGTCACACTAGTTTCAATGCCGACCCATACATGATATGCAATGCGCATTCTTATTGATCAATATGCAGTAGTGTGCATCCTCTTGGCATGATCTGACCAATGCGGTAATGCCTTTTATAACGCATGCAACTAGGCATTTCAGAAAAATTGTAAAATATAAGGTATTTATAATCATTGCATTTTGTTTTTACTCTGAGATATAAACAATTTATTTTTTTGCATTGTTTATTTATAGAATGGAGTTATATTGAATCTATATATTACTGGTATTTCAAAATACAAACATGCCACTGCAAAAAAAAAAAAGGGGGAAAGAAAGAAATGCCATCATACAGAATTGCATTCCTTTGTAATCTTGATTTCATTTATAATTTCCTGATTTCAGTCCATGTTTCTAAAAAAGTGCATCAAAATCGAATTCTTAAACAGTAAACAACAAATAATTTAAAAGGTGCACATGAACCAATGGGCATTTTCACCACAGATGGACACAGAGGCAAAAAAATCAAATTGATATTCATGTCAAATGCTTTATATCTTTTAATAATACAAGACCTGAAGTTTCTGCGATAATTTTTTTTTCCGACTCTGGCAGCCATTTTTTATTTCAAAATGGCCGCCAAAGTATGGATACAAATTAGTGTTGAAAATGATATATTGATACATATTTTGTTTTGACAGATTTTTAAAGAACAGGTTTGATCATGATGTTTTCCCCTGTGATTTAGCTTGCTATTATAACACTTTATAAAATCCCATAGAAAGAAACACCAGTAATTCATTTATCTGATAAAAAATATTGATGAAGTATGTGATATGGTATGTAACGTCAGTTACCAAAAACATGAACTTATTTTTCTTATTTCCCAGAAAAGAGGATATATTATATGAAACTGGGTTGATTTCCTCCTTAGGTAACACCCCTCCCTTCTACACCAAAATTAAAGATAATCAATTAATAATCAAGCCATAGGGTACTGTACCATTAAATATGTGTAACGTCAGTTACCAAGTGGAAAATGTAATGTCAGTTATCCAGATGTAATGTCAGTTACCATGATAAAACATTGGTTACCATTTAGTGAAATGCAAATGTGGTCAATTTAATGGTGAAGAAATATTGTATACTTGTTATTATGTCTTTCACTTAGTTAAATCACACCAAAAGGAGCTTGCTATTGACTTTTTAAAGGTATAGTTCACAAGGAATACTATAGAAAATTATGAAGGAAGTTGCATTCCCATCATGCAAAAAAAAATTACTATGAAATTGTCTTCCATGTACTTACCAAGTACCTAATTGTTTGTATCAGACAATTTTTTTTTTTGGTTTTCAGGGGGAAGGGGTACACCTATTGCCTAAATCTGCAACATTTGATAAGCTTAACATTGCGATAAATGGGGGTTTCCAGGGCCCCTTTTTTAGTTTCTAGGATTCTTTTGAGCATTGCCGGGCTAAAAGTAAATTCCTGGTTTTTATACCTGTTAGTAGTGTAGATGTGTGATACAATTTTTGCTTTTGGTTTACAAAATGTATAGATGAAAAGTGAAATTTGACAGTTGTGATCAATGTTGCATGGATCTACTAAAACTGTGTCTTATTTTCTAATTTACATATAGTTCAGTTTCAGTTTAGAAGCTGATTTTTGTTGTTGACAGCTTAAAAAAGAAATTAGTAAAGAGAATGATTAAACAAATTATGAAGAAAATTGAAATCCGACAGATATAAACAAGCATTGCTTGCACTGATCAGAATAGAAATCAATAAAACTGCATCGCTGCATGAGATTCGGGGATGGGTAGCCTAGGGGAAGAGACCCTTATTCATTGTGCCATTTTTGAGGGGAGGGGGAGGTTGGAGAAGGAAAAGTTTAAAAAGTCAATATAAAACTGATGAATATATGTAAATGGGTGTATAGTCAGAAAAATCCATGTGTACAGTCAATGCAATATTAAATTACGATAGGAATACATGTAGCTGCTATGACCCCCCCCCCCCCCCGAGTAATAAGTAAAACTTACCTTTCTTATCTTTTGATAATTTAAAATGTGAAGTATTATGAAACTTTCATGATTTAAAAAAGCCTTACATATAAGTACCAAGAAAATTATGCCTTTGAAAATCATATAGCACTGGTAAATGTTAATGTGTAATGTCAGTTACTGACAAGTAATAATAAAATGTTCAAATCAGAGAAAAAGAATTAAGAAAAAGGATTTTTTTTTTCATTGAAATGTTCCTAGAAACTCAGGTATACTTCCACATCAAGCTCACTTTCATGTGAAGCCCTGCACAAAAGATACAATGCAATGATTCCACACGTTTTACTTCCATGTGTTATCTCTATGGCAAATTAAGTGTAACGTCAGTTAATACCAGCATGGTCATGGAGAAATTATCATAGTCCCCAAAAGACAAAAACAAATTATTTAATATTTTGACACATGTTAACCTAGTAACAAAGGTAAATTTACATAGTCAAATTATTACTCTATCTACTCAGGGACATGAGATATTTCAATTTTACTGAACACCCTGAAACTGCATGTCCTTTTTGCGTAACGTCAGTTACAGACACATTTTCGCTTGCTGATGCGTAACAAAATGTGGTTACATTGAAAAACTTAGTATCAGAGTATACAGCAAGGTTCACTTTATTAACTCTATCAAAAGCAAACTCCCATCATTTGTTGTTTTAGAGATACACACAATGACAAGTGTGTAAAATTGTGCCTTGTAACGTCAGTTACCGTGAAAATGCCCCAATGGAGCTGAATGTTTCGACAGACTAGATGTTTCTATGAACTTGCTCCTCCATAAATGATTTACTTACTGTCTATATGCCAACACGTCATCTTCGTTCACAAAGTAAGAATGAATTAATCGTTCCTCCAATAGCAACAAAAACATATAGTAACCATTCATTTGCTAATGCAGCCCCTGTTTTATGGAACAAACTCCCAAATTCCTTAAAGACAATTGATTCAGTTGACAAATTCAAAATGGCCCTTAAAAATGTCTTATTCAAATTGTACCTTAACTCAACAAAGTGAACTCACCAACACATTTTTTTCTTTATTATTATTATCGTTAGATTATACATGTATATTAAATTTGTAAACAATTTCAGGATGACTCTCATAGAATGAGAAAATAGCCAAAGCAGAGATATCTGTAGAAAAGAACTGCCTCAAAAAAAGCTTTATTTTCTGTTGGGGGTGGGGACCCTGGGGATGGGCAAGACACACTCACCCCACCCCCGATGTAAACTCATAAAGTATTCCCCAAGTTAGTTAGTCTAATGTTAATCTATAAACTGATACCTTGATTTTGACTTAGGGAAAATATTGGGCCATGGTTCAGAAATTTGGAGTATCAAACTTAAATCTATTCTTTTTTTTTTTTTTTTTTTTTTTGGGGGGGGGGGAGTGGATATGAGGAGATCTGATATTAAAGATGTCAGATTCAAAGCTGTGGTTATCTGCAGTGTATTTTGTGAGAATGAAACAAATTAATTTATTGTACAGTTCTGCATGTAGTCCTATGCTATGTGCAGGGTAGGCCTAGAGTACATTCAAATCATTTATACTTCATAGCTCAATAAAATGCAATACCAACTCCCACACCCCAAATTGATGTTCAAATCAAAATAATTTCACAACAATTTGCTTTTTGTTGATCCATTTCTGTGAGGCAGCATTTTTTTTTTGATAATGAATTCTTTCACTATTTGCAATGTAATATTTTCTCTTTGAGAGAATCATCCCACCTCCCTCTCTTTTTTTCTTCATTTTTCTGTGTTAGCTTGCTCTTGAACAAATATAATATGAAAGAATTGAAACAGATGTGTGGGCTGAGGCTGATGCTTTATTTGCTTTTCCTATCTGATGTGAATAGGAATGAAATTCTTTAATCTTTTGCCTCTGTATGTTTGCCTTGATCATCATAAGAATGATGATTTTCTAGAATGCATTCATTCCATTGAGATCATTGAAAAGAGAAGATTGGATTTAACTCCCTGCTCTACTGATTTTCTATGTCACTACTGTATGATGCCTTTGAATGTGATTGTTGATGTCAATATTTTAATATCCAACAGCTTGGCACAACAAACAGGCCCCTGATCAACTTCAACTATGGAAATCCAATGTCATAATTTTTCATTTATGAATTATACACCAAATGTCCATTTTCGTCAAGACAATGGTGTATCATCATATTAAGAAAACTTTTGGATAGGCATATGGATTTTAGATATATTGGGATTGCTGGCTTTCCATAGTTGTGGTTGATAAGTCCGTAACTCTTTAAGACGGGGCCCTTGTCTCCTTGTTGATGTTAGACTACAAACAAATGAAAATGAATCTATGTAACATTATTAATTCAATGCTTCAATCTTTGATTGAGATACATGTACATGTACTTCCTTTGTTGACCCAAATAGGAAGAAAGGTTAATCTCTATCAGGTCTGCATAGGCTACCACTGTCTGTTACTTTATAGGAAATGATATTCCCTGCAAACACACTGTACCATTATGTCTATGAATGGACTGAGCAGATGTTCATCCCTGTCATATTCTTCATGCGTATTCACACCGGCCTGATTGGATAAAATACCTGGGTTTTTCTTCGGAATCGGGCCCCTATTTTGCAAGGGATTGTGATATCGATCCAATCAATCTTGACTTTGGAAAACCAGTATGCCAAAATCTAGAATATCCTTTATAAATCACCATCATCTAAATATGACAAAGACCTATGCAAAGTATGCATTGTCATTGTTTGGTCCATAAAAAATGATATCATTGTTTACATGATGAAGTGCAACTAGCAGGCGTTAATCCGGAGGGGGAGGGGGGGCAGAAGATGTAGGTGCACCCAATGAAAACGACTTATGAACTTTTTTTTTTTTTGGGGGGGGGGGGTGCTTATCAAATATTTGTGATAAATAGCAACCCCCTCAAAAAAAAGTGTGGATCATTGGCTGAGCTACATCAGTCATACTCCTTGTGGCCCCAGGTATTCTACCCTGATCAGAAAATGTCTATTTTTTTGCCTATATGTGAAAGTAAATATGGTAACCTGTAATACTCCCCAAAACAAAAATGCATGCAATGTTAGGAGATTAATTCATTTCAATATTAGGAGACATTTTGCAGCCCTCGCATCTTAGGATTTTTGCTGTGTGAAAGCAAATTACAAGACATCTTGACCTAAAGAAAGATGAATGCTCATCCTTTGTACACATAGTAATGTGAAAGTCTGGCTGCGTATTCGTACACGATTATGTATGTATGTATTGCAGCCTGGTGTACATGGGAAGTGCATATCTGTTAGAGCCTGAACCCCGAATTCTCGCTGTTACTAAAAGACCTAACTGGTATTTTTTTTCTTGCCAAGTTGATGTAAATACACCTCTTGATCATTATGAGCTGCCGATGATGACCTTGTGCTACACTTTGAGTGCGCTGGAGTGTACACTAATCCAGATCAAAAGGTTTTTGATGAGTTCTATACATGTATAAACACAGTATACTGCACTGGGAACTTGGTGGTTGCAGAAATCAATATTTCAAACCTTTCGAGGGAAAAGGGACGAATTAATCCTGTGTTACTACGTGATAGCAATTAATTAGCAAATATATTTTTTTCTCAATGATTATGTGTTTTGTAAATGTATACTAGACATCATTTTTTACTGGTACTTAATATAGAATGTAAATATTTTGGCCATATATGTAGAGCCTAAATCTGCAATGCCGTCCTGAAGGTGTTATGACGAAACAAGTGACAACAGCACTATCAGAGGGTAAAAATGTTTGGTATATACACGTAGGCCCTTTAACGTTAAAGTTGAATCTTACATCGCTGTAATTAAATTATGTGAGCTGAATTAGCAACATGTCATATTTCTTTATTTTCTTGTTCATATTCATACAGAAAATGAAAACTAAACATGCATGGATGTTATTAAAAAGCAAACGATCTGTCATCTTTTGTTGAGGCTGTTGTGGGGGTGTGGGTTATCCATCATATGAATAAAAAAAAGATTGAAAACCATTCATATTTACTCCCACACATATACAGTATTATAGATGATTATTTTCCCCAGGGTTCGCTCCGTTCTAGCCATGCATTGAGAGACCTACAGGGTACCAGTACCTTGTTTTATTGTTGCAGTCGTACAAAGATTATTAGGTTTAATATTCTTACAAAGATTATTATATGTAGGTTTAATATCAGTATGGAATAACAAACATATGTATTGGCATTTGGTTGAGATACCAGGGCCCCGTCTCACAAAGAGTTACGATTGATCCAATCAATCGTAACTCTATGGAAATCCATCAGTGTCATACTTTTTTCTACGAACAATTTGCACAATGTCCTCTGTAAACAAAGAGAAGTGCAGTCAATTTTCAAGAAAACAATGAATGCATGAATATACATCATAGCTAGAAAATATTTTGAACAAACGTGCATAATAGATGTTGGAGTTGCTGGCCGTCCATAGTTACGATTGATCAGATCAATCGTGACTCTTTGTAAGACGGGCCCCAGGTGTCATAATACTTGTCAGTTAATACTGTACTTTAGAATGAATGGCGGGTTACCTGTACAGTACACTACAGACTGCCAGACATGAGTAATTAAATGCATGTTATAGACAATAAGCACAGAAAAGGCCTCAAATGTGTATTTATTGTAGAGGTATGCTTACAATTAAGCCTACATGCGGACAGGAATAATTAATTACACATATGTAGTGGGCTGTAATGGGCCAATTAATTAATGAACCTTAAATCACAATAGAATTGGAAATCACATGATGGCATTTATAGTATAGAGCATTGGAAAGAATGATAGATTGAGTTTGTCTACACTGAAAGCCAAGTGTTTGGGAAAAAGTGGTATTGGTAGAATTCAAAAGCAAAATTCTTCTTCAAGAAGATGTAACATCCTTGGTACATATAGGGTGAATGAAAGAGCGTGTTTATCAACTCTTTTTTTGTCCCCCCCACCATTAAACCTAATTGGCTACGGAGCTTGCTTGTATCAGAATTTGTTAACATTTAGTAATAAAATTATAGGACAATTAATGTGCAGGCAAATTATTTTTTTAAGCTTACTCGCCCAAATTCGATGCCTATACGCACCACTCTCATAATTTGCTAATGAGATTCTCATTTTCTTTTATTTTCTTTCTGTAGGTGATGTTGTTCTTCAAAACCTATTTGTGAAGGAAGGTGCTCTGGTAATTATGATCTTTCATTATTCTTCATTTCATTATAATTTCAATGAATTTACGTCAATAGGGCATTCAGATGCTGAATATCTTAATTCTTCGTGGATGTTATATCTTTAATGTTATAAGCATCTATGATAGTATTTTGAACATGTTATGTACTTGTATGTATCACGCTAATCTATTTTACTGTGTCTACTTGCTTAGAATATGATAATTGTATCATTGTAAATGTTCAAATTCATAACAAGTCTGTTTTTGCATGTCCTGAACAGGGCTGCTACATTTAGGTTAGACAGCAAAAAAGGAAATAATACTTGGCTTGCTGGCTTTACGCTGGCAGTTTACAGCTCGTGTTCATACAGTACATACACGTATAAATGTAGCCAGTAGTCGAGTACACATTATTGAGGGAGAAAAAATCAATAACAACGCTAATCCAGGGTCTTGAGACCTTTCAGTATCACCGTACAACTGATATCCAGAGCTATCCCTGGTTTGAATGTATGACACAAAGAGTGTTAGATTCCACGCTGTAATAGAGGTCTGAATAGTAGACTATTAAAGAGAAATCCAAGGGAATGGTTTGTGCCTGGGCTAGCACCATAGGCTAGTCTGCAGGCACAAACCCACAGTGCATAATGCAGAGTCTGAGTTTGGAGACTACATGTAGATACAGTGATTTACTGCTCCCACCAGAACAGAGGGTTAGAGTCTAGTCTCCACCCTAGACACAGTATAATTTGGTAAGGTGTTGAATTAGAGTCTGTGCTCGGAGACTACCTAGCATGAAACAGACATTGGACTAGGTGTCTTTCAAGGCCAAATACATTCTTGTATTGCTCAATTAAGGTCTGTACTTGCAGACTAGAGTGTACTGAAGTACAATATGGGCATCGTATAATGATTGCATTTTATGATTACCGTTTATTGGTTGGCATTTATTAGTTTAGTACTTGTATATAAAAAAAGGGTTGGGTAAAAATATGTTTGTTGTACATCTTTTTGGCCAAAATCTTGTAGTATTCTTGTTCCTATATAATTGCTTACCAGTATTTTTATTGTTTACAAAAAGGAAAGCAAGTTTCATTGTACATGTAGAAACTAACAGGCAAGCTTGTAACATCAAATGTCGGTAATAAGTACCTACATGTAGTAACAAACATTTATAATACAATCAGGAAAATATATTGATCTATATGAATCATAGTTATTGTACCCTTTTGACTTTGATAATGCATTTTAATTTTTTTTTTGGAGATACTATTGAGCTAATATAATTTGTAAAAAAAGAATAGTATGACATTCCGTGGAACATGCAAATATGTACTGTACATAGTCGAGAGGCTACAGAAGTAATTTACAGATTTTATGTGATGCGTACATGTATTGTGTATGACTAAATTGGCATGGGGAGTTGGCTTGTGAGAATGTCACATATATGTCTAAGCCTTGTATGTGAAAGAAGTGCAGGCCATCCTAGATTTTGGACAACAAGAAAACTGATAATTCCTATTTCTCAATTTTGATGGTAAAAGAGAGGATATAACACGCACAATGTTTTAAATTGATATCAATATGTAAGCAGTCCTCGATGTTGACATGCCAAATGAAATGTAGGCCTACCTATATTCAGGGGAAAATACTCACAGTATTATTCTGATATGAAGTTGCTTTTGTGAGTTATGTGTTTACAGCTATTGATGTACACATGTAGACAATTGGTATCGTGAATTATAGTTTGTTCGCTGCTGTTTATACCAGGGAGTTGGTCATACCATGGACCTACTACTCCATGGTTATAGTTACATGTATACCCTGTCTGGCCAGCAAATATGTGCCAGATTATTGAAACATGCTGTGCTCGCTATGAGAACATTGGTACTGGTAACGATTTAGGAACGTGGTCATGGCTGACATCACTGTGCCTCTCAGTCAAAGGGATGAAGTTGGAATGTTTTCAAGATTAAAGATGATATGAACATCTGTGAGTTTGTTGTAATGTTTACACTTTCTGAGTGTACTGTATACTTGGTAGAGAAATTTGAAATCATGATGGACCTGTGAATGACATTTTTGTATTTAAATGACAAGTCCACCCCAACAATAAAGTTGATTTGAATAAAAAGAGAAAAATCCAACAAGCACAACAATTAATGAAAATTTCATCAAAATGGGATGTAAAGTAAGAAAGTTAATGTGTAATTGATTACCATACATTTCTTGGCTCAAACAAGTTGGCCATTATTGTCAAATAAGTGAAAAATGTAATATTGCATAATTCAAACAATACAAAACAAAAGAAATAGTGAGTGAGGGACATCATCAACTCTCTCATTTGCATACCACTGAGTTATGCATAGAACTGTTTTGTGGAAAATAAGTGAAATTCTAAAATGTCATAACTTTCTTATTTAAACATCCGATTTGGATGAAATTTTCAGTGTTATGCTCGGTTGATTTTTCTCTATTGATTCAAATAAAGACTTTCTTGGGGTGGACTTGACCTTTAAGACTTTATCTTCATCCATCCATCTTTAATTAATGGATGGATCATGGATGGATGGATGGATTGATGGATAGATACATCTAGGAAGACAGATTTAGAGAACATTCATGTAGACAGAAATATTTGAACGTGATAAATCAGATAGGACTATAGAATAGATAAACACAAGAGAAAGGACAATATGATGTTCACGCTCCTTCTCGAACTATACAAGAATAGAGGCTCACTCCATTACTGAATGATAATATGATAACCTGTAAAAAATCTTTGAAACAGCAATCCATATTTGAATTTGATTCATGCAGCTGGGTTTTCCCCATAAATAAAATACAACATTGGTCCTACAGTTAAAGAGAAGTCTTGTGAATATCAATACATTATTCTGAATTCTTTGATGACTTTTGGTCATGAATTAATGATAACTTATTTATTACAATATTGAATTATTGAATTGAACCAGGGGCCCTAAATTGTTTTTTTTCACAAATGATTTGTAGTTATGGTCACTTTAATACAACCATGGTATGTGTACTGTAAATGTAAAGTCTACCATGGTAGCAAAATAGCTAGGGCTCAGTTGCCAATCAAAATCAATCTTTAAGACCTACATGTATCATGGTAAATTTATCATAAAACTTGTGTATAAAACAGGTCCCCTGCTTAAGATTAGCAACCAATTGATGTCTGTTCCAGTAGTATACTTGATGATAATGAGATACAAATGACACTTGTCCCTTTATTGATGGTGGCACTGTCACTGTCAGTGATACTGGTGATGACAGATTATTGAAGTCATGGTGAAAGCATGTTTGGCCTCCTGCTTTGTGGGTTTGGTTGATCGTTCATCCATCATCCAAAATGGAGGCTGTCTAGCCACATATGACATTAGATGCATATATTTGAATTCAGTTTATTATGAAAAAAAACATTATTGCTTGTACCCCCCCCCCCAAATTTATATATATATATATATATATATATATATACTTTTATATATATATATATATATATATATATATATACTTATATATATATATATATATATATATATATATACATGTTATATATAGGCCTGTGATGCTGTATGATGAAGAAATAGAGAAATCAAGTCGGCCTTAATGTGTGAATGTGGTTTGTGAATACACAGTTCTAAATTTTGGAGATCATGCTTTAACCATGTCAATGGATTTTCTAGATTTATTTTCAGTTTATGATTCATGTCTACAATAGTTGTCAGTCCTGTTTTCGCTTTGTCCATCAAAAGTTCTTGAATGGTCATCCGATCTCAAAGAAATTGAATATGTACTATGTATTCAAACATTTTTCCAAATTAAGAACAATGCAACTTTAGGCATATTAACATCTGACCATTCACAAAATGACATGTGGGTCTAACTTCAAAGGTCCTTTGTTGTTTATTCATTTCAATTTTTATGTCAATATCAAATTGAGTACTAGTGTTCATTTCATTAATTTACTGTAGAGGGGAGAGGGGGGGGGGGGGCAATCTCTTGCACAATGGGCTAATGACCCACAAGGTGGGTTAAACTTTTTTGTGTTCCAAGTGTGTTTTTTCTTCTAATAAAAAGAAACACATCCATGATTGTATTGACCATTCAGCAGAAGTGAGGAAGAAAATTGAAGGGGTCAACCTGCTCTGATAAACGACCCCTGGGACAGGAAACGATGCCTGGGAATGGTAGCTAATTAGATGTGTAGGGTCCAGTAGACAGGCTGTGGTCCATTGACCTCATGAGTACTTGTAGGCCAGACACAGAGGGCTTTTTACACGAGAAGTTGAACTGAAAATAATTCTTCCTAACATTGGTGGTTATATTGGTTACTGGTATTGGTTATTAACTTGATTTCTCAGGAAGCATGGTTTGTAGCAAACAAGCAGGAAACGAGAGGCTAAAGTCCTCTCCAATGAAATTATTTAATTTTACTTTGGGTTCAAATTCTCATGTGAAAGCACTCACATGTTGTCTGCATATATTTGTACTCGAGGATAAATTTCAAAATTAGTTTCTTGATTAGCTGCCTCTTGCCTAGATTATAATAGGATTTGAAAAGCCTGAGGACAATACACGAAAAGGCAGGTCAATAAATATTCTGCATTAGGAGGGGGGGGGGGCTGGGGAGGAGTAGAGTTATTGTTGTTTGCCTTCGCTTTAGGGTTAGGAGTTCTTAGGAAAAGATGATGATTCAGTGTAAATGTTCATTTATTGAAAGTTTGAATTAACGTTTCATTCAACATATGTACAGTTCAATGTAAAAAGTCACAAATCGTTGTACACAAGAAACATTTGGTCCTGCATTTGTTACCAGCAGGCCAGGGGCTTTTGGACAAAAATATTTTTCCCAAGGCTCTCTAGGGCATTTTAGGAACAAATTTCACCCCAAGCCCCCATGTACTTTTTTCCTTCTTGGGTACAAGAGTCACTTACATATGAGGTAGTGTGATTTGACCAGCAGGATTTGTACAGCACCCTTCCGGTTCCCAGGGTGCCTCTGTAATCCAAAGTTAATTTGCTTCTGTAGCTGCTTTGACTATGTATAGAAGAGACAGAATGGTATAAATGTATTCCACCCCCCCCCCCATTACTAAGCCAACAAAATGGTAAGACCACCAAATAGTATCAAACTGCAATTGAAGGTTTACAAATTAATAGGATTACCATTTTATTATTATTTAGGTTAAGGTGGTTTTTATAAGTTTTTAAAGGTTGAATTTAACTCTTTAGTTAAGATGAAGGTTGGTAACATCAGAAAGCTCACTCTAAAGATTCTGTTGGAGAATATCTACTCTCCTCTAGTCGTAGCAACTATCTTGTGTTTTTCCACTCTCCACCCACGTGTTAAATGGGCACCCCATAGGATGCGAATGCTTATGTTGTACAGGTATGCCTAGCAATTGAGTCTTAGAACTCTTTTTGGAATGCTCCCCAGGGAGTGGAGAAAGTGCACATTGTATGCGGGCATGCCAGGATCTGATGACTGGGATAATAATTACTGTACTATGCAAAGCGCTTCTAAGCAACTATTAAGCATTATGCGCTATATAAATGTAACTATTATTTATTAATTGTTATTAGTGTCCTTGTCACTCTTGTATTTCTTTCTTGTTTTGATAGGATGAACTTGACCTTCCAGTTAAGATCAAGGTTGGTAACATTGGAAAGCTCACCCTGAAGATTCCATGGAAGAACATCTACTCTGCTCCAGTCGTAGCCACTCTTGAAGGATTGTACGTTGTTGCAGCCCCAAATGCTGGTAAGACATATTAGTGGTTAACTAAGACTGGGTCTGTTTCTCTTCTTGTTCAGCAGAGATTTCACCAAGGACCTTTTCGTGGTGGAAGTTATGGATGTGGGGAGTGGTTTCATGGGGATGAAAACTAGTTCCCTTTTCAGGGCTTCAAACATTTAGAATACAATTTTCTGTGACAGTGAAGAATTTAGTTCCGGGCAGGTTGGTGTGATATTGCATTGAGGGGTGTCGTGGTCTAGAGGATATGACTCTCGTCTTTCAATCTGAGGGATGTGGGTTGGGTACAAAGCCATGGCATGTTTTCTTTCAGCAAGAAATTTACCCACATTTTGCTGCACTCAACCCAGGTTAGGTGATTGGGTACGCAGTAGGAATAAATTTCTTTAATGCTTGAGTGCCTGATCAAGGTAGTAGCCATGTTAAAGCTGGGATAAAAATAATGATATTAGATGCAGGGCCCGCTGGGAAAATAGTTTTCAGAACTGAAGTGGCTACCCTGGGTATAATATGTTATTATTATTATCATCATTATCATTATCATCATAATAATCATCATCATTATTACTATCATTACGATAATTATTTAGTGCCAGTTGGAATTTTTCAGCGATAAAGGTTCTACGCACTGTAGAGCCAATACTGTTGTTGATTGGGTCATTTTCATTGTTATTGTTGTTGTTATTATTATTATTATTATTATTATCATCATTATTAATCATCATCATCATCACTACTATCATTACCTTAATTATTTAGTGCCAGTTGGAATTTTTCAGCAATAAAGGTTCTACGCACTGTAGAGCCAATACTGTTGTTGATTGGGTCAGCATTTTTTGTTCTGTTTGGAAGTTTTTATCTGTAATGCTGTACAGACTTCAAAAGAAATTTTATGGTTATAGGTGTACAAAGAAGTTATTAAAACTTCTTAGATATTCTAGAGTACTATACACATAAGAATTTACATGATGTGTACTTTGTGTAGTGCCAATGAAGGTTTGGTAAATGATAAATCAAACTTTTTTTTTCTTTAAAACTTGTGGCTCCTTTGTGTCAATTACGGATTTCAACAATATTCAACTGAAGTGAGCTAATGAGCTAATTGAGGCTGCTATGAAAGTGTACTATCAAATCAATCAACCGAAAGTCACTGCTTTTTATTAGGCTATTGCCCGTCATTGTCTTCTGAAATGTAGTAAATGCTGGTAATTGTTAATTTTTAATATACAGTACTTTTAATAGTGAAGTGTAAATTGATTTATGTGAAGTCTGTTGACCCTAAAGT
Source organism: Lytechinus pictus (assembly GCF_037042905.1). Taxonomy (NCBI): domain Eukaryota; kingdom Metazoa; phylum Echinodermata; class Echinoidea; order Temnopleuroida; family Toxopneustidae; genus Lytechinus; species Lytechinus pictus. The sequence continues at coordinate 14,953,292 of NC_087247.1, read as the reverse complement.
ACATGTATGTGACTGTACTCTTACGTAAGTGCAGTTACTAGTTAAGTTTATTTCCAATTTTTATTGTAGCAGAAGAGATTATAGAGAATTGATATTTAAAAAAAATGTTTATGTATATATATATATATATATCTATATATATAACACAGATTCAAGAATCAATTCACTGATTTATTCTTTCCTGACAAGTAAGATCCTATATATTGATGTAGAAATATAACATATCAATGATAGCCAAAAAATATTAGCTTTATGATAAAGGAAACTGATAGTAAGCTTGAAGAGTTGATAACTAAGAATTTATAATTCACGAATTGAATTACATCACATGACTATAATCAAGATGTCACAATCTAAAACACGTTGAATCTCTATTTACTTTTCGTTATACACTTCCTTTATTATCTTTTGTTGCAATCAAAATTTTTTATGCCTACTATTGGGAAACTGCATGATGATTAAAATGCGCACTGTGAATGGTGTATCGTAGAGCCTTGGGCTAAATTTAACAGTGGGTTTTTTGTAGCTTAAAGTACATATTAAATGTACTTTGATCCAGCTCAAGACAGGAAGTGCATGTGTGGTAGATAAAAATTAATTTTGTTTATTTAGATAGAGTAATCAGTTATCTTTACTTTTCATTTATATTGTACGATCTATTTTTTGTTTGTTCATGTGTATTTTATCTTTGTATGAAACACATACAACATAGAATCATATCATCGTATTGTTTTCAGCACCAAGAAGTACATTCTACAAGAAATAATCCTCCACGGTTTACTGTTATTCAGAAATCAGAGTAGTAATTTAATGTTATTATAAGGGGGGGGGGGGTCATCCCTTCCCTAGCCTTCACCACCAAACTGATGGATGCCTTTGAAAAAAAAAAGGTTAACATGATATATACCGGTACATACCTGATAGATACTTATTTAACACCATTCTAAAAGAACGTCAAAATGTGAATTACCATCTTGACAAAGGACACTTGTGCTGCAAATCAAAGTTTCTCTTTAAATACTAACAGATTTGTGCAGATGATGATATGAATATTTTTTTGTTGTTGTCGTTGCTCCATCAGATATCAAGTACAATGCCGAAAAGGACAAGAAACAGAAATTTGAAGCCAAGCAAAGAACTCTACAGAGAGTGGAAGATGCCAAGACCAAAGAGAAAGAAAAGGATAAAGGTATTATATGCATTAATCGCATAAGAGCTTTCAGATGCAACAGCCCATCGATATATATAAATGACATACTGATACGAGCGGATCAAGATGGCCCCCAAAATTCCTATATCTGTATGTCCTACATGTATGTTGATAAGAGGAAATCTCTCAGTTTTAATGCAAGACATAGGCATGGCCAGGATTGAAAGGAAAAACTACCCACTTTTAACGCACCATTATCTATCTTTCTGCGGTAAATTATCTTTGACTGTAAATAATCTCAAAATATCTTCAAATTGATAATATTATGGGCCGTTCATATTGTAGGGATGGGGGGGGGGGGATGAGGCTAAGCTTATCTAGTCTTTGAGGTCTTATCCTTGACTATGCTAATATGGTGTATATATATTTTTCATTTTTATTTGAAAATGTATTTATCTGATATCTCCACCAAACTGTATGTGGATCAAGTTTGTCTATGTCTAGATCAGAACAATTCTTTCATTTGTCATCTTTCTTTCTTAAAGTGAAAGACCCCAAGGCAGATTCCTTTGCTGAGAAGCTCGCCATGCAGGTCGTCAAGAATGTCCAGGTGAAGGTTTGTGATATTCACATCAGATACGAGGACAGGACGACCAATCCCAAGGCTCCGTTTGCTCTCGGGGCTACGCTTCAAAACATCTCATTGGAGGTAAATCGGGTCCTTGTTTCACAGAATATTAAAGCTAGAATTTTGTGACAAAATGAGCCTTCATCCAATCAATGCACTCTATTGCAGTTTTACTGTGGTGTGTTGGCTCAGTTGGTAGAGCGTCCGTCTCACAACCGGGAGTTCGGGAGTTCAAACCCCGGCCGCGTCAGACCAAAAGACGTTAAAAGATGGTAGTTGCTGCTACCCTGTTTGGCGTTCAACAATTAAAGGGATAGAGTCTCGTCGATCTGGCGCTGCACAGCGGCTGCCGGGCCCACGATTAATTGGGCAAAGCAAATTTTTGGAGTATTTCATTTCATGTCTATTTCGAACGATAAAATATGGATGGATGGATAATTGTGTTAAAGTCAAAGGAATGACTGTCGATTCAATACATATGTATTTTTAAAGACCCATGGTTACAGCTTGATTATACTGGATTAGCTTTAACATACATAGTGAAATTCCCATTGTACGTGTGATTAAAAGTAACAAACCAAAAGTGCATGCATGTGTATAAAAGTAATTAGTGCAAGTATGAAGTTAAATACCACTTTAACAATTCATGATAATTTTTTTTTCTCAAACAAGTCCTTTTGTGACATACATGTACCTAACACACTTTATCTAATTGCCATTTGTTATGATTTTATGTTTTTTTTTTTCCATTTCAGACAACCGATGAAAATTGGCTTCCTTGTGTTGTAGACCAAACAGTCCAGCTTGTACATAAGGTAACTAATTTTCCCTTTTGTTCTTTGCTTTGGGGGTGGGGGGGGGGGGTAGGTAAGGATGGAGACTTGATTATCTATGGAGGTTATTGGAATACATAATGACATGATTTAACTGTAATAATGTATTATTTTTTAAAGCTTTGTGTTGTACATTGTAATTAAGAAAGAAACTGTTCTTATAAGTGATAAAAACACCCTTGTAACCAAAATTTTCTTTGTGTATATTAACTTAATTTGTTATGAAAAAAGACCGTAAGGCTATAAAGCATGTGAATAAATTTGAAGATCAAAATAGTCCCCTGCCTTATAGGGTATTGCAAGAAACTTGCAACAATTGCAAGCCGATTTTCTGTCTTAAATAAATCATAAGTTTTTTAATTAATTGCAAATTTGAGATTGATTGGTAATCTGCTTCTTGAAACAAGCAGTGAAATCTGATTGGTTACAACTAAAATTGATCTATCAATTGTAAACTGCCGCAGATAATTTGCGATTGATTGCAAATATTTTCTTGCAACATCCCCTAAGGCTAAATAACATGACCCCATCTATTAAAGAGTTGCGATCGCTTTTAAGTTCAACTCAAATTGATGGTTATCCAAATCCCTATCTCTCAGCTACACAGAGCAGTCCCAATTTGAGTTTGATTTGAATCTTTGTAAATCGTTTGATTGAATACATCGACCATGTTTTTGAGATTGATCTTATACTGTATATCTTGAATCGATCATAAATCTTCACGAGATGGACGTCTGGGTCCTGTCTCACAAAGATTTGTGAGATACGAACAAGAAAAGTCTTAATATCCTAGACCTACCACATCGGAGACCACTTTGAGAGGCTGTTTCCGTAGAGACGTTAATGGGCGATTCTATACGTACGTATCTTACGGGACATTTTTTGGCAACAAATTTATAGTCTCCTAGCTGAATGCTTGAGCAATAAAACTTTCTATTTTGTCAATGATAAAGTTTAATAGGGTAGTGATGTGAAAAACTGATTACCAACCAAAGTGAAAAACTGATAACCAACCAAAAATGTTTGAGTACGTTTCATACGGGATTCAGAAATGTCCCGTACGACACGTAACATTTTCAGCCCTAATTTATCAATGGAAAACATATTTTTGTTGGTTGTCTCTTTTTTACGTGACTACCCAGTAGTACTTTAATATTACCACAAAACAAATTGAAACACCTTGTTTGTTTGGACACCAAGTTGAAAAGTGTTGTGAAAATGGCTGATTTTTCTAGCATGGAATCGCCCTAATAGAGACTTCTGATAAAGCAAGTGATAAGCGTTATATAAGCAAGTATAATTATTTTATTTGTAATAAGTATGATTATATAGTACAAGATACATGATTGGTGACACACCAATACAAGATCGTCTTTGAAATATGTGTATTTAGTTTTTATCACTCTCCCGGTTGCTCTAATTCTTCAATTTCTCAGATGCTTCGACTTGATTCTCTAGCTGTCTACTTCAACACAGGGTCTGATATGTATACCACCAAGGATAGGCAAGAAATGCTGGTAAGTATTCGTATCGAGTTACATATTTAAAAAAAAGGACCTGGGCCCTCTTTCATGAAACCTATTTTCATTCACAAATACTAGAAATTCATGATAACTTTGATCTTGATCAATCCAAATGCAGGATTTCAATTGTTTTATAAACAGTAGCTTGTAACTTGCCATTGATAACAAGCTAATGAAACAGTCTTGTGTGTTTTTTTACACAAACTCTAGGCCAGGACCTTATTCTTGAAAGGCTGCAGAGGTAAACTATGTTGTAAAATTATGGTGTTATTATAATTTCTTAAAATCAGTAATAGTTGGTATCCATTATTTCAAGTTTTCTGTTTTTGTATGAAACCTATAGTATAATGATGAATACAATTGACTTTTGTTAACACTTTAAGCATGATACCAGTTGTTAAATAAACAATGAGCATAAAAACCACGGTTTAAATGAGAGTGAGAAAAGCAACCATCATTTTCAATTCTGTTTTGAATGATTAAAACTCAAATAAAAAGAAAAAAAAAAATTTTTTTTTACTGATATAAGTTTGTATTGATATTTATTGATATTACGAAATGATTATGAACTTCTAAATTATTTGTTCTCTCTTTTGCATAAAATAGAATAGATTTTAGAATAAGATAAAGATTTGAATTGAAAATTCACAAAGGAATAAAGTCTTACAAATAAAATACTCTTTCCAAAGTTGAAATCTGTGGCAGTCGATAACACCATGAACTTATTGTAATAATTTTGTATTGTTATGATGGTTTTTGGAGAATGTAATGATATCAATAATGAAAATATTTTGGAATTATTTGATATTTACTGAGTAATCATCAAAGTGATATTTGCAGTTAATATTTATATCAACTTGATATTGTGGAGCATTGTGACCCAGTGGATTGTTTCCAGAATTTGAAACAGAAGGTTATGGGTTCGAATCTCAGCCATGGCGTAATTTCCTTCCGCAAGAAATTATCCACAATGTGCTGCACTCAACCCAATGGAGGTAAATGGGTACCGAAAGTGATTCCTCGAAAAGCTGTAAGCACCGGAATCGGCTGCCAAGCTGACGAGGGGTAATATAGAAGTGCCTTGAGCACCTAACAAGGTGGATAAGTGCACTATGCAAACATCCTATATTATCATTATTTTTGTTATCAATATTATAATTATAATTTATATTATTATTTTTTTTTAAATTATTATTATTATTGTTATTGTTATTATTATAATCATCATCATCATCATCATCATTATTATTGTTATGATTATTATTATTATTATCATTATCGTAATTATCATTATTATTAGTAGTATTGTTGTCGTTGTTGTTATTATTTCTTAATTCATTTTATCATAACAGGATATCATGAAGAGCTCTATTGGTACAGAAGGCAGTATACCAAAGGGATATCAATACTGTAAGTTGGTTATACAATTGTACTCTTCTCTTCTTTTCAAAGGTTTTAAATAGACTAATGTATCTAGTTGCAGCAAACTATGTTTTCATGATACATGTATATTCTCTAATATCATAGTTTATTATCATCATGCCACTGTAGATGAAGATCTGTTACTGAACTTTGACTATGTTGTGATATCAACATTGAAATCTTAACCATAGTTAAGTTTTGAAACAGTATTGTATCTTCGAAAGTAAATGGATATATTGCATGAAACCTGAACAAAAGGGTAATCAAGTATCACTGATCATTTTGTGTCTTTCACATGGTCAAGGTTAAAGGTCATTTGGGGTCAATTAACTTAGTATGAATGGTGTTGTTTTTTAATAAATTATTCATCTTCAGTTGTTTTCAAAGTCAGCACTGCTGATATATTGAATTCTGTAATGCAGGCGAGACTGCCAGAGGTGTTCCACTTGTTATAAACTTCCAGTGATCAAGCCATCCTCATCTCAGTCCCAGTTAAGGCTTAACCCCATACCAGAGTCCAACCTCTGATGAATGTTTTTACTTTATTATCTGAAATATCAGCCTAAGAATGGACACTTCTCTATTTCATTAATCTTCATTTGTGATTTTTGTTGTTGTTGTAAACTTGCAGTGATAGAGCCCATCTCATCACAAGCCCAGCTAAGGCTCAATCCCAAACCAGAGTCCAACCTATCTGTCCCTCAAGCCTATGTCAACTTGGTCATACAAAGCATTGGTGTGGCTCTCCGTCGCAAACAAGTAAGTTCTGAGAACTTCATTCTTGGAACATCTGGAGTACAATTCGTCGGCGGCGATCATCCAAACCATCGTATCACACATACGACAGCGCAAACCCATTTCAGAGAAAATTGACTTTAAAGTTTACTGTGATTTCCACACTTTGTTCCCCAGCCTTACAATATTTTCATTGCTAGAAAAATATGTGGTTGGAAAGACCAAGACAACTGCTTGACATTGGTATCTTCAGTTTTACACAAAACCAACGATCTGAGAAAATATTGCAAAAGAGCTACATGCTTGTAATTTCTGTTTGAGCGGTTTAGATTTTTCCTGTACAAAAATGCCATAGGGAATACAACAGCCCTGACCGTGATTTCAATGCGCGTGATCAAGCACAGCGTCACGTCGCTCTTTCACATGCAAAGTCAATGCAGTGTGGATACGACGGTTTGACTGGTTGCGCATTTGCATATATTTGGTGCTCACAGCTGTTGTTTGCTTTGCTATATTAGTACACGTTTCCAATGGGAATTGCACATTTAAAAAAAAATGTATGGCATCGCCATGAAAATCACCACATATGTCAGAAACTAAAAGAAATTGCTGCCTAGAAATGTAATTACATATAGAATAAAACTTGAACATTCATTTTCTTCAAAAATCTCACAATTGATTTTTTGACCAAAATTGACTCGTATGACGGTACGGATGAATGCTGACGAATTCTCACTACCCCAAATAGGAACAAAAATCTCATAATGCGCGAGACGAGATAATTTTCACTCCGTCGGGTCGTCATCACCACTTCCGGTTCAGAGTCATGCTTGCGCGAGGTTCGCGATACTGAGTTTTCCACCACGCTGAAATCGATGCCAATCAGCGTAATATGTACAGATTATAATACTTTTTATTCAATTTGGTCAGTTTTGATTCCATTTGAATTATAAACAAAAATGAAAAATATATTTCACGTGAAAATAATTTTTATTCATGTTTTTATTTGGTTATAAAAAAATTAAACAAAAATGAATATCTTAAAATTTTGCATTTAGCGACCGGCCTGACATCACGATCGTATTCGACTAGACGCTAAATATATACAGCATTCATTCCGTTCAATTTTTCTTCGACCACAAAATGGATAAAAAATCAGTTTCGGAACTTAAACAAATCTTAACTGACAGAGGAATACCTTGCAATGGAAAGCTTGGGCAGAATTAGTGACTTAATTAAGCAGAAAATGCCGTTAAAATGTATCGTGAAAGAGAGGGTTGTGATCACGAACTTTCCGAGCGAAAGCAACGTTGTGTTGTGCATGACGGCACTGTTGATCTGAATGGCAAAACAGTGCATTGGACTTCCGAACAGGAAGTTGTAATACCGAAAAGCTATCCCATAATGCAATGCGCGTTACAGGGATTTTCCCGGATCTCGGGGAAATCGCTATTTGGGGTAGCGAGAATTGTGATTAGTACTCATTGATTTGATTTTTGAAAAAAAAACATTATCATGATCATTATTTCAGACTTCTGATTTTTGTAAAGCATAAATGTAGAAATAGAGAAAGAGAGGCCTTGTGAATGCTATTTAAGTTAAGTATAGTCTTTTACGATTTTACCTTACAAATTTCTGAAATGATTCATTTTACCATCGCAACTTGGGAAATTTAAACCAAATCAATATATGACCATGTTCAATCATTTTAATTAAACTCTGTGCTATTTATCTAGACAAAATGATATAGTTCATATTTTTTTGTAGGAGTTGAGCAAGAAATACTAGATAGGAATGATGTTTTATTCTACACCCAAGTGCATGTGATGTGCTCAACTGTGCTATTTTTATTTGCAATTTAATATTTTTTTCAGGAAGAGAATAGCAGGTGGGAAAAGATGTTTTGTTTTTCAAAACAAGGTTCATGAGCTGGTACTTCATACTTATAAATAAACTTGATTTGATTCTTTGTTTGTGAATGCAGTACCGAGATGTGATGCAGCTGCTGGGATCGTTTGAGCGAATGACTCGCAACGAACCGTTCAGGAAATACAAGCCAGATGTTCCCCTCCACGGACATGCAAAAGAATGGTATGATACTGTTTCAAAACATTTTTAGGTTTAGTTTATTTCTTACTCCAACTTCAAGTTATACATGTACATACATAAATAAATGCACTTACATATGTATGTACACACACATATACGTACACCCATACAAACAAACATACATACATGGATGTATATAATAAACATAATTATCACATGGTTATTGAAACATTTTGTAAAATCTTTCAATAGCACTCTTTGTATAGCACAGTAATATTAGTTTTCAGACAAATTCCTGAGTTCAGGATCCAGCACTCTTTTTCTTTCCCAATTCCAGGTTCTTTTATGTACAAAATATCTAATTGTCGTTAATTTTCAGGCTTGATTCATTCTTGTTGGTACAGTGTTTCCCATTGTCATACCTATTGGCTTCTGCATATAAGTCTGATTACTATTGTTACAGCTGAATCACACTTATGATGTACCCCAAATGATCCCCATTCACATGTTCACATGTTCAAAACAGTATCACAATATCTCACCATTTGTCTCTTGTGTAAATGTTCCTCCCAGGTGGCACTATGCTCAGAACAGTATCTTGGAGGAGACCGTCAGACGGAGACATCGTATGTGGTCGTGGGCCCACATCAGCAAACACCGTAACCTGGTCAAAGATTACATCAGTCTGTACGTCAGCAAGCTGGACACCAACAAACCTTCCAAAGATCTTCTCAAGAAACTTGAGGTATGATCTTGATGAGTCAAAGCCAGTCTTGGCCTTGATAACCTCAGAACCTTAGTTGTTACCCTCACATTATTCTGAACCAAAGCCTTGTCTCAACCCTTCTGTCTCCAGAGAAATCATTATTCAAGTGATTGATGCTGGAGGAAATATTGAGCCTTGGCAAATTTCGATAAATCTTGTTCACACAAGATTGCACCTGATTATCTGAATAATGATCTTCAAATTTACAACACAACAAACTAACTATAGAATTAAACTTTTGATTGTGGAACTATTGTGCATGTTTAGTCCTTACCTAAACAGTAGAGAGCAGGTCAAGTTCAGTGCAAAAACAAGAATATGTATTGGTTCTCATCTTGTAATGGAGAAGGTATGAATTTACATTAGCAGAGAACTTATATCTCTGATTAATTAGGAAGTAGTCAAATCCTATAATTTTTGTTATAGATTTTTGTTGGTTTTTGTGGGACCTGTTTATCAAATAGTTGTGATTGATTCAAATCAAAGTCAAATTCTGATGGATCTCAATTTATGTACTTAAGGTTTTGGAATTTAAGATGAATCCCAATTTGAGTTTGATTTGAATCGATCACAATTCTTTGTAAAACCGGGTCCTGGTATCACAACTGCAGAAATTGATGTTGCCTGTATGGCATTGTTCCATTGTAGGATATGGAGAAAGAGCTTGACGTATTCAACATCACGCTGAGCCGACAACAGGCCGAGGTAGAGTTCAAGAAGAAGGGTTTGAAGAAGAAGAAAGAGAAAGCAGAGAGCGGAGGATGGCTCGGAGGATGGTGGGGTGGAGGAAAGAAAGATAAGAAGAAGAAGGAGGAAGATGAAGATGACCTATCATCTATTGCTGGTATGTTCATTAGGAATTTAAATATCCAATCCATTCCAATAGACATTTGATATTGCGCCATTTCCTTTCGGTTACAAAGCACTGCACCCACACTAAAACAATAATTCAATACCTCAAAATTGTCAGCTTAGTCCATGCGATTCATTGCGTTCTTAGCAAAATAGATGGGATTTAACGGCTTTCTTGAACTTATTAGCGAGGAGGCCATCTTGACTGTAGCAGGTAGACATTATATGGGTTCTCAGGGGGTTAGTTTTTCTTACTAAATCTGAATAGCAATTTTAGCCACAAGAGAAAAGCTCTCAACTAAGTGCTCTACAGTCCAATGAAAAAAATTGGCCACGCAACCGACTTTTTGTGTAGCAGTCATTAAAAGATGTGGCGCGAATTGCAATGCGATACCAGAAAAATAAATTCCTGGTTCTGTTTCATGAAACTTACAAGGTATACGTTACTATTATAAGTGACTATAAATTATGCCATCTCATTGGTGTATCATTGATTAATAACTAGTCAAATTATCCATGTGCCACGTAACATGTAAGATGTATTCAATCGTGCAATTAGGCATGATTGTAATAATAATAATAATAATAACGGTATATTTACCCAGGGTAGCCACTTCAGTTCCGAAAACTGTTCTCCCAGCGGGCCCTGCTATTATTATTACCCGGCTAAGCTAGGCTATCCATTCAGGTGCACACAGCTTTTTGAGGAATTACTTCCTGCCGGTACCCATTTACCTCACCTGGGTTGAGTGCAGCACACTGTGGATGAATTCCTTGCTGAAGGAAATTACGCCATGGCTGGAATTGAACCCACGACCCTCTGTTTCAAAGTCCGGAGACTAATCCGCTGGGCCACGACGCTGTGGGAAACCAAGCCCCTCCCCCATATGTATGCCAGTGATGTTTATGATGATAAATGATTATTGTTTGAATATTTTCTTAGATAAATTCCAGGAGGCTATGACAGAGGACGAGAAAGCCAAGCTGTATTCTGCTATAGGATACAGTGAGACTTCCGTTAATACTACTCTACCTAAAGATGTAAGCAAGCCAATTTACTTTAGATTCGTGTCACATTTGGCTTTCCATAGTTAAGTCACAACTTTAATCTTGAGTTTTATCTAAACCCGAGTTCTGAATATCTGCTGAAGAATTTGATATTCTTGTCACTTAGCATGCCATGGGTTAGATTTTTTTCAATTTTATACAGTGTTTTATTAAATCAGAACTGCAAAGGTAAATAAAATGATTGAATAATGATTTTCCGAAAGACTGTTTATTTCTGATCTTATTTAGCATGATTTAGAAAGAATATCCCATTGAAATGATTATCATTGAAGATAGTCCTTATTTTAATGTTTCAGTATTTATATTCCATTGCAGTACTTTAAAAAGATGTTCGAAATCTTTTATAAGCAATCAAGTTGAATGTCATGTGACATGTTTAGACCAATCTCAATTCATAAACTGACACAATTCTTATACTATTTGATATTGCTTTCAAGAAGTTGGAGTGGAGGCAAACTTCAAGCTATGATAAACAAGTGTTAGGCAATCAACTTTGATATCATGTGACATGTTTAGACCAATCACAAAGCCTAAACGAACCCAACTATTTCATACTATTTGGTGTTGTTTTCAGTAAGTTGGAGTAGGTGCAGAATTCAAGCTATGATAAGCCAGGGTGGAGCAATCAAGTTGGATGTCATGTGACATGTTTAGACCAATCTCAATGCCTAAAATAACCGAACTATTTCATACTAATTGATATTGTTTTCAGTATGTTGGAGTGGATGCAAACTTCAAGTTGTTGGAAACCAGTGTCAAGCTCTATGAGGATGACGATGATGAATTACAGATCATTAACCTTGCTGTCACAGACCTAGGTGCAGTCTTCAAACAACGACCAGCAGCAGAAGCAATCAAGTAAGAACAAAGAGATTATCAATAGTTTTCTCATTTTCTCTTGAATTCAGTCTAAATACACAGTATTGTCATGAAGGATTGAATTGAATATACTTATTGTCTGTTAATGAAATTTGTCATTGGGTTTACAAAGTACAAATGCATACACATAGACAGAATGATACAAAATTACAATTTCTGGTGACAATACAAATGTGTATACTATATATGTTTTTTATTAGTTTATATTTTCATTATCAAAAAAATATCTCACTACATTGGGGCAAACACAGAAAAGGCTCGATCATAACTGGTATTTGTTAGGGGTCACAGCGTTAGGTTGTTGAAGAAGAAAGTGATCTGAGAGAGTTAGAAGAGCGTAGAGAGATGAGGTCAGTAATGCCTCCACATTAATCGCCCCATTTATCATATATCTGATTTGATCAGGCTTGACCTGCAGCTTGGTGAGTTCAGTGTCCTTGGATTGCCAAACAATGGACAGCGCCCTCAGATGGTGGAGTCCCAGGTCACTCTGGAAGATGAGAAGGTCTCCGAAGTCAGCCTTCAGTTTGAGACCAATCCTATGGACGGCAAAGCTGATCAACGTATCATCCTACGGACGCAGCCTCTCAAAGTGGTCTACGATGCGGTAAGTCGTGGATATTAAGACTTTTCTTGTTCTTTAATATCTGGGTGCCGTTTCATAAAGCTGTTTGTAAGTTAAGAACGACTGGTAATCCTTTCTTGTGGCGAAGGGTATAATAAATTGGCGATGGTTTAGCGCGTAAGAAATGATCACCAGTCGTTCTTAAAGTTGCTCCTAACTTACGAACAGCTTTATGAAACAGCCCCCTGATCTTATTATTTAACATTGGATATCTTCGAGTGTCTCTCCTGGGGTACATTCAGATACAAGAGATTTGATATTTTGAAATCACTCTTAAATAAATATAATTCATTCCACATACTAGTTGGTATTACATATGGCAATAAATAATATGAAATTGTCTTCTAGAAGGCTTCCTTTTCAAGATAGATTTGTTGCAGGTTTAATACATAGTCACAAGAGTAAGTAAAGACTACTGGGCCGTTGTAAGAGACTTATGTTTAATTGCATAGCAAGCATGAGTCCAATAATCAAGTGTATTTGAGCACTGCAAGAAACTTAAGTTTGTAATTGAGCACAAATCTCAAAGGACTTTGCTTGATAAAAAACACATGTTTTTGTTAATTGAACTCATTAGTCTTAAAGTGATCTTTTGACCATGAATTGAATTTAGCCTGCCAAAAATTCCATCTTGATAAACTGTATTTCTCGAAGTTGTCTATAAATGGATAAGTTTCATTTCTGAATCTGGGTCAAAATCTTAAAAAGGAAATGTTTTAGATATAGATTCATATTTACTTGGATTACTTCTAAGAGAGTCTAGTACCACATTGGCTAAACCCATTTGGTCTACAATCAAGTTGGTCTATTTGCCATTTTGTCTACTCTGCACTTGGTCGAATATCCACTTACTCTAATTTCCATTTAGTCTAATGGTGATAATGTTATCTTGCCCTTCTTTGCTTCTACTATAATTCAGAATACAATCAACAGTATAGCAGCTTTCTTCAAACCCCCACAAGATGTCAGGCTGGACGAGTGAGTTATATTTCAATAAATTCACAATTTTATTTATTCATTTCCAGGAGAAAGAAATACAAGGCAGTATAAAACAATTTACATGTATTATTATTTGCTCTTGATTTTATAATATCAAAGAGATGTTGTTAGAATGTTTATACCAGAGATGATAGTGATGAATGATGATGATGGTGATGATGATGGTGATGATGATGATGGTGATGGTGATGATGATGGTGATGATGGTGATGGTGATGATGATGATGATGGTGATGGTGATGATGATGGTGATGATGGTGATGGTGATGATGATCTTATTGGTGAAGATATTTTTGATGGTGATGAAGCTAACATTAATGAGAACAATAATACAATTCACATACCGGTATATTGCACTATCTATAAAGTAAGACTATTCCTAGACAGATGATACAATTAATAATAGAACAAAAAATTATAGAATAGACTTAATGCAGTGGCGTCATCATGCCGCCATCTTAGAGGCTAAAGCCATTGCCTTACCTGGTGATATGCAGCTGGCGCATCTCTGACAACTTCTTTTGCATGTATTCCTATATCCTCTGAGGAAGGGCGCTGTAACATTATGACATCATATGCATGAGTTATGTACAATTATCAGAAGGAAAGATGGCACAAAACTCATCTATGGCAACATTCATTTCAATATTATTGGATCTTTTGTTGTGGTCTGGTAATGTTTGTGAAACAATTATCTAGGAAACGTCTCATTTCTAGTCAAATATCTTAAGGATTTGAGTAGCTCTATGTGTGATATTAAGATGACTGTACAGCGCAACCACTACTAGTATATGAATATACTCTCATTTGTTTTAACTTTGATAGAAAGTAATATATGATTCTGGACCTAGGTAAAAGATGTCGCACATCGAACCGTTTTTAATAAAGATTTTTTTTTTCATTTTCCCTTCAGCCTGTCCGCAGCCGCGATGTCCAACCTGACGGAACTTGGCTCCACCTCAACGACAGGTCTACAGTTCATGGTGGACAACAAGCAGATCCTGGATATCAATGTGGATGTCAAGTCTACCTATGTCATCATCCCAGAGAAAGGTGTATTTGATGGGTAAGGTCTGGTACTTTCATTCTGAATCTCAATCAAATAACTTGATTAATTCAGTCCAGGCCTAAAGAAATGACTTTGAAAAGAGGAGAACACCAGGACGTACATCCCCCTTCCAGATGGAGGGACCAAGTCCGAAGTGACGTGGGACTATCCCTACCGGATGCTGAAGACTTAGCTCAGGGTAGAACTAAATGGAAACTGAACTGAATGGAAAAGGATCGCACTCTCCTATGCACCTAAATCACACATTGTAATAATAATAATGATAGCTTAATTTATATAGTTTTTTTTGTCAGAGAATACAAAGTGCAACTATGAAGCTTGAGTTACCACTTTATAAACAGCATTCAGTGCATTCAATGAATTGATCCTGCCGGGTACCATTTACCTCACTTGGGTTGAGTGCAGCACAATGTGGATCAATTTCTTTGAACACGTGATCCTCTGTTTGAAGGACGATAGTCAGAACCACTAGAGCAAGACACACCCACACCTTATGGCTTGAAATAGCTTAAAACACGTAATAATGTTCATTGGATGAAAGCACTAGTTACATGATTAAAGGGATGGTCCGGGCTGAAAGTATTTATAGCTTAATAAATAGAGTAGAATTCACTGAGCAAAATGCCAAAAATTTCATCAAAATCGGATAACAAATAACAAAGTTATTGAATTTTTAAGTTTAGCAATATTTGGGGAAAGCAGTCGTCATGAATATTCATTAGGTGGGCTGATGATGTCACATCTCCACTTATTCTTTTGTATTTTATTATATGAAATGAGGTTTATTCAAATTTTTTCCTCCAAGAAGAAAAAAAATTGGAATGACAACTGATTTAGTGCATTAGATATTTATTGCTGCAACTTATTTCATTATAAGGGAGACATATTATTCACACAAGTATGAAATAATGAAAAAATTATGATTTTATGTAATAACATAAGAAAACGGAAAGTGGAGATGTGACATCATCAGCCCACCTAATGAATATTCATGACGACTGTTTTCACAAAATATTGCTAAACTTTAAACTTCAATAACTTTATTATTTGTCATCCGATTCTGATGAAATTTTCGGCATTTTGCTCCGTGAATTCTACTCTATGTATTAAGATATAAATATTTTCAGCCCGGACCATCCCTTTAACATCACTATATCACTGTATCATATTTTTGTTTGTTTTTAGCTCGGGATCGGTGCTCGTTGTGGACCTTGGAAATATCAAAATGAGAACGGAAAGTGAGGAGAGACATGTAGGAGAAAGAACAGAGGTGAGATGTAGTTGGACTGTTTGAGGAGTCCTTAGCTTTGACTTTACTGATGATGGTTATGATGGTTATGATGATGTTGTTTTGGTGTAGATGATGATGATTATGTTGACAGTGGTGGTGGTGGTGATGATGATGATGATGATGATGATGATGATGGTGATGGTGATGATGATGGTTATGATGATGATGATGGAGACAACGATTGTGATAGTCAAGATAACTAGACGATGATGATAAATGATAAAGGTAGTCATCACAACGAGGATTAATATTTTTTATTGTATTTCCCTCTCCACCTAGAATGAATCACTTGAGGATCTCATGAGAAAGGCCTATGACCGATTCAATCTTGATGTTCAGGATGTTCAGGTTATCTTCGCTCCTAAAGGTAAATCAAATGCCATCTCTGCAACTCCTTAACATTTCATACAGGTTATTCAATGATAATCGTGTTGTTGATGTTAATATTGTTGTGATATATTGAGCTGCTGAAGAATTTGAAATACAGAATAATCGAAATGTCTTTTCAGAAGACAAATCGGCAAGAAATAACCCAGCAGCATGATTCAACTTGCAACTGGATTATTGATGATAATGATAATAGCTATAATAATAATGATAATAATAATATGCGACTTTTATATAGCGCTTTATACAATGTCTCTAGGTGCTGTATACTATAACCCCGGCTTTAGCACACATGCCCTTATAAGGTGCTCGAGCATTCCAGGCATTCCTTCCTATCAGGTACCTGTTTACTACACCTGGATGGAGAGTGGCAAATGTAGATGAAATGCCTTGACAAAGGACGTGAGTGCCATGGTGGGATTTGAACCCCGAACCTTGTGGTTCAAAGTCAGTAGATTTATCCACTGAGCCGTAACACCACTCAATTAACGAAAGCATAATTAAACAAAAATGTGATTGCTTTCAGGTTTTATAATTACTCATTACTCCTAATGAGAATTGAAATAAAAGAATGAGAATGATATTAAGTTGGTTTTCAATTTTTTGTTCAGGTGAGGATTGGCAAGCCATTCGTAAGCAGCACGGATCCCCTCTTCATCTCCTTCAGCCAATGGATCTTCATATCTCATTACAGAAATGTATGGTAGAAGATGTAAGACTTGCCAAGTAAGTGTATGGAAGCTTAAAAGTGCCGACCGGATGTTCAGATAATCATCTCGTCACTTCTACAATCCTTGAAAAAGATGATGAGATGACAAGATCTTGGATCTTGTTATGTCTACATCCCGTTTGAGAAATAATCAGATGACAAAATCTCAGATCTCGTCATGTCTGCATCTTTTAGAAGAGATGATCAAATGACATGATCATGGATCCAAGATCTTGTCATCTGATCATCTCTCCCACAGGATGTAGACATGACAAGATCCAAGATCTCATCATCTGATCATCTCTCCAAAAAGATTTAGACATGACGAGATTCACATAACAACATGAGAGAAAGGAAAATTTGGAATGACATCATCAGCTTACTCATTCTATTTTCATGACGACATGCATGGAACTGTTTCAGTGACGTTGCAAAATTTAGGAACTCCATAATTTCATTATTTTTCATCGGATGTCAAAGTATTTTTTTTTTTGGGGGGGGAGCTTTACTTAATATATTCAAATCATGTGACTTTCATTATCCATTTAAATGCATCCACATATTTTTACATATTTAAAATTTATTTTTTTGCAGGATGAAAGTGACTGGTGAACTACCTGATGTATCCATCACCCTATCAGATCATAAGCTGAAGCAGCTGCTTGCCCTGGCTACCAGTATACCCTTACCTGAGAGTGATGAACCAGAAGCACCTACAGCCAAGAAAGATAGCAAGGTCATTACTTTAAAAAATATATATGTACGTCTCATATGTAGGAAATTTTTCAAAAATCTGTGCCATGTCTTTTAGCTGCAATCCTGCGACAAAGGCTTCCCTGCATTCTCCCTTATTTTGTCTGTGATGGATAAAATATTTGCTCACTGGATTGCAGCAGGAAAGACACAGCTCTGACAAGATGCCCTATACTAGTACTTTATTTATCATGCAGTGAGATATAGGTATTCACATTTTATCCTTTATGCTTATTGTTTGGAAGTATATATTCTATTATTGAACATTATTATGTAGATTTGTGGCTTTAGTAGGCATGCTTATCATATTTCGAATGATTCTATTCAATTGTTTGAATATGTTGGATTTTCATTACTATTTCAAAGCATGGGAGATGCACTCTGAAAAAATGTAACATTTTCTCTTTGATATGTTTTGGGGAAAAGTGGTTTGGGAGTATTTTATTTGCACATCTCTATTTCTCTCTAAAGGTAACTGGTGTTATTTGAAAATTAGATCAAGTTGATCAAGAGTGAATTCTTGTCTTGTTCTTAAAGACAGTGTATTCTACTTGCAAATTGCACATCCTACCATCTGCTGCCCTCATTGTCCCTATGGGTCAACATCCTCATCCCATGATGCAACAGCCTGATCCAAAAATGCATTATCCAATGCCTGTCAGGCACACATGCTCAGGCTTTGGCACCAAAAACTTTTACCTAGTCTATTTATCCATTCTGTCACTGAGCAATGACACAATTGACTAGAAATT
Source organism: Lytechinus pictus (assembly GCF_037042905.1). NCBI lineage: Eukaryota > Metazoa > Echinodermata > Echinoidea > Temnopleuroida > Toxopneustidae > Lytechinus > Lytechinus pictus. Next base: position 14,934,802 of record NC_087247.1, on the reverse strand, counting down.
TTACAAGTGGCAAAGAAATCTGCAGAATACTGTTAAAGTTGTTACTGGAGTACCAAGTTCAAGTCACACACATACATTGGGATGTTTATCTTGGGGGACCTCTTTTAATTATATAACATTTGACTCTTGTACTTCTGGGCCCTGTCGTTCAAAGAGTTGCGATTGATCCGATCAACCATAATTATGGAAAGCCAGCAATGTCAACGTCTGAAATGCATGTTTGTTCAAAATATTTTCTAGATATGATGTATAATTCATACATCTTTTTTTAATGAAAGATTCAGTGTCCTTCCCTTTGTTTGCTAAGGACTTTTGTGCAAATTTTCTATTAAAAAAATATGACATTGATGGATTTCCATACAGTTGAGGTCGATCGGATCAATCGTTACTCTTCGTAAGGCGGGCACTGGTTTCTGTTGCTGAAAAAAAGGTTTCCCTTTCTGTAACCACTAAAGTAACTTTGGTGTTAAGGCTCCTGCCATGGAAACTTTAATTTTGATTACCTGTTTAACCCAAGTTGTCTGTTTATCATTTAACATTACAGTATCTTTTATGGATTGGGGTACTTGGGTCCTGTAACACAAAGCTAAATAATTGATCGTAGGACTGATTTTCACAATTGATTGCATTGATAATCATGTGCATTCAATCGTAAGATTCAGTCGCAGGATCAGGGTCCCATTTTATACAGACTTGTCATAATAACAAATGCACAATTTCTATAAGAAATTTACTACGGTAGTACTAGCCAATACATGTAGGATTGAAGGATTTCAGTAGCTTTTAACTGTTTGTTGATTATAACAAGTTTTATGAAACGGACTCCAGGTGCTTAGCTTTGTGTTACAGGGGCTCTGGCTCTTTTTTCTTTCTTTCTTGACTCTCCTATCTATGTGGTATTTTGCATCATGGTATTCTTGAATGATACAGGGTGTCTCGGGAGCAGGAGGGACAGCCAGAGGAGGCCAGCAAGGCTCGTCCGCCTCCGTAAGTGTGGTCAAAGCGCTTGCGTCTTTGGAGGAATCCGATGGTTATGAGACGGCGAGTGAATGGACAGCAGAGGCAAGATGTTCAGAGAGTGTTGATAATGAACAGACTGATAACAAAACCAAAAACATAATCCCTAACCCATTTTGTTATTTTATGTTTCAATCATTTATTCCAGATTGGGATTAAAGTTTATGCATGTCAACATTATCAGTCTTTTAGAAGTTTCCTAATAAATCCTAACAGTCATTGTCTTTGTAATCCATGAAATTTATTTTTGTGTTTAGCATTTTGTTATTTGGTTGATTTTAATAAGCCCTTAAAATTGCTAATTTTTTCCATTTATATTTTGTTTCTCAAAGAAAGGAATATTGAACACTATTATTTTAAGAAACGTTTTAGTACTCATCAAAGAATCCTTTGAGAAATGGACAAATAACCATGTTTTTAACTGTTTCAGTTATGTCTTTATTTTATGTTGAGTGAGGTTTTGATCATTTGTCATAATATCAACTTCATCCATTTTAGGGTTCACAAAATGAGAAATGGCACATGTTGCTTTTTGATTATTTTACCACAAAGTAAAAATACAGTGTTTATCATTAGCAGTTAGCTTATGGAAAGTTTATGCATGAAGATACAAGATATTTTATTTTGTCTACGCAACATAAAAATTACAAAAAATTCGTTTTCCACTGGTGTAGAAAGATAATAGACATGCATGAACAAAACAAAACAAAGAAAAAAATAAGTTGCTTAGATATATAAAATATATCATTATTATTCATTCAACCATTCTGGCATGAGACTTTGTCCCACTCCAACTCGCCTTTCCTGTTTTGATAAGATTTTTACTATTGTTTAAGCATGGTCTGGTCATATCACTTTGACTGTCTCTCTTGCCTCTGTGTTGTTAATGGATTTCTGCAAGGAATATTTCATCCTTTATTTTTTCCATGAATATTGATGAATCATAACTTATTTGTATTAATTTGATGTTTCGATATTAAACTTTGTTTTATTTTTTTTTTGTGTTTTGGATTTGAAATTTTATATTTGGTAGTAACCTAACAACTGTCAAGTGCTATCTTGTTGCAACTTGTTATTTGTAGAGATATTTATGTAGAGATTGGTACCTAATTTCTCATACATTAGACATGGTTATGAATTTCAATTATTTGATGATTAAAGAACAAGTCCACCCCAACAAAAAGTGGATTTGATTAAAAAGAGAAAAATCCAACAAACATAACACTGAAAATTTTGTCAAAATCGGATGTAAAATAAGAAAGTCATGGCATTTTATAGTTCGCTTAATTTCACAAAACAGTTATAGGCACATCCTGGTTGGTATGCAAATGAGGGGACTGATGATGTCACCCACTCACTATTTTTTTTTGTATTCTACTATATGAAATATGAAATATTTTGATTTTCTCCCCATTGTCATGTGAAATCGAGTTTTATTCCTCCCTGAACATGTGGAATTAACATTGTTTAACATTATGTGGTTCAGTCAAGTTCTACATTATTGTCAATTCTGTAAAATTCGAAATATTGTATAATTCAAACAATAAAAATCAAAAGAAATAGTGAGTGATGGACATCATTGACTCTCTCATTTGCATATCACTGAGTTGTGCATATAACTGTTTTGAGAAAAATAAGTGAAACTTTAAAATGTAACAACTTTCTTATTTTACATCCGATTTTGATGAAATTTTCAGCGTTATGCTTGTTAGATTTTTCTCTATTGATTCAAATCAACATTTTTCTGGGGTGGACTTGACCTTTAAGTAAATTCCCATTCAGTTGATTTGGCAGTCTCAAAAACTTTTTTTTGGGGGGGTTAATGACATACAGTGAAGTATACAGTGTACTTCTTCACATTATTTTATCAAAGGGAGCTGAATTATGCAGATAATCACTTCCAAATATACTTTTTAGCCAGAACAATTGTCATTTTATCAAAATCTTATCTAAGTTGCTCTCTCTTAGGGATTTTACTAGAAACTTAATTACAATCGATTTGCAAGTATCAGTTACAAAGTTGACTTGAAATTAATTGCAAGTTTCTTGTAATGCCCCCATCAACAGTTCATTCCCATCCAATGATGTACAATGTGTGCTGTTGTGGAAGGGATGGGGGTTAATTGCAACAGTTATGATTGATTTTATTTACCTAAACTTAACTTGCAATTGATTCCAAGTTTCTTGCGATGCCCTCATGAGTAGTTGTATAACTCAGTTCATTCTCATTTAACACTGAGATGTACGTCGTAGAGAGGGGTGTTCATTGAAAAGTCACAATTGATCTAGGACTTAGATTTGGCTTCCAGTCAGTTGCAAGTCTTCCCTTTCCCACCTATATAAACTCTGTTGATTGCCATTCCACAGGGTGAGACGTACGCAGTAGGGAGGGGCATTTCAGACAGTAAACTCATGGCAGTAGCGGGAGATGACAGTGATGATGAATTTATGTCTGCTGACGAGGGGTCGAGTCCAACGCGTTCCAAGAAGAAACAAGCCTTACAGAGACAGGAGAGCACCAGCGTCTACATGAGATCGGACGTGGAGCTCCAGTTTGAACTGAAGAGAGTAAGTCAGCAGGAAGAAAAATGATGGATTATTTGAGATGTTTGAAATCTTCAATTTCAATTCAATTTATTGACCATTAAAAAGACATCAAAATATTTACAAAAATAACATGATACAAACAAACTAATTCAAAATATAACAGGTTACAAATTACTTAATGGTCAGGACCCCTAAGAAGCAAGACTGCTTATAGCCGGGGCCCTACAAATACACAAATAACATAACTGGTAAAAAAAAAAAGGTTATTAAGTAACAACAATGTCATATTGGTGACGCGCCATTTGCTCCTGCGACAATTGCTCCCGTCTTAATATCTTAGAAGGCATAGGGTTTGAGTTAGGATTGCAATAGAGTTTTTTTGGTTCAGAATGATGTAAATATTATGATTAGGGTTTATTTAGGTTTGGAGGTTATGTTTTATGTTTCGCTTAATGTGCAGATTCTCCATCGGGGCAATTGTTGCCGGAGCAAATGTCATGGAACCGTAATATTGTTATCCCAGTCATTGGATTTAACCCTGTATACAGCATTGCAATAGGTTACATTCCCCTTGGTTTGAATTGCAGTCATGGTGTGAACTTCCTTTAGCAAGAAATCTATCCACACCATGCTGCACTCAACCCAGGTGGAGTAAAAGTACCAACAGGACTGAATTTCCCCAAAAAAGCTGTGAGCCCAGAATGATAGTTGCCTAGCTTAGCCGAGATGATATACGAGCGCCTTGAGCACCTGACAAGGTGAATATTTATGCCGTATCATTATTAGTATTATTATGATGAGTGCATGTCGAAAAGCCTCAGTATGTCCGTTTTTAAGGCTATTTTACGAGCGTTATTATTGGTATTATCTTTGTTTTCCTAGGTTGCTCTGAACCTGGATCAGGTGGATGCGGATGGAACGGAGAAACCTGTCCTTGGTGTGGCCATCCATTCCTTGGGAGCCAAGGTGGAAGTCAGACCTTTTGATATGAACTTGGAGCTGTCCCTAGGGAGTATAGCAGCACAGCATCATAAATTCCAAGGTGATACCATGTCCCATAGGAATCATCACACAATCCCCTTGGTGTACTGACTGATCATCTTGGTTCCATGACATTTCCTCTGGCGACAATTGCTCCGCTCTGAATTCCACGCACTAATCGAATGACTAGGGACAGTGATTTCCGTTTCTAAAAATTGCCTTTTCCGTTTCAGCATGTCTGAAAACGGAAATTACGTTTCCCCGTAGACTTTGTGTACATGAAAAAGTGACAATTCCGTTTACAAAGAAAACCAATACGCAATGAGTAGTGATGTCAAAATGCTAGTGCTGGTCAAAATTTGCATCTACCAATGTACTAACATCGCTTTAAAATCCGTTTTAATCGCAGAGATTCGAGCTCAAAAACTATTTAGAGAAACATAACATGAATACATCCTCACTTTTCATATTATTAGCATTATTTTATGGTTAAATGGGATTTTATCGCTGATTTGGGGACTTTTCGGACATCGTTTTGGGCAGTCGTCGACTAATGCCTATCCGCCATTTTGGATTTTTTAAATCACCGTAATCATTATATTATGACCGAACGCAGAGGGCAGCAACACACGGCCATATTCTGCCCTATATGCGGACGTGAGTGTAAACTAATTAAGATACGATCGAGTGATGGAGGGGCTCGAGTGTAGTTACGATGTGTTGATTGTCATGATTGTTGTAGCAAAGACAAAGTGGGATCGTCTTTTTTCAGTTGATATTCGTATATTTTGAGGATTTGGGATTAATTTCTGTTGCTATTTTGTGCATTTTGAGAAAAAACACGTTTTCCGTGAATTTCGGTTTGAAAAGCCACTTTCCGTTTCAAAAGGCCGATTCCGTGAATTCCGTCCGTTTTCCGGGAGTGCGGAAAATCACTGTCCCTAAATGACCAACTTTAACCCTGGGTTTAACACTATACTTTAAACCTAACATAAATTTCTATTGCAACCCTAACCCTAACCTTACATCTTAGACAAAATGAAGTCGGGAGCAATTGTCGCAGGAGCGAAAGTCATGTCACCATCCTCTTAGGGGGGTATTGCAAGAATTTTTTTGCAATCAATTGCAATTTTACAATCAAAAGATCAAGTTTAGCTGTAGCTAATCAAATTGTTCTCCTGTTGGAAGATCAGGGCCCCGTCTTACAAAGAGTTACAATTGATCCGATCAACCACAAGGATGTGGAAATCCATCAGTGTCAATATTTTTTCAACATGAAGTTTGCACAATGTCCTTTGTAAACAAAGAGAAGCAAACTGAATTTTTGAGAAATCAATATACATCATATCTAGTAAATTTTTTTAACAAACATGTATTTTAGATGTTGATGTTGCTGGCTTTCCATAATTGTTGTTGATCGGATCTATCGTAACTGTTTGTAATACATGACCCAGCAATCAATTAGAAATTTGTAATTGATTGCAAGACATTATTAGACCCCAAATAGATTTGCAATTGATCACAAGTTTCTTGCAATATCTCAGTTGTGCCATTGACAACACATATCTGTCCAGGTTTTATATGAATGGTAATATTTGAAAAAAAAACCTTATACAGGAATCATTGTTAGAGGCAATCCTTAATGAAAAGTTCCCCCAACAAACAGGAAAAATATTACATTTTATCTCAGTCCATTCTGTTCTGGTCTTTGTGCCATCCTTACAAGATTTTATTTCTAATACAAACAATGCTTTCATTGAAATACAAATTTCATTTCAATTCCATGACAAGAATTTAGATAAATATACAAATCATGATGGGAATCCAAATTTGGATCAAGGTCAAGATGAAACTAGAGTCAAAATCAGGGTCATTATTCTCTATTCAATATTGATTGTTGACAATCAAGATGAGATAAAAGTTGTATAAAGACTTTGTTTATTTATTTAAAACAGTACCTGGATCTGACAAGTTGTATCTGATTAGAACACCAGCTTACGATGAGAAAGCAGAGAGACTCCTATCTGTCAAATATCATAAGGTAAGTTCCTATCATTCTCTCCCATTCAGTGTCATTGAATTTAATTTTGTCATATTCAAAAAATAGAAGAGAGGACTATATATGTATAAACATACAAGTTGAATGAGTAAAATGTGACTCAATTAAAATTCACATTCGTTTATTCAGTGTCATTGTATGTAATAATGTCGGATTGAGAAAGAATTTAAGAGTGCACTTGAGTATGGGTAAAATGTAATTCTCTTAAGTTCCCATTGTTCACTTTCATTCATTGTCATAATACGTAATATTGTTAGATTGAAAAGAAAACTTAGAGTGCATTAAATATGAAATGAAGCTGAATGATATGTGATTCAATTTATTTCATTGAAAAGTATTGATACATGTATATGTATGTGGCATTTATATAGTCTTTATGTTACAGCAAACATTCTTCAGTAACTCTGAACTACGGTATAGAGACAATCTGTCTATTGAAGCAAGCAAATTGGTTTAAGAGCCTTTTACTTGTATGTAAAAAAACATTTTTCACTTCTCTTTAAGTGGTCATCATACTCAACTTCCAGTGTGTTGATTTGATGATTGCATGAGAATCGCCAAAATTTCATAAATCTTCCATAGGCTCGTGAACAAAACTCACTATTAGTTTTAGTTTTCTATTACCTTTCTTTTCTGCAATGATTAGTACTGTTTTTTTCTTCAGTTTGTGCCTTCTGAATGATGATTTATAAATGATTATAACTATACTGTAAATCCTGTGTATTAAAACCATCCAAGGAAAATAAAAAACAAATGGCCACAAGAGACTGATTACACATAGTACTTAAATGGAAGGCAATTTTGGTGGTTATTAAAAACAGAATTCCCCATAGACAGGTGGCCATTTAGACATGTTTGGCTATATTGGACATCTTTTCTTCATTGAATACCAGGAATATTCCACATCTTAGGGCCGATATTGCATCCATCTATGATTCATGTAATATTGGCCCTAACTTATGGAATGTTTCTAGTGTCCCATTCTGAGCCATCGAGTATTACATCAGCATTCACCAACTCTGTAGTTAATCCACTCTGTACTTGACCTTGGAATGCCCTGCAGATTGACAAGAACAACCCAGAGTTTGCCACCACCTACAAGTCAACAGAGCAGACGATCACGGCTCACTTCACCACCCTAGAGGTAGTAGCTCACTGTGAAGCCATCCTGGATATCACTGAGTTTGCGGATACCCTGGTGGCCAGTCTGGACCAGGGCAAGGCACCGGCCACTGAGGATGGACAGGTAGAGGACGAGGGATACAGCAGTGAGGACGATAAGAAACCAGAACGTAAGTCAGATTATTATTCCCCAGCCAAGGAATCAGCATGCAGTTGAGTCATTGGGATGGTTGGTTGATCCATTTCAAATCCTATGGGTGAAGTACTTCCTCAGTTTTCACCCAGTGCTCATGAGACTGGGCATACACACTGGTCTTGGAGTAAAGATTTGCAAAACACATTTTTTTAATGTGCCAGGTTCTGTAATGCAATGGTTAAAGTATATATTACGACAATAAATCAAGAAAGAT